>NW_023604972.1:108328758-109043063 GCF_014898055.3 Talpa occidentalis | reverse complement strand
GAATATAACCAAAATGAAAATGCATACATTGTGCAAAGATGACAAAAGATGTAAGAATTATATAAAATAAAATATTTAAATTTTAAAAAAAATTTTAAAAATTAGGGCTGTAGTTTCTTTCTCTTCAGATGTACATTACCACATCATGCCCACCACCAAGGCAACAATATCCTAACCCAGATGAATCTGTCTAGATTGATACTTCCTCTGTGATTCCTCACTCCATTCCCAACCCATCCTCCCACCTACTGTACCCAAAGAACCACTCCTGATATCATGTAGGCCCAGTTAATATGTCAAGATTTAGATATGATTTTCCCAGACAATTTAAACAAATTTTGTTGACTCCCATTCTATGATAACCCAATTTAATCATGATTCTTTTTCAACATTTTCTGGTTCATATTATAATTTATTACTTTACATATTTGTCTCATCTTTATTCTGAGTCTCTGATATCAAGGTATCAAGAACCATATATCATATATATCCTGGATCCAACTCATATTTATGTGTGTGTGTGTGTGTACACATATATCAGTCGTGTGTGTGTGTGTATGTATGTGTGTATACCTAGCACCTAAACCAGAGTCACAGTAAAGATCTAGAATGAGTAAATAAATGAGGTGAGAAGACAGAAAGTACTTGAAATCTGATGACTGAAAGTCAATAAGTCCTTAGGATGAAATTTAGTGCAGCTTTTCCTTATAGTTCATTTGTTACTTGCTACAGTGACAGGTGTAAAAACAGAACTCAAAAGAGGCCAACAGGCAAAAGCATTTGTTTGTCTTCATAGTAGTAGAAAGTGAACAGAGATAAGTTAATTATTATCATAGTTCATCAAAGGCTATTGCTTTTCCATTTCAAATATCTCTTATCTCTTCTTGACATAGTCAAATAGGTTCACTAATTCACACTAATGAACAGAAATCCTTAGGTAAATCATCGACTTCTCTTTGAAAGGCGGCTAAATTAACATTAAGATGGGTCAAAGTTAGATCCAAAGACTTCAAAAGTGACAGTTTAATTGAGTGGATTTAATGTATCTTCCCATGATAATTGATAGCAAAAGCATTCACTTAATTGGAAATCTCCGTGAAATAAAGCAAGACATACTGAAACTCTATTTCATTTTTTTTGAATAACTCATCTTTGAAGAAAAATGAAGTTACTGATATATTTAGCAATTAATTTTCATCTGTCATATAATTTAAATCTTTGACAAGAAAATTTGAATAACTTGGATGTTTTACTTCTAAAATTAACAAATGATGCCAGATTTATGCCATAGTTAAAATGTTCGGTATAAATGTACAGACTCTTTGCCATTAATAATTAGTAACACGGAAAGTCACAGGATAAAATTCCAAACAGCATCTTTACATTTTGAGGTTGTCAAAACGTACATGTTAAAAATCTTTGTATTTCATCAGTTTAGAAGATCAATTAACTTCAATAAAAGATATAGAAGAGAATGAAAAAGGTCATAAAGCAATGTAAAATAAGAAACTTCAGGAAATCTCAGATTTTTATCCTTTTATTTAAAGGGAAAGAACTACTAAATCTACATACTGAATACAAAGACAGGGTATCTCTCACACAGGGAAGATCTGGCTGGTGGTAGAAATGGAACTAATCAATCTCCTCATCATCATCAACCACGAGGGCTGAGCTTTTCATCATCAGTCATGAGCTCCTTCAGAACAAGAATGTACAGGTGAAGTCTTTACAACATTATAAAACTTTTAGGAGCCAGAGTAAAGGAGAGAGGCACCTTTCTCCTTGGAAGGCAGTAAGAGATAACTTCAACCCCAAATCCAGAACGAGGGCAGGACACAGAGTAAAAAGGGGTTCATCTTTCAGAGCAAAGATAGCTGATGTGTTCGGAAAGGTTACACTCTCAGAATATTGGGGACAGAGGTGGCAGCATGACTGCAGGCAAGCAAAGGAAACCCCCAGAAGGTAGCATAGTACAAAAGTTGTGGAGAAACCCAAAGACACAGTCTGAACTGATTGCCTTCCTCACTTGATCAAACCTGTTTCCTTAACTGAAGAAGCGCAGCAACACCAAAATTAATGATTTTTTTATTCGTCAGGGTTTGTTAGGAAAACGAAGCTACTTTAGACAGAACTAAGTGTTCTAAGTGTGAAAGGTTTAGTACAATGTGGACAATGACCCACACTCTGCAGGATTCAGGGGAGGAAGGTCATGGATGCCACTGCTAGTGAGCCCAACCTGAAACATGGATGGATGCTTTTTATGAGCTCACCCAGAAGTTGCTGCAATTCCTGTGAATTTATGGGAGCATCCACTGACCTTGTCTGCAGCAAAGAAAGGAGTAGTTCTCAGTAGCTAGTCAGGATGCCACTGTGAATCTGTCTACACAGCATCTAGTTGAAATTGCAACCAGAGAATAATGACTGTTTTGCTTTAATTACTGAACTAAAAATGAAAATAATGCTTCTTTTTGGCATAGGCTAACCTGGACCCTACAGGGAGAACGATTTTGAAAAATAAAGGCCTTGGCTTTTCCGTATTGAAGAGGAGAACTTACAAAGACATGTTGCTGAAGCAACTGTCAGTGTAAGTAGAAATAGGGACTAAATTAGACTATCCATGCTAGTGTACCAAGCACAATAGCACTGATGTTAATATTATTAACAGTACTATCATCATATTATTATTATTACTATTATTATTACCTCTTTTGGCAAAAACAAGTATAGAGCAACATTAACTGTCCAAAAGTGATTATATCTCATATTTGAATCTAGGCCCAGTGGAGCTCTAAACAAACAACGGTTCTGTGGCCCCTCAGGAAAGAGAAATTACCTGGGAGGCTGTTTTTATCCTTTCTATTACTTCCCAAGTGTTTTCCAGTAGACCCATATAATTAAACATTATTTTAGAGACCAAAAAAAAAACAACAACAACAAAGAAAAGAAGGGAGGGAGAAAGAAAGAGGGTGAAAAATAAACTTAGATTTCATTTTTACTGCTGAGGCTTAGTTCAAACCCAAAACTTTTGTTCTTTTTCCAGGTTACCCATAACTGATGTGTTCTATTTCTTAGCTCAGTAACAGGAAATGAACTATTCAATCTTGAATTAGTAGGGGATATGGCAATGGGAAGGGCAGTTTTAGCTAGTAGTAACTTTAAAAAAAATATTCAAGGGAATGAATAATCTGAATGGTAAAAATTATCACAATTTAGCAATTCACATAGAACATGCCTGAAGTGCAGCAAATTATAATACAGAGAAAATATAATGTATTGACACACCAATGTAACGACACATTATCACTATAAACAATAATGTGAGGAGCTTCTCTAATATGCCAGACTGTGCAAGGGGTTAGACAACGACCTATAGCCAGAGGCATGAGACTGGCAAATATCAGGTAACAGCATAAGCTAGTCCATGCTAAGTGCCTGCTGACCAGCAGAGAACAGCCAAGACAAGGGTGTCATTTCTGAAATCAAGACTCAAGAGTGCTTTCCATGAGACAAAGTCAAACAAAGTAGGAAAGTGAGTTCAAACTTCTCTCTTTGAAAGAAGCAAAAAAAAAAAGAAAGAAAAGAAAAAAAAAGGGGGGGGGAACAAAATAAAAGTGTTTGGACCTGTTCCCAGAGTTCCATGAGCCATAAAGCTGTCCACACATACTCTGAGGTTAGTCAAACGGAGGGAGGTCATCAATCTGGATTGTCACACTAGAAAACTCCCTCAGGGAAAGTTAAGAGGAAAAATAAAGACCTAAATAGTGCCATCTATCAAAACCATGAATGGGGAACAGGATAGTAAAAGATGCATTTATGGTACAAATTAATCCAAATGACCAAGGAGGGCAAATGTTTTCCACATGTCCACTATATGTCACAAAGAACTCTGTGACCGTGCATAAATAGTGGCAGTATTTGCCAGAAAGGTCTTGTTTATACTTCCTGTCTGCAACAGTTTTCCAAAGTCTTATCTATTCACAATGTATCTTTGTGGGTTGGCAGCTTGCCAATATATTCAACACTGAATTCAATAAAGACACTACTCATTTCTGTTTTAGGTTCTTTGATTAAAGTGTTGTGTGTGTGTTTTTTTTTTTTTTTCTAACAAGTTGTGAACATTCTCACAGTAGAGTAAACTGGTATTCTGTCAGATTTTACTGGATTATAAAACTCTGGTTTAAAAAATATGGAGTCATTCATTCAACAATCATTCATGAATTGCCTTCAATATTCTTGTTCCTCTCTTGTCTCCTGGCAAAGCACTGGGTTTGTGGTACTCCCCTAAACAAATAATGTCAGCTCCCCATTGCCTTCAGAGTATAAATTCCATGGCCCGGCTTTGAAGTTCTGAGATATGTCTTCAATACACCTCTCAGGCACATCTTTTAGTTCTAATCCCCTGTACCATATTCTTCAGGAACATTTTATTATCTTTCCTGAACTGCATGCGGCCCTTCCTTTCATAAAATATCTTTCTTTTAAACAACGTTGATTTTTGGTTCCTTTTAAATACTGCTATATGACCACCCCCTCCCCAAACCTTAATTGCAACAAAAATTTATCATTTCTTTTTTTCTGAGGATTCTCTGGGAGGTTTCCATGCTAATTTTGTCTGTTCTCACTTCTGATTCTGCCCTTAGTTGCAGGATCAGCTTAGCAGAAGGTCTCACATAGCCTCACCCTTGCTGGCAGTTTGTGCTGTTTTCTGCTCCTGAGCCTTTATTTTGTTCTTCCACCCTCTTTTAGGCTAGACTGACTTAATGATATTGTGTCACACAGCAACATTCCAAGAGGGAAAGAAGGAGCTTCAAGATCCCTTGAGCCTACACTTAGAAGATCACATATCACATCAGATCCATTTTCTTAGGCAAAGTGAGTCATGGAGCCAACTTTTATTCAAGGAGTGGTAAAAAAGACTCCACCTCTTCATGGAGAAACTGTAGTTAACCATTGCCTACTGCCCTAACCTGGAAGAAGGGGTGGTTCCTTAATTGTGGCCCATATGTGGTGCCTTGAAATGGTTCCCTAATTTCCTATTCTCCTAAGTTCTTGGTTCTTTCTCTGTACTCTTGGTTTGCTCTTAAAGATGATTTTCTCTGCTATAACATCCAAAGTTAATTAGTTCCCATGGCCTGTTTTCTCTCCAGAGTTCTTTTTATAATTCATTTTTCCCATTAGTCCAAGTGTTAGTGTGCAGACTGAAGAAACCCCTAAACTTGTATGTTATATATGGGGTTCTGCCATCCCCACATAAAGACAAAGCATTCTCTTAGTATGAAAGAAAGTTGATAGAATCAGTGTGCTCAGATAAAGAAGAAAGATAATACTTTTCCAACAAGACACACTAAGTTACTAATCCCCTCATGGGTAAATGCCCCACCAAATATAGTTAGCCCAAAGCAGAGCCCCTGAGACCTGAAAGCTTGCCTCAAGTCAAAACACCTTCTGGCAGGGAATCATAGGAAAAGGGCAGAAGGGTTGAGGCAAGTCTGGTATGAAAGGAACAATGCCAAAGTACAAATCAAGGTAAAGGCTGTGATTCTCAGCCTCCCCACAGGCCTCTCACCCATGTCTTTTCCAAGTGTCTCTGCAAGTCTTGACACCGCGTGTTTCCTTCCATGCCCGCCCAAGTCCTTGGTGCAAGTCCAAAGCAGAGGAACAAGCACACCTTCTTCACATGTCTCTCTGCTCCAAATGTCCCCTCTAAGTCTCCTGCCTATGTCTCCTTGCTGCTCAGCCTAAAACATTTCATGGACACTGTACTCTGTAATACAAGTTGGTAATCTTCAACAAAACAGTTGTTCAAAACAAAAATTTTATTCATAATTTTAGGTGAATACACTTCTCTCTACTTTGGGTTATGTGCAGAACTGCTGCTGGGACTGTCCCTTTTGCCTAATAAGCAACACGATGCTACCTTACCCCTTTCAAAGCCATAAAATGCCTTATTTGTGACTTAACATTTGTTTTGATTTTTCATTCTAACTAAGCCTTATCTATCTTGGTGATTGTTTTTATCAGCTAAGGAGAGTAATAATAAGAGACAGTTTTATTCTCATCTAGCAATCCTAAGACCTTCTATTTTTCTTCCAAAATTTGTTTTCAAATTAAACATTTCCTTTTTAGCACCTCTAGTAAACCAAGAATACATGGCTAGGTAAAGCTAGTGGGCATTTTTAGTATTTATCTAGAGCTCTCTAGAAAGGGGTTTTGGTACAATATCTATCTTTTGAATTACAACTAGTGACAGCTGTGACAACTGCTTAACCACATGTGACATAGGTTCCTGTTTTTCCAGCATTCAATTGTTCATTTACCACTTTTCTAGCCTCTATCTTTGGTCTCCTTGCCTCCATCTATCTCTGGTCTCAAACATTAAATCCACTTAAAGCTTTGTTACAGCAACACTCAGATTCACTTTATGCCTGGGAGTTTGTGCTTGCTGACATTTGGGGTCCCTTGGCCATTTTCTGTATGACATCACATCATTACATGGGTGATATCCACTTCCTTACAGTCAGTCTCAGTGCAGCCTTCCATGTACACAAGGCAGAAACTGCACAAGGTCCCTCCACCCTCGTTCTACTGGTCAAATGAAGTCAGAGGGCTAGTCTTCATTCAAAGATTGAAGAAATAGACTTTTTTATGCCAAAAGGGAAAATGTATTTCATCAAAAGTCATATTTGTAATAATATCCCCTTATGCTAACTATGTGGCACAAAAGAAATTATCTCTTTGTATCTCTATTTCTTCATCTAAACAGGAAATAGAATTTCTTTCAAGTCTTATAGATCTACTATTTAGTTCTTTATGTACCTCTGTGCTGTGAAAAAAGTGAGGTCACATTTCCACCACACGACTCATATTAGACTTATACACTTACTCTTTCCAGTTCTCTAGGCCATGGACTCAATCACCATGTGATTCTCTTCATTGTATGGCACAGTGCTTGCTAGATATCTTTTACTTAATCAATATTTAGTCTATAAAATTTAAAGGTCACCACAGTATTCTCTCTAAATAAAGGGCTCATAAAGACATATCTAAGCAAATGTTTAAGACAGCCAACATTTTTCTTTTTTTTAAGTTGGGGAAACATCTATTGGTGATGATGGACTAATAACAAACAGTATAAATCATTCTAACACACTCAGTCTGCTTTCTGCTAATGAAAATGTGAACTATGTGTCCCTGAAAGAAAATATAGCCAAATTTCTTTTCAAACAATCGTGATTTACACTTGTATTTTCTTTTCTAGTTTGGATTTTTTATATGAAATGCAATTGCACTACAAGGAAACTTACAATCCCCTTTAGAGAGGCTACATAATTTAGAGTAAATCTTCAAAAAAAGTGAACAGTTGACTTATAAATTCTCATTTGATCATGGATACATTTTCTGTTGTCACATAAACATTTCTCTCAACCATACTCCCCTTTCCTAAACACTCCTCAAAAAGGAATTCTATGGTCACAATATTAATTTGTTTTTCCTATACAAAATAATAATATTTATTTTCAATAAAGATTAGGTACTTATTTTATTTCCACTTAAGCATATTTTAAAATTAAGCTGAATATTCACCTTTTTCCCTCCACTTAAACTTTGATGCACAAAGGGGAAATGTATTTCTTTGAAAATTAGATTCATAACCGTTTTCCCTTACGGTAACTGTGGACACATAGGAAATTACCTGACCTCTTTGGATCTCTATTTTTTTCATTTCAGATAGGAACAAGAATTTCTTTCAGGTTTTATCATTCTAAAACACCTAGTTCTAATTCTCTATATGCCTCTTTGCTAATGTAAAATTGAAGGACTCATTAGGTGTTTTCCACTACCTAACAGTTTCATTAATAAAGAGCTTTACTGCATAGAAGGGAGAATATGGTTGTAGATGATTAATGAATCCTATCCTCAACCAGAGTATGTTTCCCCATATTTCTCAGCATACTGGTAAACCAGCTAAGAGAAAAAACAAACAAAAAACAGGTCCAAATTAACTTATGGCAGCAATTTAATTCTTCACAGTCAATGAAATTAAAACTTAAGAAAAGCAAAACAGACAAGAAAGATATAGGTGTCTGAAAACTGAAGACAAATAATGAATCAAAATACAAAAAAAAAAAAGATTAAAATAGTAAAGCTAACTTGCAAATAAATGCTTTATTTGTTTATTTATTTATTTATTTATTTATATCAACTACTGTCCTCTAGACTTGTTGGTCCTTTTTTTCCCCAGCTATTTTGACTTCTGATTAAGAGATTAAGATATTCTGATTAAGATACTTCTGTTTAAGAGATTAAGATACTTCCAGATTATGAAATTTTTACTGAAAGGAACTAAGATCTTCTAGGCAATTAGCTGACTTCAGGCTGAATCAAATAATGTACAAGAAATGTCTGTGATAGTGGATTTGGACAGAAAACAGACTATTATGTCATAAAGCTACAAAAGTTAACCTGAAGACAGGTTCTCCCTTTACAAAGATGAAACTGTTTAAGCATCAAAATAATAATGGTTAGTAAATACTCACTACAATATACAGGATTTTATCAAATAAATGAATTATCTTAAGGTCAGAAGATATTTGAAAAGTTACAAATTATCTTTGGAGATTAGTAGAATACCTACTTTGTTGTTCTGAAAGTTGGCAAACAGGGGTCAGAGTTGAGCATTTATTCTGCTTTTGTTTCATATTTAGGACAAGCAAATGGCACAAGATAGAACAACACTATCTACAGAAGCTCTAGGTAGACCATGGTCAAACCTTCTGTAAAACAATGTTGTTGCAATAAATAGGCCAGAAATACTAAATAAATATGTAGAAGCAGGGATTATCCTTAAGTCCCTTAGATGAAATTTTCTTAAATTCTCTTAAGATCAAGAATTTTCTTACATTCCCTTGGATGCTAATAATCTTTTTTTTTTAATTAATGCAATGCTGGTTTTCATGATTGTTTGTATTTTAGAAGCATAAATCTACACCCTCAGATGTTGTTCTAACATATTCCATTGTGCTGCTCTTACTCCTTCCCCTCCCCGCTGGTAGCCACAGTTACATAGTCAGCTGTCTATGGTTAGTGCTTAGTTTGGCTTTCTCTGGTCCTTTGTTTGTTTACTCCATACTCCATGTATGAGTGACACCATATGTATTTGCCTTTTCCCTTCTATTTCACTTAGTGTAATCCCCTCAGCTCCATTCATGTTGCCACAAATGGCAAAAGTTTATCTTTTCTGATAGTTCAGTAACATACCACTGTGTATATATACCACATCTTCCTGACCCATTCATCTGTTTTTGGCACTTGGGCTGTTTTCATGGTTTGGTTATCACAAATAGTACTGCAGTCAATGGGGCAGTGCAAGTTTCCTTTGATTTAATGTTTTCATATTCTTTGGGAAGGTACCCAAGAATGTAGTTGCCATGCTCCTCCCAGTGTTATAAGAGCACAGACCTCAGCTCTGAACATTTCTGGTCTGCTGCTTCTTTCCTCTATGTGAGCATGTTAACTCTACAACCCTGGGTTTCCTCCAGGAGGAACATGGAGAAACCTCCTTTGCTTTGTCTTTATCATGTGTGTTTTTCCTGGTCTTGACAATCTGGAATTAGACCACAAACATCATTCTTGATAATTTTTCATACCATAAAAAAATCATTATGTTTTCACTTGATCTATACTTAACAACTTGCAGTTATCTCATTTCATTATGTTGTTCTGAACAATATTACTCAACTGGAATGTTACTATGAAGAGGCTGTGCAGTGCATAATGTATTTATGGGAGAAAAGACACCTTATTGGAGAGAGGGAGGAGAAAAGGAAGATGGAAAAATAAAAGGATTCCAATAAGATATAAAAAACAACTTGATAGAAATGAAAGGAAAAAATAAGGGTAGAAGAGTTTCAATATAAAAAAAGAAAACATGAGGAAGAGACTACTGAAGAGTAAAAGACAGTAAAGATATCTTTTATATATATTACTATATCTGAATTATACATATCTATGTATAATATATAGGAAGTGAAGATCAAGTAGGAAAGAATAAGAGGGAAAAGAAAATAATGATCATTAGTGGGTTCTAAACTATATTAATCAAGTTAAACTATTTATATCTCATTGTGCTGTCCACTTGATCTGTGACTACTAATATAAGTTACAATCCATAATTTATTATCGCTTGCCCTTTGAAAGGCCAATTAGATTGCTTAAAATTAAACACTCTACAGGACTTTTCCACTGCGCTTATCAAACCTTCAACTGGCTATAAATGTATAGCCAAAGCAGTCCTTTGGGAGAGTTGATTCAACTGCAAAATGGTGATTAAAAAAAGCACCAATTAAGAGCAGTTTTTCTCAAAGTACAGCCCAATGCTCCAGCATCAGGGGCACCTAAATTCCTTAGTAAATGCAGATTCTTGTCTGCTGTGCAGATAACTAAAATCAAAATTTCTGAAAGTGGGGCCAGGAAATTACATTTTTAACAAGAATCTTAGGTATTTCTTATGTGTGCTGATGTTTCTCCTACTTGAATAAATGGAACCAAGAGGTAGGCCAGGTCAATCATTGACAGTGCTTACTTACATCAACTGTTAGATCAGTATCTTTCAGGAGAAAAAAAAAAAAAAAAGCAGTACAAGTTACCTGCTAGTCCTGATCATTTATAGGACAAGTTGAAGGAAACACCATTATATTCTGAATCACTAAACCTTCATTAGTTTCTTTCTGCAGCTGACAGACCAAAGCAAAATATGGTATTCTTTAAATATAGTTTAAAGCTAAAGCATAAAATAGGAAAGCAGACAAATAACATATAATTATGTGACATTTGTTTCTTTCTTAGGTATCCACTATTTATCTTAATTTCTCTATGTCACCACTGAGTGTGAAAAGGAAGATTGAAACAGGAAGAGGGGTTTATTTGAAAAGTCTTAGAGGAATTTTGATTTTTGCCTTGCAGAAACCAGGGAATCATGTTATCTTGTGTAAATAAAAGCCCCATCACAGCCGTTGTCAAGACAGATGCAGAGCAGGATCCAGCAGGGTCTTGCATCTGCTCCTTATGTGCTGGCCTGTCTCCCCTCTCTCATCAAGCACATTTTCACTCACTGGGGGAGGCTAAAATCCATATGGCTCACTTACTGCTTGTTCTTGGACAGAATCCTGATAGGTAACATTTACCTACCAAGTAGCTATTGATTTTAGAGAGGATAGTTGAATATGAGCTGATTGTTTAGAAGCCATATTTGTCACCACATCAGATATCTTTGGACTAATGCCCAGAAAACACCCCCACTTGCAGAGTCATTTGCTGAATAAAGCCCTGGGTTAATTTTTTGCTCCACGACACCTTGGAGAGTCTCAGAGGTTCAGGGTAAGACCCAACCGATGCAGTATTGAAGACATATGAATGGATCTAGAAATTCTGAATGTGACTGAACTTACCTAATTTCTGATCAGATGTAGAACTTACTAAACTCTAAAAAGGTATGAGCTGCGTGCCTTTCTACAAGGTGATGATAGGTTTATGCATTTGTTTACCCCTATGTAAAATATCTATTTTTCTATCTCTCCTGTGGTTGTGAGATTTAAAATAATTTACTTGAAAATGACTTAAAGCATGAAGTATAAAATAGGGTGGATCACATGATAATATTCTAGGATAGTTGTTCCAAGTCACTGCGTCCATATTAAAATTTTATTGAGAAAAAAATGTTTAAATTAAAATTGTGCAAATATGTTTGATAAATATCCAAAAAATTTTTTACAAATTGTATGAAAAATTATCATGTGCAAGAAGCTAGTTATTGTTCTTTAGATATGTGTTTATTATTTTCTCTTATTCTTTACACATCTCATTTACATGCAAGGAAATCTTAGCATTCAGTGATGTCCCACTGACTCCTATAATTTATTATCTTGTTATTCATGTAAGGTGATTAAATACAGAAAAATGGAGTCCTTAAATTGTGCATGTGGAATTAGTGTTATGTTTATTACTGTGATAACAATATATGAAAATCACAAATACATTCTCATTTTCTACTTTTATTCCTCAGCTTCCTCAGGTATTGTGATTTCCTCCTTTTTTGTTTATCTGCTTTTCCTTCACTAAGAATGAATTCAAGAGATGTTGAAACTATCTGACAGCTCATATAGAATTTTCTCACCTAGATTTCCATACAGGAAATTGTGTTATGAACATGAAAGCATTATAATAACTAGTACTTATTTGTATCAAATATATGAATTGTGTTATTCTGAAAAACTTGATACTGCAGATAGCCACTATTATTCCCATATTATGTATGACAGAGCACAAAAGTTAAGTAATTGGCACATTCAGTTTCACACCAAATCCAGATTTGATCCAGCTTATCTGAATCCAAGACAGAGATAATTCAAGACCTCCAAGAAGCAGACAGCAAAATAGAACTAAAGGTGCAAAGATTTTATTTGGGAAAACATCTATGGAAAAATGAGGAAGAAGCCAGAAAGGAACGGGGGAGCTGTTCAACTATTATACAAGTCACTCCAGAAATGCAAGAGAGAGGAAATGGATTGAATGTAAGTGACTTTGATGTAGAATATTCAAAGGAAGTTTGGCAAAGCTGTCCATGTCCTCAGGTGGCAGTGCTATCAGAGGAACACCCTCTCCCAAGATTAGACTTTCCCTTCGATTTCTGCTATGTTTAGACACTGATTAGAGCAGCCAGTGGGGAGTGTGTCTCAATGTACATGGAGCTCCTGGATCCATAACACGGCATCTGGGGCAGAAGTCATTACCTCTCTATAGCTGGAGGTCTGCATGACACATTCTCAGGATCAGCAACATGTTATTAAATATTACATATACTTCCCAGTAGTCTAAGTAGGGGGTAAGTAGAAGAAAACCTATGAAAAGCAGTATGCTGATATGGTCTATGATTAAGTTTAGTAAAGAGGACATAATGTAGTGGTAAATCTGTTATAGCACAGATTTTATAAATCCTTGCACACTTCCAAATGAGAATTGGGGCTCTAGAAGATGTCTCTTTATAGGTGCATAGAATATATGGATAAAGGTGGGCCTCCCTGGTGGCACAAGGGGTTAAGCACCATACTATGAAGCAATCTGCAGACTCTGCAGCAGGAATTCCATTACCAGCTGCCAGAAATAAACCCACATGGTGAAGTAGACCTCTCATCTCACCCGCTGCTCCCCTCAGCAGTGTATTTCATCAGTCTGCCTGTTCTGTTCCCTGCTCTGTCTCTGGTGAATCCTCTCACCCTCCTGTGCATCTGGCCTATACCCCAGCTCCTTATGCATAAATAAATCTTTTTAAAAAAATATATGGATGATGGTGTATACTTGCTTGAATATATCTTAGACAGTGTATACTTGCTTGAATCTCAGATACTGTATACTTGCTTGAATATATCTCAGACAGGTGTGAAACATAGCCTCACATGGGTTTGATGCATCTGAAAAACTCATCCTGGGAACCTAAACATCAGGCCCCCAGGAACATGGGGAATGAGTCATTTGCATCTATTCATTAGCCAGACATATACAGAGACTCCATGGCAGCTATGAAGGGTAAGAAAAGTCTAAAAATTCCTCAAGGGAGTGGCAAATGGATGTTGGGAAACCTGTTGGGATCTTCATACAATTAAATATATCATCTGCACCAGGAGGTCTTTGGGGGTTTTGAAAGCACTTATGCTTATAATGGAGAAATACAAAATTTTATAAACATAAAAC
Source organism: Talpa occidentalis (assembly GCF_014898055.3). NCBI lineage: Eukaryota > Metazoa > Chordata > Mammalia > Eulipotyphla > Talpidae > Talpa > Talpa occidentalis. The sequence goes on along the minus strand of NW_023604972.1, from coordinate 109,029,317 downwards.
ATAATATATCCTATATTATATCTATTTATATTTTTCTGTCAACTGTTTTCACGATGTAACACTAAAACAACTGTGAATTCCTAAATTGACCAGTTTAACTTTGATGAGAAAACTCAGACGACACCCAAGAAATATCCATGTAATGATAGATGTTCCAAAGCCAGTATTTTTTTCTAGCTGGCACACTAATAATTTACCTGGTATTCTTACCCTAACCTCATTCCCACTACAATCTATCTTACATAGTTGCCACATGAAAGTTCCAGAGTAACAAGATATAATAGAAAGTAAATATACGAGTTTGGATTCCACGCTTTTGTAATCGCTGTGTGACTAGGAAAATCACAAAAATCTCTCTGACACTCAGTTTCCAAATCCATACAATGCAAATAAGATGGTTGTTTTGCCTGTCATTTTTTAGTTTTGTAAGTATTTTTAATATATTCTATTTACCCAATCCTTATGAAAATGTAAAGATTATGAGTATACTGTTAAAGATAATTATTCTAAAGCACTATGGGTGCTTTAGTGGTGAACATGCTATGGTAACTGCACCTCAGTGGGGAGACTCTATCTTTCCAAAATACTAACAATGAGGTAAACAAATGGTATTTCAAAATAAAATTTAAATTAAAAAAATTCTCATCATCACTCATCAGGGAAAGGAAAATTCAAACCATATGAAATATCACCTCATCTGGGAAAACAGGCCATATCAAAAAAATTAGAAACAGGGGCCTCCCTGGTGAGGCAAGGGGGTAAGTCACATACTATGAAGCAATCCACAGCCACTGCAGCATGAGTTCAATCCCCAGCCAGGGATCTACCCACATGGCACAGCAGACCTTTCCTGTCTCCCCCACTGCTCCCCTCAGCAGTGTATTTCAGTAGATCTGCCTGTTCTGCTCCCCACTCTGTCTCTGGTGAATCCTCTCACCCACCACATCTCTGGCCTACACCCCAGCTCTCGTATGCATAAATAAATAAATCTTAAAAAAAAAAAAAAGACTAGAAACTATGAGTATTGGCAAGGATGTGGAGGAAAAGGAACCCGTGTACAGTTGGTGGGAACTAGGTCAGCCCTTACGGAAAACAGTTTGGAGGTTTCTCAAAATTCTAAAAATAGGTCTGCCATATGATCCAGCAAACTCTCTCCTAGATACCAACCTAAACAATGAAAAATATTAATATGACCACTCCTATATTCATTGTAGCACTATTTTTAATGACCAAGTTGTAAAAACAACCTAAGTGCCCAAAGACAGATGAGTAGATTGAGAAGATGTGTTGTATATACACAGCAGACTACTCAGCTATAAAAAAAGATGTTTTCTTGCCATTTGCCACAACACTGATGGAACTGGAGGAGATTAATACTAAGCAGAAAAAGTCAGAAAGAGAAAGACAAATTTTGAATGAATTCACTGAAGAAACAAGACAATGCAACAGATAAAACCAAACCAAAATAAACCCTAAATATCTGACTGCAGAGGTGAAGCTACCATAGGATAAGTGTGGAAATTGGGCAGCAAAGGGAAGGGAAACCAAAGGATTGTAGTAGAGGAGTCTCGTGCTTTGATGCTGGAGTATAAAGTATATCTAAAGAAGGTTGAACCTCTACTCCTAAATCATATACAATGTTGTAAATCAAATTTGCCTCAATAAAAAAGAATAGAAGCTAACAAAAATAAATAAACTAGCTATCAATTTAATGTGTCAGTTCCAAATTTACTCTCTATTGCCTATAATTCCACCCTATAGTTATTTCTCCTTGCCAGTGATTGGAAATGCTAAGCTTTATAAGTAAAGGACACTGGAAGGACACGGCAGAGAGTAGGAATTTTTCCTCCTGGTTCTGCTGTGCTTCCTTCCCAAGTTTATCTAGCTCTTGGGGCTTGGGTAGAATCCACTTTTTGTCTTCTGTGGCAGCCAGTAGCACCTTTAGCAGCATGCTGCACCTCTGCAAAAATAGTTCCCTTTGATGCACCTTTTTTACTGGGCTTTGCAGATGCTGCAACCTTCCCCATGAGTTTCTGTGAACTGCTTTCTTCTGGCTTTTCATCTTTCCTGAGGAAGATTCCCAATGACACATCAGTCAACTTAAGCCATCCAGAAAGCCCTGACTGCACCCTCTCCAATAATGTCAGAATGTCAGCCCTGTGGGAGGATATCACTCAGATTTATTTTTGCTTGGATGCTGGGTATTGGCCCTAAGAGTAAAAACTAGTCCATCCCTACCTCTGCTATTCTTCAATTCTTGTTTTCTTTTCCACTTACTAATCAACCTTTAAATACAGTTAGTAATTCTTTTTATTTAACTTTCTCTGTTTAAATTACTTTGTGCTTTCTGATTCCTCATTGGAACCTAACTAATACAACAGACTTGCTCATTGCTTAAGATTCTTAACTGAAATGAAGGATGTAAATTGTCATGCACAGGAACATGTCAATGGTAAATGTGCTTGGTAAATTTTAACTGTTGATATTATTAATGGAATTTAACTGTGTCAATGTTAATCACTATTCAACCAAAATGGAAGATTCATGACTCTGCAAACACACTCTGTACTTCGTTATCTCTTTATCTTTGCTCATGCTAATACTGCATAGATTGCCTGTGAACCAGTGCTTCAGAAAAATACTAGGATTCTAGCCTAAGGTTGTTCAGCCAAGTACAAGGGAAACTTCATTTGAAATAAAACGCCCTTGGTAGCAATAAATTCATTTTAATATAACCAACATTGTTTTAGCATTTTCTATATGCCAAACATTATGTTAGTCACAACAGATACTAAAAAAGAGTAAGATAGTTTTCTGCCCTCAAGTCACTTGCATCCCATTGGTATATAGAGAATTGATGGCAAAGAACTATAATGTAATTCTAATGGGGTCACAAATTTATTTACACTGCACTTAAATTTGCCCAGAAAATATATCTTCTTTGATCTATTGCTGATCTTACTTTCTGAGTAGCACATGATATTACATAGTACATAAATATGAAACTGTCCAACATAGTAAAATATTTATCTTATTAACAGTCTTTCTGAAAACTCAGCTACTTTTGTCTATCTAAATAATACTCCAGTTTACATTTGCTCCACTCCAAAAAGGCATTTAGGTTTGTTAAAGGTAGTTTGACTTCATAGTCTTAGTGTGACAGAGTGCAATCTCCATTAAAAAGGGAGGATCCAGGTTCCCTTCCCCACCTAATAAAGGGGGAAGATGAGCAGGTGAGAAGGGACAGGAGGAGACATGTAGAAAAGAGCAGAGACATATGGGCACGTTTGCATCTCAGTTTTGCACTTGACCCAGGAACTTGGGAGACATGGAAGGAGACACTTGGAAAAGACATGGGTGAGAGGCCCCTGGGACCTCTATTACCTTGATTTTATACTTTGATTTTGTGCTTTTGTCCCAGAATTGAATGGGGCTCCTTCTGCCCCTTTCTTAATGGTTTCCTGCCAGAAGGTGCCTTAATTTTGTAGCAAGATTTTAGGCCTCAGTAACCCCACTTTGGACCAACCCTGTTGGGCTAGGCATTTGCTCAGGAGGGGATGGGTAACTTTGGAGGTTTGATTGGAAAACTGCTTTTCTTTCTTCTCTCTTCTCTTATGCACTCTAATCTTATTGAAGTTCTTTCACACTAAGAATTTGCTTTGTCTTTAGGTGGCATATGGCAGAAACTGTTTAGAGCATGCAAGTTGTAGGGTACTAGGGGTACCCCTCAGTCTGCATGCTAACAAAAGAGAAGGAAATGTCCTTGCCTTGGCTGGTTCTTGTGTCTGAGCTGGCTGTGGTTTCTGAGGCATCACTGTATGAGTTCCCTTTCTTGTGCCATATATTGGTTTATTCTGCTCACCCTTTGCCCACAATAACTTTTCTCAACATGGTTCAGCTGCAGTGAGATCTCTTGTCTGACTGTGACCCACACTGGTACTCTTTCTGGCACTGAGACTTATTCTGAATGTCTCCACTGTTGTCCACCACACATTCTTACTGTTCAGACAGTGTGTGCTGTTGGGTAATCGTGGCTCTGCTGGATGGCGCACTCACAGACTCTCAGGTACTTCAGTACCCCTGATATAGAACAAAGGAGAAACACTGGGGGTCTCATTTCCTGAGTCAAATACAAACCATGAATGCTAAAAAGGTCTCTCTACCTCACTACATACTCTGCAGTCTACAGGATTATCCTGGGTCAATTCCAGACCTCAGTGTGCTAGGTGCTAAGAGCTCATGTGTTCTTGTTATAAATCCAAATGGCAAGAGCAGCTGAAGTTTTTCCAGCTTTAGTGTTCCACCCTCAACAGCTAAGTACCTTCTGTTCTAGGATTTCATTGTAGAGGAATGACATTGGGATTCACACATCTCAACCAGATGTTTTTCTTACTTATGATCTTCTATTCCAATCACTCCCTGAGACCTGAAGAAGCAGATTTTTATTTTCCTCCTTCTCCTCTATCAGAGATTCTTCTCTATGCTGCATTTTTTTTCCTTGTCAGCTGGTTTCACATGGGAATGTCTTATAGCAGGCAGAGAAAGTGACTTCACAATAGAGACATAAAATAAGTTTACCTTATATCATTCTTAATTTTAAGATGGTTTAATTATTAAATTTCTATAACAATATTCTTCTAATGAAATAAAAAGTTATTGATGGTTCTTGACCTCCTTAGAGGAAGAGACATCATAAGTTGCTTGCAAATCCTCTTCTTCCTTATAGCCCAAACATACTCCAGCTTCTGGTATTAACTCATAAAATTGCTCTCACAGTTTTATCTCTTAGAAAAATTTTTAACACTATTTTTTGGTCCAAAAATGGATTTATCAACCTGTGCCCCTTTCTTCATGCTCTGCCAGCAGCAGTGACTTAATTTCTTTGCCTGAACTACATGTTTAGAGAGTAATACAGATACAGAATTGAAATGTTATTTAAATAGTTTGAAAAGACTGTAGGCCCATTTCAGAAATACACAAATAAAGTAGTAATTAACCAATCCAATCCCTAGAATAAAAATGACAAGGAGTCAAATATGTCTTTGAAAAAATAAAAGAGGAAATTGAATTAACTTGGGCAAGGAGAGTGGGGAGAGAAGGTTCTTAAACTTATCTCTGATTTCTTTACAGCACTTAACATAGCTCTTCTTGCAGCATTGTAAGTACTTGTAGAACTGAACTCAGTGGAATTGATGTCATACTTGGTTTTGCCAAGAACAAGTAAAAATTAAGGCAATTCACTTATCCTTTGATAACATGGAATCATATTCCTCTGCAGAAACTTCTCATGAAGGCTCAGGCAAAACTCAAGATGATTTGAAAAGCTGGTATTATTTTTATTTCACTAAAAATGAATGCACTTAAATCTAAAAGTCATAAGTAGCTGCCACTGTGTTTGGTTTCTACACTCCATTTCATAAACATTTTCATGAACTATTGCTTTTGTTTGCTTTCTGTTGAAGGGAGTCTGGGGTATTTCTCTCATTGGAAAAAGAGAAGTCAGTGTTGCATGCACAGTTCCAAACAGCTCTCTTTCCCTGACTGATTCTGTAGTCACAACAAGCGTATCTCTGCAGGTGGTTCTGAGTCTGAAATTCAGCTTGAAGGAGAGCAAATCAATGATTCACTTCAAGGACAAATAACTAGCTTTAGGCAAAAAATTAAAATTCAGGACAATGAATGAAAGCAGTATATATCATGTTCAGAAATTATATTAGTGATTCAACAAAGAACCGAGAAAAATCCACACCCTTTTATATTTGCCTTTATTTTTTTTAAAAAAAATGTGCATGTATGTCTTTATAAAGTAGACTAAGCTTTGTCCGAAGGAGTGCTATAAACTTAGCAGAAAAATGAAATATACCTAGAAGCAATTTTGTCAAAATTCTGTCAAATTTAGTTAAATGTTGATCAGAGCAGACAGACTATGTGGGAATCAAAAGGTGTATTTAACACAAAGAAAGTCTAAGCTATCTAGCAATAGCATAAAAATAGCTTTGGAAAAATTAAGTATATTCAAGTTCAGTTATTATTTATAAAATAAATCAGTAGAATAACATGCTTATTTTAACAGACTGAAATAATGTCTGGGGATAAGTGGAGAAGGGCATTCTTATTTTCACAGCATGAAAAAGAAGAATTATTTTTAAATTTTACAAATAACATAAATTATGTATAGGAGAAGATAACATAGATTAGTAGAAAAAATATTGACTTTTCATCTGGACTAACTTGAGTATGATAGGCTGAAATTACAAAAATCCAAAAGTTAGATTTTTCTTGATGAAACTGAAGACAAAGGAGCACTCACATATTGTTGGAAGGATTATAAAATAGTTCAACTTTTACAGAAGGGAATTTGGCAATATCTAGTAAAAATATAAATGCGGGGCCTCCCCGGTGGCACAAAGGTTGAGCGCTGGGTTGTGAAGTTGCCCGCAGCCTCTGCAGCGATGGTTCAATCCGCAACTGCTCCCTGGCCACCTGAGGAGGGTCCCACATGGCGCGCAGACCTCTCCTGCCGCCCGCTGCTCCCCTCAGCAGTGTACTTCAGTCCTTCTGCCTGTTCTGCTCCCCGCTCTGGCTCTGGTGAATTCTCTCACCCTCCCGCGCTTCTGACTGTACCCAGTGCTTGTATAAATAAATAAACAAATAAATAAATAAATCTTAAAAAAAATAAAAAAATATAAATGTGCTATCATTTGATACAGCAATCAAATGTTTGAAAACTATCATAAAGATATCATGGGAAAAATTCAAAAGATACATGCAAATATCTATCAATTGAACCATAATAATGTAAAACAAAAACTGGAAATAACTATTAATAGGAAATGTTGAATGATTATTTCATATCCATACAATGAAATATGTCATTGTGAAGGTAATAAATAATAACTAGTATATATTGCTATGGCATGATTCCTGAAATATATATATTTCTAAGTTATTACACAAAGGAGAGTATGTTTATGTAGTGTTTTACCATACATCTTAGATATTATTATAACTCTATTAATATTACTGTATTTTTACTAACTTCTATTGAAGCAACATTGGTTTACAATACTGTATATGCTTTAAGGGAATAGGTTCGCATCTCAGATACACGTCACTATACCACACACACCACCAAAGCACCCATATGCTTTAACCATAGACCACGGGGATTCTTCACCTCTTTGTTTCCACCTCCATCCTATCCCCACTCTAGTAGCCCCAAATCTTCAGTCATGTTTCTAGTTTTGCTTTGATTTAGTTTTGTCATTCCTTTTTTTGGTTTGTTTCTCTATATTCCACTTAGGAATGATATCATCTGATTGCCTTATTTTCTTTTTATGGAAAGCTATTCACCGACATTTTTAAATCCATAAGTTCCTAATACATTTTTAAAAGAACATAATTTATTATTCATGGAGGACACTATATAAATAATTAAATATTTTTAAGAAAACTGCTCAGAAAAGGAATAATGTCAAGTATTAATAGGGACATTTTTTTTAAAAGATTTATTTATTTATTTGTTTGTTTATTTATTTATTTATTTATACAAGCACTGGGTACAGTCAGAAGTGCAGGAGGGTGAGAGAATTCACCAGAGCCAGAGCAGGGAGCAGAACAGGCAGATTGACGAAATACACTGCTGAGGGGAGCAGCGGGCTACAGGAGAGGTCTGCGCGCCATGTGGGACCCTTGCCCGGTGGCTGGGGATCAAACCGGCATTGCAAAGGCTGCGGGCAGCTTCGCAACCCAGCACTCAACCGCTGCGCCACCGGGGAGGCCCGTAATAGGGACTTTTAATATAAATTATACCTCAGGATAATGAGAGAAATTTTCTTTTAATAAAGTTATTAGTTAATAAGAAGAAAAAGTTAGAATAATTAGAATTTCATAATATTGCAACTCTTGATGAAATAATAGTAACTGTCAAAAGAGATCAAAATGACACAATGGGTTCTTCTTGATATAAGTACACAAAATATTATGATGTAATCTTTAAAATTATAGAACTCATGCCTAATCAATCCTCAAACTTGAGCAATCGCTTAATATAACACACAGGGACAGCATAACATCTTCAATAACACAATAGGGATACTAGAAGCCTATTCAAAATTCTACCTAACAATCCTGATAATTCAATAATTGAACTGCAAAATTAAAAATACAAAGGAGAAGAAAGAGACTTTTAGGTTAAAATAAAACAATGCATAAAACAATTTCAGTGCATGGACTTTATTTTAATCCTAATTCAAATAAATAAACTGAGCAAAAGAGTCAGAAATTTGATTACCTTATATTTAATATACATTTAATAACATTGAGAAATTATAATTTTAAGTGCAATGATAGTATTGTTAGTAGTTTAATATTTTTTCACTTATAGATATAAGTATTTGCTTCAAAATAAAAGAGAGGGACAGAAAAAAGGGGAAGGTATGTAGATGAAATAAGAATGGCCAAGTGTTGATAACTGTTTAAACTGAGTAATGAACAAGAGATTTCATGATGTTATTATTTTCATTTCTGTAAATGTTTGAAAATATTAATAAAATAAAAAAATTGCATTGGTGTAGCAGATACACGAACAAAAGAATATCTATGATAGGAAATGTTAGCGTTTCACAGGGTGGTTATTTAGTAAGCAACCGATTAATGCTGGCTTCCTTTCTACCTTAGCCAAAGTCCACTAAATATGCATCTTTGGCATTTGACAAAACACTTGATATAATTCTGCATGTAAAATAAAATGCCCACAGTTCCTTCTGCTGTATTTATTTATTAATGAATATTGACATTTATTTTTTTCATTTATTATTGAAACTCCATTGTTTTATATACTTGTTAATATTTTTGTAGTATAGGATTTCTCCCATCAGGTGTGGTCACCAGAGCTCTCCCATCACCAAAACACCCACAGCCCCTTGCCATCGTCCATTGTGCTTCCATATTAACATGAAAATAAAAGCATGGAAACTTTTGTAAATGTTTGAAAACTTGTCATGGTCACTTCTGATGAGATTCAAGATAAAATCTCAAATTGAAGTATTTTTTTAAAGATTTATTTATTTATGCATAGAAGAGCTGGGGCACGGGTCAGAGATGCAGGGGGTGAGAGGATGCACCAGAGACAGAGTGGGGAACAGAACAGGCATATTGACTGAAATACCCTGCTGAGGGTAGCAGCGAGTGAGACAGGAGAGATCTGCTGAGCCATGTGGGTTTCTCCCTGGCAGGCCCAGGGATCAAATTTATGCTGCAGAGGCTGCAGATTGCTTCATGGTGCTGTGTTTAACCACTTCTCCAACCAGGGAGGCCCCTCAAATTTAAGTATTTTAATAAAATAATTAAATGTCACAAATGTACCTTTGAATTATCAAATTTTGGTTTCTCTCTACTTCATGTGAAACAAAACAGATAACTTGAAAAAAAGACAAGAAATAAAGAACTAAACAAGATGGGTAGAAATAGATTAATTGAAACATTCAAACTATTATTTTTTATTTTTTTTAGATTTATTTATTTATACAAGAACCGGGGTACAGGTCAAATGTGCAGGAGGCTGAGGGGATTCACCAGAGACAGAGTGGGGAACAGAACACGCAGACTGACTGAAATACACTGCTGAGGGGAGCAGCGGGCGAGAAAGGAGAGGTCTGTCCCGCCATGTGGGTAGCTTCCCTGCCAGCTGGGATCAAAACCACACTGCAGAGGCTGCGGACAGTTTCACAGCACTGCGTTCAACCCACTGTGCTCACTGCACCACCAGGGAGGCCCTCAAACTATATTATTTAACAAAGTGCACTTTTTTTAATCTCTGAGATTTACCTGTTACATAAATACCAAGGCTCTATGTGAAGCACAAAATTTATTTTAAGCTCCATTTCTGTAGGGGAGAAGCTACTAGATACATCTTTAAATACAGCACACATTTTAAAGCTAATCATTACACCAAGCCTGAAGAAGTGTAGCCCTGGGGGGCTGCTTAGAAGGATTGGAATCTGTCAAGAACAAGTTTTTTATGGGCAACGGGACAATAGCAAATACAGGTTGTGGTTCGCCTTGTGACATTTCACAGCAGCTCATCATAATTATAGATGTAAAAGGTGCTTGGTCAGTTAATTCCATAAATTATTGGCAGAGGTGCCAAAAAAGTCTTCCAGTCCCTCCCTCAAGTGACCTGAGGCAGCTTAAATTCTGTATATTCCATTGATCATTTTGATAGACAGTCACAAATTTTGCTTTAAATTAAATTCTTTCTAATTTCCTGAGCCCTCATAACGCACACACATACACACATGCACACACACACAAGGCCACCATCCAAAAAAGAAATAAAAAAAGAATCACCCCTACAAGATTATTTTTTAAAGTTTATAGGAATAATAACAGCTAAAACGGGTGCTCACTCATTTTGCACTACTGAAACAGCTTGGGAAATAAACCATGTAGAAGCAATGGCATTTTGTCTTGTTAATTTTATGAGAATCAGAATTTTTAAGAACTCTTAATTATTCTCTCTTTGCACTATTTACAGAGGTCTTTTCTATAGCAAACAGTTGCTGGTAAGTTTCCTAATTTAGGATAGAAATGACACTGGCTGTTTTTAAGCAAATGAGGCAGCCCATTGAAAGGGTCAGCAGTAAGAGGAAATTATTAAGTCTGTGCTGAGCCACAAGATTCTGAGCAGGACAGAACTGGTGTCAAATTAACAGGTGGAAAGTAACAAATTATGCCCCCAAATTAGTTCTAATTTCTAGATAAGGCAAAGGGTACAGGCCATAAAATCTTAAATCCTGTTAAGACCTATCTGATAGCAGAATGTTAATAGTGTAACAGGGTGGTCTCCAAGAGAAGGGGAGGTCTTAGATATCCTGTTCCACTCAAGGGAGGGTGGAACTGAGCAGGGGAGAAGGAGCTGGAGAAGAGACTGGAAAAGGAAGGAAGCAGGAGGGAGAGTCAGAAGGAGACCTGAAGGAGGCACATGGAACAGAGAGACCTGAGAAGAAACTGCACTTGCTTTTTTGTCCAGGACTGGGTGACACAAATGTGGGCGAGAAACCCATGAAAAGATTAACAATGGCAGGTTTTATCTTAATTTTGATTTTCTTCTTTTCTTCCCAGACTGGTCTGACTGTTTTTGACCCTTTTGAATTGTTTTCCACCAGAAGGTGTTTTAAACTTTTGGAAGGCTTGAGGGCCTTACTTTGGACCAATCCTGTTTGGCTGGACTTTTACCCATAAGGGGATGGGTAACTTTGACTGCTTAATTTAGAAACTATATTTTGTCTTTTCTGTATTACACACTAATTGTATTAAAATTCCTTTCCATTCTACACGTTTTGTCTTGATGCGGCGAATGGCATTTAAAGTAGGCAAGTTTGGGAGTTCTGAAGTACCCCTCTCTCTGCCCTGTAACAATAGGACATGTATTAGGACAGGTTCAGAGGTAACTGTTAGAGACACATTCAGTGATCTTTGTGTCTAAAAAGATTGTGAATGCAGAAGAGAAGTTACAGGTGTGTTGAAGTCAACCCTATGATAGGTTTTTTCCAGTTTTCCAATTCCCAATGTCCATTTGAAAAATACAGTATTTACTAAAACGAAAAGAAGATCAGAAGGGATAGAAAAGGAGAGGGAGGGAGCAAAGGGAGTTGGGAGGGAAGAAAAGAAGGAAAAAGTTGAAAAGAGTGAACCAAATTTAAAAATATGGGCAGAAGATATGAAGACATTTTTCCACAGATGCCATACAGACGGTTAGCAGGCACATTAACACTGAGGTGATCATCAAGGATATGCAAATCAAAACCACATTGAAATCCCCCACCATGCACCTGTTGGTTAGAATGGAAATCTAAAAGGACAAGAAATAACAAGTATTGGTGAAGATGTGGAGAAAATGGAGCCCTTGTGTGCTCTTTGTGGGAATGAAATGAAATTGATGCAGTCACTACAGAAAACTTCCAATATGACAGTCTCTCAAAGAAATTAAAAATGTATCTATCATATGATCCAGCAATTACACTGCTCCACAACTAGGTACTTATCTGATAGATATCAAAACACCAACTAGAATAGATATGTGTACCCCCATGTTCATAGCATCATTGTTGGCAAGAACCAAGACTGGGAAGTAACCTTAGTGTCCATTGATGGATAAATGGATAAAGAAGTTGCTATACATTGTCATGTATCACTTAATATTATGATATACTCTGAAAAAATGTGTCACTAGGAAATTTTGTTCTTGTGCAAACATCATAGAAAACAATTATGCATACTTAGATGGTATAGCCTAATATATACTATTATATTTGTGTTCCATCATTGACTAAAATTATCGTTAAGCAATTCTTGATTCTATACATATAATGGAATATTATTCAGGTACAAAAAAGAAGAAAATCTTGCCATTTGCAACATGGAAGGATCTTGATGGCATTTTCTCTCTGTCTCTCTCTCATACACACATACACACACACACACACCATATTTATTGATGCATAGAATAGATTGTGGTTGACAGTGGTAGATGTTAGGTGATAGGCAAAAAGGATGAAGGGAATCAAAAAGCACAAACTTCTAGTTATAAAATAAATAAGGCATGAGACATAATGTACAGCATAGTGACTACATTGTCTGTGTGAAAGTTGCAAAGAAAGTAAATCTTAAAAGTTCTCTTCATAAGAAAAATAATTGTAGGTCCTCCCTGGTGGTGCAAGGGGTTAAGTTGCAGCACTATGAAAGTATCTGCAGACACTGCAGGACAAGTTCAATCCAGGGCCAGAGAGCTAACTCAGAAGGCACAGCAGACATAGCCTGTCTCCCCCACTACTCCCCTCAGCAGTGTATTTCAGTCAATCCGCCTGTTCTGTTTCCCACTCTGTCTGTGGTAAATCCTCTCAACTCCCCCCACACACACACCTGTGGCCTGTATCCCAGTTCTTGAGTGCATAAATAAATAAATCTTTAAAAAATAATTGTAACTGTGTGGTGATAAATGTTATAGAGACTTATTGTAGTACCCACTTCAAAATATAGACAAATTATGTTATATAACTGAAACTACTAGAATGCTATATATATCACCTATATCTTAATTTGAAAATTTGTAAAGAAATATGATTATTAAATATGGACTGAATCATTAAGGGAGAAATATTGACACAAAGTCAGTGGAGGAATAGAAAATTCTAGATAGATCTGTAAAATTTAGAGATACTGTGCTCACAGCATTAATAGACTGTGTTAAAAGCATATTTTATATCCTCAATGTTTAATATACATTATATCTTTAACTTTCCAGTAAGTTTATAAAAATAAGTCCAATTTTTGGACCTATATATTAGAATGAAGTTATTTCAGCTTGGTAAGTTAAATAATTTACCTATTACCAAGCAATGGTTCCAAAATTTAAAGCAAAGCTGCCTGATTGCAGAGCTGACACTTCACCACTCTTACATAAGATAGTCGGTGAAGGCAGGCATTAATATGTAATGCTTGATTTTTAGTAGTATGACAAAAGTTTATGTAAAACCAAGAAAGAGAATAAATTTGACATACAAAAAGCACAGGCAACTATAAATTACATGTAGAAGGTGATATAAAAGTTTTAAAATGTTAATAGCTGCTGCTTGAGTGATTTTAAGATTGTTTTTTGTTCCTTGTATGTATTTTTCCTCATTCTTACAAAGTTTCTACAATGACACACCTTACTCTTATTTTTAGGAAAAAATGTGCAATAATTGAACCAATACCTCCAAATTACACTGAAATAGAATCTAAAAGGTTAAATTACTTTTACATCCTAAAAGCACAAAAGAAAAAGAAATCATCTAAACTTTTTTTCTCTAAGGCTTGTACTTACAAATACAATGTATCTTACATCCTGACCAAATAAAAGCAAGCAACCTTGAACTAGCTCCAAGGCTGGCTGAAGATTTCCATCACAGAAGTGGAGGTAACACAGAAGAGGGATGCATCAAAACAAATTCAAAACTCCTGTTTTCTAGGAAAAAATCACTGCATTCTTCATATGTGAAGTGATTGTGACTAGCCTATAAACTTCAGCCAAGTTCACATGTCTTTGCTTCTAACCTGTTTTTCAGCCAATAAAATTTAATTTCTTTGTTCTCAACCTTATTTCCCCAAATCCACATAACCTGATTTCCTTTCTTATCTGGAAGGCAGATCTGAGTAGTGTTGTTTTTGACATCCTTGTAGACTTGAGAAAAATCTTTCTCTGCTCCAAGCACCAATGTTTAGTGATTTTGATGTTAAATAGGCATTGGGGAAGCAAACCTGATTTATAGAGGTAACAAAAGCAATTTTAATTGATGTCAAGTTACTCCTCAAAAATTTAATTTATTAAAACTCACTGCTTATTTCATCCAAAGACCAGTCATTTTCTTTCTTCCTAAGGTTTTTGATTTAAATGTCTTTAAAATTAATTCCTAAAACTATATTGTCTCTTTCTCTTCTCTATGCATCTCTTATTCTCTGGAAATTTCCTTTTCTCAAATTCACCATGCCTAAAATGTAATCATTATTTTTAAATACCAATCATGTTTTTATTTCCCTATTTTTGTTCATTTTTCTAATGTTTTAAGCATAATCTTTGGGAAAACTCAAAAGGGACAGCTTTAGCCTTTACAGTCCAATAATCTAATTATATTTTAAATATATTTTATTTTTTTATTATGGGTATTGACACACACTGGTTTATAACACTGTATATTTGTTCCCACCTCTACAATGTATGCTATCAAATCATTTCTCTACCAAAGCCCCAATAATTCTCCACCATAGACCACGGGGCCCCCATCTCCTTTGGCTTTTATACCTGCCCTCCCCTTTTGGTAGCCTCAGTTCTGTCATCAGATTTCAAGGTTTCCTTTGGTTTAGATTTATGTGTTTCTCTTCTTTGATTTTTTGTATTCCACATATAAATAAAATCAGCCACTATTTACCATTCTCCTTCTGACTTTTTTGCTTGGCATAATCCCCTTCAGTTCCATCCATATTTTTGCAAATGTCAAAATTTCATTTTTTTTTATTGCCGAGTAGTAGTCCATTTTATATATGTAGCATATTTTCTCTCCATTCATCTGTCCTTGGGTACTTAGCTTGTTTCCACAACTTAACTATTGTGAATAGTGCTGCATTGATTACATTCCTTCAAACTAATGTTTCTGCATTCTATAGGCAGCTACCTAGAAGAGGGATTGGTGGAGCATATGGACAATCTATTTTTAATATTTTGAGGGATATCCATACTATTTTTCATAGCATAGACTAATAAAGACAATCTCTATTTGTTATGGAAGCTTCCTTTGAAATATTTGCCATGTTATCTTTCTTTTCATTCTAAATGTCCTCATTCTGTTTCAAACCCATGTCAAGTTGGCCTAGTATGCACTAGACACATTTCATGCACAGTGCTCAAAACTACTAAAACACTGCCTTTATCCTGTCATTGCCTGCTCACAAATGGCCAAATATTCCTAAGTACCTAAACTCTTTAGCCAGACATTTATGCCCACTTCCTGTCTGCACCTACTACAACCAACTTTTCATTCTCAAATGGCACTATTGGTTCCTTCATTCCAATTGAACTCATTTTTCATTCTCTATTTATTTTATATGGTGGTGCCTATGTTATCCCTTTTAAGAGAGTCCTCAACTCTAATCACAGGTCAGTTAAGTGCTGTCTGTTTCTTACAGCTTCATTCAAACTTTACCTTTTCAAAGGTCTCACTAATGTGAAACTATCTTCAACACTATAGACAAATGTGTCTTCCAAAGAAATATAAGAAACTCAGGAAGGTGCTGTTAACAGTATCAAGATGATGGAAGTAGGAATTGTTATTCCCGTTTAACAGATGGAGAAACTGAAGCACGCTAAAGGATTTGAGCCATAAAAGTCAATTTCTACATAGTAGCAAAGAAATATGTTGAAAAGTACAAAATTGGTATCAGAGGGCTTTTAATTTGATGTGAGAAATTAAATCCACCTTAGGAAATGTTTCAAGACATCTGCTTCAAATAAATATGTTCTTCTTAGTAAAGAAAGTGTTGAAACACAAATGTTTCATCAGGAATGAAAGAAAACAATAAGTATTATACCAAGTGCCTTTCTGCACATGTTTAGTTCCAAGAGACCATGAAAAAAGAGAGTCTATTTTAGAAACACATGTATCTGCATTTCAGACACAGCTCTGATGTACACCTCGGTGCAAACAGTACAGCAGAGGTGTAATATATTGGGGGAAAATAGTTCTTATTATGGTTTTGTGAAAACACAACTTACATCAGAGGTAAGGACAGAAAAGCAAGCACAGATATCTCTGTCTCTGCTTTTCACTATTATCGTAATTTCAGAAGGTCAGAGAAGTACATTTATTATCTTTACATTAATAAAATAAGTTTAACCCTTATTTTCACTTTCATCCTATAAGAAAAGAATATTTTATTTTTTTGCTTATTAAGTTTTTTGTTATTATTTGCCTCATTTGACTCTAAGCATTGAATTTCCTTTTAAGTTGTTGGTAGGTATTAGTTGGGTTCTTAGAACTCATAATTTATCAGATACATTTTGGAGAGTAATAACTATTGTCACTTTAGTTATTACTTTTATTTAAGAAATATAGCATCATCCCACATTTTGCTGCTTTTTACTTAACACCTGCCTGTGTTTTATGGTTATATTTACTATGAAAACAACGAATGTAGAAAGTTAACATTAATTAAGAAGATGAAGTTTAACATACAATTAAGGAATCTTATTATAAAACTAAAAATTATATACTTACTATCTTGACAAGATTCTGCTTTATATCCAACAAAATACTGTGTTCTTTTTATAACATATACTATGTTAGACCATAAATTCATGAAAGAGAAAAAAAAGTTATAATCCTTTGACTCAGCTTTTTCTTTTTTTTTTAATAGAGGCATGTTTTATTTATTTATTTATTTGTTTGTTTTTTTGTTTATACATGCACTGGGTACAGTCAGAAGCGTGGGAGGGTGAGAGAATTCACCAGAGCCAGAGCGGGGAGCAGAGCAGTCAGAAGGACCGAAGTACACTGCTGAGGGGAGCAGCGGGTGGCAGGAGAGGTCTGCGCACCATGTGGGACCCTCCTCCGGTGGCAGGGTAGCAGCCGGGGATCGAACCGGCGCCGCAGAGGCCGCGGGCAGCTTCGCAACCCAGCGCTCAACCGCTGCGCCACCGGGGAGACCCTGACTCAGCTTTTAAACCAAATGTAAACACTTCCCAATAAAAAGGAATTTCAGAAAAGAACATGTCATCAATAAATTTTGCTGTTGTTCTTTCAAAGAATACTTATTGATAGGTGCTGTGGGAGATACAGAAATGACCCAACCTAGACCTGCCCATATGGAGGGAAAAAACACATGCATATGTTTCATGCTCAGAGGCACTTAATACTGTGCATACGCAGGTCATCAATAGCTTTCTAATAGTCTCTTTTAGACAATTAAAATTATTGAAAACAAAAGTGTTAGGCATTACATAAAATCATAGGTATATAAGTGATCATATCATTTGATTTTTTAATTACACTTTTTTTAATTTTCTTACACCATTGTTCATTTTTGTACAATATTTCTTTAATCCCCTCAGGCGTAGTCACCATAAATCTCCCACGACCACATGCTCTGTGATCTGTCACCATTGTTCCTTGTAATTTGAACATATTTTTCATTTCTAGCTTTTGAACAATGACTAACTATAAAAAAATATAAAATATAAAAAGGATGCTTTCATATCTCTACTTTACATACAATACCTTAACAAATTTGTTTCATTTATATAAAATAGTAAAATGGTTTTAATTTATTTAAAATAATTTTAAAAAATTATTTTATTTGATTAACTAATTTTAAATGGCCATTTGCAAGTCTGCTGATAAAGTATACAATAGGCTTTAGGAACCTTTGCTTTCCTGTCTACCTGTCTACAAGCTCACCATCTAAGAAATCCCAATATCTGGAGGAGAGGAGAAATAAGACCATTTGGTGGGCCCTGAGGTTTCATTATACATTAACTTTCTGGATTGCCTTAATCAACAAAATGTTGGAAACTGACAGTGTAGATGAGGGAGCCACAGAGAACAGAAGCATCTGGGAATCAGGTAGGAGACACTGAAGGCAAACATGCAAGGGAAAACTTTGGCAGAGACAGAGGTATCCCCAGTGACCTAGCCAAGTGAATATTTAGATTATTAGGCATGCCTCCTATCTGAGGCTGTCTTTGATCATTTACCCTGGGATCTTTTTCTTTCTTGTTTTCCTCATTCAGTGCTTTCTCTGTCTCTTTTCATGTCAGAATGTTTATAGGTGTTTCTTGTGAAAGGTATTTGAAATGTGTAAGAATTATGTGTAGAACACTTTCAGCTCTTCAGAGGAAAAGTGCCATAAAATCTAATACATAAATAATAAATCAACTCAACAGATGTTGACTTTTTCTTGTCAGGCAGCTACTTTAAACTCCCAATTCAGACTCTCTGACAGAATAAAGCAAAAGTGAAACTCAATTTGTCTACCTTACCCAAGGACAAAAGATAAAAAACTTAGATTAAACAGAATTATCTATATCCTCTCAAACAAGATGGGACAAGAAACAGCATTCACATCTTCAAAGCAAATCTTATAATAAAAAGTAACATGCAGAAAGGATTTTTTTTCAAGTTGAATATCTTGTGCACTAAGTGGAAATTAATAAACCCAAACCATATGTTCTTAATTAGATTCCAAAAATAATTTAACACATTTTTAAAGGAAACAGACACAGAATATTAGCCAAAGAACACTAAAACCTAAGCTCTAATTGAGAATCACCTTGTAATTTCTTTTCTTAAAAAGCAGCATTTCTGGCATTACAAGCAGAATATTAGAAAAAGCAGGGGTTTTTTTAACTTTTTTTTTTTAATTGAGGTGACAGTGGTTTACAGCATGTATATGCTTTAGAGTTATAGCTTTACATCTCTTCAGATGTGTTACCATACCAAACCACCACCAAAGCACCCAGAGTTCTTTACTGCAAACTGCTGGGCCCCTTCATATTTTATTCCCTACTCCCCACCCTCTTCACCTAGCAGTCTCAATTCCACAGTCAGATTTCTAAGGTTTGTTTGGGTTTTTTGTCTGTCCCTTTGTTTTATTTCTTTATATTCAGCATCAATGAAATCATCTGACATTTGTCTTTTTCTTTCAGATTTGTTTCACTTAGTATTATCCCCTCCAGTTTCATCCATGCTACTGCAAATAGAAAGATTTCATTTTTTTTTATAACTCAGTAGTATTCTTTTGTGTATATGTACCACAATCTTAACCCCCATGCATTCTTGGTGGGAATGTAGACTACTATAGCCTCTCTGGAAAACAATAATAGGTTTCTCAAAATATTAAAAACAGATAGCTCTCTCATATGATCGAACAACTATATTCCTTGGTATCTATACAAAAAAAATACAAAAACACAAAATTGAGTGGATAAATGCACTCCTACTATTTATAATAGCCAAATTACAGAAGCAACCCAAGGGCACAATGCAGATGAATGGATAAATGAGACTTAATCCTTACATCAAAAAATAGATTTGGGCCTCCCTGGTGGTGCAAGGGGTTAAGACACTACCTATTAAGCTGTCCGCAGCCTCTACAGCATGAGTTCCACCCCCGGCAAGGGAGCTGCCCACATGGCACAGCAGACCTCTCCTGACTCGCCTGCTACTCCCCTCAACAGTGTACTTCCATCATTGTGCCTGTTCTGTTCCCCACTCTGTCTCTGGTGAATCCTCTCACCCCCCCACACACCTCTGGCCTGTACCCCAGCTCTTGTATGCATAAATAAATCTTAAAAAAATCAATTATAGCCTTCTGGAATTCTAAATTCAATATCTATAGTGGAAAATTTGCCTTCATAGCCTATGTTTGTACTGTTAACATATATGGTGCATATATTTCATATATAAACTAATGTACCCCTGAAAACCCACAAATCAGATTATTGTTATCATTGTAATTGAAAGCACTCTAATTGTAATATGACACATATAAAAATTTTGAACCCTTACTACTCAATGTGTGATGCATGGGCAAGCAGTATAGACATCATTTTGGAATCTGTTAAGTTTGCAGAATTGAGCATTTCAACTTAGACCTATTGAATCAGAATCTGAATTTTGAAAAAAATTCCCAAGTGTCCATTACAGGTTGAGAAGCATTGACTTGACTACTTCCTGGCACATACTAGCCACACCACACACACACACACACACACACACACACACCTCTTGTCAGTTCCCTTGTTTATTTATGAAGTGTATCCAGTCTACCCAATATACTTTCTTAAAAGAATTATATGACTACACTGAATGAATTGAAATTATTGCTTCTGCAGATTAAATCTCCTAATATATTATGTATATATACACATATGTATGTTCATATGTATACATATATACATACATACCTGTGTGTATATTCATATATGTCTCAGAAAAACTGAAATAGATCAAATTTCTCTTTGTGGTTGGGCCAGCCCAATGACTACTCCTCCCTTACTAATATCCATTTCCCTTTCCATTACATTCTTCTTTGCTTACTATTCTTCTACATCATTTTTCCTTTTCTTTGAGAGGATTAATCTTGCCAAAATTTTGCCAAGCATCAGAGTGTTTTCTTGTATACATTAATATTTTAAAGAAGATTCCTTTCTATTTTTTTCTAGTTCTGTTTTTATTAATATATCGAAATGTTATTGGAGGACCAAGAAGCTCCCAGGGATGCCAAACTGTTAAGGGGTACATAATGTGAAAGGGCTCCAGCAACCTGCTGCATAAAGGCAAAGGAAGCATAAATCCTTTGTGATTTTAATTGTTGTGCATAAAGACAGATAAGAAGAAAGGCTATTCTACTAGTACTTTCCTAATAAAATGCCTAAAATTACCCATCATTTCATGGGCAAATACCCAAACAAGTCAGACCTTCACTGTGGCCCACAAATCCAAGATTCCTTCTGCTGGGGAACCACAAGAAAGGGGATAAGCAAGTCCTAGAGAACTGGAATAGAGGGGATACTGCAAGATATTGGCTGCCATGGTAGCAGCCTTCCCAGGTGTATCTCACCCACATGCCTCTTTCAAATATCTCCTCCAAGTTACTAAATGTCTCTCCTCCATTTAACTCTTCCAAATACCTGAGTGCAAGTCCTAGAAAAGCAAGAACCCAGGTCACTTGCTAACAAAAATAGGTCCAAAATGCATTAAAGCAACAATAAAATTGAATAGAGTTCAATTTTTTTTTCTGTACAGCACCCTTTGTTCTTAGAATGTAACTCCTAATAATATTTGATAAAATTATTTTGTCTTGAGAGTTTCTCTCAATCTCTCCTACCACATGACAATATAAGCATGATTTGATCATCAATTTTTTTACAGAACACTTTTCATTTGAAAGTGTTGCCGTGCTTTGCGACCCCTCAAAGAAAGCCACTTCCAGTTACTAGTCTTTTCTTGGTAAGAGAAACATTTCCTGAAAGAAAGAAAAGAATCCTTTTTTCTTTTTCTTCATTAAACCTCAGTATCTAAGTTTTTGTTTGTTTTATTTCACTACCATCACCGGCCCAGTTATGAGGACTTACTAGGTGATCATAGGTATAATATTAATATAACCGATGTGAATTTAGATAAAATATCACTGTCTCTTGTTTAATTTTTAGTACTATGAAAGGCCATATAAACCCTCATCATTTAACTTTTAACTCTGCTAAATGTCCTCTTAGTGGTAAAGGATTTTAATTTATTTTTAAATAAAATCAAACCTTTTTAAAGTACAATTTCTTAATTTTATAATCAGTATTTGCTTATCGACATAATGTATAGGGTTATGTAATGTCAAATCAAGATTTGCCACAAATCCAAATATTCTTTCAGTAATAGTTATAGATTTTAAACTTCCCTAAAATGAATAAAGATATATGCATAGTCTAGGAACTCCATATGTTTATCAGTAAGTATAGACATCTGATGTCCCTCCTGAAAAATCTTCCTTTAACTAAAAAATTTACATTTTACTTCCTATATATAACCAACATCTCTTAATGACTGCGGGTGTATTGTAAAACTTCCTGGGGTGCCTTTCCAGACATAGTAGCAAGTCAGGACAGACTATGCAGAAATCTGCTGACTGGGATAAACCAGTCTTTCAAACCACACTAATCACCAAGGTACCAGTGGATAACATGGATAACAATAGTTTAACAAAGGATACCTAGCCTAGCATTTACATCACCACAGTGTATCCTTAGAAATCAAGAAGTGATTAAACTCCTGTGATTAAACTTGCTTTCCTCTTTGAATAGACAGCATTGACATAGCTTTAGGTTAAAACAGCTTTTACAACCAGAAACAACCCTGTATTATATAAATAATGATATTTTTAATGTCAATGACATTGTCCCTTCTTATATAATCTAGATTCAAACTTGTGTTTGTTGGAACAGTTCTGACTAAAGATAATCTGTTCAACTACATCCTGGATTCAAAGCTTTGCTTTGATTATCTAATAAATTCCTTTTATAACTATCATCGTGAACTTTATATCTGTCAACATTGCTAACAAACCTAGAACAAAACTCCAATTTTTAAGAGACATTTCATAATTACATACATATGTTACCATATACAATATGAATTCAAATTCCCAAATACCAATTAGGGATGTTAGAAAATACAACAAAAGCACATTAAAGAACAGTAATTATTTTTTAAAAGCCAGAGAAATATGTCAGAGATTATATTTTAAACATCATCCAGAAAGTTCAGTTGGAAAACATTTTAATTAATCCATATAACTTTATATGAATGAATCCAGTTAGAACTGATATATAAAATATTCCAGTTTTTATAATATAGCACATTTCAGTTGCCTTATGTTTCAATTTCACTTCATTTTTTTAGAGGGAACAAATTATTTCATCTATAAAACAGATACTAACTTGGAAGTTAAATAAAGCTGCTTACATTTATACATTTACATGTTTTCCATAGACAAAGTTTCTTCATTTACTACAAATAATTTCTCTATTACTGTGCTATCTACACTTATTCTGAGAGTTGAAATTTGATCTCTTCTCAATATCCCAATTGCTCAACATTTATATTTAATATAATAACATTTTTAAATCTATTTAATGAAAAGGCATAGCCTCCATTGAGTAGAGTCTTGCCTGGATTCTAGAACTTGGGTTCTGTACTCAAGTGCAGGACATGCATGATCTAAACCATTACTTAAAGCCTGAGTCTGTTACTGAACACTAGGTCTAAAAACTGTCACTGGGCCAGAACCTCTCTTGCTGGTTTTGGGTCTGGTCACCCACTGCCACAAACGCAAACCAAAAGGGGTTTTGGTGCAGATTTTAAAAAAAAAAAAAGATTTAGAAATCAAGAAGTGATTAAACTCCTGTGATTAAATTTGCCTTCCTCTTTGAATAGATAGCATTGACATATCTTTTGGTTAAAACAGCTTTTACAACCAGAAACAACCCTGTATGATATAAATAATGACATTAACCAGTAGTGAAGAGGAAGGAAAGGGAGATGTTCTGACTGCCATGATGGTGTGAAGTGGTGCTACTGTTACAGAAGCTGGGAAGGTGCTGAGGACCCGGGACCTGTGCACCCTGGGGCACAGTCTTACCAAATCCTGCCATCACATATCATAATTAGAGCATTTTTTAAAGTTGTTTTGGTGGTCATATTTTGATATCTTATAGAAGCAGGCTTTTAAGCAAGGATTTAAGTGCAAGGGTTTTGTGGTTTTTGTTTTTTTTTTTAAGATTTATTTATTTTTATACAAGAGCTGGGGTATAGGCCAGAGGCACGGGAGGATGAGAGGATTCACCAGAGACAGAGCAGGGAGCAGAACAGGCAGACAGACTGAAATACACTGCTGAGGGGAGCAGCAGGTGAGACAGGAGAGGTCTGCCACGCCACGTGGGAATCTCATGGCTGGCCGGGAATCTAACCTGCGCTTCAGAGGCTGCGGACAGCTTTCCAGTGCTGCACTCAACACACCACGCCACCCAGGAGGCCCACAAGGGTATTTTTGTAAGGTTAATTCAGAAAGTAGCTGTAAAATATTGGCGCAGTAAAACAAAGATTAGAAGGAAATCAATGACGTTATAACTTTAACCAGTGTAGGTTAATTAGAATTCGGTGCCACTGGAGAACCCTTGGAGACAGGAAGAAAAATCCTCAGATATTCAAAATAGGGAACAGGTAAACTCTTTATGTTTCAATATCCTATTTGCAGTTGGCTTATAACAGCTTTCAATGAGATTAATTTTTTTAGCATCTACATTTGGCTTTTCATGTAAGCTGCACACATTCCATTGGCCAGAAGGAAAGTCCTCAAAGAGAACTGCAGGTTTGGAATATGCAGTTATTAGCATATAGAAGGGAGAGCTGAATGGATAGTGGTAATACACGAAAACTTCTGCTATAGTTCTGACTCATCTAAGATAAACTAATTCCACATTATAAATATGAGCCTACTACATTAGAACGAACAAAACATGAGCAGGGCTTATTTCTTGACTTTGGACTGAGAAGTCATAAAAGAAAGTTAACCTATTGTAAGAACCAAAACAATATACTTATTTTTCCATGTGGGGAAGAACAATACAGAAAATAAAAAGACAGAAAGGCAACTAGGAAGACAGGTAGATAAGTCCACATTATGATTCTCCTTGAAACAACTTTCTAAAAAGAAAAAGATTCATAGAAATGCAAAAGGACTTTCTGAAATGCAACGGACACAGAAGTGTAACAACCATAAAATACCAAAGTACTAAAGTTTTACAAGAGAAAAATCCCAGTTACATAATTTGCTCACATTCCATTGCCCACATCTGCCATTCTCAGATTCCATGTTGCTCCAGATCATACTACCCAACATCTTTTGGCAAAAAATAAGACTATATTGTTCATAAATATATATAAAGGAGAGAGTAACATGTTCACCAACCAGGGTAATTATATTTTAATAGAATCATATTTGTTGATGACATACATGTAATTTGTTTAATGCAGAATTTTTTTCAGCAGAGTTTTTAAGAAATCTTATTCATCTTAATAATTAATCTGTAATAATGGCAATAGTAGATTGAAACATAGATTTCCACCTAGGAGATCAAACAAGGTTTACTTATAAAAAGGACAAAGAAAAACAAGCATAGTCACTTTGTACAACAGAGGGATCAATAATTTTACCTAAAACTGGGACAATCTGCAAGTCACAGGTCTTTCTCCCTACAAATGGCTCTTATTATAGTCACACCATTGTAGATGCACATGTGAATGGAAAAGTTCTGCACATAATCTAGTGTGGATACATACAATGGATCCTCTCATCAGAAATCATGTTATTTCATCAATCTTGGAATTACTCACCACAAAATATAACCTCTGATTACAGGTCACATAAACACACAAAAGGTTAGGTTCAGTCCTCACTATCACTCACAGCCTTCCCAGAGTAACACATCCTGTTCCAGGTTTTCCAAACTGAGACTTCTGGACTAGAACAAGGGTCACTTATGTACATATTTCTGGGATTATGCCATCAGGACCATAGTTATACTGCAGGATCTACCCAGCAGTTGCCAACCCTGTTTCTTGCTGAAAGAAACAAAAATAACTATGACAGTGTTCATGGAGTGATGTGAAATACAAGTTAAAAATATTAAAAATTTTAACTCACCATAATGTCCAGTTCATTAAACCTTTGTCTTCCAATATCTCACTTTTTCCTCATAACATATGTGGGAAACCCTCAAATTCAGGATATTCCAAAGAGAACCAATATTCTCCTGTTACTCAACTTTTTATTATTATTCTAGCATTATATTGATTATTACACTTTTTATCAATTCAAAACCTAGGAGTCATTCTTAACAATTCTTTCTCATGCACATGCCACATGTAGTTAATTTGCAAAGACTCTCAGTTTTGCTTTATCCATCTGAAGAATCTATCCCTCCATGGTCATATACTCAGCTACAGATTTATTTCCAGCTCTCATCCTTCCCCACCTGAACAACTTGGGTAGTTTATTTTTTTTTTTTTAAGATTTATTTATTTATACAAGAACTGGGGTGCAGGCCAGAGGAGTGGGAGGGTGAGAGGATTCACCAGAGACAGAGGTGGGAGCAGAACAGGCAGACGAACCTAAGGCACTGCTGAGGGGAGCAGTGGGCAAGGCAGGAGAAGTCTGCTGCACCATGTGGATATCTCCCTGGTCGGCCGGGAATTGAACCTGCACTATAGAGGCTGCGGACAGCTTCACAGCGCTGCGCTTAACCCGCTGTGCCACCAGAGAGGCCCAACCTTAGGTAGTTTTTCTTTTTTAAAAAAAAAAATTATTTATTTTTATATTCCCCATACAATTGCACCCCCCCCCTTATTTTGACCCCAGTCTCTCCTTTCCCTGGCCCCCCCATAGTGTGTCTCTGGTTTATATCTGTTTGTTGATTTTGATTTTTTCTTTCTTATAGCTATTCTTTTTCCTGGTCCCTTATTTAGGTTTTCTAGATTCCTGCTATGAGTGAGACCATCCAGTATTTTTCTTTTTCTTTCTGGCTTATTTCACTGAGCATGATCCCTTCCAGCTCCATCCATGTTGCTGCAAATTGCATGTGTTTATTTAGGTAGCTTCTTAATTGGATTTATTACTCTAGTCTTGCCTCACCAAAATTCGTTATTCATAATTCAGTTCTCAGTGATTTGCTAAATTCAGATATTATCATTTTATATGTCTATTCAAAATTGTTTCCTAGCTTTCTATCAACTCAACTACTATTTTAAAATTTAGGACAGATGCTAACTAATGTCTGATACTTTTGATCTTCGACAGTAGCACTTCTAGTGGAAAGGTCTCAAGCTTTGTCTTCTACGAATACCATACTATTTGTAGTTTCTTAATTCTTCAGCCCCCTTTCTATGCACTCTTCTTACTTACAAGAATAATGTGTTCCTTGCCTTCCCAACAGCTACCACTTCCCACATGACCTCAAGGAGGTTTAGTGCTCTGAGGAGGACATATGACTAGTCTAAATAAGTCACCAAGTTTCTCTCATTCTCCTTGGCTTAAAGTCATACATATGATACAATTCTGCCTAATGAGACATGATAAAATTGCCATAGAAATTTTGCTCCAAACATAAAGAAAAAAATCCACAAATGAGGGGAAACCTTTTCTTCTCTACTTTCGAATTCCATATTCAAGAGCATCTGTGGTTCTTAGAGATGTGGTGACCATCTTTTCATCAGAAAGTGTCAAGTAAAGGAACACACGAAGAAGAGTTGAAAAATAAGTGAAGAAACCACTCATAAATGTCATTACTGATCTTATGAAAAATCTCAATTTTTTACTTTCAAATATTGTGATGAAAAAATATCCACTCATAATTAGGTGCTCTGGCATTTATAATCAACAAAAATTATCAACTCATTCATTTTCAAAGCCTTGCTGAAGCATTCAGTCATTTTCTTAAGCATATTATTCGATGTTTGTATCTTTACAATATAATAGGGGAAATACTGTACTCCTCACTTCATAAAATAGTTAAGAGATTTAGGTGAGTATTTATGTAAACATGTATACATCTATGTGTGTCAATAGTGCCTGGCATATAATAAGTGTATTATAAGCATTTGCAATTATTATTATAAAAATATATTTGGGTTAGCTAAACAATTTATTTCTCCCAGAACATGGTGAGTTTCCTCTCCTCCATATTGAAGAATCAGCTACAGTACAAATACCAAACTGAATGCTAGGACTGGTTAAAGTATTTTAAGTTTTTTTATAACTTCATGATAAGATAGAAAAAATATAGCAATATTTATTTTCAATAAGGCAAGTACTAAATAAACACATTTCTAAACTACCTACTGGGTCAATATAAGCTTAACTAGAAAAATCAAATTAAATGTATTGTGTGTATGAATTTACTGTGTATTTGGGGGCAGGAGAACAGGTTAAGGCAGATACCACAGATGGGAATTTGAAAAGAAGTGCCTGTTTTAAAAGTCAGTTGCTGACAGTGTGTAATGCATCTGGCTGACCTCCTCTGGAGTAAACAGCTACTGGAAATATGGAAATCCAGTTACGAATCTCCATAGTCCTGTGAGACCCATACATAGATACAGAGTAGAGATGCATATTCCAAATTGGTGACATTTTGATAATACATTCTTCTGAAAGTGACATCAAGAAAGGGAGACCTTTACTAGCTCTGTCTTGGAATGTCAGTGTGGTGCTTCAGGGATTCACTGAACTCCTTATCCTATTGAACTTTTAACCTTCACTGATCTAAAATTCTTGTACTAAAACAAAAAAATGCCTTTCTCTCACAAATTCCTCAAGGAGAAACAGAGACATGCAGTCATAAATTATTGATTCTCTCACTTTTTTAAAAAGAAAAAGTAACTCTCTGTACAATGTCAACAATCCTATTTTTTTCATTGTTTCTCCACAGTATACCTCAGAATTGTCATACTACAATGAGATTAGGAATATATATCCAGAAAATTAAAGAAAATCAAGGGATGATGGAAAATTGCTGAGTGCTTGGTTCAAATCAATACCTTGATTCAAATCAATATCTCCATTGATTTGAACCAAGGACCAGTAAACCACAATTTCCATCTTAAGAAGGGGTATTTAGTGTCTTCTCATATTTATGAAATAAATTTTCCTCATTCCACAGGACACATGCTATGTTGAATAAGGGCATGTGATAATATCTATTCATTCTATGCTTATGTCTGAAACACAATTCAAAGAAAAATGTATTTTTCAATTAAAATTTTTCCTAACCCATTTTCTTCATCTTCATTCTCATTAAAATAGTCACTTCTCTATCAAAAGGGAAATAGCATGCGATATATTAACAGATCTTAGACCATACAGATTATATCCAGAATATATAAAGAACCCTTAAAATTGAACAAAAGGCAAACAACCCAATTAAAATATAGCTAAATAATTGAATAGACATTTCTCCAAACATATACAAATGGCCAATAAGACACACACAAAAAAGTGACTGAAATCATTAATATGTAGGGAAATGAAAATCATTAGTATGCACAGAAATGAAAATCAAAGCCACAGTTAAATACTACTTGGTGCAAACTAGGATGGATAAAACAACGATTGAAAAACAATATATGTTATAGAAATGTAGAAACAATGAAACTTTCATATACTGTTGTTAGGAATATAAAATGGTTCAGAAACTGTGGGAAAAGTTTGGCAGGTTCTCAAAAAAAAACCCTCTAACATAGAATATGTGACCTCCAGATATACACCCCAAACAATTGAAAACAGGTACTAAAAACAAATGCATACATAAAAATGCTTATAGCACAATTGCCAGAATTTAGAGACATCCATCTGTCCTTCAAGGGATGAATGGTTAAACAAAACCCAGACACAAATGGTCACATGCTGTAAGATTATATATATGGAAATATGGAATACATATATATATATGAAGTATATTTGTACATATACATCCATAATATATAATATCCTACATAAATAAATCCGTAAGATCAAAAAGCAACCTTTGGGAAGATAAAAATATTTTTAAACTAGAGGTAAAAAAAATGCACAATATTGTAAATGTACTAAATGCCCCTGAAGTGTTTATTTTAAAATGGTTAATTTTACATTATATATGAATTTTATTTCAATTAAAAAGTTAAATAGCACCCCAATAATGTGCTTTGACTGTCTCTCTCATTTCTCAGAAATTGTTTTATTTTTCTGCATCTTCAATCTCTCCTCCTATTTTTTAAAAGTTCTATTGCTCACATAAGATTTACCTGTTTCAAGTATGCAATGCAAACCCAAACCACACTCAAGAGATCTGCAGAACTGAGGGCAAGGGTGAAGAGGGCAAAGAGGGCCCCAATATTGAGGGTTACTGGTGCTTTGGTTGTGGATATGGATTGATAAAGTACCTTTGATTAGATGTGAATCTGCACAACTAAAACATATACTGTGTTGTAAACCAACACTATCTCAATAAAATAGTATAAAAATTAAAACATATATAACTAAAAATATTTTTATGAAGAATAAAGTGCAATGGTTTTTAATATACTGAGTCGTACAACCATTACCACAACCTATTGTAGAACATTTCCCCAACCTACTAACAACCACCCTCCATCTTCTCCCTTATTTACTCTCTCCCTCTCCCTAGGTAACCACTAATATACTCTCTGTGTTTATGAATTTGCCTACTTTGGACATTTCATATAAATGAGATCATACAATATGTGACTGACTTTAGGTATCTGACTGCTTTTGTGTCTGACTGCTTTCCTACAGCATAATGTTTTTAAGGTTCATCCATGTTCAGCATATATCAGTACTGCATTCCTTTCATAGCTGAATAATATTTGCAAGAATGCCACATTTTATTTCTAATGTCTTTTTTTAAAGATTTATTTTATTTATTTATGCATACAAGAGCTGGGATGTAGGCCAAAGGTGCGGGGGAGGCAGGGCATGAGGGGATTCACTAGAGTCAGAGTGGGGAGAACAGGCAGATTGACTGAAGTACACTGCTGAGGGGAGCAGCGGGCGAGACAGTGAGACAGGAGAGGTCTGCTGTTCCTTGTAGGTTAGCTCCCTGACCAAGAATCAGATTCAAGACATAGTGGCTGCTGATAACTTCCTAGTCCTGAGACTTAACCCACTGGCCACCAGGGAGGCCCTATTTCTAATGTCTTGATGGACATGTTACTTCTCTCTTTTTAGCTATTATCAGTAATTTTACTATAAAAAAATCTGTGCAAGTTTTTATGTGAACATAAGTTTAATTTCTTTTGAGATGATTCCTAAAGTGGAATTTCTAGGTGATAAATTTACTCTGTATTTAACATTTTGAGGAACAGCCAAACTGGTTTCCAAAATGGCTATATCATTTTACATTTCTTAATATAATTCACTATTTCTCCCTGCAATCTAACATTTACACTTAAAAATAATCATTTTATCTTTTTTCCTTTACCCTTCCTTCATAAGGTGGCACCTTAGATTCCACAATGTAAGACCACAGAATTGAAGGGAAGGGATAGTATGGATGGGAAAAATAGTGATTAAATTAGGTTATAAAGTTACAGTGCTTGGCTAAGTGAGTTCATAAACAAAGAAATCTGTAACTGACACATGCAAATATAACTAGAATAATGTTTCTGTGTATGTAAGTGCAATGATCAATACCTTAAAAATCTTGAAAGTTGCATTTCAGGAAATGGCCATTATACCTTTAGTTGGTTGGAGAAAACATTCTTGCAATTGGGAGATTAGCTATTTATATTATAGAAAGCAGAGAGTTTGGCAAACTTAAGAAACAATGCTCCAAGAGGAAACCTAAAATTTTACTGAGATAATTAAAAGCAAACAAGGATATTGGTAGAAACATGTATACTGGGATAAACAGATTTAAAGTAGATTCTTGGTCCAAAATTAGGGCATTCAGAAAGTCACTACATAGTACTAACAAGGCAGGTAGCAAGGTTAAAGCAGAGGTCAAGTGAACAATTTAACAGCAGTTTTGAGAAATTACTGTAATCAGGCAGAAGTAAAGTCTATGAGTGAAAAAAAATATTAAATCAAGCAAGGTGGAGGATGCTGGCTCTCAGACTTGGCAGCGGACATGCTTGGTTAAAAGACTGGTTGATAAAAGTCTACATGTTGTTTAAAAGCCAAGTGGAAAAATATTTACAGCAGAATAAACAATACATACTTGTGAATACTGGACTTTGGTCCTCTGTGGTGTCCATCTTTTATACAAACTGATGAGAAGAAAAAAGAAAGTCAATTTAGATGATTAAAGAAACTCTCCTTCCAGCCATTCAAATGGGGATGTTGTTTCCAAACACACTTGGTGATAAGAATTACCTGGCAGTAACAAGAAATATCTTTCACTAAACAGAAGGTTTTTTTCAAAGACCATTCAGTCAAACAAATGGCTACCTCATTAACCAAACTGGGAAAGATTCCAAATGTTTACAAAAATAACTGTATTCAACACCTACAGGCATATTCCAAGTTTCTTTCAATGGCTTTCTCTCTTTTTAACTGCATTAAAGCATACTACCGTCTTCCTAGGTGGCATTTTAGCACACTTTTGTTTTTTATTCCAGACAAAGCATGACTGACAATGATAAAGAAAATTATATAGTAATTTACCTCTCCAAAAACAAATAAATAAAAAAGATATGTTCAGATACTCATGTGTCCACTGACATCATGGCATGAATTCCAAGCCATTCATTTAAATGTGTTCACTCCATCCTTTGCTTAGCTACATATGCAAGCAGAATCACTCAAATCGTCAGACATCTAATTTCCATGTCAATTCTAATTCTAAAAATCCCTTTAAATTCTTTTTTGATAATAAAATTATTTCAAAAAAGCAACATTCTGGTTTTATAGTCCCAAGTCCTTTCACTTTGAAAAATCTTCCTGAAATTTGATTGCAAAAATATATATACATGGTTGCTTAATATTTTTTGCAGCAATTCAGAGTTTTAAACAATAACAACCTTAACAAAAAAAATTTACCTGGGATCCTGCTCATTTTCCCTTAAAACCAATCTTGTATTTTCCATACACACCCACCTCAGGTACTCCAATTAGTGACTTCCTATTTACTCTTTTCTTTTAGTTAATAGGTTATAACTTAATCTATGACTCACGCTTCAGCTTGTTTGATTCACCCCATCATTAAAACACACTTGCCCTTGGCTTCAGTTCTTCAGAGCTTTGCTCTCTGAAAAGTACCTTGTTTTTCAAAATTATTTATTTGTTATGATTAACTAGTTATCTTATTATGCCTCAAGAAAACATATTTAAATCAGAACAGTGAGGTTTCATTGACAGTGTCTTAGTTTAAATAAATAAACCTGACTGGGAATACCAAGCACTGTGACAGGGCATTGCAGAGATATTCTGAGCAAAACACTGGCTACTGCCTGTTCTGACTTTGCATCAGACTGACCAGCTCAGTATAGAAAGAAAATGTATGTGTGCAGCAAATCTCAAAAGAGCAAACCCTAAGCGACTAAGTCACAGGAGTCGTTCATCACAGCATTAGGTAATTCTTGAGCCTTAAGATGATTGATGTGTTTAATTTAAACTGCCCTGGGTACACAGGAAGTGTCCCTGAAGTGGTAATAGGGTGAGTGGGTGAGATGGAGGAGGAGATTTTAATGAAAACAGTTTTCTCTTTCAAACTTTCTCGTGCATATGTCCTCTAACAACAACAAAATGTTTTAATTGCTACCATGTTATAAAATTCTGTCCTGTTCTCTTGGTTTCTCCTAAAATACCAGTGATTTAAAAGTTATATTAAGTCTCACTGCATATGACATTCATTTTTTATAAGTAATAAGCCTTTTCATAGAAAACTCATGTCAGTTGTTATAACTGTAGAACCCAGAGTCACATGTATTAATTAAAATCCCACTCATTATATGTTAAAGATGTCAGCTGAGGTAATGATGTTCACACTGGTGGGTTCAGATTTAATCTTTCTACCTGTGGGAACAGAGGCAGTAATTACTGAATTGGAGAAAATGTGTTACAAAACAAAACCTAATATGACTCTCTGACCTTCATTGTAAAAAAAAAAAAAAAAGATTTTCCATGTTTGTAATTTAGTAATCTCTATATTGGGTAGTAAAATATAACTGTTTCAGAGTTGTTAAACTCTATTATTAAAATTTGGTGGATATATGAAATGCAAGTATCATTAGTTTTGATAAAGGAAATGTCTTGAATGTTTTGACTTACTGATTATTTTCATGTACTGCACATTTATTCTTTTATAGCCAAATACTGTGCTAGTTTCTATGGGTAAGACAGTGAGCTCTCAGGACTTTGTCATTTAAATAAGTGGTGGGTAGTAGTAAAAAAAAAAGTTTAAAGAATAAAATATAATTATATATTTAGTGTTGGAAGGGAAATTATGAGGTGTTTTGAAAAAATAACATAAAAGATTAAATGCAGTCTGGGAACTGAGGAAAGATCACCTTGAAAGCCATTTGAACAAGCTCTGAAAGATCTTGGGCAACTTCATAGTGGTTTTAAAGTTGTAAGGACAGTATTATGGGAAGAAGACCCAGATGAGAAAAGGGTAGTGCATTTGAGGTAGTAAAAAAAAAGAAAAAAATAAGGATGATCACAGAACAGTAAAAGGAGGGAAATTGTGAAAGATGCAGATAAAGAGACCGAAA
The DNA here is from genome assembly GCF_014898055.3 of Talpa occidentalis. Classification (NCBI taxonomy): domain Eukaryota; kingdom Metazoa; phylum Chordata; class Mammalia; order Eulipotyphla; family Talpidae; genus Talpa; species Talpa occidentalis. The sequence goes on along the minus strand of NW_023604972.1, from coordinate 108,994,968 downwards.
ACAAATCAAGGAAGGTCTATTACACCATCACAGAGATTTTTGCTTTTTATCTCAAAAGCAACAGAAAATAATTAAAGTGTTTTAATTAGTACACAGCATAAACAACTATTCATGTTAACAACTATTCACTTTAACATGATCCTGGTTCCAGGACAGATAAAAATTGAACCAGAGTCAAAGTGAGAAGACTGATTTAAAAACTATTGTTATTAATCCAGAAGGAATTGTACCTTCAGCTTTAATGGCACTGACAACCTAGAGACATGAACATATTTAAGAAATATTCAAGAGGTAATGTGTATAGAATGCAGTGAGTGATGAATGTAAAAGATAGATGCTTTAGGAAAAATATGCAGGTTTTTGTCTTATACAAATGAATGGATGTGTCATTTGCTGAAATAAAAACAGAGGGGAAAACACCTTTAAAAGACAAATGAGGTCAGTTTTTATCATGCTGATATTTAAATTCCCTTGACATACTCCAAGGAAGATGTATTTGAGTATATAAATATGCATTTAGGAAGGCAAATTTGGGCTAGAGATATGAACAGGGATTCACTGGCACCTAGATGGCAAACAGTGTCATGAACATGGAAAGATCTAGGATGGAATATGTAGAGGCTGTACAAAAATATGAGACAGCAAGACAGAATGAGTAGATTTCACGTAAGACTGCTATGCTTCCCAAAGAACTTTCTGGATGGAGTAACAGCTGTAAAAGTATAAACAATCAGATTAAAACAACAATGTGTTACACTATTAAGGTAGGATGGAAAAGGGGTCTTTCTTCACTTCAATGACCACACTTACTTGAAAAGAAATATGATAGTTTCAAAACAAATGATCATCAAGTTTTCCCTCTACTATGAATTTGAGAAGTGGTGTCAATGAGACCATAAAGATAACTAGTTGTATTGTTTAACGTCTCAGAGGTAAGTGTTGTAACAGATCGAAACAAGTGCACTAAAGACTGGTTGGGCTTAAAGAAACCATTAAAGTTAGGGCATCCATGGATAATCTATGGCAGCTGGAAATGTGTTGCTTGCCTCTTTCCTGCCATGTGCTTAATCTTTTGTATTCTTATACCTAAAACTTCCCCAAGATTTCTGGCAAGGGTGTGAATTGCACATGAATTCATGCAAATACATTAAGTAAACTACATTTCTCTTGGGAACAACTAGACAGGAGTGCTGTGGTCTCCATCTTCAAATAGGGTTGCATGTCCTCTGATATATCAATAAAAAATTGTTTTCTTAAGATTATTTTTACCAGCATCCTGGGAATTTTCTTATTTTTTTTATCCTCTGTTTTTGCATTTGTTGATTTACTCAATAGTTTTAGTGTATCATCTCATTCTCTGCTTTCCCCCCAAAAAGGACTACATGGAAGGTAAATTTAATATTATGTCTGAAAACATATTTATTCTACCTGTTCACTGACTGAACTGTTATTAAGTCATTCTAAATTGCAAATCACTTTTTTCTCATAATTACATATGAATTGTCTCGTGGCCTTGAACTTCCCACATTGCTATTAAAACAGGTGGCAAACTATCTTAAGCTGCCTTATTTTTGTTAAGTTGGTCGTTACTTTTTATCTTTTTTTCAAGTTTTTAAACCATTTTTTGACATTGCTCCACTAGATTAATCTCTTCTAGAAAAATGAAAAGCATTAAAGTCAATCATTGTTTTAAGTACTTTATAAATACTAAATTGTATTGTGCCTCAAACAAGCCTGTGGGATAGATATTGTCTCCATTTTACGTATGAGCAAATTGATGCTGAGAAAAGGTTAAGTAAATTGCCCAAGGTCACAAAGCTATCAAATGCAAATGCAGAATTAAAACCTATATCAGTAAGCTCTGGAATCTATATTCTTAATCAGAGCTCCAAGAGACTCTTACTAAATATAACTACTCTAGAATTACTAGTACAATAGATAATATTTCTCCATATTTACAAACACCAAAGAAAGGGACAATCTCTTCTATTAGTTATTCTTAACCTTTTCAATTTTTGCTTATTTATCTCTCTATTGTTCTTTTCATCATGTTTAATGAGAAATATTGATAGTTCTTTAATAGATGAAAATATTTTAAATATAAACTTCATTCATATTTAAAATCTGATGGTGTGCTGCAGGTAGATACCATTTAACAAAATCAATTGCATCAAAATGAATGAAAAATACTGGACTTACAAATATTTTATCAGTTTCTGACCCAAACAATTAGTGTTGATTTTGAGGTCAATGTATTAACACCCTGATAAACATGGTAGCACAATACCACCATACATTAATAAAAAAGATATTAAAAAACCAATAAAGTCTATTTTAGCATCACTTCTGTGTTTTTAGATTAATACTTTACAAGGGCTAAAATAAAAGCTGACCACCATAGACACCATAGACAAATGTATTGAAAACATTTCAAAAACTAAAATGAAGGGATTTTGCAGTTCTAATGGCAAAGCAGTAGAGGTTAAGGAGGATGGACTTGGCTGAAGAAAAGTCCAGGAAAGACTGGAGAAAAGCAGAGTGTATCTGGACAACTTCTCCCTTTACATCAGCCAACACCTGCAAATTCTATTCTCCACAAGAAGACAAAGATCTAGGCAATTCCCCCAGTTAAGAAACCTTAAGGGGCAAAGATTTTAATCAGAATATGTCTTCCTCAGACAAGGATCATCTGAAACAGGATTACAGAAGATTTTGCTATTCTTACAACACACCTGAAATTAGTGTGAAGCATGATCAGAATATATTTGAAAACCATAAAAAATGCTTTTGAAAAAAAATTCTTGCCAATAAATCTAGCATAAATTACATAAGGCATCTAGCAATGCCTTATACCATAACAAAATTTAAATACATTTATATTATTTCACACAAGGATAGTCATCTTAAAAAGCTCCAAAAGCAATCATTTGGAATTCTGTTTGAAATTGCATTAAAATAATAGAAGGCTGAAAAGCTTTATAATCTTGAGACTTCTCATTCAGGAACTAAAATATATGAATTGGCAATAGCACATTCTCTTTCTAAATAATTACTTCTTTAACAGAAAACTAAAATAACAAAAGAATGGCTTAAAAGAATCTGAGAGAAAGTGAATTTGTACAGAGTGAAGAAATAATAAAAATGGAGTTATTAAAGGAAGATGATTCTTTTCCATCTAGCAAATAGAATAATCAAAATAATTTATTTTTTAAAAAGATTTATTTACTTATGCATACAAAAACTGGGGTACAGGCCAGAGGTGCAGGGGATGAGAGGATTCACCAGAGACAGAGTGGGGAACAGAATCAAAATAATTGAAATCCGTAAACAGGCATGAATCTCATTTCTTGAGACTATCCCTAGGGGGATTTTTGTCTGAAGAAATTGAGTATTATTTACAAGAAGCAAATTTCAAATATCTTGTTGTAAATTGAAATAAAGTGATATTAATAAAAGTTGGTATCCTTAAAAACCTGGAGGTTTTCTTCATGAGAAACATTTCAGTAATGCATTATAAGTTAGATTAAGATATTTTTTAAAATAATACAAGCATCTACTAGAAAGTAATATCCCCAATTATATTTTATCATGTTTTTATCAACTTATTTGAATTATAAAATTAAAAATTTATTTTAAATTAACCATATAATACTCTCTAATCTACTTCCTCTGTGCTTTTTCTCCAGCTCTTCTTTCTTCCTACAAAAATAAACATTATTATAATTCAGAATTGTCTCCCTACATATTCAATAACTGCATTTGCTACATATTTTTAAACTTTGTAAATGTCATATTCTTCTATATATTTCTTAATCAAAGCAAGAATCCCAATCGATATATTAGCTCTTATTTAATCATTTTCATTATTGTGCAATTAATTCTGTTACAAACCAATTGGTTGTCACTTGAAAGTGCCCCCAAATAAAACAGAACCAAGTCTTATAGGAGAAAGAGCAGTTTGTTACCTTTATAGATAATGGAGGCAAGGGGTTAAGCCTCCAAAGATGGCATCCTGGGAAAAGACAGCATTCTGGGAAAAGACTTGAAAGGGGTTTTAAAAGAAAGATGGGCAAAGAGAGACAGTCTTTAGTGATTGGATGTTGGAGGTTTTGGGCAGTGCTGGTTATCTGTACAACGTCTGGGGCAGTTCATGCTTCCACACATATACAAAATGGGAGCTCAGCTTCTCCCTTCTAAAGAGTTGTTAGGAGGCTAATGAAGTTAGGATTTTAGATCATGAATCCAGTACACAGATTCTGGATTCTCTGACCAACTGCTCAGACCAAATGGGATGGTTGATATCTGTTTATCAAGACAGACTGAAATATATGATTTAGTGAGACAATGTTGCTTTTGAATAAATCAACTAACTATTGTAACCACCAGTTTTGAATTAGCAATGAGCAACCATAACACTTTGTTTGCTGGTATTTTGAAGTCCTGGAATTAATTGCTTAATCATTTATTTCCAAGTTTTCTGAGGTCCTGGTCTGGCAATAGCACCATGACTGAATATAACAATTAAATTACACATTTAAAAAACTAGTAGACATTAATGTCATTCTAAATGTTGCAAATAATATTGCAATGAACTATATACCTCATTGTGTATGTGGATGTGAACCTCAGCACTATTAAAATTTTGGTCTGGATAATTTTTCTAATTGAAGTTGGTGGAGAGGAACTTTCCACTACAATGTGGGCTATTTGGTAAGATCCCTAATTTCTGCCCATTAGGAAACAATAGTAGTCCCATTTTTTTAAGATTTATTCATTTATGCATACAAGAACTGGGGTACAGGCCAGAGGTGTGGGGGTTGAGAGGATGCACCAGAGACAGAGTGGGGAACAGAACAGGGCAGATCTACTGAAATACACTGCTGAGGGGAGCAGCAGGTGAGACAGGAGAGGTCTGCTGTGCCATGTTGGTAGCTCCCTGGCCAGGGATCGAACTCATGCTGCAGAGGCTGCAGATAGCTTATTAGTGCTGTGCTTAACCCTTGTAGCCCCATTTTATGATGAGCAAAGTGTCTCCAGATATTGACAAATGTCTGATGGAGGAAAAATACCAACCCTGGGTGAAAAATGTGTATACTTCAGAGCAATGGTGAAGTCAAATTGCTGTTTCATAGGCAATGCATATTTTCAACTTTATGAAATATTACCATATTGGTCTATAAAATTGTTGCACCTATCCTTGTCACCAGCAGATGTTCTATTTATAGATTTTTAATATGAAATATTTCTACCATACAAAACAATAGGTATGATGCAGATTTAAGATGTCAATAATAATAATAAATTAACACCATGTTCTAAACCTGGTTTAAGAAATAAACACCATAATACCTTGGAAGTTCATGAGTATCTCTAGAGTGACCTTTACTTCCACCTGTCTCCTGCATAAATAACTACATCTTGATTGTTTTGCATTCATCATTTGTCTCCTTTTCAGATAGATAAGCACATTATATAATATGATGCTGTTTAGATATACTTTTCAGTTTTACACACATACAGTCATACTTCTCAACTTGCTTGTTTACTTTTATTCTACTTTCATTCTAACTATCATTTTTCCTCATTATCATTTTGAGTATTATCAACATTCTTGCAGATACTTATAATTCATTCACAAGTAAATATATGATTGCGATCCCTTTGTTTTATAGTTTCCAGAATATTAATAAAAATTCAGCTGGGCTTATTATTTATACATAAATCTAAAATATCAAAACTGAGTTTCAGATAAAAACAAAATAGACTTGCAGACAATAGAACAAAATGGTCTTCAATGATTCCTCAGTCAAACCCTGACATCTTACAAATAAGAAACCCAGGACAATTAAATAACCATGTCTGGTTTAAAAATCATGCTAATTTGGTTATAAAAATCAAGTCCCAGTTGTGGCTCTTTACAATCATTAACTTGCTCTTGCTAAAACCACCTCAAGCTGAAAACTGACATTTTTTTCCTGCTCTTCTCTTTGACCCAGTACACAGGATCATGCTCTATATATAGTACAGTGAAAATCTAATGTTTCCAGATATTTGAAGTTATGCCTCATTTAAATATGACTAATTTTATCTGTCAAAATATCTTAATCTTAGTTGATAAGTTAAAGAATATCAAAGGGAAGTGGGATTGAAATCAAAAATGTATTTGGCTTCATTCTCTGTGGAAATGTATCACCTAAACATATGTCTCCTTCTTGAATGTTAAATGTGTATTCAGCACTTGGGGGTATCTTTATGGGGGCTAGATACAGAAGTCCCAGGAGGCAAATGGCTCTTTCTGCAATTATAAAGCTATGCCTTTAAAAGGCAAAGTGTGAAGGAGGAAGGGAAATAGATATGTTTATGATCTTTCAAAGATGGAAGAAAATAACTTGGGAATGATAATATAACATGACTATTAGCCTGTGCACTTTATTCACTGGTCCTCACCAAGTGAGGAACAGCTACAAAACTGATAATTATATGCATAATTGGTATGAAATGTTATTAAACCTGACATTTAAAAAGTGTACTTCCCATTTTCTGAAAAGCACATGTAAATGCAAAGGGATATGAAACTTCTCATTGAGCTAAATAAAGTAAGACAAGAGTTAGATGACTTTAACATATTTAGGAAAATGACATGATAAAATGCATTTTTAATCTGTGTGATATAAAAGAAAATGGAACTATTTTTGGTGGTGCTCAGTGGTTTCCTCATTTATGCAGAGGGGAATTTTCTAATTAATTTGTAGCCTAAAATTAACTTTTCATTCATGCTATGACCAGGAACAGATAGCATGGTATCCCTTCAGTTGTGCTGCACCTGCTACCACTCCATGGGTTTCAAAGGAAAACGTTGGCCTTTGCTAACTTGAATGCATGCACTGAAAGACCCATTATGTGGAGACAGACTGTAATTAAGCAAATTGCTGCCTCAAAATCTTTGTACTGCTTTACTAGGAATCAGATCATCAGTTTCACAGCTCTTCTCTTCCCCTTTTTTTCCACTGCACATACATAGTTTTTATATTCACTCAATGAAGTTTTCTTTATTCCATTTATGTGCCAGGCACTGTACTAGATATCACTAGACATTAAAGGGAGGTCATGAACATAGAAAATGTACTCTTTTTTTTTTCTTTTTTTTTATTTTAATTAATTAATTTATTTATTTATGCAAGCACTGCATACAGTCAGAAGCATGGGAGGGTGAGGGAATTCACCAGAGCCAGAGCGGGGAACAGAACAGGCAGACCGACAAAATACACTGCTGAGGGGAGCAGCATGTGCGGAAGGAAAGGTCTGCGTGCCATGTGGGACCCTCGCTGGCAGCTGGGGATCAAACTGGCGCCACAGAGGCCGAGAGCAACTTCGCAGGCCAGCGCTCAACCACTGCACCACCAGGGAAGGCCCAATGTACTCTTTTTTTTTAAGATTTTTTATTTATACAATAGCTGGGGTACAGGCCAGAAGCATGGGAGGGTGAGAGAATTCATTAGAGACAGAGTGGGGGGGAGCAGAACAGGCAGACGGACCAAAAGCACTGCTGAGGGGAGCAGCGGGTAAGACATGAGAGGTCCGCCGCGCCATGTGGGAATCTCCCTGGCTGGCAGGAATCTAACCCGAGCAGCAGTGGCTGTGGACAGCTTCACAGTGCTGTGCTCAACCCGCTGCGCCACTTGGGAGGTCCCAGAAAATGTACTCTTGACATTAAATAAACATAAAATTAACATGGTAAAGCTTCATTTGTCCATGGTGGGGGAGTAGGAAGGGAACATATATTTTTTTAAGGGAATAAATCTAGAAAAAGCAAGATGCAAGGAATCAGGTGTTGCTATTTCTTAGTGAAATAAGTCAGACACAAAAGGACAAATACTGCACAATTTCACTTACATAAACTACCTAAAAAATATGAATTCATATAGGTTTAAAGTAAATAGAGGTTACCAGGGGTTGGGGACAAGTGGGAAAAAGGAGTTATTGTCTAACCAGAGCAGTGATTTTGTTGGGGATAATGCAAATAGTTTGTGAATGGTGAAGGTGGTCGTCCGATATTGTAAGTGTATATAAAGTCACTAAAGTGTATAGTTACAAAAAGAGAAATGATTAATATTATTCATATATATTTTATCACAATAATGAATATGACAAAATCAAATATTTTAGATGAAGTAAAATCAGTCATATTTCCCCCATGTGAAGACTACTACAGTTGCATTTTTTTAAAGATTTATGTATGCATATAAGAACTGGGGTGTAAGCCAGAGGAGACAGGAGTAAGAGGATTCACTAGAGAGAGTGGGGAGCAGAACAGGCAGATCTACTGAAATACACTGGTAAGGAGAGCAGTAAGCGAGACAGGAGAGTTTTACTGAGCCATGTGGGTAGCTCCCTGGCCAGCCAGGAAGCCAACTCCTGCTGCAGTGGCTGGCTATAGCTTGAGAGCGCTGTCTTTAACCCATGTGCCACCAGGGAGGCCCTACAATTACATTTTGATGTAAAACCTTTGTTCTGCACCTTTATAGGTTTAGTAAAACGGAAGCATACACATTTAATTTTTCATTAAAAAATAGTTATGTCATTAAAATTTAGGACTGAATAATGATGTATTACGATAAGCAAAAGCTGAGAGAATTAGTGTTCAGCAGACCCATTATGAGTAATATTAAAGGTGGAAGGAAAAAGACACTCCATGAAAACATGGATCTATACAAAGAAGAGAGGTATGCCAGAAAAGGTAAACGTGTGGGTTAATATGAAAGATGATAATTTTCTTTAAAGAACTTACTTTTAGACAAAACCAGCAGACAACTATAAATTGGAGACATTCAGCAGGAGAGGGAGAGGGATTAAAACAGGGGTGGGCCTATGTTTATAGCAGCACTGTTTACAATAGCTAAGCTTTGGAAACAACCCAAATGCCCAAAAATAGATGACTGGATCAAGAAGATGTGGTACATATACACCATGGAATATTACTCAGCATTCAAAAAAGATAAGCACATGCAATTTGCAGCAACATGGATGGCGCTGGAAGGGATCATGCTCAGTGAAATAAGCCAAAAAGAAAAAGAAAAATACCAGATGGTCTCACTCATAGCAGGAATCTAGAAAACTTAAATAAGGGACAAGGAAAATGAATAACTATAAGAAAGTGAAAATCAGAATCAACAAAAAACTATGAAACAGAGACACTTTTGGGGGGGTGGGAGGCGGGAGGGGAGGGATTGGAATCAGAAAGGGGGGGTTGCAACTGTATGGGGAATATAAAAATAAAATTTATTATTTAAAAAAAAAGTTCTTTTATTTACAAAAAAAAAAATAAAAATAAAAATAAATAAATAAATAAAACAGGGGTGGGAAGAGCACAAGAGACTATGGGGATATGGGGATTATACCTGAGAGATGAAAGTAAACTGTCCAAAACTGAATAATGATGTAAAGAAAAACAAGTTATTAAAAAATTCACTTTTGTTATATAACATCAAGAATAAGCTTATTTATGCTACCCAACATTTTTCTTATTGCTTTTTGATATTCAACATTTTGTTATGATGTCTTAGATATATATTATTTGTAAATTATCAGTAAGTTTTAGTTTTATGGAAATATGTCTCTTTTTAAATCAAGATTACATTTTAAAAAGAAATCAAAAAAGTTCTCAAATCCATTAGAAGCGAAAATCACTGAAATGTTTTACAGATATATTTTGTGATATTATGTTGAAAAAAATCTTAAGACTTGCAAAATAAAATGCCCATTTCTTAAAAGGTGACACAAGGTTTCCTTCATATAATCACAAAAATGCACACACACACACAGAGAGAGAGAAACAATACAAAAACATTTATTTAACTTAAATTATAAGAGAATATGTGAGAATCAGGGTAAAAAGAAAGGTAAAGGGATTTCAAGTCATCAGAGCCCAGAAAGTTCTCTGCCTGACAACAAAGAATGTACCTATTTCAATTGTAGGTAATTTTCTCCTTCATGGTGAAGACCAGATGGCTGTGTGAGGTATATTAAACCAACACACCTGGGAGAAGTTGCCAAACACATCCAACTGGAACTAAATGGGATATTGTTGCACTATACAACACAATTCAATGTCCCTCCTCACTGTTTCATCCAAAACATCCCTGTTCATTTACTTCTGTAACAGAGCCTGGCAATCCGCCCTGATAGTGATTAGAATTCTACCTGTAAATCTCACTTACAGGTCTGGGACTCTATACTTTGATTGTAATGCTGATTCAGGTTATCAATCATACATTACTTGATTGAAAAATAAATATCCTGTAACTGCATTCCTTTGTTTTACTGGGAAGAGGGTGGCAGGGTTCACCCAGTCTGTAATTTGGAAGTCAATCAACTTCACAAGCTAGTATTCAACTTCAAAGAAAATATGGTTAGCATTACCCAAAATAAACATAATATGATTAGATGTTAATACCTAATCATTTTAGAAATGTTTGTAGCTACTATGCAAGAAGTTTTTTTAAAAAACTAAGCCCAGAGTGAATCCCTTGAAATCCTGTTTTCTTTAGTTATTCTAATATCATCCCCAACTAAAATCCCCATCTAAAATTCCTTGACACTAGAAATATATTGCTATTTTTTCTTCAAAGACTAATACTTAAATAATGCTCAAGATTTCTTGTCAAGAGGCCAAACAATTGAGGTGTTTGGTCTTTGTCATCTAAATCATAAAGGAATCATATTTCTAAACATGTAACTTTAGGGGCCTTCCTGGTGGTACGGAGGTTAAATTCTCAGCACTATCAAGCTATCACCAGCCACTGAGGCATGACTTCGTTACCCAGCCAGGGAACTCACCCATATGGCACAGCAGACCTCTCCCTTCATCTGCTGCTCCCCTCAGCAGTGTATTTCAAATCTACCTGTTCTACTCCCCACGCTGTCTCTGGTGAATCCTCTCAACCCCACACTTCTGGCCTACACCCCAGTTCTTGTATGCATAAATACATTTTAAAAAATGTAACTTTAGGAAACCTATTTCATTCTATGATTATTTGACAGTTTTCATAAGTGAAGCTCAAGATGAATCAAAAGTATGAAAAGCAATCAAAAGTGGTTTCTTTCAATGCTGTGTTCTTCTTGTACAGAAAGCTGATACATAAATGTGTGTCTATAGGTATATGTAAATTAGGAGTCACAGTTCTGACAACACTACCTTATCAGTACCTACAAATAAGAGCTACTGAGCTCCTGATGAGGGCCAGCACACTAAATCAGTGTCAACATATTAGAGGCATGCAATTTGCATATACATGAAACCTTAGTCAAATTGGGTATGATAGCAGAGATAACATGTGGACTAATAATAAATGTCTCTTGCTATAATCCCTGGACCTTATTACTGAGAAATTTCATACTGGATTTAATCCACAGAGATGGTCTAAGTATCTGTCAGGAAAAGTATTAGTTCCTAGAAGGCAAGTAATGAGCCATCACAGACATTCCCCAGAAGTGAAAGCACCATCCTTTCTTTCTGTATTTTTTTTTTTCTTTGTGGGGAAGGGAGGAGCAGAGGACAGGCAGATAAAAGCCTGTTATATTAAATGACTGATATATAATTGCTGAGGCTACTATGTACAGACAAAAGAGGGGGTTTTATTTCTTGATTTCTTCTGCACTGAGCAGAATTTCACTTAATTTCTCTTTCTGGCCTAGAGCTTCTTTTAGGTATATGTACCTGCTTCCTTGTTCTGAAATTCATGTATCTTGTCAGCCAGGAGCTGCTTGTGGACCATTTCTGCCTTCAGCTTATGAATATTTTCAAAAGAACCTGCTTCTTCTTGAAGACATTCCCATTCACATCGAAGATGTGACTTAGGTAGCAATCAATCTTCTTAGATTTGTGGTATCTTTTGATACCACAGGAGAATCCTCATCATCTTCATACAGGTCACCATTGTAGACATTCCAGCACTGGCAGCGCCTATAACCATAGGCCTAACCTTCCAAGGTGGTTTTCCTCCCTAGAGCCTGTGGACAGTCCCTGGCTTGCAGATGATCAATCTGTCTTTGACAAGCATGCAGATTTGCTGATAGAAGGTGGCATTGGCAATTTCATTGGTCTTATTGGTATTCAATTGCATCTTTTTGCCAGAGCACTGGGCACTTGGAGCAGTCTCTTCTGAAGTCTGAATATATTCATGGCTGCTACAGCAACAAAAGAAAAGCTTCTTTCTATATTCTGAAGGAATATATGTAGACAGGTTATATGTATTGATACAAAGGTTTACTGTAGATAAATGGCTTTATACTGGTTACTTTATGTTGAATAATTTTATTTTCAATAGAACAAATTTTTAAAATTTGCCACAAGCTCCATGTTACTGTCAAAGTTTCCACATTATTAGAACAAATGTGCAATGGTTCACCTAGACACCCCTTGTGATGATCACCCTTATGTTTCAGCTTAATGGGACCATGGTGATCAAGTATTTGGCCAAATATTAATCTGGACATTACTGTGGAGGTATTTCTTGGTGAGTTTAGCATTTGAATTTGCAGATTTTAAATAAAGGTTATCCTCTGTGAAGTGAGTAGGGGACATTTAATAAGTTAAAGGCCCTGCTAGAAGATAGACTGACATCCCTGATTTGTTCCAACTATAGAAACGAGGCCTTTGTTGGGTTTCCGGTGCAGTCCATCTTCTTCCTCCGCTGAGTACTGTTTCCAATTCTCTCTTCCATATATGATACTCCCAAATATGCTACCTAATAATTACACTGCATACTAATCTGTATCTTCAATTCTTCTTTTGAAATAATTCAACATACAAATATTCTTCTGCCCTGATATCAATTTGCATTAGCTTTGTCCCTGCTCAAATCAATACAGGGTATATACTATCACTCTGCTCCATAAGTTAAGTCCAGCTGTTACAGGGCAATCCCAATGTGAAATGGGTTGGCCTGACTGTGCGTCTTCACCCACTCTCTTAAAAGGGATTTATAATGAGACTCAAATGCAGGCACACACAAAAAAGGTAATAAAGGGTTTTTTCACAAAAAGAGAAAATAAATGAATAACTCAGGGAGAAAGGGAGATAAATTGGTCAGTGTGTCCTACCAGTTCCACTGAGCTGGAACCCCAATAGCATGCTGAAAGCTTGATTAAGGACTCCCAAGGCCCACATGTCTGGTTATACACCAAACCTCAGTTCCCAGCAATCCACCCTCAGTTCCCAGCAATCCTCTCTTCAGTGGTGATGACATTATGGGATCTGTAGTCCTTGGTGTCTTGGATCTCTTTGGCCTGGGCTGGGGGTGGGGTCCATAAAACCTGTTTGTGGAGTTTGTTCAGGACATCCTTTCCCAAAACATAACCTGGAAAGTTGAACTTGAGTCCAATACACTCCAAATTAATGCAGGTGATTTCTTTATACTCCTCCTGATTTAGTTTGACAGCATGGAGCAAACTTCCCTATTCTCCATTAGTTCTCTGCATTTGGAATTTTCATTCTCACTAATGTCTCAAAAACCCCAAGTATATAAGATCCTCCAAAGGGACTTCTCACTTTGCTGCAATCTACAAACGGTAACAAAAGCCCATAAAGGTTCAGATCAGCAATCTAACACAGAAAGATTCTGCTAGATTGTGTGTGTCTCTAAGAGGATTTCTCTTAGTGCCCACTCAGTTGGCTTGGTGGGACAGCATGTTCTCTCCTCTGTCCCATAGCGCTACTTTACTTTATAAGAGCTCACTGAAAGAAAATTTGAAAATAAAATGATTTGGGAATTTGTTCATTTTAGTTTTCTGTTGTATCCATATTTTGGTACATTCTTTGATTATTTTGTTATCAATATGCCTGATAAGTTTGGGTGTCCTGCCCCAAATCTTTTGCTTCCCATTACAAACAAAATTAAATCAACATATAATTCTACCACATTTAGTAATAATGAGAACAGCTATTAGACTCCACATTTGGAGTTGCTTTACTCAAGGGTCCAGTTATAGTCATGACCAGACATTGTAAGATGACTACCAAGGCCAGGGACCCAGCATTCCAGGGACCACAACCTCCATCAAAGTCAGTAGTCTCTGACTCATTTAGAACACATTGTGACCATTTAAGCTAACTACTATCTTATAAAATCTAGGTCTCTACATCTTTCTGAGCCCAGGGGAAGTGATGACATGAATTCTTGCTAGACTGTTTTTTTTTAGAAGTGGCTGAAGTGAATTAGCTTACAAACTTATGCCACATATACCTCATGAAATCAAAGCCTTCCACCTCCCAGATCATTAGGCAGAAATACATTCTTTACATGTATGCTTTGAAGCTTAAACAAAGATAATGTGTAATAGTAGCCTATCTTCTTCAAGCTTTAGACTAAAGATTTTATCTCCTTCAATTACATAGCCTAATTAAATGAATTTCATCTCTCTGCTTTAAAAATATCTTTTTTGCTTAAATCCTTGATCATGTTTTTGTGTTCTTCCTTTATTGAAGCTCATTTCAATGACACAATTCTTTAATCTTAAAATCCCTTGCTTAACAATGCTCCACCTTACTGATCAGATTCCAAAGTTTCATACCATCAGTAAAATGTGTCCCAGTAGGTAGCAGTGAAATAGAAAAGATCATTCAAGCATTTCTCAATTAGTTAAGGAACTTTTGATGCATCTCATTTATCGTTCTCAGTGAACAAAACATCTTAGAAATATTTTCTGCAGGTCAAAGGGCACATTTAGCATAACAGCTAGCCAAATTTTTATATAATTAGATCAGATGGGGATTTGGGCTTCTGTTACTTTAGTTGCATATGATATGAGTAGTGCTTGCTAAATCATGACCCATTGAGAAAGGAAAATAATTGAGAAAGTGACCTTGGCACATTAGAAAAAGAAGCATGGAGACTTTTGACAGCATAAAACAATACAATTATTACTAGGCTAAAGTTCAAGTGAAAGAAGTTAGATTCATATGGCAGGTAGGGGGAAGACTTGCTACATTGCATTTTGACTCATTTATGAAAAATAATAAAAAGGGCTTTGTGGGATACCTAAACAGTTTGATTTAGATATCAAGAAGCTAGGTTTTCCATGATTATCAATAATTAAACTTTCAGAAGACTTATAGAATTATCAGGCAATCAACATCAGTCAAGGCTGTGAAACAAAGTAAAAGAGAAACATTTTCTGAAGGTTAGGTTTAAAGCAACTACCTATTACATACTAAATTTAAGACAATTATGTATTAGTGAAGTTAGACACATTTAGGTCAAGTTTTTCTCCTGTTATTTAAATAGCTGAATGATCTCACCCATAATGTTTACCTCGCTATGCTAGTTTTCCAATGTACAAATGGGGTCAATAGTATTGGTCTTTTATAAAGATTAAATGAAAAAAAAAAAAGTTCTGTAGAGCAGTTCAATACTTGGCATATAGTATTAATAAATTTGAGAATATAAATGGTTGGAATTAAATTTCCAAGAGTACTTTAAGTCAAAGAACCCTGTAAAAATGGCTGAAATACAGAAGAAACACAAGAGTTTCATTTCTTCTATATTGTCTTCATCTTCTCATTCCCATCTTCAGTAATAATTACTGCGGGCTTTTTTGAAATTTCCTCTCTGCAGAATGTAAGTTTTACACAGTTATCTGAGTCACCTGAAGTTACTGTAAAGTTCTAGTGTTAATCTATAAGCTAAGATTTTCAGGAATTTATTAGATTGGCCTTTGTTTCAAATACCCATCATCTTGTCATTAATGACATTTGTTTGTAGAATGAATATTAAATGAGACATTGCCTAAGAACCATCTTTTAATAGTAAAATTGAGTTATCTCAGACTATGAAACATACTCAACTTATATCCAAACCAAGGCTCAGGGGTCAGAAAAAACATAATTCAATGTCACTGGCACTGAACATTTAAGCTATATGTAATTTTGTTTGCTGAGCTTAACTTGTTGAATGTGAAGTTTTCTGATTTCTAGCATGAAATATCATTTTAGTAAATCTTGTGTTTGCACTACAGATTAATTTTAGCAGACCTAAAATCCATTTGGAATGCTATATCCTAAGCAAAAACAGTCTTAGCTTGCATAAGAACAGAAGAAATGCTCTAAACCAAAGGCATTTTACTTTCCTTTTGAATCTACTCTACTCAAAAGAATCTATAACTTGCAGTCCATTTAACAATACTTTGACTTCATAACACCATCTCTTAGTCACTGCTGGATGCATCTGTTCCCAATTGAGATTTGAAGAAATGGAAACAAATCATGGCTGATAGAATGAAAATTGTAAAAACAAACAAACGACAGCAACAACAACAAAAAACCCTCAGAATCTAGTAACATGACCAATGAGGGAGGGCCCAGAACAGTTAATAATGTTCTAGCCCAGAAATCTGGTTTGTTCAGGTGTCTGCTCTTTTAACTCATTTTCTCTCACTGTCTTTTAGCCTATCCTTGCTTTTTAATTTTCTTTTTGAAAGAAAAGACCTTTTTTAAAGTTACTTTCACTCATTGTCTTTATCCCTTATCTAATTCCTACTTGTTTCTATACTTAAAAGACTTTCATCTTTTATTTTTATATTTTCTTTATATGAGCAATATTTTACATTGATTCCCCAATTCAGTTTCAGGCTTCTGTACATTTCTTTGTCTAATCTTCATTAGCTAATGAGTTATTTTTCAGTTTCCAACATATTCATCTGAATATCACTGTAAGGAAAGTGTTAGAGAGATCCAAGAATCTACAAGGCCTGGAATACAGACTAGGCTACAACTGTCTTTTTTTTTTAAGATTTGTTTATTTATGTACACATGAACTGGGGTGTAGGCCAGAGGCACGGGGGCAAGGGGGTGGGTGAGAGGATTCACTGGAGACAGAGTAGGGAGCAGAACAGGCAGATCTACTTAAATACACTGCTGAGGGGGGCAGCGAGTAAGACAGGAGAGGTCTGCTGTGCCATGTGGGTAGCTCCCTGGCCGGGGATCTATCGAACTCATGTCACAGTGGCTGGTGATATCTTCATAGCACTGAGACTTTAACCCCTGTGCCACCAGGAAGGCTACAGCTTTCTAGGTAAAGATGAAGAAGTTACTTGTCCATACCAGAAAAGTGGAATTAACAATAGCTTTCCTTCTTTCTGTACCCACAGAAAGAATGAAAGTTACTATCTATAATAGAAAGTCTTTTCCACTATTAAGGAGATCTCTGTTAGCCTGATGGCTAGTAGGAGAGAGAGAGAATAAGTAAGTACCCATGATAACTGCTATTTTGCAAAATAAAGAGTGGGGCTTTAATATGCAAATAATCCTATTTCCTTCTGTATTGTAGCTGACAAGTCATCTGTGTGCAAACCGAAAATTATAATCACTACAACTATTATTAAGAAAAATAACTGAATTTTAGACACAATGCTCAAAATTTTGCTAGTATTTTCCATTTTAATGTTCATCACAATTCTAGAACCGAACTACTGATTTTAGTGTCCAACTGATAATATGATTAAAATGAGACATTAAGTTGAGCAATTTATCTAAAGCCACTACTGACTCCAAATTTAAGATATTTACTATTAGAACTTGCTGTCTCTTCAGAAAATTGCTACACACACACACATCAATAATATTGCAAATGAACCTGGACATTCAAAAATTTTTCTGCCTGAGCCGATGAATAAAAAGTGTGGTTTCCAGTCAGTAAAATGAGGTAAATGTTCATAGATATGTATTTTACAGAGGTAACATTAGTTCATAACTTTATATAAACTTCAGGTATACACCTTTATATTTTGTATATACGACATGATAACCACCAAGAGTAGTTTCCCTCTACCTACACACAATTGACACTCTCCACCCATTTAGTATATGACAATGATGATAATTAAATAAAAAATAGATTTTTAAACATTACTATAAAAAATCTGAGGTAAAAATAAAGCTGGATCTCTATTTCATTTCTTATTAAAATACTTTTTTAAAGAAAAAAATAAGTGTTACTGTAAAATAATATCAAAGCACCAAAATAGAAAACCTATTCGTATAAAATAATTCTGGAATCAAGAGTTACCTTCTAAGAAGGCTCAAATCTCAGTCACAAAAGAAAACTCTGATACATGAATTTCAGCAGTTTACTCTTATATAGGGGTTATATCCTAAAGATATTTCATTCATTCATTTATTAATCCATTCATTAAATAAATGTGTAGGACGCACACAATGTATTCCAGGTACACTTCCTCAGCATAGGAGATACTGCAGTGAACAAATTGGACAAAAGCTTCTGTCCCATGTTGCTTCTCAAGGAGTAGAACTAGATAATAACTATATATGCCAAATGGGAATAAAAAATTAAGTTGGTAAAGAATGATAGTAATAACTACTTGTTAAATATATGAAGGAGACAGGAAATTCTACTTTGAGGTATTTGCCCCTAAAATTTATTTGTGTACAAATAATAAGAAGTGGGAGACCTGGAAACAACATTTATTTCTCAGTAAGCAATTGGTTAAATAAAATATGAACATCATGGAAAGAATGACTGTGTGCATTTGTTAAATGAGAAAAGCAGATTTGTTATAATAATGTGAAATACTCTCCAAGTTATAAAGCAATGATTGAACAGTTTGTATGTATTATCCCATTGGTGTAAAACAAGTTGCATCCATGTGTCTGTGTATATGCCTGACAAAATTCTAAAGAACACACAAAATTACTTCTGGGGAATAGGATGGATGTTTTGAAAATGAGATAGACTCATTTTTATCTGTACTGCTTGAAAATTTTATTATGTGCATTGTTATTTTCATAGAAATAATAAAAAATATTAAGTACTGAGGTAAACATTGTACACTTTGTGCAAAAAGCTGAAATGCTCTCATGACAATGTTGCATTAGATTACTGAACCAAAAAATATTGAATTTGTCCTATGAGGATAGCCAGTACAAATAAATTATGCCAACAAATCCTCAATGGGTTCTAAATTACATTGGCTGGATGACTATAGCAATACCATTAAAAGCATAATTAGCAAATTGCTACCTCAAACTGTGATTGAAAAAAAAAAAAACTCATGACAGACTACATTTAAAACTGTTTTAGTCTTTTTGGACTTCTGTAAGAAATTACTATAGACTGAGCAACTTAAAAACAAGAGAAATTGATTTCTCACAGTCTTGGGCTAAACAGCTCACTTCCAAAGGTGCCATCAGATTCAGTATCTGGCGAGGATCTTGTCCTTGTTCTTACATGGCCAACTTTTAGTCATGCCCTACATGGCAGAGAGTCATGTGAGTCCTCTAGGGCTAGCTCTTATTCGGGCACTAATCCCATTCATAAGGGCTCTTTATGACCTAATCCTCTCCTCTTCCAGAAATCCCACCTCCAAATGCCATCACATTGGGCATTAGATTTTAACACATGGACTTGAGAGGGATACAAACATTCAATCTGTAACACAAACCAGTATCATCTTTAAATTTACAATGGTTTTAGGATAGTTGTACAACATATGCAACAGTTATATGATACTGTGAAATAACATGATTACACATCTGGGAAA
Source organism: Talpa occidentalis (assembly GCF_014898055.3). NCBI lineage: Eukaryota > Metazoa > Chordata > Mammalia > Eulipotyphla > Talpidae > Talpa > Talpa occidentalis. The sequence continues at coordinate 108,975,414 of NW_023604972.1, read as the reverse complement.
TTTAAGCAACATTTGTTTATGAATCTCTTACATTATTAAGATATTTTTCTTTTAGAGATTGTTATTCACTCATGATTTACCAATTGGGAGCTACTATTATTCTCATGAGCCCCAGATTTTAGGGGATCTACTGTTTGGTAAATTTTCATGAAGGTTGTATTCATACTATTGTTAATTCTGACTGCAGTGTTTAGCTGTTGTGGTAATGAAAAAGTCCCCTAATCTTCATGGTTCACTATACAGTGTAATGTATACAGACACACAAAGCAAATGCTAGAGAAAACGCATTATTTTGTAGTGCAGTGCTGTACTACAGGCTGACTAATAATGACTTGAAAGCAGATAGAACTGCCACCTTTCTCCTCCAGTTATGCAGCATTGTAATGTCTTAAGTTACTAGAGATGGTAATAAAGATTTATGATTTTTTTAAAAAGGCTATAAGACAAAACATCAATTATTTTCCATCTAGAGCCTACCTGCTTTCATATAAAACAATATAAGTTCTATGTAGACTCCCCTTATTTATTCAGGAGACCTCATAAGAAGCAATTAATTTTGGAAGAATGTTAAACAGATGATCAGATAACTTGAAGATGATCATAGATCTTAGATTTAAAAAATGTAAAGAATATGTAGGGGATCTTAACTTTTTTATTTATATATATTTTACATCATTGTTCATTTTTTTTTTTTTTTTTTTTTTTTTTTTTTTTTTTTAAATATTAAATTTTATTTTTATATTCCCCCATACAATTGCAAACGCCCCATTCTGACCCCAATCCTTCCCCTTCCGCCCCCCACCCCCTAAAAGTGTCTCTGGTTCATAGTTTTTTGTTGATTTTGATTTTCACTTTCTTATAGTTATTCATTTTCCTGGTCCCTTATTTAAGTTTTCTAGATTCCTGCTATGAGTGAGACCATCCGGTATTTTTCTTTTTCTTTTTGGCTTATTTCGCTGAGCATGATCCCTTCCAGTGCCATCCATGTTGCTGCAAATTGCATGTGTTTATCTTTTTTGAATGCTGAGTAATATTCCATGGTATGTATGTACCACATCTTCTTGATCCAGTCATCTATTTTGGGCATTTGGGTTGTTTCCAAAGCTTAGCTATTGTAAACAGTGCTGCTATAAACATAGGAGTGCAGGTGCTCTTTGGAATTGATGTTTCTGTGTCCTTTGGGTAAATACCTAGGAGTGGAATTGCTGGATCATATGGAAGCTCTATGTTTAGTAGGTCCAGAAATCTCCACACAGCTCTCCATAGTGGTTGGACCAGTTTGCACTCCCACCAACAGTGCACAAGACTTCCTTTTTCTCCACATCCTCGCCAACATTTGTTGTTGCTAGTTTTTTTAATATGTGCCATTCTCACTGGTGTGAGATGGTATCTCATGGTAGTTTTGATTTGCATTTCCCTGATTACAAGTGATGTTGAACATTTTTTCATATGTCTGTTGGCCATTTGCATTTCCTCTTCAGAGAAGTTTCTTTTTAGCTCTTCTGCCCATTTTTTGACTGGATTATTTTCTTTGTTGTTGCTGAGCCTCATCAGCTCTTTGCAGATTTTTGTGATCAGTCCTTTATCATTAGTGTTGGGTGCAAAAATGTTCTCCCAGTTGGTGGGGTTTCTCTTTGTTTTTGTTATTGTCTCTTTTGCTGTGCAGAAGCTCTTTAATTTGATGTAGTCCCAGCTGTTTATCTTCGCCTTCACTATCACTGCTTTGGGTGATGTGTCTGTAAAGATGTCTTTGATGTGCAAATCACGTAGTGTTTCGCCTATATTTCCTTCTATGTATTTTATGGTTTCAGGTCTTATGTCTAGTTCTTTAATCCATTTTGAGTTGATTTTTGTGTATGGTGTGAGGTAGTGGTCAAGCTTCATTCTTTTGCATGTAGCGACCCAGTTTTCCCCAGCACCATTTATTGAACAAACTTTCTTTGCTCCAATGCATAGTCTTTGCTCCTTTGTCAAAGATTAGTTGACCATAAATCTGTGGGTTTATTTCTGGATTTTCTATTCGATTCCATTGGTCTGTATGTCTGTTCTTGTTCCAATACCATGCAGTTTTGATGATTATGGCTTTGTAGTATAGTTTGAAGTCTGGGAGTGTGATGCCTCCATTTCCTTCTTTTTTTTTCAGTAGAGCTTTGGCTATTCGGGGTTTTTGGTGATTCCATATGAATTTCATCAATAATTGTTCTATTTCTTTGAAGAATGCCATTGAGATTTTGATTGGAATAGCATTGAATCTGTATATTGCTTTTGGTAGGATGGCCATTTTAATAATGTTTATTCTTCCAATCCATGAGCAGGGGATGTCTTTCCATTTCTTTGTGTCTTCTTCTATTTCTTTTAACAGTGTTTTATAGTTTTCTTTGTATAGGTCCTTTACCTCTTTTGTTAGATTTATTCCCAAATATTTGATTTTTTTTTGTTTCAATAATAAAGGGGTTTTTTTTGATTTCTTCTTCTTCAGATTTATTGTTTGTGTATAGGAAGGCTACTGACTTTTGCGTGTTGATTTTGTATCCTGCCACTTTACTGAATTGATTGATGAGTTGAATTAGTTTTTCTGTGGAGATTTTGGGGTTCTCTATGTATATTATCATATCATCTGCAAATAGTGATAGTTTGACTTCTTCTTTTCCTATTTGGATTCCTTGGATGTCTTTCTCTTGTCTTATTGCTCTGGCTAGGACTTCCAGTATTATATTGAAAAGCAGTGGTGAGAGTGGACATCCTTGTCTTGTTCCAGATCTTAATGGAATTGCTTTCAGCTTTTCACCATTGAGAATGATACTGGCTGTTGGCTTGTCATAGATGGCCTTTATGATGTTGAGGTATGTTCCTTGTATCCCAAGAATTTCAAGGGCTTTTATCATGAATGGGTGTTGCACTTTGTCGAAAGCTTTCTCAGCATCTATTGATATTATCATATGGTTTTTATATTTCTTTTTGTTGATGTGTTGGATAACGTTGATTGATTTTCGGATGTTAAACCATCCTTGTGCCCCTGGAATGAATCCAACTTGGTCGTGGTGAATTATCTTATGGATACATTGTTGGATTCTGATAGCTAAAATTTTATTGAGGATTTTTGCATCAGTGTTCATTAGGGAGATTGGCCTATAGTTTTCCTTTTTTGTGTTGTCCTTATTTGGTTTTGGTATTAGTGTAATATTGGCTTCATAGAACGTGTTTGGTATTGTCCCTTCCTTCTCAATTTTTTGGAAGAGTTTGTGAAGGATAGGCACTAATTCGTCTCTGAATGTTTGGTAGAATTCATTTGTAAATCCATCAGGTCCTGGGCTTTTGTTTTTGGGGAGGTTTTTAATTACCATTTCAATTTCGCTGTTTGTAATTGGTCTGTTTAGGTGTTCTATTTCTTCTTTATCTAGCTTTGGTGATTGTAGAGTTGTAGGAATTTGTCCATCTCCTCTAGATTGTTGAACTTGTTTCCATATAACTGTTCATAGTAGTTACTGATTATTCTTTTTATTTCAGCTGTGTCCGTTGTGATTTCTCCTCTTTCATTTATGATTCTGTGTATTTGTGCTTTCTCCCTTTTTTCCTTTGTGAGCCTGGCCAGGGTTTGTCTATTTTTTATTATTTTTTCAAAGAACCAGCTCTTGGTTTCATTGATCTTTTGGATTGTTTTTTTAGTTTCAATTTCATTTATTTCTGCTTTGGTTTTTATTATTTCTTTTCTTCTACTGGTTCTGGGGTTTTTTTGTTGTTCTTTTTCTAGATCTTTGAGCTTCGAGATTAGGTTGTTTCTTTGAGTTCTTTCTTGTTTCTTGATGTGAGCTTCTATTGCTATATATTTTCCTCTTATTACTGCTTTTGCTGCATCCCATACATTTAGGATATTGGTGTCCTCCTTGTCATTCAATTCAAAGAATTTTTTAATTTCTTCTTTGATCTCCTCGTTAGTCCAGTGGTCTTCCAGTAGTGTGGCTTTTAATCTCCATGAGGTAGGATAGTTCCTTGCCTTCTTTTTATGATTTATTTCTAGTTTGATGCCTTCGTGGTCAGAAAAGATGGTTGGTATGATTTCAATCTTGGTGTATCTGTTGATGTTTGTCTTGTGCCCCAGTATGTGATCGATCCTGGAGAATGATCCGTGTGCGCTTGAGAAAAACGTGTACTCCGTTTTTTTTGGGTTTAGTGTTCTATAGATGTCTGTTAAGCCCAAATGCTCTAGGTCCTTATTTAGAGCTTTAGTTTCTTTACTTATTTTTTGTCTTGTTGATCTATCCATTGTTGATAGTGGTGTGTTGAAGTCTCCCACTACATATGTGTTTTCTCTGATGTCTGTTTTCAGAGAGGACAACAGTTGTCTGATATATTTTGGTGCTCTTTCGTTTGGTGAGTATATGTTAATGAGTGTTATTTCTTCTTGAAGTATTGTCCCCTTAATCATAATGTAGTGACCATGGGGTCTCTTTTTATTTTTTTGAGTTTGAAGTCTGTTTTATCTGATATAAGTATAGCTGTTCCTGCTTTCTTTTTTGGCCCATTTGCTTGTAGGATTGTTTTCCATCCTTTGACTTTGAGCCTATTTTTATCTTTTGTAGCTAAATGTGTTTCCTGGAGACAGCAAAAGGTTGGGTTTTGTTTCTTAATCCAGCCTGCAACTCTGTGTCTTTTTATTGAAGAGTTTAGTCCATTTACATTTAGAGTTAATATTGATATGTTAGCATCTGTATTTGCCATTATGTTTGTCTTTCCTTTGATTTTATTTATTTATTCTTTTAATAACTTTTTTTTTTTTTTGGTCTTCTTTCGTTGTTATTCGTCCCTCTGAGGTTCTGGCTTTAGGATTCTTGTAGTATTTTTTGGAGTGGGGGTTTAGTCGCAATGAAATTCCGGAGTTTCTCTTTGTCTGGGAAGGTCCATATTCTTTCTTCATGGAGAAAGAGAGCTTTGCGGGATAGAGTATTCTGGTTGGCATCTGTTTTCTTGGAGTCTGTTGACTATGTCCCTCCACTCTCTCCTTGCCCGTAGTGTTTCTTCAGAGAAGTCTGATGTCAGCCTGATTGGTTTTCCTTTGAATGTTATCTGTTTCTTCCCTCTTGTCAGCTTCATTATTTTTTCCTTGTCCTGGATTCTTGGGAGATTTACTATTATGTGTCTTGCTGTGTTTTTCCTTTCGTCGTGGAAGTTTGGTGTTCTTCTTGCTTCTTGTATATCAATTTTCAGCTCCTTCTTCTCATTTGGGAAGTTCTCTTCAATTATATCCATGAATATTTTCTCTGTTCCTACATCTCTCTCCTCTCCTTCTGGAATTCCTATAACTCTTATATTTCCTTTCCTCATGGAGTCAGATAGTTCCCGAAGTCTTTCTTCATTCTTTTTCCTTCGTACTTCTCTTTCCTTTTCTGTTTTGGTTCTTTTTATTTCTGTGTCTTCAAGATTACTTATTCGTTCTTCCATTTCATCTATTCTGCTTTCATTGCTTTTCCCAGAGTTCTTTAGTTCCTCCATTAATTCTTTGATCTCCTGCATTTCTCTTACTTCCCTCTTTAGGGACTCAATTTCCTTCTTCTGATCTATCACTTTTTAATCATGGCAATTTTAAATTCTCTTTCTGGAAGGCTCAGAAGTTCTTCCAAGTTGCTGTCGTTGCAATCTGGGGAGTGGTTTTCTTTTTGTGGTGTGCTTCTTTCCTGAGGAGTTTTAGGTTGCGTGTGGTTCTTCTACTCCCTACTGTCTGTTTTCTAATTTGTCGTATGCGTTGGGACACTGTGTGCTCGGACTGACTGACATCTTGGGTGAACTTCTCCGCTCCCCTCTGGCTCTTCCAGGAGCCATCTCTGTCTTCTGGGGGAGCTTTCTGCTGGTTTTAGGCAGTTTTTACTGAAGAAATGTCCCTGTTCTCAAATGGCGCAGCGGGATGCAGTCCCTGCGCCTCCGGTTTCAGGCACACTCTTCTGCGCACCCGGTCTGCCCGGACGTGGTGCCTGCTCCCTCTGTGGGCTCAGACTGCTGGTCGGAAGGGGCCTGGCGTGGAATAACTTCCCGGCTGGCCACTGGGTCCTCCAGAAACCTTCTGCCCTTTTCAAGCAGTCTTAAGAAATGTCCTGTTTTATAGGGTGTTAGTGACTTTTTTTTCCTGGTCGCTAGGTGGCGCCAGAGATCTCTCCTATTGTCCTTGGGGGCTGTTTTTCGCCTCCCCCCACCCCGTGGGACAGAGAACAGAGCGGGAATGGTAGGGTACACCTCAACAGCTTTGGGGTGCTGTGTCTGCCTTGTGCCCCACCGTCGTGGAGAAACCACGCCCCGAATTTTCGTGCCCCGGGTCTCAGTTCAAAGCCCTCAGTTCCAGGACGCGGGCTGTAGCCCAGTTCAGTGGCGCGGGAATGGCGCCTTTTGCACAGCTCCCGTGCCTGGGCGCCTGGTTCCTGCTCACTCAGGGAGGGACCTTCACCTCAGTGAGGACCTCCGTGCAAGCCTAGGTCGTCTCCCCGCAAGCCTAGGTCACAGGCGCGGGGACCTGGGCAGCCGCGATCCAGGTCTGCACTTGCTTTTCAAGCGCGCCGAGCGCGCAGCTTTCCCGCGCAGGCTTACCGGCAGCCCGGGCTGTGTGTGCGTCTCCCGGGGTCTTTGTTCTTCTCTATTGGCGCCCGGAGCTGTTCGCTCACCGCCGCGGCGGATCCTGCAGGGTTCGCCTCAGCTCCCGTTCACGGGTGTGGTGGCTGCAATAGTTCCTTTCCACTCACAGTCCCGCTTGCTGCGTCGTTTGTTCTTGTGGGCCGTTTTGGTGTGTTGTTTCCTCCTCTCTGCGGGTCGGAGAGTGCCCTCATTGTTCATTTTTGTACGACGTTTGCTTTCTCCTCGCAGGTGTAGTACCAAAGAATTCCCACGATTAATTCAACTGTGCACCATCACCATAGTCCCTTGTGCTCGTCCCTCCCCTGTTTTGATCCCTCTCCCTCCTCCTCCCCTGCAGAATGAATGCACCTTATTTTTTATTTATATTGCTTTGAAGCACATTGTTTTACGTCTTTGCCAGTGTTTTGACAGTATAACTCCCCCCTCCAAGGTATAGTACCATAGCCCTCTCTCCACCAAAGCTGCCTTAGCCCCCACTAGAGTCTATTGTATTCTCCCCTCTATTCCCCTGTATCTATCCCTCTCCCTTGGCCTCCACCTCTGAAGCCTAAAATCACTGGTCTGTTTTCAAGGCTCAGTTTTAAAGTTAGTGTTTGACTACTCTGGCTTTTGAATGAGCCTCATTTAAAAAGGCAATTTTCTCATATAAAATTCTTTTTTTTTAAATAATAAATTTTATTTTTATATTCCCCATACATTTGCAACCCCCCCATCTCATATAAAATTCTTGCCCAACTGTGGCTCCCCCCAGAACACATACAAATATGTCAGACAATGTATCTGATTGGAAACACAATTATGATTTCAAGTTCTATCAAATAGTCCTATTATTAATGGTGGCTCAAAACATGCTAATACCTCCTTCCCAGTGTAGTCTGGATCACTATTAGCCCACCAACTGATGCTGCCTTGGGAAACTGGAAAAAGCAAGGATTCTGTTGAAGAAATTACAAAGGTCCCATCATTTACAGAGTAAAGTCCAAGCTCTTCAGTCTACCATTCCTGGCCTGAATAAATGTGGCTTCAACTCATCCTTTCAAAATTATATTGTATTAATAACTCAGTTTTTCCCATCTTATAATCTCACTGAATAAATTTTGTGCAGACCTTCTTCATGTCTTATCTTCCGTGCTTTTTTTCTGACAGTTTCCTAGTGTGGAATGGTCTTCAATTCTAAATCTCCCCAGCCTCCTAGCCATCCATTCAAAACAAATCTTTGAATCTATTGTTCAAAATTATCTACTATTCTCTGTAGAAATTATACTGAGAACCACTTTAGGAAATTGTCTTTTCTTCATTATCTATGACAGATCAATTACCACCTTGTAAAATAAAATAAAAAAATCAATTTACATTTCTTGTGTCACTTTCAATTCTGTAACATTATGGGGAAATACTCCATAATCATAATTAAATTATTGGTACATGCTACATGGTGCTTCACAGAGAAGTTTAAAAAAATGATTTTTTTATAAATGTTTATTAATATTTTTCAATCTCTCTTTAACAAGAAACAAGTTATATACCATACTGCTATAATGTTTGCAATTCATTTTGGACTATCATATTATGGAAAACATTACGGTTTTAGTAATATGCAGCAAAACACCATAAGTAATATCAGATTAACTACCTCATCTTAAAGACTCAAATTCACCCTGCTAAGATTTTCAATTTATGTGAGTACTTGAGATTTACTTATTTCAATTTAGAATAGTGTGAATACAGCCTTATGATGAAACTTTACCAATTTACCAAGTTACTAACTACACAAGACTTTATTTCAGCACTGCCTCTGTCGTTTTCTCTTGCTGTTACATTAATGTTCCTGATACCAAATACTGAAAGTGGCTAGTAATTAAGTAATGGAGTAGTAAATATAATAGGGCAGTTGAATTTAGAAGCAATGTGTGAGCAAATCATGCTTAGCAAAAGCACCAAGACAAGTGAACTTATCTGGAGTCACTAGATAGCAAACAAATCCTCCACTGAAAACAAAAAAATATTTCTTCAGATGCAGAATATGCTGTTAGTCCTCAGAGGTTAGTTGAAGGGACATTGTAAAGGATGGCAAGTTCCACATTTTTTATGCTTTTTTTTATCTTCTTGCTATATTTCTGTGCATTTTGATATTCCTTCAAGTTTGAATTCCTCTCAGTAGAGAACAGCTCCTCCTGGACCTTTAAAAATGATTTAATTCTTAATATCAAAAGCTCAGCAGTCTTGAGCAGTTCTGCAACACAAACCATAGCATATTGGTCAAGATTGAAAGCACTGCAGTAAGGAATCAGGATTCCAGAGAGAAAGTACTGGTTATGGAGGAATGCTATAAAAGGACCATCATTTAAATGATGAGTTAGTAACATCATTTTTCAATTGTCCATTTCATTGCGTGGGGGTTGTTCCTATTAGAAATAAAGGATGTTGTGGCAAGTTAAAAAACAAGAACTCTACTTTTACTGTGGGTAATAAATCTAAACTTATATTATTAATATCCAGATTTAATAGCTAATACAGTAATGGGCATTGCTCTGGTTGCCTTGGAACCTTATTGATATGACAATTTATAAGGTCATTCGGGGCACATAAATTTCAGGAGCTCATACAACTTGACTAAATTGTTTCAGTCTGACACATTGAAAGACAGCTTTCATCCTGTGAATATTGAACCAACACAACATCCTTAAAACAGAGGACCATAGCCTCAAATAACTTCCCAGGCAATCCCTGATAGAAACATCATGAAAAAGTACAGGGTGTGGGTATTTCATGTTTGTATTATTCAGCAGCACTGTAGATAGAAAATTTTTATTTCAGAGTAAACACGTTCATCACTCAAATGTGGAAATAGGTCTGACTTTTTCACAACTAATTTAAGTTAGAAATTCTAAATCTCTTTCAGAATTACAAAGAAATTTTACAGAAAGGAAAATTCATTATTTCGTGGAACACAAAGACTATTATTTACCAATGGGTAGGGTTGATTGCAACTCAATGAATATTCTGTCACTGGTACACTCAAAATGTTCCACTGTAGGGACTGAATTTAGTATTCTGCAAAAAACATAACACTGAGAAAAATTATTGCCTTTCTTGGTCTTTTGGTTTTTTATTTAAAAATTCTGTTCTACTCAAGATAAAGCTAATCACCAAAAAGAATGGAGACTTATCAGTGCAGTACAATTATTATAGAAAGTACAGTAAAAGGGGAATTGGGATAAAGCATAGGGACAAAATTTTTCAAGTAATATTCAAATAGACAACCACAGAAATGGGGCAGTGGCTATAAATTGATGTGAAATCAAAGGGATTTTATGGTGTAAGAAATTATATTATGATGAGAAAGATCCAATTGAGAAAGAAAATTTGATGATGCAGAAAAAGGAGGAGAAGTATATAAGACAGCTTGAACTCTGGGGCACAGGTAGAGAGCTTGGCCTTAGGTTATATATGCAAAATAACATCTATGGTAACAGGAAGATGGAAGGAAATATTGGCACGACATAAAATTGGGGAGATAATGCTATAGCAATTTGTGGAGAACTTTTATGATTGTCCCTAATTCTTCATAAAATGAATTGAAGGTCATCAGACAACAGTGAGGATGAGTAAAAGGAAGTTCCAGAAATTCAAGGACAGAAGAAAAAGAAAACTGTCTCAAAGGTATGGGTTCTGATTGTCTCTCTTCTGATAGTCCATGTGTTTATGTAATCCTCTTCCCTTAAATATAACAAGGACCTAGTGACTCACCTCTAATAAAAAGTACATAGCAGAGGGGCCTCCCTGGTGGTGCAAGGGGTAAAGACACAACCTATGAAGCTGTGTGCAACCGCTGCATCTTGAGTTCGATCCCCAGCCAGCCAGCAATCAACACACATGGGGCAACAGACCCTCCTGTCTTGCCCACTGCTCCCCTCAGCAGTGTATTTCAGTCAGTCTGCCTGTTCCGTTCCCCACTCTACCTCTGGTGAATCCTCTCACCACCCCCCATACTGCTGGCCTGTACCCCAATTCTTGTATGCATAAATCTTTTTTTTTTCCAAAAAGCACATGGCAGGGCCTCCCTGATGGCACAAGGGGTTAAGAAGCAACACTATGAAGCTGTCCGCAACCACTGCAACATGAGTTTGATCCCCAGCCAGAGATGTGACCCACATGGTGCAGCAGACCTCTCCTGTCTCGCCTGCTGCTCCCCTCAGCAGTGTATTTCAGTCAATCCAGCTGTTCTGTTCCCCAGTTTGTCTGTGGTGAATCCTCTCACCCCCTACACCTCTGGCTAGTATCCCAGTTCTTGTATGCATAATTTTTTTTTAAAAAGTACATGGCAAAAGTGAGGTGAAATCACTTCTGAAATTTAGTAATATAAACACTGATTTTAATATCTGTCTCTCTCTCTTCCTCTTCTCTATCTCTTTTTTTCTTCCTTACTCCAGGAGGAACAAGTTGTCTTGCTGTTAGTTTCCCTTACAGGAGTCTGCATGGCAAGGAACTTATATCCCTCAACAGCATTCAGCAGGAACATGAGACTCCCTTCTCTAACAATTGTTTGAATGAGTTTAGAAATAGACCCTTTGCCATTAAAGCCTCTGAAGATAAGAGCCCTGGCCAACACCTTGTTTGCAGCTTTGTGAGATTTATTAGACAGAGGTAGTCAGCTAAAGTCACCAAGATGTAAAAATCATTAGAGCTAATTAAATCATTAATGTTTGTTGTTTTTAGTTTGAGATGAGATTATGTAAGGGTTTCACTGACAATAGCAAGGACCCAATTATGGCCAAGGAAGTTAATGACTGGGATATGGTGACTAAGAACACAGAAGGAGAGAGCATGTAGCAACTGAGAGGCCTGGGTAGGGGAATATTAAAATCAGTAAGACAGGGAAACATCACCAATAGAGGCAACATAGGCAGTTCCTTGCTTCATTCCTGAGAGGAGCATGTAAAAGTTAACCCGAGAGACACCATACTCAGAGAGTCCCATGGCTTGGGGATAAACTGGGAAACTTCTTGAACATCAGAGGCCAAAACAGACTGCACAGAGGAAACACAGAAGAGAGTCATGTTTCATTGAATTGAAGGTGAGCGGAGAGAAATGCCCAGAGGCTGAGCTGTGAGGAACACAGGTCATAGGCAACTCAGCAGGGGCCCTGGGGAAGGGAAAACTAAGCAGTATGGAGGCACACAACCTTGTCTGAATTGCAGCATATATGAAGAAGGTGGGGTACCCCACACAGGACAGGTCCATGGTACAGAGGACAGATAGAGAGCTCTGAACTGCTCTCTTTGTCCCTCACCCATGGGACTGAAACTGACTTTGTGAAGTACATGGGTAATGCACATTACATAGAGTCAAAACTAAAGCCCAGTGATCCCAGAAACATGAGCCAGCCTAACACCCCTGTCCCCCAAACCCAGTATATTCACATCAATGACTGTGTCCTTCCTAGCCCATCCCCCACTGTGCTGACACAATAACTGCTAAATCAGGTCTCAGTGCCTACAGAAACCAGAAAAGACCAAAACAATAAAACAATACAAACCACAGTGCCACCTGGGGGAACGTAGGAGTACTTCAACTTTCTAAACTACTGTTTCAGGTATTTAAAGAACAGGGACATCAGAAACAGCAGAATGGCAGACAAAATATATAACATATGGCTTCCTGAGACTTCAAATAAAAATGACATCACAAGGAGAGAAATACCCTTCAGAATCCAACCACAAAGTAGTGGAAGATTTTATTGCCTTACAAGATAAGGAGGTATAACACTTATCAACATACATGCACATGAGATATAATGTACATCAACATACATGTTTGATAAGGAGTATCAAAACATACAGGACAGTTACTAAAAATTCTATTAACAAGTTGGCAACAAAAAAAAAAAATTGTAGTAGAGGGCTGCAACAGTCCATTCTCATCAATGGAAAGGTCAACCAGACAGAAAATCCGCAAGGAAACAATTGCCTTAAATAAGGAATCAGATCAATTGACTTAATCAAACTTATAGGGCACTACACCCCCACTCCAGAATAAGTTGAGTACAAATAACATTGTGGAATATTTTTGAGGGTAAACCACAAGTGGGTCAATAAACAAGCATTTAAAAAAAAATCATGAATATTGAAATCATACTGAGTATCTTCTCTGATCACAATGGTATCATAGTAGAAATCAAGAACAAAAAAGAGAGCAGGAAAAACCTCTAATTTGTAGAGTTAACAACACACTACTGAATAACTATTCAGTTAATTAGGAAATCAGTGAAGAAATTAAAAAGCATGGGGCCTCCCTGGTGGCACAAGGGGTTAAGCGCAACACTGTAAAGCTATCTGCAGCCTCTGCAGCAGGAATTTGATCCAGGCAGCCAGGGAGCTACCCACATGGCACAGCAGACCTCTCCTGACTCACCAGCTGCTCCCCTCAGCAGTGTTTTTCAGTCAGTCTGCCTGTTCTGTTCCCCACTCTGTCTCTGGTGAATCCTCTCACCTCCCACACCTCTGGCCTATACCCCAATTATTGTATACAAAAATAAATATTTAAAAAAGAAAACACGGATATGTACAAAAAATAAATAAGACATGATCTACCAGAACCATGAGATGCAGCAAAGGCAGTAATAAAAAGGAAATCTATAGCAAAACAAGACTGTAACAAGAAACGAAAAGAAACTCACATATATAACCTAATCTTACAAGTTAAGGAAAAAGAAAAAGAAGAACAAACAAAACCAAATTCCAATAGGCTAAAGGAAATAATAAAAATTAAAGCAGTAATGATTGAAAAATAAATCAAAAAACGTCAAAAAAATTAATAAACCCCAAAACTGGTTATTTGAAAAAAAAATAGAAAAACCTCTACTATATTCACAAAGAAAAAAAGGAAAAAAAACACTAATAAATATTACCAGTAATAAATTATATCTAGTTATAGAAGTAGGTGTCTTTATTTTGCTGCTGTGCAAAAAGAAACAAGTCAGCGAGCAACAGCAAATGACATTGCAGCTAAACAGTCAGCAATAAATAGAAATAAATGAATATAAAAATCTATACTTACCAAAAAATAAAATCAATTAGACATAACAGAAGTCAAATTAAATACAGAAACAGTGAGTTAAGTAATGTAATCTCCAGAAAATTATAGAGTACCCCAGGTGTTGGTAGATAATTACAAAATGGGTAGGGAGCGATTTGATTGATGATATAAGAATAAAAACTTCCAGGAATCTGGATGATAATTACCATCCAAAGGTGCCATGAAGGATTTAAATACAAAATTCAATAACTACTCAAAAATAGTATACTGGATCATTTGGAATATTCTGAGTTGTGACCAGTATACCCAATTTCCTCCAGGAATCCCTCCCTTAATCCTTAAATTGGAAATAATTACCCTCAATTACCCTCAATTATCACTTTACACATCCCTCATTAGAAAAACCTGCTACACTGTTAGGGGATTATCTGTTGTCATTTTTGTTTTTTCATTTAGACTATAAATATTAATCCTGCAAAGGCCATGTGTGTTTTATTCCAGCTGTATTCCCTGTTCTAGACAATACTTATAATTTATTAGGTGCTTCATAAATGTTGTTAAATAAGAGATGGGATGGAGGTGTTGGGAATGTTGATTGTTTTTCCAAACCATTTTAAAGGTACACAGTCTTGAGAGCTATGCCAGGCACTGTTCTAAAATCTCTGAACATAATTCATTTCGTCTTCACAAAACCCCTTTGAGGTTAGTGTCACTACTATTTTGTTATCCCAGAATAAGAACCAAAGTGGTGGAAATGCTTATCTAAGATCAACATTAAGTAACTGGAAGAGCCTGGGTTCAAGTTTAGGCAGTCAGATTGGTGCTGTCTCACGCTTCCACTTACTAAGGTACAAACACATGATATTGTAAAAGACTCCTTTGACATGACCCAACACACACCATTTTGAGCCCCTTAGTGTAGGGGGCAGGACTGGACCACAGGGCAGGTTTTCTGATCCCATGCAGACCGGGTAAAGGAGGAGTCAGAGTCCTCAGTAGTTTTGCAGGTTTTTTATTTGGGGTTCACCAGGCATATGACAGGCAGGGGTGCTGGCTGGGGTGCTGGGAGGCCTGCCAGCCTCCCAGCCCCCAGCAAGTCTTCACTCTATCTGGGCTCTCTGGTGATCTCGGCTTCTCTTCGGCTTCTACTGCTGCTCCTGCTGCTGCTACTGGTGCTGCTACTGCTGCTGGCATCCCCCCGTGATGCCGCCCTTAAAAAGCACAGTCTTAGCTCAGCTGAATCCCATCTACCTATGCCCACACCCTACTCCAGGTGCCCGCCATCAGGCATGCATTCAGGACAAGGATCCATCATCTATCCTGATGGCGGAAGGGCAGAAAAGCCTGATATTTTCTTTACCCTACACTTAGAAAACAAAGCTATTATTAATAGTTAGAGAATGTAAATGAGCTAGCAGGAACAGAACAGGCAGACTGACCGAAGTACACTGCTGAGGGGAGCAACAGGCGCGGAAGGAGAGGTCTGCCACGCCACGTGGGAATCTCCCTGGCCAGCCGGGAATTGAACCTGGCCAGCTTCACAGCTGTGCTAGTGGAGAGGCCCACTAAAACTCATCATTTAACCAATATAGGGAACATAAGTGAGTTGGACTTGCCTAATGGTACTGGTCTATCCTTAAGCAGAATTCTGAGAGTGAGGTGAAGATGAAATAAAATTAGTTCTGTTCATAATCAAATAAAAAGGCTACCAGCCTATAATATTATTTATGTGTGATTATTTCAACAAAATGAGTTATGTTCTTTAATATTATTTTAATTGTGATATTTTATTCATCCTTTGAGCTACTGGTTATACCTTTTAAAGGAAAGGAGATCTAATGTGGTTAGAGTGTGTAGGGTAAATGGCTTTCAGGGTTTTCTGCCCTCCCACCATTAGGATTGCATGCCTGATGGTGGGTGGACACATGCATTTGTTACATGGTTATAAGTTATGTTGTTTACTTTTGTGGGCCATAGCAGCAGTATTGAGATATTTGCCAAGAGAAGCAGAGGCAGGAGAAAGTACAGGAGAGAGAAGGGGAGAAAGAAGGCCAGAGAAGCCCAGAGTAGCCCAGAGTGAAGACTTGCCAGGGTCTTTTACAATATCAGGCCTCTTACAGCGCCCCTCCCCCCTCTCCCGCACCCTTGCCTGCCTTGTACCATGTTGCTGCACTACAGGTAAAAGCTCAATTAAAGCCTGAGAAAGCCAACGAGGTCTCCAGGACTCTCCTTTACCCATCTGTGGAATCACAGAAAACCTGCTCTGTGCCCATGCTGCCCCTACAGAGTGGTATGGATGTAGGCTCGATAAGCCTTTTAAATAGGAAATCTACATCTTAAGCTGTTTCTCTGTGTTGTAAGTAATGCATAATTGTCATTTTTCTCTCATCTTCACATTATCATCCAAGATTTTGTGACGACTAGAATTACTTAATGATATGAAAATGGAATACTTTGGCTTATTCGAAAAACTCTTACTCTGGGATTCAAGAGGAATATGAGACACAAATTTATTAGTGCTTGTGGCAAATTAATATATCTGATAAATAGCACCAAAGCCTACTAAACCACAAGACTTACTTTTAAGAGATTATCAGCGGGAAATTGTGTGAGAGAGAGTTGATTGAAAATACTTAGCATCGTTAGAGACATGAACACACAGAAGGAAAAAAGTGAAAAATGTAGACTGATCTCCAGAATACTGAGAACTTTATATGGAAAAAAATGTTATGCCATTATTAAACTGTCTTACTAAGCACTAAAAATAAGCAACTTAAACATTTAAATGTATAGGAAATTACCAATGTACCAGCAATAAACTATAGAAGTAAAATAGTATGTTTATGGAATATTATTAGATTGGGAAAGTATGGTAACTTAAAGAACACACCAATAACAGAACAAATATTAAAAAGCAGTAATAAAAGAAAAAAATTAAAATGTATTCCCCAAATATGAAATAACTATATTATTATGTCCAGAATGTGAGAAATATCTTAATAATAATGCTAATAAAGATGGCATATTTCTTTTTTTTTTTTTTTTTTTTTTTTTTTAATTAGATAATAAATTTTATTGTTATATTCCCCATACAATTGCAGCGCCCCCATTCTGACCCCAATCCCTCCCCTCCCGCCCCTGCCCCCCTAAAAGTGTCTCTGGTTCATAGTTTTTTGTTGATTTTGATTTTCACTTTCTTATAGTTATTCATTTTCCTGGTCCCTTATTTAAGTTTTCTAGATTCCTGCTATGAGTGAGACCATCCGGTATTTTTCTTTTTCTTTTTGGCTTATTTCGCTGAGCATGATCCCTTCCAGCGCCATCCATGTTGCTGCAAATTGCATGTGTTTATCTTTTTTGAATGCTGAGTAATATTCCATGGTATATATGTACCACATCTTCTTGATCCAGTCATCTATTTTTGGGCATTAAGATGGCATATTTCAATTCAAGTATACACTATTTAAACCTAGACATAGGTAATATTTTCAGTTTTGAACACATCCTTAAAGAGTTGTGGTTCCCAGGCCTCCCTGGTGGCGCAGCGGGTTGAGCACCGCACTGTGAAGCTGTCTGCAGCCCCTGCAGTGCGGTTTCGATCCCTGCCAGCCAGCCAGCCAGCGAGAATTCCACATGGTGCAGCAGACCTCTCCTGTCTCATCCGCTGCTCCCCTCAGCAGAGTATTTCTGTCGTCTGACTGTTCTGCTCCCCGCTCTGTCTCTGGTGAATCCTCCCACCCTCCCACACCTCTGACCTGTACCCCAGCTCTTGTATAAAAATAAATAAATCTTTAAAAAAAAAAGTTGTGGTTCCCAATTGGTCCACAGAACTGAGAGAGTAAAGGATAATATGGATGACAGAGCAAAATTTCTTGCATAAGGTTATGCATATGTGTATGTGTTATATATCTATGGATACATATATATACATACTTATTATAAAAGCTCTATTATATATACAACCATAATGTGATTATAAGTATAAATATGTAATTCCTCTATTTTAAAAAAAATGGTGGAAAGCTATGAGAAGTAAGATTAGGTCTGTAGATATGTTACTAATAGAAAAAAAGGAGTTATACCATAATATCTGGTCTGAAAATAAGAGTACTATCATATTACAGCTAGAATGAAAATTTGGAATCAATCTCATGTAGTGATACATAACTGAAAACAGACCTTAGTGATTATTGTTATATATATATATACAATAGCCAAACTACCAAAACTATCAAAATCAGGATTCTCAAGTGTGACTCAGGAAGGGCTGAGAAAAGCAGTTTTGATTAAGAGCTCCTGATGGAATTCAGTTTCCTCATTTTATACTTAAGAAAGTAAACTCTTAATCCCACAGTTTTGAAAACTCTGTTTAGTTAATAAAAGAAAAAAAAAAGATTTGCATCATTGCTTGAAAGAATACTGTAATTTAAATGTTACGATTCAGATCACAGGATGTTCCATATTATGTTCCTATTAAATTGAAAGAACTCACCAACAATTCAGAAAATGCCAAGGCAATTTGTATGATCTCTAGTGTATTGTTACACAAACTCGAGTAAATGGAATAAAAGCGATAGGAAAGAAAGTGTTGATAGCACCAGTTTTTCTTCCTGTAGCAGGATTTGAAAGCAGACTCTTATATGGCTTGGTATTTATTTTTTATCACAACTGCAGACTGAATAGAGACCTTATTCTACAACTCTCCTAAATTTTTAAGCATTCTGAAACCTTTATTTTCCTCCCCAATTAAATTCTGCTGTCCCTGGAAAGGTGACAAATATTCTGTTGCTGCTTCCTCTACATATTTTTCTTTGTCTCCCTCCAAAGCACTGGAGTCAAACAAACCATCCATCATCTGCCATTTCAAACCTCAAGTGAACACCTTGCCCCTTGGTCATGTTTCTGTAGATAGGAAAGTTGCCATGTTCTCTTTAATTGTTCCTGCTCAAGCATATCAAAAAAGTCATCCTCTCAGGGATGGCGATTTAATCATACACCCAGATTTCACTATTTGTTTCTAAAATGAATCATCAGCAATAATAATTTGCTGAACAACATCTATTCTGTTCTGTATGACTTTTCAAATTTGTAGCCTTCATTGTGCACTGGGCACCGTATTCCTACTGTCTTCTGACTCACTACCTGACCTGAATCCCTTACTGCAGACTCAAAAGTGTAAGGTGATATGCAAAACATGACTCATAGTATGCTTTTATGTTTGGATGAATCCAAATTGGCCTTCAAAATAGTGTTCATGAAATGTATTATTTTTACTACATCATTTTCTCTATGTTGTAACAGTGGAGAAATATAACGGGAAAAAAAGGGCATTCAGGCATTTGGATTACCAAGGCTGACCATGTGCATTTATCAGTTGGTGAGCTAGAGATACACTCACCCAAATCAGCTACAGTTGTCAGGCCTTGTGAGTAACTTCTATGAAGAAAAATAAAGTACAGCTTCACAATCTAATTTTTATAAAAATACATGGTCCTACTATATGGTTGTTCTCCATTGATGGTGACCTGAATAGCCGTTTTAAGTCAACACAAAACTTTTCATAAAACATGAAAAGAGCACTTAGAGTCACAAGCCATTGTTCTTCATGTACTAAGAAAGAAATCATATTCTGCACATTTTCATTTTTTTGAAATCTATGTGAAATATCTAATTAGGAAACATGAAATAATTACATCAATACATTCTATCTTATTAACTAGAAGCTCAAATTCTGCCTTATGTCTGAATAAGATGTCATTTTATTTATTAATGACTATAATTTTTGAAAATAATCTTCCTGTAACTTTGTTTATACAAAGAGTAAAACTCTGAAGGATAGCTTAGGTCTAAAATAGGAAAGTAATATCTTAGACTATTTTGAAAAGTTAAAGTATTTATCAGAAAATTTGCTGTGTTTTCTACTATTCAATGTTTTAATGACTCACAAGTCTACTTTTTATCAACAATATTGTAGAATGTTCTCAGGACTTGGGCAGGTAGACTGCAAACTCATATTACCTGATATTCAAGCCTATATAATCTTCAGTAGTTGGTATTTCTTTTTGATTCCTTATGCAAAAATATCATATCAGAAATTTCGTACTCTGTTTGCTGCTTTTGAGTGCCCTAACAAAAAACTCACATCTGCATTTGTAATGGACTTAGTTCATTATTTAAACTGGTAAGTGTTAATGCTTAGTTGTTTAATTGAGAGTACCATTGTCTTTTGTGGCTCAATGTTTCTTTTGGAGTATATTTGACTTTTTTATGAGTCAAGACTATCTTGTTATACAATAGTATTCCAAATAATAAAGCTAAAGCAATTAAGACAATATAGTGGCATAGAGGCCAATGGAATAGAGAGCCAAGAAATCAACCCATCCATATATCGTCCATTGATACTCAACAAGAGTGCCATGGATTTACAAAAAGGAAAGGCCTGCCTTTTTAACAATTAGTGCTAGGGAAACATGCCCCAAAATGAAATAGAATCCTTATGCCAAAAAAAAAAAAAATCAGTTCAAAGTTGTTCAGATACTTAAATAAAAAGCCTGAAAATATAAAAACAAAATTAGAAGAAAACAGGAAAAGCTTCATGACATTAGGCTTGGCAGTAGTTTTTTAAAATTGTGACACCAAAGGCACAGCAATAAATGGACAAATGAAACTACATCAAACTAAAAATCTCCTGCACAGCAAAGGTAACAATGAACATAGTAAAAATGCAGCTAACATGATAGGAGAAAATATTTCCAAACCATCTGTATTATGAGATTAATACCCAAAATTAAGGAACTCCTACAACTCAAGAGCAAATATAATCAAATATCCCCATTAAAATGCACAATGGATATGAAGATATTTGCCCCACGAAAACATATAACTGGCCAACACATATATAAAAAGATGCTTGATATCACAAATCATCAAGGAAATGCAAATCAAAACCACAATTAGTTCTCACCTCACACTTGTGATAATGGCTATTTTTTTTTTTAAATAGTGTTGCCAAGATATAGAGAAATTGCAATCTTTCTACACTGTTAGTGGGAATGCAAATTGTTAAAAACGCTATGGAAAACCGTTAAGGTAATTCTTCAAAAAATTAAAGGTACAACTACTTTACATGCCAGCAATTCCATTTCTGGGCATATAACCAAAGGAAAAAGAAAACATCAACTTTAAAAGATATATCCACCAGCATGCTCATTGCAGTGCTATTCACAATAGTCAAGATATGGAAATAGCATAGTTGACTCTGACTCACCATCTGTTTTCCAGATAGAACTAGATGTGAAATTCCACAGATTTAATGCACATGCAAGGGGAGGAGATTCAAAAACTAAAGATTTTTATCTACAAGCCCAGTGACCTGCCATCCAACCTACAAAGATATGTTTATTTCTAGTATTAAACCACAGACTTATGATTAACAGTTTACTAAGAAATAAGAATACACTTAAAAATTTTGCATTATTTCCCATGTAAATGATTTTTACTTTCAGGACATTTTTATCAAAAATTATGTTTTACTTAACAAAACAAATACAAAAGCACACAAAGACAATAACAATTTCTTATTATTAGTGAAATTATTAGCAGATGCTAGTGTTTAGTATTCAAATAATTAAATTACTGTAATAACTGAATCAGATAATAGTGAAAATTTCATTGTCACTATTTCCATGAATCCCTTAAGCAACTTAAGTAGTTGGACTATATGTTCTGTGGTTTAGGGATTTAAAATAAAATAAATTGACCTTGAAATGTATTAAATGATGAATTAGGGTGTCCTTGGGCAAAAGACATACTGTATAATTGCAACAAGAGAAATAAATATGAAATAAAGTGACAAACTTAGAAAATAAAACACTAAGGGAAAATGAGTTCTAGTAATAATTTATTTTCCAAACCCAAGTGACTTTATTTAAAGCAGTTTATGCTCTAGAGAACTCAATTCACACATGGTGATAATAAAACTCTGCCATGGTAAGTGAAGCATTTTAAAATACAGTAGATAGCAATGCCAAAGCAAAGGTCAAGAAGGATTAGGGAATACACCTTGGTTCTGAACACAGGCTATCATAACAGCAAGGCAAAAATTAAATTTTAGAGATGTAGGTATTTGAATTTTAGTATCTTCACCTTTTTCAACCTCAACTTAAGGAAGAAAAATATTATGGGCAGTCTTAGTTGAGATGAATCATTCATAAGTAAGCACTGTCTTCCCAGACCTACGTTGGCAGCTGCCCACATCACCCCTGAGCACTTCTACAGGGAATCTGTCCCTGCTGCCTATTTAGTATTCCGAACAGAACAGCTTTTGAAGAACTTTTTGTACTCCTCTAAGGCCATTTTTCATTTTCAATCCAAAAGACCTCAACTTTCTGGCAAACATTTACTTTACCTTTTCTGCCTACTGTGGAGTACTATAACCACCACAAGGGTTAGAGGAGTAGAAAAAGTAGTGTTTCTCCCATTTCCTCTGTATTTACTTTCATTTCAACTTGCTGCCACCATTGGGTGCTTCTTTTTCATTTGGATGACTCGTTCATACTCCTTTCTTCTTCCACTCCCTCCCCTTCCTATCTCTCCCCCCTCCTCTCCCCTCCCTCTGTCTCTCTCTTTCTGTCCCCCACCTCAGCTCCTCACCTTGGCTATCATCTACCTCTCCCCATCTCTTTCTTTTCTTCCCCTGTGTTGTCAATACCATTGACCAATACCACTTACATGCCTAAAAATCGTTCTGCTGAGAGCAGAGGGGACAAAGCTATTACAGAAGCAAAGAGAATAAGGAGTCTAATTTTTTCTCCCAGTTATAAAAAGTAACCAGAGACCAACTTCTTATCAACAAACACCACAATTCTTTAGAGAAGAATTACAAATTAAGCATATTTATTTGTTCAGCAATTTGTTGCATATATAGGTGTCTACAAGAGTACTGAGGTCAAACATTCACAAGTTCCAATCAGTCACTATATTAAACAATCTTGCTAGGAGATGCTGTTTTACTCTCAAGTCTCAAGAAAAATTGCAATTTTTTTTTGTAAGTAGAATAATATTGCTTTTAGATAGTCCTATTCTATAGCGAGATATAGAATTAATCTGCCCTGAGAATAGGTAAACATCATAGCCATAAGAACAGAGAGGAAGCCAGCAGCCATAAAATCAACTCAGAAACTGAATTACATCTTCTGTCTTCTGCAGGCAAGGAGGGAGAGTGAAAGACAGGCATGTCAAGAAAGGCTCATTAGTAATGACAAACCTTTCAGGGTCCCTGAATATGACCACATTCATCTACAATCAAAGTCTCTTAATGAGAATTTAATTTACTTTCAAATTTTGTCACATATTTGGTCACAGTTTTATGCCCCTTGAAGAATATTCAAAGTGACCTTTTTATAAAAAATTACAAAGAGGGTGCAAAGCATATGCTGTGTTCAGTAGAATGGCAGCAGCACAGAGGATAAGTGTCTTACAACAGGCCAGTCTCACATGTTGGATAACATCTGTCTGCTTATATCATTTTGCAATCTATACAGGCATGAGGAAAATGATCCTTTTCCCATCCAGGGAAGTCTGCATACCTTTTCAAGCAATTTTGGTGAGCAATGGGTCCAGTAAGACTGTGGAGATGCAATTATATTAACTTAAATACACACTACTCAATATGACCATGCTCATGGCATTGGCTTGACCAAAGACTGCAGGAAAAAGAAGTGACTAGATAAACCTTAAATTCTCTAGTATACAAGCTCAAGTTACCCTCTTCTATTCAATTACTCCACTTACATGACACAAACTTCTCAAATTCTACCCAACTTTCCAAAGCCTCACAAAACAGAATTAATGAGTGACTGGTGGTCTTTCACTACTTTTTCTTTTATTTGAAGACTGTTTTATTAATTATAATATCATTATCATAAAGTAGGGTTCCTATTGACAAGACAAGTAACCAGTAAACTACAGGGGATAAAGCTTTAAGCAAAGACTTAGAATGTTTTTATACATATTATTTCTGGTCATATTTTTGGTTATATTATGACTGTTAGGTCAAAGAAAGGAAATCACAATGTTCTTGTTTGCTTGCCTAATTCTCAGTCCCCTCCCTCTCTCCTCTTGCTTCCTCTATCCTCTCCTCTCCTATTCTTTCCTTTCACAAGATCTCACTCGCTCCTTAAGTCCTGGTTAACCTGCAGGGTTTATAATCTACAGGGTTTATCTCAATTTAATAATAACCTAATTTTGGATGAGTTTTCTTCTCCTTTTATGATAGATTTCCCTCTCTGACCAATAAATAAATCACAATTAAAATTTGTTGAAATATTCCAAAACCAAAACACTTTATAACCATTACTATTTCCTTGATTAAACTAAAATACAATTAAAACTGAAGTGAAGGATCAATCTAGAAAGGAAGAGAGTGGATTAGTACAAATATTGAGAGAAGCAATTATTTGTTGAGTATCTTTCTGCTAGTTCCCTCCAAATGTGACTTGTGCCAAAGTCACCATCCAGGAGTAATTGAAAATTCTTTTGCACTACAAATGGCAGCAGGTGCTACCTCGCTACCTAACAAGGTGGCCAGTTAAGATCCTGCCACGATCTGTAATTCAATCTATAGTTCATGTTCTATTAACAAAAGGAGAAAGTAATGTCATTTTTATGAATAATTGTCTTTTGTAGAAAACTGTTTTCTGTATATTTAGTACATTAAGACACAAAAATTATGGTTCATAGACAGACTTCAATGAAAGGAGAACTTGTATTCTCCATAGCTGTAATGTGTAATCACCAAGAAACTTTAGGCAAATTACTGAAACTTCTGAGTCTCAGTTTTGTTAAATGTAAAATGAAGACAATTTACCCCATAGGATTATTGTTAAGGTAAATAGGATAAAAGGTACAGCAGTTGGCAGATCATCACACATCTATTTTATTCTCAAATAATTACATCTTTAAATTGATATGCAAGAAAAAACTCAAAAATAACACTGAATCAAGTAATTTTTATGCTAGTATAGTATATTTAACTAAATTAGCTAATGAACCTGAATCCATGTCAAACTTTGTTATGCATGGTGTCATGTTCATTTCTACTACTACAGAGGACAGTTTAAGTAGCACCTCTTTTAGAAAACTCAGTCACTGGGGCCCTGGCACATGGAAACCCTGAATAGAATAATAAATAATTGTTCAAGCTCAAGAGTAGTAAGAAAATTTTCAGGTGTTCATTGTTGAGAACAATGTGTATATATTACATTAAGGTTGGTGTTAAAATAAAAAAATTAAATAAATGTGTCACAAACAAAAAATTAATGTCCATAATAAACAAACTCCTCTTACAAATAATTTAGAAAAAAAATAAAATAAAACATATATAAAAATATGAACAAGCTATTTATATACAGGAAAATGTAAGTGAGAAATATTATGAAAATATTCTCAATTTTTTTTTTCAAATTTTAGATTAGTAAAACTGATGGTAACCAGTACTGATCAGAACATAGAGGAAAAGTCACTTTCCACACATAATTTTGGGAAGATAAATTGGTGTCATCTTTCTAGGGAAAACATTTAATGAAATCTAGTAATAAAATATATAGGATTTCCGATATCTAACAGCCAACAAATTATTAAATAATTGCTATTGAATTCTTATTTAGTATTTATCACAAGTTAAAGTTCCATATATTATGATGTCTTAGCTATACTCTGTCTTGATACATATCTTTTAACAATAACCTTGTTAAACACAACTTATGGCTAAGTAGAGGAAGGAATTATGGGATATGAATATATATAAAATGATGATCATTGAATCATCATTGTTACAGGAATAAGATGGAAACAATATTGCCACTAATGAAATATTTAAAATTAGATTATACTATTTTACTACTATGTTGCCAGGACAAAGAAAGGGATACACATATGCATCTACCTCCAATACAAAAAATTAGTCAACTCAAGTCTAGTATCTATATTTTATTTACATTTCAAAAACTACGTTATTGATTATGATTTATTTTTACCTTAGTAATAATTATTATAAATATGTATGCAGTGCTAATCCTAATTATATTAAATCTTATTTCTATCTCAACACCTCTAAATCATATATAATGTTGTAAAGCAATGTTACCTCAATAAAAATAAAATCAGTTTAATTTAGAATCTATAACAAACATTTTGAAAATCCCATTGCTTCATCACATTTAACAAAACATTAATGAGTAGTCACAGATCTAGGGAAAAATCTAAGAGGTCATTTTTCTGAACTTCTAGATTGGACCTACAGTAAACTATGATCTGGCCTGATTTTTTAAAAATTAAAACTGCTAAAGGAACAGTGCTTTATAACCTTTCTTAGGTGACTGACAATTTAAACATCTAATCACCACTTTCCTCAAGTAGTTCTTCCCATCTCATCTAATTCTTTAGTTTATTTTTTATTCTCTGCGAGAGCATGAACAAAAAAATCTACATTAATTGATACATAGAAGTTCTTAACAAAATGAAAAAAAGAAGTCAAACTAGATCCATTCAAAGCAGGAGACAGAACACACCACAGAGCACACATTGTATCTGATTGCATATAAATGATTATCCACCTTGGAGTGTTATATGAAACTAAAGTACAATATGGTATTCACCAGTAAGGATTTCAGTGCTTTGCATTTCTTATCCTCACTTTCAGATCCATATTTATTCTGCTGCTAATCATATTACATTTCTCATTTCTCCTGCATATCTAACTCAATTCCTTAATTCTGTCTTAACATAACTATTGTCATTCCTTTGATTTCATTAGTTACTTCCTATTCATTTCTCCTTCACTAAAAGGACAGCAGAGGTTAGCTTAAGAAATCATTGTTAATGATTACTGTGACCTAATGACCCTCCTACTGTTTTAGGGAATATCATTTAGATTTTTGTGCCTCTCATTTCTCATTTTCTTAAACTTTTCATAACGACACTGACCTTTAGACCTCCCCAACCAGGCTCTGAAGCTCATTACTGTTCACAAGACATTGGTGATGACCTATATTTTCCCCTTTACAGTTTTATATTCTGTCATGTAATTTCCCTTTATCCCAAATAATTTTTTCTTTTTTTAATTTTAAGACATAAATTCTCATTCTTTTACATTCTTCAATATATTATTTTACTTTAGGAAGAAGTTTTCTCCAAACACACAAACAAAATAAGAGAGACAGAATCTTGTATTCAAGATTAGGACACTTATTCAGAAAGTTATCTTGTAAAACAGATTCTTCATGCTCAGAATTCCATCAAGTGAATTGAATAAGCTCTATATGACAAGTGGTATTTGAGTACCTACTGATGTATGTCCATAAGAAAAAGGGATGTTATAATATTGAATGCTGGGTGGAGGCAACATTGATGGATTATGAGAGCTTTAGTTTGATCAATACAAGGTAAGTTGTTTGAGTGTTTGAGGTCTGCAATTACAGGTCATGTGAATCTTGCCTGTTATTCAGGTGGAAAGAGAGCTGTGCTCATTTCCAAGGAGTTATTTTGCTGCTGTATACTCAGCACCAAGAAAACAATAGTACCTGGGACAATATCACTGACTGATTTTTGTGATTTCTGTTTCATCTAAAAGCTTGGGAAATGCTATTACACTAGAAGTCCATCATAATCTATACTCAATTCATAAAAGAAAGAAGAATTTGTTTTAGATGGTAGCCATCAAATTCCTAATCTTGTTATAAATTCCAAACTGAAAATTTTCTGAAAACAATTATTATCCAAAAATAAAATAGTAGTATAGCACTAGGCTCTATGTCTTATCTAAAGATGGCAAAAACAATTTCATAGTTCTATAAGGTGCATATATTATAGTTCATTTTTTCTTATATCAGATAACTTCGGGGTTTCAATATCTATTCATGAGAATATATCTTAGCTAGTATGGCATGACTTAAACTGAATATTCCAAGGGCAATCAAACTGCAAAAGTCTATCTTTATCATGGTAAACACTTTCTTCTTGGGGTATAAATAAAGCTATCAATTTAACAACTTTCTTTATGAGAAAAGGCAAAGAGAAGAATTACAAAGTTTCAACCAAAATAACAAAGATTAAAGAAATGTATGTCTATACATTGCTATGACCTAAAGAAATTAATCCAATGATATATAAACATAAGGATAGCTTTAAAAAACATTTACTTTCAGCAAGTAATGCAATTAAATAGCTAAAACATTTGCCCTTAAATATATTTCACTATTGGCATACAATTTAACATATTATATATAATACATATATAGCATATATAATTTCCACTCTGTAAGAATAAAATTATTTTTGTATTCTTTATTTCATTCATATTTCTCAGAGACTCCTTTGTTAGTATAAACACATTACCTTATTGCTAAGATTTATTTTAACCACATTCAGGGCAAAAACAAATTATTTAGTCACAGGATTCTAAACAACTCTGTTTTATTTTGTTAAAGATAATGTTTTTCATCTTCTGGGGGTTTCCCTTCCAGCTAAAGATGTCTAAGTATAATAAAAATTTAAATGTAATCTTATATTCTTCAATACTGAGTAAGAGTAAATGAGAAAATATTACTATATTTTCTTTAGACTAAATAGTAATAGAAACCCTTTCAATCAAGCAGTCATTTAAGATACCCCTAGTAAATAATTTTAGCAAAATGAGCAATTAAATATCCATTATCCCACTGGGTTATTTGATAAAAACATACCTTCAAACCAGATGTCATTATGAGGTGAGGAAATAAAATCCTATGTTTGGTGACTTAACTTTATCTTTTGTCATAGGCACAAAATACATAAGCATTTGGCCAAGGCAAAAGATTCTAAGAATTAATAAAAGATATTAGTAAATACTAACATACAGATATATTGCCAAAATACATTTATATAGTTATATGAAAAGTTCGAATCCCTTCTTTGAAATTGTAGCAATCAGTCTTACTTCTTCAGGGACACAACAAGCTCACTGACAATGACAGCTTGCATCACGGAGCATGTCAGCCACCACAGACCTGGAACCGATGTGCTGAGACGTGGAGCTCCAAAATGGAGGAGCTGATGCCTAAATCACTGCTTTGAATAGAGCCACCCTCACAGAAGTCAGCAACATCTCTTTTGTGCTATACTTGCAGGGAAAGCAAACACTCACATTTGACCTATAACATATTTTGAGGTATGTTTGCTACAGCAAGTAGTGTGACCTTAACCCAATCTGCTAAAAAAAAAATCTACCATACCCAATTCAGACTAACAGAAACATTGTTTACTTAAAATTTCAAGTTTGAAATAATTTGTTTTTTTTTTTTTTAGATTTTCAAGTTTGAAATAATTTAAACTTTAATGTGGTATGGGGTGTTTGTTAAACTTTTCATTGTTAACACCTATGAGTTGATTTTGAGCTTTTAGTAACATGCTTTTGCACCTTAAAACTCCGAGCTCATAGTTAACTGATTAGTTATCAAATTTCAATTAACTTGTTCATGTCTTTCAAGGGTTTCAAATACTGAAAATCTCTCGTTCTGGGATATGAAAATTCTATTAGTGCAAAAATATTAGGCAGGTTTACTCAGGACTGAGTTTTGGCAACCAATTCATCTCTCATTAGACAATGCTATTATAGACACCAGGGCTAAGATGGCAACTGTGTGGCCAATCTACATTCACTGTCCCATTTAAAATATAATCATAAAAGATTTCTATAGCATATTAACAATTAAGATGAAAAACATTATTAAAATAATATCACTCTCAGTAGTGCAAAAATATAGAAAAAAGTAAAAATGAAAAATGGATAGAATGAGAAAAGTATAATATCATGAGGGACCATTAAGTTATAAGAGGTTTTACTTATGGGTCCACAGCTATATCAAACCATGAAAAAATTCCTCATGTACCAAGAGATATGCTTCTATATATATATCTTAATTGACAATTCTATGAAATAGGTAATATTAATATTTAAATCTTGTATCTAAAAGCTAAGCTACTTGCTAATAATTACAACTCAATATTAAAGTTTCAAACACTTTGTCTCTCAACTCACAAGCTTAACCATTACACTCAATGCCTTCAGGATAGCTGGATTATAAAGCTTTCATTAATATGGGTTTTTTAATAATTTTTAATCCCATGAATTTACCCTATTTTAATCATTCCATATAAGATTAGCATTGTGACAATTGTTAGAATTAGAGAGCACAACTTAAATTCTTTTTTTTTTTTATTTTTTTTTTTTTTATAGAGGCATGCTTTATTTATTTGTTTGCTGGTTTGTTTGTTTTGTTTTTGTTTATACATGCACTGGGTACAGTCAGAAGCGCGGGAGGGCGAGAGAATTCACCAGAGCCAGAGCGGGGAGCAGAGCAGGCAGAAGGACCGAAGTACACTGCTGAGGGGAGCAGCGGGCGGCAGGAGAGGTCTGCGCGCCATGTGGGACCCTCCTCTGGTGGCCGGGGAGCAGCCGGGGATCGAACCGGCGCCGCAGAGGCCGCGCGCAGCTTCGCAACCCAGCGCTCAACCGCTGCGCCACCGGGGAGGCCCAACACAACTTAAATTCTTGATGCTAAAAGCAACTTAAAAATAAATGAACCGGGCCTCCCCGGTGGCACAGCGGTTGAGCGCTGGGTTGCGAAGCTGCCCACAGCCTCTGCAGTGCCGGTTCGATCCCCAGCTTCTCCCCGGCCACCGGAGGAGGGTCCCACATGGCGCGCAGACCTCTCCTGTGGCCCGCTGCTCCCCTCAGCAGTGTACTTCGGTCCTTCTGCCTGCTCTGCTCCCCGCTCTGGCTCTGGTGAATTCTCTCACCCTCCCGTGCTTCTGACTGTACCCAGTGCTTGTATAAATAAATAAATAAATCTTTAAAAATAAATAAATAAATAAATGAACCCCAGACAAACAGGAGGATCCAAAACTAAGCAGAGTCTCTGGCCCTATGCTTCTTAGCTGCTTTGCAGAGTACTCCTTGCCTTCTATGGCAGATCCAGCAATCTAGGGGTTATTATAAGGAATATATGAGCAGGTGAGACTGAGTCAGTCATAGTCAGTTCACACAGGTCCCACACTCAGCTTGAGAAGTAGCCATACAGCTTATGTTGTCACGAATCATGTGTAAATTTCACAGGCAAAAGTTTGGAAAATTCTCATAATTGTGAGGAGAGAAAGCCACACTAAAACCTGGCATAAACTGCAACTCCAGACAAGAATATAGAACATTGTGCAAAAATGACCATATAGAGGCTTCAACCAGGGAATAACTGCCCCCTAAGCCTAATACTGTGATTATCCCTAGTCCCTTGATCTTTTAGGCAAGTTCATGAAAGAAAGCAGGATAAGTTTAGTTTAGCAACTAGTGTGACTTACAGCAACTTGTCCACATCATGAGCAAGTAGGATTTATTCCAAGGACACATGTATGATTCACTATTCACAAACTGATCAGTCTAATTCATTACATCAAAATCAAAAAGATAAAATTCATGCAATATCAACAGATGTAGAGAAACATTTGATAGGAATCAACATGCATTTACAATAAAACCCTCAAAAATGGTAATGGAAGGAACATAATACATAATATCAACATAATAAATGCCATATATAACAAACCCACAGCTAGCATCATTCCCAATGATGAAAAACTGAAAGCTTTTCCGCTAAGATCTGATGCAACACAAGGATCTCCACTTTCACCATTGCTATTCAACATAGTATTGGAAGTTCTTGCCAGAGCAATTAGACAAGCAAAGGATATAAAAGGATTCCAATTGAGAAAGAGGAAGTCAAGCTATTATTTTCAGGCAGCATGATGATATAAATAGAAAACCCTGGAGACTCCACAGAAAAACTAATTGAAACAATAAATCAGTTCAGCAAAGTGACAGGTCACAAAATCAATATACAAAAACCAGTTGCCTTCCTATTTACAAACAGTGAAATAGAAGAGGAAGAAAACAATCCATTTATAAGCAGTAAATTTAACTAAAGAAGTGAAGGACCTGCACAATGAAAACTATAAAATATTGATGAAAAAATAAATACAAAGAAATGGAAAGATACTTCCTGCTCTTGAATTGGAAGAATTAGAATTGTTAAAATGGCCATCTTACCCAAACCAACATATGGGTCAGTGCTCATCATCACTAAACATCAGAGAAATGCAATTCAAAACCACAATGAGACACCATCTTAAATCTTTAAGAATGGTCTATATGAAAAAGATCGGAAATAAAAGTTGGGGATGGTGTTAAAAAAAGAAACCCTTGTACACTGTGGTGGGAGTGTAGACTGGCCCAGCCCCTATGGAGTGTAGACTGGCCCAGCCCCTATGGAAAACATTTGGTTTCGGGCCTCCTCGGTGGTGCAGCAGTTGAGCGCTGGGTTGCAAAGCTGCCTGCAGCCTCTGCAGCGCCGGTTCAATCCCCAGCTACTCCCCGGCCACCGGAGGAGGGTCCCACATGGCGCGCAGACCTCTCCTGCCGCCCGCTGCTCCCCTCAGCAGTGTGCCAGTGTGCTTCGGTCCTTCTGCCTGCTCTGCTTCCCACTCTGACTCTGGTGAATTCTCTCGCCTTCCGAGCTTCTGACTGTACCCAGTGCTTGTATAAACAAACAAACAAACAAATAAATAAATCTTAAAAAAAAAAAAAGAAAACATTTGGTTTCTCAAAATATTAGCAATAGATCTACCATATGACCCTAAAATTTTAGTGCTTGGTATCTACTCAAAGAATGCAAAAACACTAATTCATGCAGATATACGCACATCTATGTTCACTGCAGTCTTATTTAAAATAATCAAATTATGGAAGCAAACTAAGTACCCAAGGACCTGATGAGTAGATTAAGAAGGTATGGAACATATTCATGATGGAATACTACTAAGCCTATAAAAAGAACTCTTACTTAGTACAACATTACTTAGCACAACATGAATAGAAAGAATAAGATTATGCTAAGTGAAATAAACCAGAAAGAGAAAGACAAATACTGAATGGGTTTGTTCATATACAGAATAAAGAGAAATAAATAACCCATTAAAACTAACCCAAAATCAATGACAGAATTTGAGTGTAAACTTGAGTCTACTAGAAGGGAAGAGGGAGAAGGAGAGTGGAAAACAAAAGGGTAGCAGGGCAGAATGGACTAAGGTGGAGGGGCTATGAGTGCTTAGTTGGTAGGTGTGACATTGTAACACACATCTGAAGGTGTGATCCTGACTCATATATGGTATTGTAAACCAATGTTACCTCAATAAAAGAATGTAAAACAAAAAGAAAAATATAAAATTGTTGTACTTTATAGTACTTGGCTGCATATACCCTGATAAAAAAATATATCATTACCATTTGTGTGTGTGTGATGAGAACACATTTAGCATATTTCATGTATACAATACAGTTTTAATTAACTACAATCACCATAGTATGCATAAGATCCCTAGAAATGTATACACATATTAAACCATCACACTGTACACCTTTTAAAAAAATAATAATCACATTATTCAATCAAAGTACATGTAATTTTTGTTAATCATAATTCAATAAATATGGGTAAAAATATATTCACATATTTTTGTTCCTAAGACATTTTTGGGTTACTTGTGTGCATGTTTTGTCTATAATTTCTTGCTCTTTGGACCCTAATAAATTCTAAGAATTGTGGATTATATATAAAACATATTTGACCGTAACATAGGAAGAATGAGAGAACAAAAAGATGGCTTAACCCTTAGTAATATCTGTTGAAATTAACAGCAAGATTAAAGATTATTTATTGAATTTAACAGCAAAATGGTAAAGGCCCAATATTATCATCCTCATTAATCTTTCAAAGCTTTACAAAGACTTAAGAAATCGATATTAGATTCAGAACAATATCTTTTTTCACTACAAATTAGTTACCTGTTGGATGTCTTATCTGAGTTTTCATCACTTACCTTTAGAACTGATTTACTGAGTGGTATCAATTACTAACACATTTTTCCACAGAAATAAATTGTTACAGTATATATATGTACAATTTAGTGCTGTTATTGATCCATATGAAAATAAATGACAATTGATACTTAACTAGAATCTGAAAAGGAAGAAATATGGCTCACTTTTTTCTTAATAAAATTCAGACTCACTTTTCACTCCTTGACTAAACTTTGGAAGTTAGTC
This sequence comes from Talpa occidentalis, assembly GCF_014898055.3. NCBI lineage: Eukaryota > Metazoa > Chordata > Mammalia > Eulipotyphla > Talpidae > Talpa > Talpa occidentalis. The sequence continues at coordinate 108,941,567 of NW_023604972.1, read as the reverse complement.
ATAATAAGAATAAGCAACCACTTCTAGTCTTCTTAGAGCTTTATTTAATTGACACTACTATTAAAATCAGTGGTTAAATATCCATAAATTCATTACAGTCTTTCAAGAACTATGGAATATTTCAAACCAAAAAAAGTTTTTAAGTGATTTTTCTCTGCAAATTTTTCCCATTTGTATTATTAGATTTCTTTGCTTAGAAATTATATGGCAGTTTTTTAGAGTCTATAATAAGAAAAAAGTATGAACCATTATGTTTAATACTCACCTATCCACCTAGATATAACTGCTCTGTTATGAGGAGAAAACCAAGATAATGCAAAATGATTAAGATACTAGATGTAAGAAGCAAGCACACAGTGCATGGCCCAGCATGATAAGTGACAGAGTTTTATCCACAATGAAGGTCTTAAGTCATCTGAGAGCGATGTTGGGTGAATAAATAATAAATGGTAATGGCAGGAGAAAACAGCTGTGTTTTCTGCTAATGAAATGAAGAAACTATAAATGTGAGGAATGATCTTTTAATAAGTGGATTAGCTACATTAATGCTTTTAGCTTCATTAATCGCCCATATTTAAACCAAGCCAGTTTAATGAAAATGACATGGTCTGGGTTAATTTTATCTGTGGGAGAAGAAAGTTTTTAAGAATATTAAAAAGACGGACATTTACCCATATCACATTTCTGGGAAGCACTTTTTAGTAAAATCTCTAGTGAATACAATATTGATTATCCTAGTTTTGAGATTCTTTTAAGGTCTACTTTATTGGTAGGGAAGCAAGTGGTTATGAGTGAAAAGTTCATTTGAAAAGTGAATTTCAATATTATGTTGATTTTCAGGAATGTAAATGTCAAGTAACAATAGTTATATATGTGGGTATGATTTAAGTAACCCGCTCAGCGATCATATTATGATTTAAAATAAGAAAAATAAGCAAATATTTTACATTTTTAAACTTCACAAATGGTAGATAAAATACATGATTTTTCCTATTACATATTTTTTGCATCATTGTTCATTATTTCACAATATAGGAATTCTCCCCTCAGGTGAGGTCACCAGAGTTCTTCTACCACCAAAGCACCTCCATAATAGTCCTTTGGGCTCTGCCCCAGTCCCACGTTTCCTCTCTCTCTCCCTTCCCTTTTCTTCATGGATGCTTCAGATCTATGGTCAGCATTCAAGGCCAGTTTTCAATTTGTCTTTGTTTAATCATTTGTTTCATTTTTCTAAAGTCTACACATAAGTGAAACCATCTGGTATTCATCTTTCTCTTTCTGGCTTGTTTCACTTAGGATAATCCTTTCCAGTACCATCCACATTGCCACAAATGGCATGAGTTTGTCTTTTTGTTTACTGAATAGTATTTCATTGTGTATAGGTACCACATTTCCTTGATGCACACATCTGTTCTGGGGAATTTAGGTTGTTTCAAATCTTGACTATGGTAAATAATCCTGCAATAAATACAGGAGTGCAGGTTTCCTTTTGAATTAGTGTTTCTGTGTTCTTTGGGTAATTTTATTACACTAATATATATATTATACCAACATATATTCCATTTATCCCATTTTTTCCAGGGTTTTCATTATAAAAGGATGGTGAATCATATCAAATGTTTTCTCAGCATCTATTGATATGATTTCTTTTTTACTTTTCTTTTTGTTGATTTGATTTTTTTTAAGATTCATTTATTTATGCATACAAGAGCTGGGATGTAGGCCAGAGGTGTGGGTGGTGAGAGGATTCACCAGAGACAGAGTGAGGAGCAGAAAGGGCAGCATGAAATACACTGTGGAGGGGAGCAGCAGGTGAGACAGGAGAGGTCTGCTGTGCCATGTGGGTTAGCTCCCTGGCAGGGGATTGAACTCATGCTGCAGTGGCTGCTGATAGCTTCATAGTGCTGAGACTTAACCTCTTGCTCTACCAGGGAGACCCCTGATGTGATGTATTATATTGACTGATTTTCAGATGTTGAACCATGTTTGTGCTTCTGTTATAACTCCTACTTGATCTGGTGTGTAATCTTTTAATGCATTGTTGGCTTTGGTGTGCTAAGATTTTATTGAGGATTTTAGTGTTTGTGCTCTTTAGGATTATTGGTATTTTTTTCTTTCTTTATATTGTTTTTGGTTTTGTTATTAGCATGATTTGATCTCATAAAATGCATTTGGAATTATTCCTCCTTTCTTAATTTTTTGAAAGAGTCAGAACAGGATACATACTTGTTTTTCTCTAAAGCTTGGTAGAACTTGCTTGTTAAGCCATATGGTTGTGGACTTCTGTGTTTTGGGAGAGTTTTGATTACTACTTCAATTTCCTTGCTTCTGATTGGTTTGTTCATATTTCTTTCTTTCCTATTCAGTTTTGGATGATTACATAATTCTAAGAATCTGTCCAGCTCATCTATGTTGTTGAATTTGTTAACATGTAAATGTTCATAGTAATCTCTTATATTCTGAATTTCTGCAATGTCTGTTGTAATCTTCCTGGTTTATTTTTTATCCTATTTGAGTTTTTCCCCTCTTTTTCTTAGCCTAGCTAGAGGTTTGTCACTTGCGTTCATTTTTCAAAGAATCAGCTATTGGTTTCATTAATCTTTTGGACTGTCTTTTTTATTTCTATTTCATTTATTTCTGCTGTGATTTTTATTATTTCCTTCCCTCTACTAGCTTTGGATTTTTTTGTTCTTCTTTTTCCAGTTCCTTAAGTTTACAGACAAGGTTGTTTATTTTGGCTCTTTCTAGATTTTTAATGTGGCTCTGGTATTGATATATACTTCCTTCTTAATACTATTTTTGCTGAGTCCTATATGTTCTGAAAGGTTGTGTCTTAATCATCATTTATCTCATTATCATTTTTTGATTTATTCTTAGATTTTCTCACTAACCCAATGGTCTCTTAGTAGTGTGTTGTTTAGTCTCCCCATACTAGATACTCTGTTGTCTGTTTATTGGTGACCCTTCAGTATATTGACTCTTAGAATAATGTTGACATATAAAGATTGCTACTGTTATTTTTTCCTTTGTTTTGTGATTCTATATAAATGCTTGTTCAGTTATTTGTGTATAGTCTTCTCTTTGGCTTAAATACTCTAAGTTTTAAGATTTATAGGGAGGGGGAGGCTAGTGGATACAAATTCCCTAAAATTCTGTTTGCATTAAATTAGGAAAGACCTTAATTTCTTCACTGTATCTGAAGGAGAGCTTTGCAGAAGAGCTTTGCAGGATACAGTATTCTTGGCTGGAGGTTTTTATCTTGGAATATTTTGAGTGACATTCAAAAGAGATTTTAAGGTGACAGATTCAAAATGAATGTACTACTTTTGACTAGCCATTTGTTGCCTATTGACTTGAAGTTTCCACTGGCTACTTCCACAATAGGTTTCATCAGAAAGATAATGTAAGAGTCAGAAAGAATGTAACCAAAAAATACAAATGTCACAGAATTTCTTCAAAAGTAAAAATCAATGTTTATGTTTTATTTTTAAATCTACCCCAATAAATTAATAAAGCTCATTAACTTGATAAAATGTATATTCAAAACCAATATCCAGTATCATTCTTTTTTATTAAAGTCTTTTATAATTTAATAGTCTTCTCTAAACTATAATTTAAAGACCTAGAAATGTCTTTCATAATCTAATCTTAGAAGTGGCATCCAATCACTTTTGCCATAATTCACTTCTTAGAAGCAAGTCTGTAGGTCAGTCCCCATACAAGGGGAAAAGGATTGTATAAGAGCACAAATACCAGGAGGCAGGAATCATTATAAATCATTTAGAAGAAGTCACCTACAGCTATGTAGAGAAAGATGGCAGTACTTTGATTTCTTAACTTCGCTGGTGGCTGTGTATCCATGTTTATCCAGAGGAGGCCCACTTTATATCTGTTATCTCAGTATTTCATCTAAGTAGTTCTACTTTTCATTCTAAAAGAGTCCCAATTTAGACTATAAAATAAATCCCCTAATGTGGGACACTGACCCAAGTTAATTTTGTCAGATCTTAAACAAAATTACAGATGGCTCCTGCAGGGATGAGAGGCACATTCCAAAAGCCAACAAGAACTCCAAAAAACTGTCTGGGATTTTCATATGCAATAAATGATCACTCAGTACAAATTAGATGCTATTATACAAGTGGTAGAGTGACTTTTAGCTAAATTAACAATTGATCATTATGGTTGTTACCATCCTCAGTTCCTTTAGGAGTGAAAACTGTCATATTGATAAACTAAAGGAATTTTAAATTCCCGTGAAGGTATTTTCTAAAAAATTATTCCTATGCCTCAAACAATTATCTCATACAAGTAATGAATACTTACAAGTCATTTAAATCTTCAATTCATTTATGGTAGCACTGAGGAGAAATATAAGAAACGTAAGTCACAACTTGTGGTTGATTTGTGTTACATTTTGTAAAGACAGGAGTCAAAGAAGTGAATCAATAATACAATGAATTAAAAAATCCACATCAAATAAATTTTAAAGAAACAATGATTTAAGACATAAAAAACCTGAAAATATCTGAATATCATTACTAAAGAATGGTTCTACATAAGTAAATTTTATTTGGGTCTGGCAGAATAGGTTACATGTGGAGAGGAACAGAGAGTAAGAAGACTACAAATTAGGCTGCAGAGTACTGAGATCGGAAAGTTTGAAAAAATGGATTATAAATTTAAAAAAATGTTCATATGCTTGTATAGCAGATGTGATCAGATCAAAAACACAAATTAAGGTCAAAGTGAGAGAGGCTTTAAATATGGTGTAAGGTATTTACTAAATCAAAGTGGCGGTTTTTAAATAATCTGACTAAATTATGTAGGATGAATTATGAGAAAAGGAGAGAGAGAGAGAGAATAGTCAACCAGTTTAGTTATTTTTTAAAAATAGTAGTGAGATTAGAAAATAGAATCAACTGTAAATATTATTTAAATGCACCAGTAGAAGATAGCAAGCAATATATTTCAGGGACTAAACAAAAAAGAGCTAAAGATTACCTCAGGATCAATCCAGGGTAACCAAAATTGAATAGTGGTCTGGAAAGCAATTTAAGTAATCAACTTGAGGGAAATAATGACATTATTTACCATTATTCTTGGAAAACGGTGGTTGTCTTCTCAACTTACTTCCTTAACTTTGACAGAGATACAAATTTGAAGGAAAATTTGCTGTATCTTGAAAAAGCACTTGCCCGAATATATGGGGGTGAGGGGGAAGGAGAGATACACCACAAAAGTAAAAACTAAGCACTTATACATATAATTTCCACTCCCATTCAGAGTCAGGAAGATGACTGGTAGGGCCTCTATCAAACTATAGACCACGACCCTATCCTAAGGGGCTATGTAATTCTCAATTTAAGTCAATTGTTACCCTGAAGGAATTTATCAAAGTTTAGTAAAATATTCTAATTTATTAAGAGAAGGCAAAAATAGAAATCTTATAACAGGCACTTCCTTTAAACCACCTGAAAACTAGAAATTTGATTGTCATTTGTTTTATTCAGGTGCCATTTCTTTCTTGTCAAGAAATACTTGTTTCCTTTGTTTGTTACTAAACTCATTCAAGAGCAATGAAATGAAACAGAGATATAGAGAGAGACTGACAGAAAACTTGAGTAAAGTATGATATATCATTATAAAAGTATAGCTAAGTAATTGACTTCTCACCTACAAGTATACACAAAGGTTTTGTACATCTAGTTCATAGAGGAAAAAATAAACTCCAATATTATATTTTTGAAAATAATCTCTAGGGTTAGGACTAGTGGGTTTATATCAAGTTAACTTTCATGGGATCACTACATTATACATTTCATGTATCTGTAATACTTCACATAATTCTAAAAAATAATTTTCCTTTTAAAATAGTAACCAAAAACCAATACTTAAAAATATCCCCTAGCAAAAGAAATTCAGCAACATATTAAATGAATCCTACACTATGATCAAGTGAGATTTATCCATGAGCTGCATGGATGGTTCACCATATGTAAATCAATTGATATGATGGATACATCATATTAATAGAATAAAAGTAAAGAATCATATAATCATGTCAACAAAAATAGGAAAAGCATTCGACAAAATAAAATATCCATTTAGGATAAAAACTTTTTTTCTTCTTCACATACACAGTTTTGTTAATGTTATAAAACAACATTGAAAAATACCACAAAAAACTTAAGAAAATAAAAACCAGGTAAGATTATTTAACATGGTGTGTGGCCTTGCCTGTTTACAAGTTCATTCGAGTGAAGAACACAGAAAAATAAGCTACCATTCTGTCTATTTCTCTTCTTTGTATATAACTGTGTGTTAGTTCACACAATCTAGCTTTAAATGGTAAATAATAGCAGGTCATTCCTTCTACTTAGCAAAGAAAACTCATCCTTTACCTTAATTCAAAATGCTGATAAACTTTACATTTCATAATCATTCTTCAATAAATTTGAAGAACTAAGCCTTAGTAATTCATTCTTCAGGCACCAAGTTTAGTTCAATTATTGATTATGGGTTTTGAAAAGCAAAGAGATTCTTTTTTTAAAGATTTATTTATTTATACAAGAATGGGGGGTACAGATCAGATGTGCGGGAGGGTGAGAGAATTCACCAGAATTCACCAGAGAATTCACCAGTGAGAGAATTCAACCCGTTGCGGCACCAGGGAGGCCCAGCAAAGAAATATTTATCTAACATTTTCCCCTTAATATTTCAAATTTCTCTTTGGGAAAGAAAATGTTTAAAGTTTAATATAGAGACTTGAGCTTCAACAGTATCTCTAATTTCTTTCAACAACCTCTTCAATGTGTTGTAAAAATTTTGGAAACTCATAGTAACTGGGAAGATGACTTTCAAACCTCGCTTGCCATAGCAACAATATCTTCTGGAATCCTAGGATAAATTGGCCATATTGAAATCTTTCTCATTTTCCCTGGTAGTTTTAACTAAGCTCATAGAGAATACTAAAAATATTAGCTAAATATGTCAATTTTTGCTACCTTAACATCATTTTCAAAAATACTTACAAATGAGATTCCTTTTCAATGAGAAAAAAAAAAAAAAACAGTCTTCCCTGGTGGTGCAAGGGGTTAAGCACCGCACTATGAAACAATCCGCAGCCTCTGCAGCATGAGTTGGATTCCTGGCCAGCCAGGGAGAAATCACATGCTGCAGCAGACCTCTCCTGTCTCGCCTGCTGCTCCCCTCAGCAGTGGATTTCAGTCAGTCTGCCTGTTCTGTTCCCCATTCTGTCTCTGGTGATTCCTCTCACCCCCCACATCTCTGGCCTGTACCCTAGCTCTTGTGGGCATAAATAAATTTTTAAAAAACAAAACAAATAAAAAAATGTGCTTTTCCTTCCTGAGTTTGTAAACCCTGCTTATTACGATATGTTTCTTTGAGATAACCAATGCAACTTGGGGTGACATAACAAGTGAATGAGGTTAGCATCACGCTCTTAAAAACATGTTTTAAGAAATTGGCTATTCAGTGAGTTTCCTTTAATAAATTTAACAACTTTCACTAAAATTTTTTCAATACTTTCATGAGATACTACAGAAAATTTCTCATTCTATAAAACAATGACTCCACACAGCACCATTAGCAACTTCTACCAATTTTCTAATTGCTATGCCATGTATTCCAGTTATGTTTGCTATTGTCACTTGATTTTGCTTTGCAATTTTTCCAGTTTAATGAAAATTGAACAATATACTTTTCTAACACTGTAAAAATGTCTGATCCAGCTAGGTATGAAGTTAAATTTAAGCAGAGAAAACCCACTATAAAATTATCTTGCCATGCATATCTGACATATTCCAAAAGTGCTGTGCAGTTTCCAATATCAGTGATTTCATCAAGCTGTATTGCAAAATCTATACCAGACTCTAACAGAGTAAAAAGCATTGTTTCCAAATGTTCTGCAATATTACAGAACATTGTGTGTTCTTGTGTGATCATTAAGTATATAGTTTTTAATCTATTAACTGACTTATCATCAAAAATTATATACACCATATCCAGACATGCTAGCACAATAATCTATTCAGCAGCTCCGTGAGCTATTTTTTTCTATTGTCACAATATACGCAACTAAATAGGTTGATAATAATACTTTCTTACTAACAGTGATAAAACTAAAAAAGTGTAGATAATGTAGATAATTTTACATTTTTTTTCTTTCTTTGAAAAGATTCAAGAGGCTTACAATGAATTCAGTTTGCTGAGTTTCTAAGTGCCTTTTTAATTTAGAAGTCTTTAAACCTTCATTTGCAAGAATATTATTATAAATAACACACTGACATCTGTCATTTTAAAGAGTTTTCACATTTGATAAAGACATTTTAAATGATCATCATGATAGTTTCTTGCACTTACTTTTATTTCATATATGGCTCAAGCAAAGTGGAAGTTTGCAGATTAGAGTCAACATTTTCTTCAATATTGTCACTATTCATACTTCCTTATCAATTAGCTGAATTTGAAAACACTTCTGCATATTTTATGCCATGATTCTGCTTTCTTTTAATGAATGATTCATTTTAAAAGTATTTTTTCCAGTTAGAATAAAATGTTCTAATTGCCACTGACTCCAAAAAGTTACCTATATTGCTTAAATAACATCCTTCCAAAAATGCAGTTTGTAATGGAATCTCAGTAATATTTCAGACCACATCTAGTTGCAAGTCACAATTATATAGAAAAAACTAGATTATATAATGTAACCTTGTTATAATGAAGACAAAACAAGACACCAGTGAGCAAATGATTGAAAAAACAATTCTTAGCCTAAATAGCCATTCATCACATTCCCTCCATTAAATATCTTTCTTAATAGTGAAATTGACCTCAGTGTTCTCTGCAATGTGCACAATTTTGCCATGAGATTCTGGCAAAACACTGATACCTTTGTTTAAAAAGTATTGATCATGACTCACACAACTGATTTCATGACTCACTAGTGGGTCATTCACATAATGTGAAAAACAAAGATAAAAATAGTTTTCCTCTGATGTGCTAGTAGCTTCCTGAGCAAAGAAACTAGTCTGCAAGACTATTGGCTGATACAGGAACTTTCTCAAAGTAATAGGTATATATCCTAGAATTTAATTTCTGATAATCTTTGATGGAAAGAGTTTTTCAAAGAATGTTAGTTGTAATCTAATCTAATGGGAATCTAATGAGGTTTTTCCATGGTGAGATCAAATACCAATTTGGATTTGAAGATATGTTTTTTTAGAAATTTCATGGACTATATCTTTGACCTCAATTCCAGTGTAGAGAACCTCACACTTTGCTCCTTGACCAGCAATTCAGCTCACCCTGATTCCTTCTGCAATACCTCTTTCAGCATAATTGCAGTTATATAGAAATCTATGATGAAAGTTCTTAACAAAATAGGAAAAGAAGAAATATAGCTTCAACATAATAAAATCAGGTATTATTAGCCCAAAGTTAATGTCATACTCAGTTTTGAGAGGCTAAAATCCCTAACTCTACAAACAAGAAAAAAGACAAGGGTGCCACTTTTACTACTCTTATTTGATATAGTACTAGAAGTCATAGCTAGAGCAATTAGAAGAGAAAAAGATGTAAAAGTTATCAAAATGGGAAACACAGAAATAAAGTTGCCTCTACAGACTACTGCTATATCTAGTAAATTAATTTTAAAAAGATTTAGAATACAAAATTATATAAAAAAATCAGTAGCCTTCCTATACCCTACCACAAATCTTCTGAAAAAGAAATAAAGTAATCACATTTACAGTATCATCAAAAACAATAAAATACTTAGGAATAAATTTATAACTAAGGAGGCAAAAGATCTCTAGGCTAAAAACTATAGGACATTGATGAAAGAAATCAAATCAGACACAAATAAATGAAAAATTACCCCATGTTCATAGATTAGAATTAAAATTTTAAAATGTCAATACTAATTAAAATATCAATAAATAAATCTATAGCTTAATTATAATAGATTTGCAATGGCATTTTTTACAGAAGTAGAAAGAACACAGAAAATTTATATGGAACTAATAAAGACCCCAAATAACCAAGGAGTTCCTAAGGAAATAAACCAAAGCAATAGGCATCATACTGATTTCAAACTGTATTATAAAGCTATAGTCGTCAATAGCGTATGGTGCTGCCATAAAAACAAATTAATAAGCAAATGGCACAAAATCAAGAGCCCAAAAAATTAACCACGGCACATACAGTCAAATTGGAAAATCTGACAAGGGAGCCAAGAATGGTCAGTGGAGAAAAAGTCTCTTAAATAGATATTCCAGGGGTGATTGGATATTCACACATAAAGAAATAAAACTTGACCCATAACTTATACCACTCACAAAAATTAACTTAAAAGGCATCAAAGACTTAAAGGTAAGATATAAAACTCCTAGAATAAAATATAGGAACAAATCTCCTTACATGGGTTTTGGTAGTGATTTTTTTTATATGACACTTAAAGCACAAGAAGAAAATAAAAAGTAAACAAGGGCCTCCTTCCTGGCACAAGGGGTTAAGATGCAGCACTAGGAAGCTACCAGCAGCCATTGCAGCATGAGTTCGATCCCTGGCCAGGGAGCTGCCCACATGCTCTGTCTTTGCTGTCTCCTCTCACCCGCCATACCTCTGGCCTGTATCCCAGTTCTTGTATGCATAAATAAATAAATCTTTTTTAAAAATAAAGACAACATATGAAAACAAAAAGTATACATCGTATAAAAGGTTAATACCAAAAATATATTAAAAGCTCATATAAGTCAATAACTAAAGCCAAACAATAGATCTTGCCATTTGCAACAACATAGATTAAACTGATGACCTCACTCATGTGGAATATAGAGAAACAAAGGAAAGGAAAATACAAAATTAAAGCGAACAGACTCTAGAAATCTGACATAAAAATGAGACAACTAGAGTGGGAGGGTGAAGGTATGAGGCAAAGTGGAAGGAAGCACAATGGACTATGGTGAAGGATTATGGACAATGGCTTTGGTGGTGTGATATAGTAACACGCATCTCAAGAAGTATGAACCTGTACCTTTGACTCAGATATAGTGTTGCAAGTCCACATTACCTCAGTTAAAACAAAATACAATAAAATAACATCAAAAAATATACAAAAGCTCAATAGGCCCATGAAAAGATACTCAATTTCACTATTCCTTAAGAAAATGCAAATTAAAACCACAATGAGATATCACCTCACAGTCAAAAAGGCTAGCATCAAAAAGACAAGAGATAAATACTAGCATGGATGTGGAGAAAGGGAAACCCTTGTGCACTGTTGATGGGATTACAAATTGATACAACTAGTATGGAAAATAATATGGGGGAGCTTAAAAAATAAAAAACTACCATGTGATCTACCAATTCCACTTCTGAGAAATATATCAAAATATATTCCAAATACATCCAAAGGAAATGAAGTCACTGACTGGGAAAGATATCTGCACTCTATCACTTCATAGCAGAATTACTTACAATAGTCAAAACATGGAAACAATGTAAGTGTGCATCAAAGGATGAATGGATAAAGAAATCATGGTGTACAACATACAATGAAATATCATTAGCCATACAAAAATGAGGAAATCCTACCATTTCCTACAACATGGATGGATCTTGGAGGCATTATGCTAAGTTAAATAAGTCTGACAAAAAAGAAAAGACAAATGCTACATGATCTCCGGTAATCATCTTATAATATATAAATGTATCAAATTGGCATTTGAAAGAACTTAAATTTATACATTATGTGTCAGTTATAAATAACTAAATAAACTGGTTCCAAATCAGTCCCACCAGAAAAAATAAAATTTGATCTACGATTATAAATGGACTGATAGTTGAGTTTAAATAGTATTTATTGATATTTTATTTTTACTTTACTGAATGAATCCTAGGAATCTTCTTGGTAACCTCTTTCAACACATACATGAAATGTTGACCCATTATTTTGTTTCTCTTTCTCAGATTAAGTGATTCAATGAGCTGATAGCATCTGCAAGTAGATGTTTTTACTGTCCTATGGTCAAAACAAACCAAAAAAAATAGTTTAGAAAGTTAAATACTCACAAATAATCTCTCTTCCCAGCCTCATAATGAAGAGAAATCTATTCATATGATTTGTGATGATCTATAAATTAATTGACCTACAATGTGGTATTTGATCAATCAAGCAACATTTCCTGTTGACATCTATGGATTTAGCTTGAGCCTTAAATATATTTGTGTTTAACACAATCTCTATCTTTAAAAAACTTGCAGTCTAGGAGGAAAAAATAAGACCTCTTCCCTACCAGTAAAAGCAAACTGTTAAATAATATTAATCACTCACCTCAACAGTACTGCAGTTTTACTATTAATATTAATAAATGTCAGAAAATGTGGTACCAATGTATTCAGCAAGAAGCATGGTTATTAGAGTCAGAAAACTTAGGTATATTACCAGTTCTACTCTTATTAATTTCATGAATTTGCACAAATTATTTAGACACCCATTCTTTTCATTTGTAAGTTAAATACAACAACACATACATTACAGTGTCACTGTTAGACAAAATGAAGTGTGAAAATACCTATCATAGGTTCCTGACACATTGCAAGAGTTAAATAAAATTTTAGAGAAAGGAGGTAGAAAATGGGACTTTAATCATTTTGGAAGAGGGCACAGACTTGAGCTTCTGAAATCTACTTACAAGTCACAGGTCATGGCTAAAGTATAAAAGTCTCAGAAAAAAAATTAAGTTCTAGGATGTGCACTATGGACAAAATGAGCAGACTCTCCCAGGGGGAACATGGAAAAGCAAGGTGCTGGGCTGTAAGCCTTCCTCCTCATGTGAGCAGAGCTCTGAATGCCAATAGTCAAGACTAACCAGTTTTCCCATAAGAACTTTTAATAAAACACAGGCCTCCCTGGTTGTGCAGGGGTTAAATTCTCAGCAATATCAAGCTATCTCCAGCCACTGAGGCAAGAGTTTGATCCCCAGCCAGGGAGCTGAACCACATGGACAGCAGACTTCTCCAGTCTCTCCTGCTGCTCCCCTCAGCAGTGTATGTCAGTAGATCTGCCTGTTTTGCTCCCCACTCTCTCTGATGAATTCTCTCACCCTGACTCCCACATAGCTAGCCTACACCCCAGTTCTTGTATGCATAAGTAAATAAATCTTTTTTTAATAAAAAGAACTTTTAATAAAACATACTTTCCCCATAGGTACCAATACCAGACTATCTTTGTACTACTTTAAATTGATCATAAATGTACAAAAATATTCTGAGAAAAATTTAATACACATTATAAATTATGCATTTTTGTTTTAAGACAGTATGAGTGGTATTTATCTCTAGCTCACTGAAGTAAAATATAGTCTATAGAATTACTAAGACCTTTTTTCTGACTTACATGATCTTAAATGTGCAAATTCCTATATGTTATCTAATGTTTTATTATACTTCCACTTTAGTAAATATTTAATATGAACACCAATGACTCACCTATTCTTTAAAAGGTTTTATCTTTTAGGATCTCTCTGATCTACTATTTACTGTTTTATCTCAAATACCTAAAAGATTTGCAAAACATAGTAGAAGTTCAGTAAATATATGTACAGTGAATGGACAAATGAATATTATATTTCAGGGCTAACCTGTACTAAGAACCCCTTTTTTTCCTACTTAGCTTAGTGGTATTTTGTTTCACTGATTTGCCTGCTAAAATGGTGTCTCCCCTACGAAACATTTTAAATGTGGAGTAAGGGACAGTATTTAGACCACAAAAGCCTAAGGCTACAGAAAGTCAATTAAAAACAGCTTGTCTTCTCAATAACTTGTACCAAACGGATATAATATATACAGTTTATATAAATATCCAGTGTTTATATAAAGAAAACATTTTCTTTATATTTGTATGAATTTATTTGATGTAAGAGAATTCTCCAAAAGCAGCACAATAATTAATAACTAAAAAATCTCTTATGAAATTAACAGGCTGCCCCCTAAACAGTGTATTTTGTGTTCCCCAAAACATGTAAAAATTATATATGTAAATTTCCATTAATAGATTTTCTTTTATGAAAGTTTCTATATCTATACAAGCTAAATATTATAAAATTATTATTCACCATTTTATGCTAAATATAGGGAATTTCACTTTTAAAAATGTATTTGCTATAAATTTTACTTGATGGAGTAAACTAATTAGATTGAGGCTGAAGACTTAGCATGTGATAATACTAATTATGTCTGCCTATGCCACTGCCACATCAGTTTATAAAAGAAACTTCCTGTGATCACAGTTAATGAATTTCCTTTTTATAGCATAGAGAACACAAGGAAGTAGAGACATATTGTTAGATGTTTGAAGAATACATAGAAAACAATTTGTGGAGAATAACCTAACAATAACTTGGGTTTTCTGTATAGTTTGGCCTTTTTTCTTCTAAAGAATTTACAGTGGTATTTCACTAATCATTTATACAAAAAGTTTATTTCAATAACATGCTCATCTATCTTTTTGGACTGGAACAGACATCCTAATTCTACCTTTTAGACTATTCTAATTTTATTTTACAAACTCTTTTTATAAAGCAAGTCACAATGTGATGCTAGATGTTAAAAATATTCTTGTTTCTGATGGTGGAATTTCAATATAATATTACTGAAATTAAATAAATTTTGATGATATTATGAAAATCTATTATCACAATGAAAATATTCCTAAAGAAGTCTAACAGTTAAATTGTCATAACTTGTTATATTGAAACACTACATTATTAAAATTTTAAAGATTTTTAATTTTTTAATATTTAATTTTGGTGTTTGATATGCAATAGCTATATGATATCCTTTTAAATATTTTTTCAATAAAAAATTGCTTCACTGAGTTCACACTAATTTTATTTATTTTTTTAATTAATCATTTATTTATTTATTTATGCAATATTTATTTATTTATTTATTTATTTATTTATTTATTTATACAAGCACTGGGTATAGTCAGAAGCGCGGGAGGGTGAGAGAATTCACCAGAGCCAGAGCAGGGAGCAGAGCAGGCAGAAGGACTGAAGTACACTGCTGAGGGGAGCAGTGGGAGCAGCTGGAGAGGTCTGCGCGCCATGTGGGACCCTCCTTCGGTGGCCGGGGAGCAGCCGGGGATCGAACCGGCACTGCAGAGGCTGTGGGCAGCTTCGCAACCTAGCGCTCTACCGCTCAGCCACCGGGGAGGCCCCCACACTAATTTTAGATTGGTAATAACATTAGACCAGGTCTACCCAAGTCACTATAACAAATATTTGCAAAATAAATTAAACACTGCACACCACATGTGATCTACTTAGTTAAGTAGTCTGAGTAAACATTAAATAGCACAATTTCTGTCATTCCTGAATGTGTGATGAATCCATACATCTTTGTGTTTGTTTGGTGTGATTGGTAGCTAAGGACACAATAAACAAAGCTGGTCAAAATCCTTTCCCCCATTAACACATTCTAGTATAATAGTTTCATCATAGTAGTGATAGCAGTAACAACCACCATTGATCTCTTTGAGGTTGAATGGGTTTCATAAGGAAGCTGGTATATTTAAGCTGCGCCTTCCTTTCCCACCACCCAAAGAAAAACCAATATATATAATTTCTCAGGTACATATTTTATAGTGGCATTTCATACACATTATATAAAGTCTATCTTTATATATAAAGTCTATATAAAGGCTACCTTTACAATTCTAAAAGGTACTCATTAGTATTTTCAATTTACATATGAGTAAACTAAACTTCATGAGGTCTTGAGATGTTATTTAGAACATGTTTAATAACTGGGTTTCTCTAAAGTGATCTGTGAAGTATTTCATGAGAGGAATAACACAATATGATATGTATTTGAGTGATCGCCTCATGGCAATTTGAGGAAAGGATGTATGATTCTTGCAGGCAGAGAGACCAGTTAGAAGAGTATTTTAATAGTAAAGGAGCAAATGAAGAGGACCAGAACCAAGTCAGTACCAAGAGATTTTGAGGAGAGGATAGATACAAGATAAATGACAATGATGTAGAATTGCCAGCTCTTTGATTATCTCTTATTTTATGATTGAGACAAAAGGAAGGTTGAACACTCCAGGCTTCAAGATTAGGATGGACTGTTTCAGCAACAGTTCATTCATATAGGGAGGAGAAATATCAGGTTTAAAGGGTAAGTTACAATTTGGGATAGATAGACCTCAGAAAATTCATCAAATTCCCAGCTGGTGATATCTAGTAGGCTGCTAATATATTAGTCTGAAGCTCAGAACAGTTTAAGACTCTCAATCCTTGCCTAAACTGTAATTTCTTTGTTCTGATCTTTGTTCTGATCTTTTTGTGCTATGTTTATGCTTTTTTTCAATGTTAGACATGTTTATGCTTTTTTTTCAATGTTAGACTCAATAATTGCTTGTTTAAAAAAAAATTACCAGAAACTTCGTAAGTTCTGCTTCTCAATGATGACAGGTTTGGGTCTAGTTGGTTTGGAAAAGATACTGTGCTCCTGTAGGGGCAGGATGGCACAGGGCAGGTTCTCTATGATTCCACAGACCTGGTAAAGGAGAGTCCTGGAACACTTGGTAGCTTTCTCAGGCTTTTATTGAGCTTTTACATGTAGTGCGGCAACCAGGTACACGGCAGGCAGGGGTGTCGTGCGGTCAGTCTTCACTCTGGGATTCTCTGGCCTTGTTTCTCCCCTTCTCCATCCTGCCTCTCTCCTGCTTCTGCTCCTCTTGGTGACTATCTCAATACTCCTCCCATGGCCCACAAAAGTAAATGAGACAGCTTGCAACAATGTAACAGCTGCAGGTGCCCCATCAGGCAGGGCAATCCTAATGGCAGGAGGGCAGAAAAGCTTGAAAAACATTTACCCTACAACTCCATAAACCAATCCTATAATACAATTAGGGCTCACCTCATCTCAGTGTGCCATTAATTTTCAATGTGACCTTAAGTTACTTATTTAACCTTCCTGTGTTTTAGTGTCCCCTGCTGCAAAATGCAAATACTGTGATACAAACTAAGGAAAAGAAAACTAATATAAACTTTACTAACGTGCTTAGTAAATAGAAAATCTTATATAAATGCTAATCCAAATATATTCTCCATTTTCTCATTGTGCTGGTAATAGCTTAGAAAAGTAAGAGGTGACAGGCACAAACTACTCCACAATTGGTTGCAAAATGAAAAAAAAAAGGATAAAGTTCATATGCAACACCCTCTAATATGTTCCCTGTGTAATATCTGGTACATTTTTTCAGTGGCTAAGATAATTCAAATGAATTTCTGTGAGCTACCATGAATAAATTAAAAATCATCATTTCCTACCCTATAAAAAAATCTACAATCCTGTGTGTAACACTCTGGCTCTTACAGTATAAGGGAACCAGGATTTTTATCCAATATTTTCAAAAATTTATCCATCTTGTTCTCTGAACTAAATACAAAGAGACATTGGAGCTTGAGAGCAGATAATCAGAAAGGCAGAAATCAGGCCACTCTTGAGAAGATCTTAGAAATCTTGGAATAGTAGGTTGGTCTTGAATAATTCTATCCTCAAGGTCAAAACCCAGTGGCTGATGAATTGTTTTGAACTCATGTTATCCCTGACAAACACTTCTCCAATTTCCACTTCTCTCCATTGCTCTTTCTTGTTGCCTCCTCCCTGACTTTACAGTGATGCATATCTAGGCTAAAGAGATTTAGGAAAAAACAGGAATGCATGCTTCAGCAGATTTCAGGGAGAGGCTCCCAAACAACAAATGAGTTGCTTCAGGATAGAGCTCCCCAGCACCAGGGCATTCTCCAAGGACCACCATCCCTTTGTATTTGAGAAATCTTTGAAGTTTTCAGCTATACCCCCAAATTAAATGTTTCTACAGTATTTATTTTTTAAAAAATCAAATGTCTGTTTTACAGACACCATATGGATATGGGAGTTATGAAGAAGATTAGGGATTTTTAGATGAGATCTGGCACGTTCAGGGTGGTATGGCAATAGACATAGGAATTTTTAAATGAGTTCACAATGAAATGCAAATAATGAAAAGAACAGTAATAGAAATTATTGTGGATTTTTACATGCCAGAAACTATCCTATCTACTAATCATACATACTATCTAACACTCATATAAATTCAATAGTAATGGTATTAGTTTCCTAGGTCTGTTGTAACAAATTACCTTGAATGTGGTTGCTTACAACACAATGTATTCCAACAACAAAACAAAAGTATTTTCTCACATTCTGGAAGCCAGAAATTCAAAATGAATGTATTGGCAGGGTTGGTTCTTTCTGGAGGCTCTGAGGAATAATCAGTTCCATGACTTTCTCCTTGTTTCTGGTGGGTGTCCAACACAATCCTTGGCATCCATGGCTTGTTGGTACACCACTCCAACCTCTGCCTCCAGCTTCACCATCTCTTCTCCTCTGTATCTGATCAATTCATTCATTCATTTATTCACCCATCCATCCACCCATTTACTCATTCATTCACTTAGCTTCACAGGAGAAACTCAATTGGATTTAAAGCCTATTCTAATTCAGCACAATTTCATCTTTACCTTAATTATATCTGCAAAGACTTTATTGCCAAATAAGATCATTTTCTGAGGTTCTGAATAGATATGGATTTGGAGGTAAATATAGTCAATTCATGATACAGGGTATATATGACTATATGTAGTCATATCTGAGGAAATTTAGGTTTATCAATAAATAACTTCTTTACTATTAATTTTTCTGAATAATAAACTACCTCAAAACTGATTAGCATAAAATAGAAAACATTATTTTTCACAGTATTGTGATCATCTGGCTGATTCTTTTGAATTAGCTTGACAGGGGTTGGACAGGTGGTCTATATATGCACAAAAGTTATCTCAGGGCCACCTGAGACTACGAGGATTACTTCACCAAGTGTTGCTCTTTATTTAACAGGATAGCCTGGGCTACATTCATAGGGTTTCCAAGACAGGGTTTCCAAGAACAGGGAAAACAAATCCCAATGCACAAGTGCTTTTCTAGATTTTACTCATATTTGCTAATTGGTCAAAAAAAAGTCACTGGGCCAAACCAAGACCCGATATGAGAAAGAGAATACACAATTGTATGATACAAAAAGGGGAATTACTGCAGATTTTTTTGGTTTTGTTATGTTTGTTTCTTTGCAAAATATCAATAAGCATTGCCCAAATAACTCCTGAATGTTAGATTAGGGATTTGATGGGAAGAATTCTATGGTTGTTCCTGCATGTATATCATATAACATCTCACTAATATATGAGAAAATATAACTTTCAATTAATTGCATTATCACACATTATATTTTCGTCTGTCTTTTAAACAGAAAAAATCACAAGAAAGAAATAGTACTGGCAAAATATTCCTTGTGTGATTACAACAGTTTATGTCTCTTTTTTTTTTGAGATGCACTTTTTTTTTTTTTTTTTTTTTTTTTGCAATGCCCTCTGGCATTGCGAGCATTATTATCATTTGGTAAAACAATTATAGCAGGCACTTTCTTGCATCTCAGATTTCCTAGTAGAAGAATTACACAATTATACAACTGATCTAAGCTACAATTTATCTTTGCATTTTTTAAAATATATGGCTAAAACATCTAAGGCTTGATTAAGGAGTTGCATATGCATTTTAAGAGGCAAAGCATAGAACTAGGTTACAGAGGACAGTTGCCATTTTTCCCTAAATGTCAAAAAAAAAAATTGCTCTAATATTTGCTCTCTCACAGTTTCATAAGGAATTCTGATACTAACTAAACAAAAATAATGAACTTCTATTGAGCATTTACTTGCTATTTCCCAGGGGATGAAATAATCACTTCACATTACATTCTCATTCAATTCTATATTACAAAGTAGGCCATTTTACAGATGAGGAAATTGAAGCAAAGGACCTTAAAGAATCTCCAACTGAATATTATGTTTCTACAATATTGAGCCTCTGATGATAACAAAGTCATCTTTTCTCTCTATAAATTTTTTTAAAGATTTATTTATTTATTTATACAAGCACTGGGTACAGTCAGAAGCACAGGAGGGTGAGAAAATTCACCAGAGCCAGAGCGGGGAGCAGAGCAGGCAGAAGGACCAAAGTACACTGCTGAGGGAAGCAACGGGCAGCAAGAGAGGTCTGCACGCCATGCAGGACCCTCCTCCGGTGGCCGGAGAGTAGCCGAGGATCGAACCAATGCCGCAAAGGCTTCGGGCAGCTTCGCAACCCAGCGCTCAACTGCTGCGCCACTGGGGAGGCCCTCCATAAATTATTTTTTTCTAGCCCTAACTCTAGCTCAGCAAAGTAAAGGTCAATGAGCTGAATACTGTGTTCTAGCCCAGAGTTTTCATCTACATGAAGTAAATTATATTTTTGTATGTAAAATCAAGGTTGGATAAAATCTTTGTTACTCATTTAGCGATGCTTCCATATAGACATTCCATATTGAAATATTTTAATTCAAACCGGCGCGGGGGGGGCGGGGAATAGTTTTCTAAACTCAGCTAATGCTTTGATATCTTATCACATGAAAAAGTTGAAAATGTCTTTTTATATCTCTTGTTCCAACACACCAATCTTTTTTTCAGAGGACTGCAGAAGGAATAGCAGTATCTATGATTCATAGGTTTGATACTCCTTTGGAATGAACAATTTTTCATAGAGGTTACACAATAGGAAAGATAACCTACATTGGTATTATTTCCTATTGGTAACATTCCAGCCAATGTCTGCTCCAGATCTCTATAAATATGAAAAAACAGATAAACAAGATATTGGTATTTGTTATGTTGACCACTTTTATGTTGATACTTTCCTTTAAAGAAGATTTTTATTCAGCTATGTATCTAAGTATGTCTTTGCTAATGAGAGTATTCTGCAGAACACCAGATGGCTAAAACACAAAAATGACACCTGCAGAAGAAATTAAATAAAGAAGGAATATTCACTAAGCTTTGCTTTCTTGTGGCTGCCAGCTGTGTGCATAGTAACACGCAACACAAATATAATCTACAATGCTGGTTTCCTTAAAAAGACCATGGGAAGTTGTTAGCACAGTGCCCAGAGACTCATCAAACATTAAATCAGAAAGAATGTAAGTGGAAAACCATATTTGGTCCAACTTGCAGACTGGCAGTGCTAGAGCATTAGACTAGGATTCTGCCATCTGTAGGCCTGTTTGAAGTGCAAGTGCTGCCATTGACCTATAATGATTTAACATTCCTCTTGGGAGTACAAAGTGTGCAGATACATATGGGGTGAATTTTTACAGAAAAATAAAAATAAAGGAAAAAATAAAATATAGAACTTGCACTTGATCACTTTTAAGGTCAAGTGTTAAGACTCTAAATGGCCTTATTAAGTGTACAGATTCAAGTGGATAATAAATGTTTCCTTGGCTCATGGCACTATATTGTAGAACAATAGAATTATTGTCTCTCACCGATATGATCATTTGGAGGTTAATTATTGTACATACTTCACATTAAATTCCACTGTCATATTTCTTGGAGAGCTATGCATGTGTGTCTGTTATCATTTGTAGTCAAGTAAACTCTCTAACAGAGCCAACTATCATTGGAATTCTTTACCTAATTTCAGACACGTCACAAGATAAAGTATGAGCCTACAGCCTCATTTTCAAAACTATAACCTAGAGAAGAGTACCTCAACTACTTAAAAAGTACAAAAATTGGATCAAATGCATTTAGTGATAGAAGTCTATTTTTTAAAAATAGTTGATAGTTGCAAATAGGTGATAGTTGCAAAATTCACTACTATAATAAAAACCACTGAATCGTCTACTTTATATGTGTAAAGGATATGGTAAGAAAATTACATCTGTGGAAAAAAGTAGTTCACCAGAATTTAACTAGCACCATTGGTCCACCTTTTGAAATTTCCTACTCTCTCTTCCTCTCTCAGATTCTTTTACATTCCCCAAGGATCCAAACAAACATATCTCAGTAGCTCAGATTCCAGCAAGTTCTTTTACAATATGTGTACCTTATAAAAACATTTCAGCAGTCTTTTCCTCTCTTAACCTGAGTTTCTGATTATTTAACAAATATATTTACACAACATCATTTTTTCTTCCTCTGGCAAAAAAATTAATATATTAGGTTTAAGAAGGATCTCCTATGAACAAAATTTCAGGCTAGAGTGACAAAAGAATTGTGAATACTGATTCTACAGGAAAAACCTTGTATTCAAATATTTTCCTGGACATGTGCCCATTTTATATACCCTTCTCTTTCCTTCTTCCACAATTACTTCACTATTTTGACAAGGCTACTCAAAAGTGATTTGCTCTTTTGGTTGAACACATTCAATTCTTATCTCTTAACAAAAGCAGGAAGAACTCAGAAGACTGACATTCAAACATATCACCTTTCTTGCTGAGTTTTTACTTGATTAATTTTGTAAATAGACTCTTGATAGGTATTTCTCTTTCAAGTTTTATTATGGAAAACTAAAAACTAACCAGATGCCTAAGTATTTATCTATCATTCTGCTCTTCTTAATATTACATACAAACAAACTTAAAAATTCATAAGCCTGCATTTCTCATGTTTTTTCATCAGAGTTCCTTCACCCATAAAGAATTTTAGTCATTGAAGTTCACAGTCACTCAAACTTCAGACACAATTAATACTAATTGTGTCTGTAAAAGAAAATGTGTCTCCTGAATAGGAGGTAATACTCTATAGTCCTTTTTGTTTAGTGTAGATACTTTTTTAAGTACCGTGTGTTAAAATGAAAAACAGAAGCAACCCATGCCCATTGTAGAAAAATACAAAAAGCAAGTAACCCCCCCTAAATAAATTTTACTGACACTCTTACATACAGTAAAAAATAACCATTATCTTTTCAGGTGTAGTATCCTGACAGAAGAAAATCTACCTAATATCTCTTAATTTTTCCACTCATATTACTTATTTCATTCACTCAATAAATAGCACTCAGGACCTATCATAGGTTTTAGGTTCTATAAATAGAAATGATATGATTTGACTTTAGCAGTCATTTCTAGTAGAAGACAAAGAAAAACAACATTGGAACAGATAAACTAAACAACAATGCATTGCAGAAAATGTTATAAATTCAAAGGTCACAGATACAAAATTATATATGAGGACACTGATATTTGAAATTTGGAGATTCTTCTGACAAAGCAGCACTTAAGCTGTTATTCAGTATGAAAGAAACTATCTTGGAAGCCCTAACACTTGCAGCATTCCCAGACAATCCAAAGGTCCTCCAATTGTTAGTATGATGTGTCAATTTTTGGACAGGCCATTATTCAATCCAGGTATTCACTCAATCACTAACCTAAGTGCTGTTGTAAAAATAATTTGTTGATATGATTGATGCTCAGTATCATTTGCCTTTAAGGATGCATCTTATGCAAATCTTTCTTAAATGAAGTAACATTGATTTACAATATTGTGTATGATTTATAATATTGTGTATGATTTACTGTAAATGTTCACACCTCCTCAGATGTATGTCAACATACCACAATTGTTACCACAACAACCATAGTCCTTTACTGTAGACCATTGAGTCTTATGAAAAAAATGAAGTTTTATAGGAGATATTCTGCCTGTGGACTGCAGTTCCAGTGCCTCAGAATACCAGCCTGCCCTTTCTGGTAGTCTGCTTCAGATTTCAGATTTGCTTGGAACCCACAATCACATATGACAATTCTTACAATAAATATCTCCTCCGGCTTCTGTTTCTCTGGCCAAATGCTGATTTATAGAAAAAAAAATAACAAACAACAAGAGAATAGTTATTTCCGGAACCTGTATGTGAATCAGGCACTGCTTTGAGCAGTATATATCATTATCATTTCCACTTTATTTATGAAAAAAAAAAGACACAGGTGATGCCCAAAGTCACATAACTAGTCGGTATTGCAGCTATCACTAAAATCTAAGCATTCTGGGTATAGCTGCAGATCTTTAATAAACATATTCCTGAAGTTCAACAAGCAAGAAGGAAAATGACACAAATTACAAGAGTCAGAGTAAACCATGCAAGACCTAGTATGCCATTCAGAAATGGTTGAATGTCACTAGGTAAGTAAAAAGAAGCATTAAATTACTGTCATCAGAGGAATTTTATCTGATTTAAGATTTAGGAGGGCTACACTAGTTGTTGAGGGGGAAACAGTAGCATATAGGACAAGTGTACAAAAAGGGAAACCACACAGAAGGATATTGCAACAGTCAGGAAGATGGTGACTGCTGGGTTGGCAGAGGTGGATGTGCAGAGATTTGAGGTTTATGTTGAAGTAGAGTTGACAGGACTTAGATGTAGAAGGGAAAGAAAAGACAGCCTTGAAGGTAAATATCTGGTTTGAGAATTAGGCTGATGAGGTGACATTTCCTGAGGTAGAAAATATGTTCTGTTTTTTGATATATTAATTTGGAGATATCTCCACTATATCCAAGTCTGAAGCTTGAAAGTTTGGATTAGAGATACAGATCTGGAATTTATAACCATATGGTCCATATGTAAATATAAATCACTGTAAATGAATGAGATCATTGAAAATGCAAGCAAAGAAAAAGAAGTGGAAGATGCCTGAATCATAAGATGTACAAAAATTTAGAGATCAGGCAAAATCTAAGTATATTTAAAAATATATATTTAGGCTGAATTCCTAGCAATTAGAAGGACACCAGACAGGGCATCCCTGGTGGTGCAAGGGGTTAAGACACAACCTGTGAAGCTATCCACCGCCACTGCAGCATGAGTTCAATCCCCAGCCAGGGAGCAACCCACATGGCACAGCTTCACCCGCTGCTCCCCTCAGCAGTGTATTTCAGTCAATCTGCCTATTCTGTTTCCCACTTTGTCTCTGGTGAATCTTCTAACCCTCCACACCTCTGGCCTGTACCCCAGTTCTTATATACATAAATAAATCTTTTAAAATAAATAAGTAAATAAATAAATGGACATCATACTAAAAAGCCTTTGTACAATGAAAGAAACTTGCATCAACACAGGAAAATATCCTACTGAGCTGGAGAAGATACTTTCATATTACATATCTGACAAGGGGTTAATATCCAAAATATACAAAGAACTTTTAAAACTACAATGAAAAAAGCAGATTTTTAAAATGGGCAAAGGATATGAATACACGATTTTCCAGATAAGACATACAGATGGTCAATAGGCACAATAAAAGGTGTTCATTATCACTCATTATTATGGAAATGCAAATCAAAGCAAAACAAGGTATCATCTCACACCTGTGAAAATGGCTATTATCCAAAAGATGACAAACAAGTGTTGATGAGAATGTCAAGAGAAGAGAACCCATGTACACTGTTGGTGGGAATGTGAATTGGTGCAGCAATTATGAAAAGTAACAGGGATCCCTCAAAAAATTAAAAATAGAAATATCATATGATCCAGCTTTTCCAATTCTAGATACTACCCCCCAAATACAGAAACACAAATTTGAAGAGCTATGTGCACCTCCATTTTTTTGCTTCATTATTAACAATAACCAAGAACAGAAAACAACCTAAATGCCCAGTGACAAATAAATGAATAAAGTAAATGTGGTATATAGACACAATGGAATACTACTCAGTTATTAAAAAAAAATAGTGAAATTAGAGAAAGACAAATACCACATGATTTCACTCATTTGTAGTATATAGAAAAAAACAGATGAACCAAATAAAGCAAAATAAACTTTTGTACTAGAAGACCAATTAGTGGTTAACAGAAGGCAAGTTGAGGGTAAATCAGGAGGATAGTGTTACAGTGAAAGACAAAAGTGGACTTTTAGTAATACAAAAGGTGGGTTTCAGGTATTTTTAATGCTGCACACCTGAAACTCATATGAACTTACAAATCAGTTACTTCAATTAAAAATTATATTGTGTAGAATTCAATTATGCATGTATGATAAAGTCTTTCTTTCCCTGTGATTGGTGAAACTCTTCTTATGGGGAAACAAGCTCACAAAAAAAATGTGTAAAACTATATAAACCATCTATGTGCAATTCTCTTTACAAACTCATTTGATTATTTACTAAGAATAATTCCTAAAGAGAAATTATTAGGTTAAGGTATATGTAGTTTTGATATAAGGGTTTTGATATATATTTCTAAATTATTCCTAAAATAAACACTCCTAGTATTGGAACCTTAAAATAGCAAATATTAATAGCAAACATTTGGTTTTATCAATCTTCTTTTATTATTGAATTTCAAGTTTTTTATTGTTCAGTCACTTATTAATGTAAATTGAAGTCATCTTGAAGATTTCTGAAGAAATTACTGATATAGTTGAGCTATATTTTTATTTCCTCTGCAAATATGTCTTTAATCTACTTTTCATTGTTAATATTTTACATTGTTTTCTATTTTTCCATTGGCTTTTGCAGATAGTGATGTATTTTGCTTTTTCTCTCAAAAACCATACTTCTATAGATTAGAAAAGCCATTAATTATAAAAACCATTAATCTATAGATTCCAGAGTTCTATTTTCTACTTCACTAATTTCTGATTTTCTGTTTCAATTCCTCTTTCCTGTTTTATTAGGTTTATTTGTGTTAATATGAAGAGTTTCAGAAACAGTCTTTCTAAGTAGTATATAATTATGCTTTGGTTTTCTTTTGATACATTTATGAAAAGAAAATAAGAATTTTTAATTCATTTTTTCTTATTTTATTTTATATAATTTCACTCAAATATTTCCAATTGGGAGATATTATTAACATTTTCATATGGTCTAATATATGATTAATTTACATATATCATATATAGAGATATTACATAAACTTTATTTTGAAGGTAGGCATTTTTTATTAAATTTATTTTAGTTACATTATTTGATTCCTTTATTTCTATATTTTATTTTTGACAGTGAAATAAAGTAGACAGATGGGCCTCCCTGGTGGCTCAAGGGGTTATATCTCAACACTATGAAGCTATCCGCAGCCACTGAAGCATGAGTTCTATCCCCGGGCAGGGAGCTAGCTGACATGGCACAGCAGATCTCTTCTGTCTGCCAGCTGCTCCCCTCAGCAGTGTATTTCAGTCAATCTGCCTGTTCTGCTCCCCACTCTGTCTCTGGTGAATTCTCTCACCCCTCACCTGAGGCCTATACCCCAGCTCCCGTATGCATAAATAAATCTTTTTTTTAAAAAAAGTAGACAGAAGAAGTAAACATAACAAAAATTAACATTTTTGGAACCTGGATAAAGAAAGGGTATCTTTAAAATCTTTGCACTATACTTGCAATGTTCATGCCAATTTGAAAATGGTACATTTTAAAAACCCTTTTAAATAGAAAAAAGAATGATAAGAAAAAATATGATAAGCTGACTCATGAATTATGTTCTGCATGAATGTATGTTCAAATGTAGTAAATACATCTTTGGACCAAGAAATGATTACAAAACATATTTTCTTGTTTCTATAATAACTAAGCACAAGTGAAGATGTTTTCACCAAAAGAAAAGGAGAGATAAATAATTTCAATGAAAAAAATATCTTTGGTATAATATTAAAATTTGGGCAAATCAATATTAAAGAAACATCAAAGGAATTTCAAAAAAATAAACTACTATAATTTTAGATGAAAATCAGACTTAGCATTGATAAAGCAGAAAGCATTGTATCACTGAAAAAAATCAGTGTAAGTGTTCTATCTCAGCATTTATTATGCTGAGTTTCATGCATGTGAGCTCATAACCAGACTATTTTGACACATGTCATATTAAGCTCAATAAAGTTCAGCGGTCCTCTGGCACTATTATCTATTATTGTTTCAAGGTAATTTTCCAGGAACAAATTTTTATCTTCAATACAACATTTAATGAACCCATTTTTCAAGAACCCATTTTCAAATCTAACCTATGAAGCAAAATCCTCAGAGAGTAATGTTTTCTCAGTATATTTTAAAATAGTAGTTGGTTTTTGTATTTATGTAATGACTATATATAAAGGTATATGTTTCCCTCACTTATACACATAAATTGTGATAGTTGTGTGGAATACATTTTCATAAGTAGCATTTTGTTTATTACAATTTCCAGAGAGTTCACAGGATATGGCTTATAACTTCTTGACATATGACCATAATGTAGGAAGCAAATAGAAACTCATGGAGCATGAACTGAATGTAGCAATATGAATTTCACCCCCCCCCCAATTGTGAGATATATAATTTTTATCTTTTAATCCTAAATTCCAGTGGCTATCATAATCTATGTTAGTAAATACAGCTACCCTTCTTCCAGTGCTATGCTGATAAATGTTAAAAACTGTCTTGTAAATAAGAAAAAAAGATTTATTTGTAGCATTCACCAATTTCCATAGTGTAAACAGTTTCACCCTGGACAATTTTAAGTTAGTAACAATGTTTACTTAACAAGTAGATGGGAAGAGATGCTAACAAAACAGTACAAAGACCACTCCATGACATACAACTGTTTTCTTTCTATAAATTGTGTCAAAATAGATTACCAAAACTTTTGGGCAAGAGTGCAACTATCCAAGGCTATGTTTGCAGAGACAGATGCCTGCCTGATCCTCTGTTAATTAACCCACAAGGGGCCCTGCTTTGTTTTCACTTTTTCTGTAACTCAGGGATTCCTCAAGTGTGTCTCCCAGCTAGTAATAGTCCACTTGGACTATTACTTGCATTTATTCCCATAATGCATGGAGAAAAGGGAGATTTAAACCTGTGGCAGACCATTCACCTGGACACATCTCACACTATTTCTATCCTCTTGTCCCTATGGTACATGGTGCTGCAGGAAAATGTGAAAGAGGCCATGACTTCACATTCCATGTGAGAAGTGAAACAGAGGGGCTTTGCACCCACCTACCTGTGGTTTCTATCACCTCTTTGCCCTAGTAGTATTTATTCAGCAAAATTGCAAGTATGGTGAGAAAGAGGATTTTCCTCTGATATATGCTCAGAAATATCTAACAGATGTTTTCCTCCCAATTATTGTTTTATTTTAAGACTTTTATAGGAGTGTTAGAAACATTATTCCACAAATCATGTGTTCTTTCAATTCTTTTTTTTTTACTATATCAGAGCCTAAGAAATCTTCCTTAGTCTCTAGCACAACAAAATCTTTCTCTGTCTTCTTAGATTTTATTTTTTTAATGAGGAAAAAATATGCTATTGAAAAATAAGATGAAAAAACAAAAATTATACCTGATGGAATTATTCTAATATTGCCTGCATTAAAAATATTAAATAAACAATTTTGAAAAGAAAGAATTGCATATGCAAGTAATAATATTCAAGTGTTCTCTTTACTTAAAAAAAATTAGGGGGCTCCCTGGTGGCTCAAGGGGTTAAGTGTCAGCACTATCAAGCTATCCGCAGCCACTGCAGCATAAGTTCAATCCCTGGCCAAGGAGCTAACCCACATGGCGCAGCAGACCTCTCCTGTCTCACCCACTGCTTCCCTCAGCAGTGTATTTCAGTAGATCTGCCTGCTCTGCTCCCCACTCTATCTCTGGTGAATCCTCTCACCCCCTGTACCTCCGGCCTGTACCCCAGTTCTTCTACATAAAATAAAACCTTTAAAAAAAAAAGAAATTTAAGGAAAATCTTCAGTTATTACAAAAATATCATTACACATAAATTTTTACACATATATTTGCTCTTGCAGGAAATGGGCTTGTTTAGAAAAAGCTTTACTAATGTGCATAATAGGCCTTCTCCTATATATTCAATTTCTAAGCTTTTATAATAACAATTATCTAAAATGAACACAACTTAAAAATAAATAAAATGAAATGAACACAACATCAGAATCCCCATCACAGAAATGCTTACTATTGTGAAAAATTGCAAACATGGTAAATCAATAAAAATATTTAAAATAATACAATTATCACTAATAATGAAAATGCATTAAGGTATATCATGGGATATCTGTTCAATGAAATACTGTACAACTGTTAAGTGGTTACAGAGTGGTTAAGAGGTTACAGAAGATATATTATCACAAGAAAAGATGCTTATAACTCATGTTTAGTAGAAAAATTAAAATGTATTTCTTAAAAATTATTTCATAAAGGGTACACAAGGATAATCTGATAGTGGGAAAGCACTAAAATTTTGGTGATGGTGAGCTGAGGCTTATTCACATGGAGAGGTGAAAATGTATCCCCAAAATTATATACAGTATTATAAAACAGTAATATTATATTCAGAAAAATAACCTTCATATAGGTTTATGTATACTTTAATGTTTATATCCAAGTGATAGCATTGTCAGTAATTTTTATTTTCTTATTGTTTTAGCTTTCTAATTTTTTATCTTAGTGGTAACATTTTTTAATTAGCAAAAGATCCTTTATTACAAACTATCAAATAACACTTCAGATAAGATATTTTCTGAGAATGGTATAGAATAGCATACTTTTTTCACTGTTGAAAAGAGATTATCAGATTTTCATTATATTATGCGTGTTCTTTGGCTTTGATATTGACATAGTTCCCCATAAATTTCTGAATCCTAAAAAACCACCTTTGCATAAAAAAGGAATATTTATCTTTATTTCACATATAAGAAACCTATGTGATATATAATGATTTGTCCTCTGGAATTTCAGCATGTTGATCATAAAGTCTGTGACTTCAAATTCAGCATTCTTTCTAATATTCCATGATGTTTCATAGGGATTGTTCATGTGATATTAGAGAGGGAAGAGAGCATTAGATAAGTGAGATTCTTTTTTTTTTTTTTTTTTTTTTTTTTTTATAGAGGCATGCTTTATTTATTTGTTTGCTGGTTTGTTTGTTTGTTTTGTTTATACATGCACTGGGTACAGTCAGAAGCGCGGGAGGGCGAGAGAATTCACCAGAGTCAGAGCGGGGAGCAGAGCAGGCAGAAGGACCGAAGCACACTGCTGAGGGGAGCAGCGGGCGGCAGGAGAGGTCTGCGCGCCATGTGGGACCCTCCTCTGGTGGCCGGGGAGCAGCCGGGGATCGAACCGGCGCCGCAGAGGCCGCGCGCAGCTTCGCAACCCAGCGCTCAACCGCTGCGCCACCGGGGAGGCCCAGATAAGTGAGATTCTTTATAGGTGTTATTTAAAAAAAAAAAAAACTGCAAAATGCATTTCAATCCAAGGAATTACAACTACACCCAAAAGTAAATGTTCATGTCCTTTAGTTGATTTTATTTATAATGGAAACATGTAAACTCATAGTTCAAAACACAAGAAGGTAAGGATAAAAGAAGACTATGTTTCAGCCTTTGTCTATGTACGAATTACCTTACCTAATTATCAGTTTTACCTCATTGAGTTTATATCAGGTATAGCTTATTCATATAATAAAACTAATACTTAAAACAAAGCAATCCACCCAGAGTTGTGCAGGTAGCAAATGGCAGAATCAGGTTAGTCATCAGTAACTAAGTCAATGCTTTCCATCACTACCCCATGGTTACACAAGCTAGTATCAATATTTGTGAATTACCATAGCCACCTACATAGTTCTGCAATTGACCAGGATTGAATTGTTAACCCCCACACTATGCAGATTATTGAAAGGAAAAGCAATATCAATAAAATTTCTCAATCACTTGGATTACCCTAAACAGATAAACAAACTTTGAAGAAATTTGCTGAGTAGAATACAAAACTTGGGGCCTCCCTGGTGGCACAGTGGTTGAGCGCTGGGTTGGGAAGCTGCCCGCAGCCTCTGCAGCGCTGGTTCCATCACGGCTGCCGGGCAAGGGTCCCACATGGCGCGCAGACCTCTCCTGCCACCTGCTGCTCCCCTCAGCAGTGTACTTCATCAGTCTGCCTGCTCTGCTGTCCCCTCTGGCTCTGGTGAATTCTCTCACCCTCCTGCGCTTCTGAATGTACCCAGTGCTTGTATAAATAAATAAATCTTTAAAAAAAATACAAAACTTGGCATACAAAATGACCTCTTTGTTCTATTTATGTTTTATAATACTGTTCGTAATAATCAAAAACCATCCTGTTTATGACTAACAGCATGATAAGAAAAAAGGAAATGGAGCAATTACATGAACAGACCAAGTCAGCACTTGCTTTTGATTGAATTATATGGCAGTTTTATGTAAAGCTGCTTTCAGGCACCTAAATTACCTAAGAAATTATGGGTTTGTTTTCCTTCTGCCTCACTGCACACAGTTGAGTGTTTACACAATGACTGCATTATACTATTGCCCTAAACATAGACACAATTATACCCTCTATATTCATCCTCTACATAATCCTCTCCATCATATGTATACATACATCCTCCATATATCTTTGTATATCCTCTATATACCCAAGTTCTGTTTTAAAGATAGTATCTGTAAACATAACATAAAATAAGAGTTCTTAGCCACAATTGGTAACCTATATATTCTAAGGGGTCTATGCAGCTACTTCTAATTCAAATGAAATATAATTTATGCATGAGGTATGGAGACTTACAGAAAGAGAAATAGCAATATTTAAGTATGTCATAAAAATTAAGCTGATATATCCACTGACCTCATTTCATTTGTTCAATCACTCAACAAAATTTATAGAATTTCTCATTTTATGCCAGGCATTGGTTTCAACAGGGCAGGTAAATCTGTGCCTGTGTGAGCCTTTTATTCTGGTGATTTTCTCAATGATCATCATAATTGATTTCTCCTACACTAGAAATTCCCCATAGTGGCATATGTAACAGGACTTTAAATATTGTTCATTGTGCTACCAATGTGACTAACTACCTCAGTTTGACAGAAAATCACCTCAATATGTCTACTAGTTTTGTGTTTTCTCTTGTCCTCTAAGCAGAAGTCTGTTTACTTGCAGCTTTCAAAATGTGTCACACCTGCAGTTTTTACTGAAAGCAAAACCACAAAATCTTGGAGACTTCATT
This sequence comes from Talpa occidentalis, assembly GCF_014898055.3. Taxonomy (NCBI): domain Eukaryota; kingdom Metazoa; phylum Chordata; class Mammalia; order Eulipotyphla; family Talpidae; genus Talpa; species Talpa occidentalis. Next base: position 108,908,619 of record NW_023604972.1, on the reverse strand, counting down.
CCTGGGTAAATCTAGCAGAGAAGGACTGATCAAATACAAGACTTGTCTGGAGCAGAGGACAGGATCAAGCTGCTGGGTCTATCTTACCTCCCACATTTTCTTGTCTCCAGAGACTGTTGATCAGACTCCTGCTCCTAGGAGCATCTGTGCTTCTGGGAATACTACTATTAAATCATTTTTCACTTTTCCCATTTTCTTTTCTTCCATTGGCCTGAATATCTATTCTACAGCCAAAGAACTGCATTTATCAAAGATATAAGCATGCAGAGGGAGAATGTGAGATTTCTTTTTTTTAAAAAAAAGTTTTAAATTTAGGAAATCTATTGTCTTCCTTCAAAGAAAGAAAAAATTTGGTTAAGGACACCTCTGATCCTGTTATCATGGATTGAATCTGCATGTCCCCATGACGGGTAAGAATGAATTTAAATTAGTTTTCTGTAAAAATTGTTGTTATTTCAATGCACTAGGGTTTCTCTCTAGATATATGAACAGGTCAGTGTGCAGAAGTGTGCTTGGACATGCTGAATTCTGCATTCTTCTAACCCCTCCAACAACTATATTTGCTCCATCATTTAAGTAGTACCAGCAAAAGAAGAGGTCCGTATATCAAAGCAAAGTATAGGTTATATAACTGAAAGATCAAGAAATTTACTTCATTTGTTTTAAAGACTCATCTATATTGAAGTTGCAGACAGTTGGGAATAGAAATCATTTAGGAAACATCTAATAAAAGGTGAAACCAGCAGTTTAGACTTGACAATTCAGCAATAATGCACTAATACACCAAGCCTCCAAAACTGTCCTTTCAAATAAACATTTTTCATAATTTTACACACATTTGAGAGTGGAAATAGTTTGGGTAAGTCATATTTTACTAACCAGTCCAGTGAGAAATAGTAAATACTAAGGGAATATTCTTCTCCAACACTCTGTCTTAAAGTATTGAAGGAAATACTTCCCTTTGCATAGGGGTCATACATTTAAAACCTTTGCTCCTGCTCCAAAATGTTAGTCAGGCCTGTCCAGAAATAAAATGACTTATGTTTTTATTTCTTCTCAGGGATAAACAATTTGTTGAGTCCTAAAATAGGCAACAATTCATCCATGCTTTTAAAGGTTCATGTACTTCATTTACTAACAGAAAAAAAGCTTTTTATTTATCAGTCCTTCCTCTGAAGATTTCTAACCTGTACTTCCCCATGCCCCTCTGCCACTACTCTAACAAGGTTTTTATATTTCCTTTGAAAAACCATACTTGCTTTGCATTAGGCTCAACTGAAACACCAAAAACATGTCATTTGACAAGGAAGCATGGCTTCCTTTGTAATTTCATTCCACTGCATCTCATATTTTCATATATCTCATTAGTGTTCTCACTACTAGCTTGCAATTATGCTCAGTCATGGAAGATAGAGAAAGCACAGAACTGGAAATCCATATGTTAGTCCCAAACCTTACTTTATCCACACATTCGATCTTCTCATAATCTAACCTGGAGATCCTGATAATCGGTAAAACTGACTGACGTTTCACTTCATCTCACATCTGGTAGAAGGTGGACTAACAGCAAGTAATGCTGGAGTATAAGCTACAGTTTAGAGCTACAGGTTGTATCAAAGTGAACTGAAGTGCAGAACTCAAACAATGTGGCAGGAATTCTGAGAGCAGTAAAACCAAAAATGATAGTAGAGAAAGAAGGATAGGATTCTGCTCTAACTCTGACTTGAAGCAGTTAATAAGATGTGTTTCCTTTCAGGTCTAGTTACCTATTATGTCAGTTAAGGACTATGGTCTTAGGAAATAAGTACAAAAAAATCAAATACTCTAGGCTTGAGGAAAGCAGCAAGAAACAGAGAGAGATGGGGAGAGCCCCCCCAGAGTCACAAAAGATATGGTCAAAGATCAGTCTAACAACAGTTGCCTAACTTCTGTATTAGGGGAAGAGACAACAATGACCACAAAAAAAGCAAACAAAACACAGGAGAAACACAACCAGAGACTCTCCCAGAAATGCCTTTTAATGCCTTTCTTCTCTTTCTCTTAAGCTGGGCCAGGATGGAGTATGTCTCATCTGTCCTTCAATCTGGATCTTGCTAATTTCAAGCAAGATACTCTTTGAAAGCCCCAGAGTGAAAGTGAAGGAAGTCAAATGTTCTAGAACTAGACTCTTGGCACGCTGGACCATCCTTGTCCAAGCCACGAGGATCACTATGGCTGAGGGAAAATTTCTAAGGCCTAAAATTCGAGGGCCTGAACTCCAGACCCAGTCTTTGGTGGTGAATTTGAGAGATAATAACAAGTCCAAGGTAATTATTACTACAAGCTATGTCTTAAAAGTAACTGTGGTCCTTATAATTTTTAATTTTGTCCTTTTAAAATCATATATACAAAATGGAAAATATGTGTCAAATAATAAGGGACTAGAATAAGAAAACTAGCAGGTCTAATCTGAAACTATGGCAAATGAGCAATAAATTATGTTTGAACTTCCTGACAACCAAGGAAAAGAGGAAAATATGTTAAAATGGAAAGACATGCTGATTTTTCTTCCAATTAGGTCATGATTAACAGCGAGACCAATAAGTACAAATACTGACTCAAATCTCTATTGTGCATACACTAAAAAGAAAATTAACAATTTTGTAACTAAATAGAGAAAATTAGTTCTAATAAATGAGTCGGATGGTGAGGCACACATTAGCAATATTTAGTTGGTTGTTAATTTTTAGAATTCACATGAGGGATCTCAACCAAAAAAGATAAATAACATGACAACAGGCTGCTTCACAGGAAAGGGAAAGACAGACAGGTAGAAAGCTATAGACAACTTTAATGACCATTGCAAAGCTGTAAAAGAGCAAGAAGAAAGATAAAATTCTAGACATTTAAAACATGAGTAAATACCATGTATCCAGTAGAATTTCAAGGATCACAGAAGATAAATTCTATATCACAGGGCTTTTATTTATTTTGAGGCAGCTTAAAGACAGTCCCACTGTGACAAATATTATCTTTGCTTTGGGGAGGCAAAAAAATCAGCACACGGTCTGTGCTCAGAATATTAGAATGCCTATAAGTAGTTCTGACTACAGATATATTTGGATCTATTCATTAACTCTGAATTGTAACACCAGACTACAGGAGTTGGAGAACTTCCAAGTTGCAACAAGAAACATGACAACAAAATGCAGCATGTTTTCCAGGAAGGAATGTTTCTTCCTCTAGGTATAGTCTAAAGTCAGCAACTGTTTACTGTAACAAACATCTACAATACATCAAGGGGAAAGTTTTTACTTTTATTTTTTTCAACAAGATATAGTTCCAGAAGTATTTAATGACTTCAGTTATATGATATATGCCCATTTAATTTAGACCTTAAGAGTGATGTCCCCAGTTAAAATACCAGTAAACATGTTTGTTAAAATCATATGATGAAAAATAAAAACAGACTAACCACAAAATAAATTTACTGGTTATTATTTCCCTTTCAACATCTATTTTACAAAAAAGAAAAATGGGAATGAGTAAATGCATTTTCCAAATTTGTGTTGTAATGAAAATACAAATAGAGAAAAATAAGTGTATACAATAATTTTAATGTAGTCTTTTAAAATGTTCTAGAACTAGAATGTTCTGGAACTAGACTCTTGGCACTCTGGACCATCCTTGCCCAAGCCATGAGAATCACTATGGCTGAGGGAAAATATCTAAGGCCTAAAATTCTAGGCCCTGAACTCCAGACCGAGTCTTTGGTGGTGAATTTGAGAGATAGTAACAAGTCCAAAGCAATTATTATAGCTGTCATCCTATAGAAAATTTTAACCATAAAATTAACAGCAAAGGGACATTCTCATTATATATGAATTTTAATTTAAATTACATCATAACAGATATTTGGTTTCAGACCTTATAAGAGCACATATTTTTATAATATTAGTTTTCCTCAATTTTGTAATTCATAAATAATCTGTTTTATATGTAGTTTTGGACAATAATGTATTTTTTTGCTATACAGGGAAAGAAATAATAGTTAAGACTAATAATCTTTCTTTGCATATTTAAAATAGTAATGGTGTCTTAATTTAAACATTTTGGGATAGAGGAAATAAAATCACACTCAGTAAAAAGCAAGTAAATGCCTAGGCTAAGAGAAATAACCTTTTAGAATTAATATAATACATTTATTTATCACTTACAGTATGTATTAACAATTGGAAGGCAGTATCCCTGCCAAAAGGTTTTTTTCTGGAATTTAGAAATAGCTTATGTTAATTTTCTATATTTACATAACCAGATTATTAGAAAAAAATTATAAAATGGAGTATTAGTTTTTAGTTTCCCAAAAGCATTTGCTGGAAATGTCAGTTGTCTAAACAGGTAATTATTTCTATGTTTTTCTTGGACTTCATTTCAGAAACAATATTTTATTAATAATCCCTTGCATTGAGTCCATTTTGTAATGTTATCTAAAAAGGAAAATAATACCATGAAAGAGGACTAAGGCTAATGGAATTCCATGAATACATTTATGAAGGAAACATAATCTGATGGAGATGCACAAAATTTACTTGAGAATGATGTATTTGACATTTTATATTTAAGTTCTATGGTCTTTTAGAGTCTGATGTTCTATGAAATAATGTCTATTTTTTTAATGATGTAACATTTTCTTACATTCTTGTTAATTTTTGACAGTATATCATTTTTGCCCTCAGATGTGGTCACCATAGTTCTCCCTTCACCAAAGCACCCATAGTCCATCACCCTAATCCCTTGTACTCTTTACCCTTACCCCCATTTTTACCTCTCCCATTCTTACTTCCCCTTCCACTTCCTTCCTTGATGACTCAGACCAATGGGAAGCTTTCAAGATTTATCTTTGACTCTTTGTTTGGTTCCTCTATATTCTACATATAAATGAAACCATCCAGTATTTATCTTTACCTTCTAACATATTGCTTAGCATAATTCCTTCCAGTTACACCCATGTTGCTGCAAATGATATATGTTTATCTTTTTTGATTGCTGAGTAATATTCCATCGTGTATATATACACCATATCTTGATTCATTCATCTGTTTGGGGGCATTTAAGCTGTTTCCATATCTTGGCTTTGTAAATAGTGCTGTGATAAACATTTCAATTTCCTTTTGAATTAGTGTTCTTATGTTCTCTGGGTAGATTCCTACAAGTGGCATGACTGAGTTGTATGGCAGAACCATTTCTAGTGTTTTGAGTATTCCTTTATATTCATTTCATCATCTGCTTAAAAGAACTTCTCAAAAGCATGCAAAAATCTTGTGATTCAAAAACATATTTTCTGAGAAAAAAAGATCTCAAATAAATTTGGGGTGAATACAGTTCTTCTTAAAATAAATTAATTCTAGAATATGTAGTTTGTGGCCTCGCTGGTGGTGCAAGTGGCTGAGCGCAGCGCTGTGAAGTCGTCCGCAGCCCTGCAGTGCTGAGTCAATCCCCACCACTTGTTTCTGATGTTTTTTAATGTGGGCTATTCTCACAGGTGTGAGGTGGTATCTCACTGTGATTTTGATTTGCATTTCTTTGATGATAAGTAATGAAGAACATTTTTTCCTATGCCTGTTGACCATTTGTATATCTTCTTTGGAGAAGTACCTGTTTAGATCTTTTGGCCACTTTTTTGACTGGGTTGGTAGTTTTATTTCTGTTGAGTTGTATGAGCTCTACATATGTCTTTCAGTATCAGTCTTTTATCAAATGTGTGCAAGTATTTTTTCCAATTCAGTAGGATGTCTGTTTTGGTCACTGTCTCTTTTGTAGTACAGAAGTTTTTTGTTTGATGTTGTCCCAGTTATACATATTCTCCTGTGCTTTCCTTGCTGCTGGAGATAAGTCTACAAAGATGTTTCTGAAGTTTGTCATGGAGTGTTTTGCCTATGTTTTCTTCTGTGTATTTTATCGCTTCAGGTCTTACATCCAAGACTTTTATCCATTTTTTGAGTTGATTTTCATGTGTTGTTGAGATAGTAATCCACTTTCATCCTTCCGCATGCAATGGTGCAATTTTACCAATGTCATTTATTGAAGAGATTTTCCTTGTTCTAGTGTATATATTTTTTAAAAGATTTATTTATTTATTTGTACAAGCACTGGGTACAGTCAGAAGCGTGGAAGAGAGGATTCACCAGAGCCAGAGCGGGGAACAGAACAGGCAGCCTGATGAAATACACTGCTGAGAGGAGCAGCGGGCGAGACAGGAGAGGTCTGTTGCACCATGTGGGACCCTCACCGGCGGCCGGGATTGAACTGGTGCTGCAGAGGCTGCAGGCAGCCTGGCAACCCAGTGCTCAACCACTGCGCCATCAAGGGAGGCCCTGTTCTAGTGTATATTCTTTGCTCCTTTTATGTACAATAGTTATCCATATGTGTGTGTTTATTTTGGACTCTCGATTCTATTCAATTGTAGACCAACAATATTTAACTTTGTTTTCTTTCCATTGGAGACTACAGCTGCTTTCAAAATCTTATTAACACTATAAATCTCCTACACACACACCAGTTCCCACAACTATTCAAGCACAGATAACCAATTTATTTTCTATATGATTTCAAGGAACCCCCAGTTGTAATGAATCCTAGGATCCAGGTTAAGAATCACTGATCCTGTAGTCTTGTCATTTTGTTTACTCCTTTTTCTTTCTTTTCCTTTCCTTTCTTCTGTACTTTATTTTTAGAGACATGGAACTAAAATATAAATTCAAGTTTTGAAATCTGGAATGTGCTTTAAAAATCTACTCCATTTATAGCTAGATAATAATTAGGAATATTATTTTTGAAGGTATTTCTTGTCCTATTTTTTATTTCTTGAATTCAACTATGCACAATAGCCAAGTTATTGAAATTCCCTAAGTGAACAATGACAAATGGATGCATAAAGATATGGTGTGTGTATACACATACACACACACACACACACACAATGTAATACTAGTCATCAAAAGAAAAGGAAGAAGAAAAATCTTGCTATTTGCCACAACATAGATGGAACTGGGCAGGATTATGCTAAACAAAATAAGTCAGAAGGAGAAAGATAAATACTGGATGGCTTCATTCATACATGTAATATAAGAAATAAAGCAAAGTAAAGACAAAAACCAAAACAAATCCTTGAAATCCGACTGCAGAACTGAATCTACCAAAAGAGACAAGTGGACGAATGTGAGGAAAGCAGGGAGTGGACACAATGTTGAAGTATTATTGGGGCTTTGTGGTACTGCATGATAAAATACTTTTATACAGATGTGAACCTATTCCCCTAAAGTATATATACAGTGTTGTATGGAAATATATACAGTGTTGTTACATGAGAAGTAGTGATTTGTAAGCCAAGTTATGAGTAAAATTTATAGACAGGTTATGCAAAGTATCCTAATTGAAAATTAGTAATAACAGGACAAGTTAATTTAAGCTTAATTATATAATTTTAACATTATTATCCCAAATAAATGGCAATTATATGTTTAAAATGTTTGCCTAAAGTAAGAGCATCCATATTTATGTCAGGATCATAGGGACCAAAAACATGTATTATTCTTAGATCGTGGATTTAGTGATTTGTTTTTGTTGTTGTTTTATACATCTATACAACTTATCTTTTTTTCTTTAAATTTTATTTTTATATTCCCCATACAATTACAACCCCCTTATTTTGACCCCAAGTGCTCCTTTCCCCGCCCCCCACCCCCCACAGAGTGTCTCTGGTTCATAGTTGTTTGTTGATTTTGATATTTTCTTTCTTTAGTTATCCTTTTTCCTGGTCCCTTATTTAAGTTTTCTAGATTCCTGCTATGAGTGAGACCATCTGGTATTTTTCTTTTTTTTCTGGCTTATTTTGCTGAGCATGATCCCTTCCAGCGCCATCCATGTTGCTGCAAATTGCATGTGTTTATCTTTTTTGAATGCTGAGTAATATTCCATGGTATATATGTACCACATTGTCTTGATCCAGTCATCTACTTTTGGGCATTTGGGTTGTTTCCAAAGCTTAGCTATTGTAAACAGTGCTGCTATAAACATAGGGGTGCAGGTGCTCTTTGGAATTGATGTTTCTGTGTCCTTTGGGTAAATACCTAGGAGTGGAATTGCTGGACCATATGGAAGCTCTAAGTTTAGTAGATCCAGAAATCTCCACACAGCTATCCATAGTGGTTGGACCAGTTTGCACTCCCACCAACAGTGCAGGAGAGTTCCTTTTTCTCCACAACCTCGCCAACATTTGTTGTTGCTAGTTTTTTTTAATATGTGCCATTCTCACTGGTGTAAGATGGTATCTCATGGTAGTTTTGATTTGCATTTCCCTGATGACAAGTGATGTTGAACATTTTTTCATATGCCTGTTGGCCATTTGCATTTCCTCTTCAGAGAAGTTTCTTTTTATCTCTTCTGCCCATTTTTTGACTGGATTATTTTCTTTGTTTTTGTTGAGTCTCATCAGCTCTTTGTAGATTTTTGTGATCAGCCCTTTATCATTAGTGTTGTATGCAAAAATGTTCTCCCGGTGGGGTTTCTCTTTGTTTTTGTTATTGTCTCTTTTGCTGTGCAGAAGCTCTTTAATTTGATGTAGTCCCAGCTGTTTATCTTTGCCTTCACTATCACTGCTTTGGGTGATGTGTCTGTAAAACATCTATATAACTTGTCTTCTAACTCCACCTTTCCATTCTTAGCTGATCAATTTTTCACATGAAGCAAATGTTTCTCCAAATATTTCAAATTTTATACTTCTCAAGTAAAATTCAGGTATGTTCTATTTTCCTGGAAAGTTTACAATACCAGTATATAATATCCTGCAGTTAGACATGCATGAATACTTATACTAATGTCAGTGAAAAATAACATTGGTCAAATTTCTATTGAAAAATATCAGATATTTTTAAAAAAGGAATAGGACCTGATAACTGGCTTTCTTCTTTATACAATAAATGACAATTTAAAAATGGCTGGGGGACTTATTGTCAGCTAATTGCTTGCCAAAAAGAGCCACTAAAAATGCTGTATTTATTGCTTCTCAGCCTTTTGGCTAAGACCGAGTGTAAAAATGCTATATTTCATAGCTTAAGTGAAACTTGACTTTTTAATAACAAACAATATAAAAGTGTCCCATATTCTAATTTGTAGATGATTATCTCGTAAACCATCAGTAAACCAATTTCATAAGCTCTCACCTAATGAGAGCTTACCTACAAGGTTCATATTACAGTCAACTAAAATAAAAAACACTAAAACATAGAGCTTTTTTTCTAATTCACTTATAGACTGTCAATATGATCCAATATTTATGAATCAAAGATATCAAATTTTAGTATTTCTTCTCTTATTTTACTTGAGAATTTCAACAGCAAATGACCTGTCTTTTCTGTGACACAATGGTGTTTAATGGGAAAATAAAACCTCTGGCAGATGAAACACTGAATCTTTTTCTTATAAAATCTACCCCCCCCATGTTATTTGAATCCAGATTTATTTATCTGAAAATACCAGTCTAGGAGGATATTTGAACTTCATTATTTTCCAAAAGAAAAAGCATAAAGCTAATAATGCACAGCCAGCAACTGTCAGATTCTTTCTTGATAATATGGGAAAGAAACAAACAAGAGGAGTATCTGAAGGCAGAGATCCATTCAAGCTTAAAGTGCTAAAAATAAGCCAGTGACAACATGTGAATAATTGTACCATCTTTACTTATATTCACTGGCACCTTATATATGGGAAGCAAAAGCAACAGCAGGCATATTTCAAACTACCCTGAAGGTCAGATTGTGTCTCTGCTACAATTTGGCAATTCTAAACATTAAGTAATAGAAGCAATTTTCTTATCATGTTTTGAGGTATGATCAGATAACTTCTCAAAAGATAATAAGAATATTATTTGTCACTATCATAATCAAGAGATAAAATTAAGCATCTTCTGACATTTATTGCAACATGTGATGTTAACTATAACATAATAAAAGTAGTCAATAGTCTCTATCTCCTAATTTCCATCCTAATTCTTTGACAATCCAGTAAGTATTCCTTTCTATTCATTTCATCATCTACTTAAAAGAACTTCTCAAAAGCATGCAAAAATCTAACTAGTGATTCAAAATCTTTTTTTCTGAGAAAAAAGATCTCAAATAAATTTGGGGTGGATACAGTTCTTCTTAAAATAAATTAATTCAAGAAAATGTAGTTTGTGGCCTCACTGGTGGTGCAGGTGGTTGAGCGCAGCGCTGTGAAGCAGTCCACAGCCCTGCAGTCCTGATTCGATCCCCGCCAGCCGCGGAGATACCCACATGATGCGGCAGACCTCTCCTATCTCGCCCGCTGCTCCCCTCAGCAGTGTATTTCAGTCAGTCTGCCTGTTCTGTTCCCTGCTCTGTCTCTGGTGAATCCTCTTACCCTCCCGCACATCTGGCCTGCCCCCCCGGTTCTTGTATAAATAAATAAATCTTTAAAAAAAAAAGAAAATGTAGTTTGGGGACCTAAAATTTACTAAGGAATTTAGAATATAGTGTTACAAAATTGATTTCCATAGAAAACATTTTATAGGAAAAGATAGCTAAGATAACTTCTATCTAACCAAGATAACTGAAATAACTCAGTGACATGTTAAACAAATGATATTCTATTTACATGTGTCCCATGAAAAAAAGACATCTAACATGGAAATCCCTTACAGAGATTCAAAGTAAGGGTTGAGGGAATGAGAATTGCAAATTAAATCCATTATAGAAAGGTATACTAGAAAACCCAAGATTACAAAACAGAATACTGGATTTTAGCATTATTTTCCCTTAGTGTTGACACTGCAAGATTTTTATCAAGTTAATAATGCTCTTGGGGATGGGGAGGGAATCAAATATTGTTTAAAAATGAACAATGGTGTAATAAATAAATAAATTAAATAATGCTCTCTGAAATTCAGTTTTCTTGTCTGTTATATAAAACTTTTGATACTTTCTGAGGTTTCCCCCGCTCTAAATTTCATATTTTTAAATAATATATACTTGTCAGCTCAGAAGCTATATTAAAAAGAATAAAAGTTACTTATAATCACAGATACAATTAAAGTAATTTTAGCTCTAATTTTATGATATTCATAATTTCTTTAAGCATTTTCTGTGAACATCTTCTATTTTCTGCACTTTCAAATACCATGTACATTCACATGAGCAAGAACAAATGAAGATATAATTTTTTCAACTGAACATATAACTTAAGAAATAATTTCCTGTTAAAATATAATTCTAGACTGTTTATAAAGGAGGTAATTCATGATCTAAATTGTCTTTCAATAATTATTATAATTATCTTCCACCATCTCAGAAAATGTATCATACTTATGTATATACATATATGTACATATGTGTATATGTGTATATACATCTTTTCTATACATCTTTGTGTGTGTACACACTTAAGCACCCATATATCTAGTTCACAGAAGTTCCACATCAAACATATTGAAAAATAATAGAAAATCTGCCATTGACCGCTAATGAAAGATTTAGCTCAAGATATCTAGCTGTATATTTCCACCCTGAGTATTTGTCTGTCATAGTATTTATCAAATTGTATTACAACTTCTTCCATTAATCTGAAAAATCCTTGAGAGCAAAAACCATATTTAGCCATAAATTCTGGGTGCAGATACCAAAGAGTTACTCAATAAATCTTTGTGACATGGATGTATAAGTCAATGCACCTGGTATAGATATGCCGGTACTCTTGCAGGTATCAATATGCCACTTACAAATATATGACTATCTACAGCTTCCGTTTCTTCTATAGAATTATCTATTTGGTAAAGTCAGTCAAAGATGACATGAGAGGAAATTCTTGCTTTACTCTCAGAAGAATAATCTGATAGTTAACTCACATCAGTCAGTGCAGCACCCAGAAGTTCATTGGGCTTTGGGGAAAACTGGAACAACTCTTGGACATTGGACACCAGAAAGGATCACACAAGAAGGAACACTGAAGGGATTTGTGTTTCATTAAGCACAATATTAGTGAAGAGAAATACACGAAGGTTTTGGCCACAGGTAAGAGGCTGCCTTACAAATCATGATTTTGACAACTGACTACAAATCCTGGAGGTAGGAAGATATCTCAGGAAAATGTAACACATGGCATCATGACACTACAAAAGACTATGTCATCACAAGGAGTGAACAACCTTCCAAAAATCTAACCATAATAACTGGATGATTCTTTTCCTCTTACAAGAAAGAGTGTTCAAAATCACAATAATAAAGAAATTCAAAGAACTGGAATAAAACTCAGAAAAACAAATGAATGGTCTGGAAAATACAATTAATAAATAGAAAATAGAAATTGAAGCTTTGTATCAGAAAATAACTGAATAAGACATAAAAAAAGATCAATAGAGGAGATAAACAATTCTGGAGAAATCTATGGAAGCAGAACAGAATAAATGAAAGATTGAAACTGACATCAAAGTTGATATTTCACAAAGGTCTATGGTGGAGGAAAAAAGGAAATATGAAGAAGAAAAACAAAAAAAACTCTTCAAGAATTATCTGACTACATTAGGAAAGGCAACATAAGAATAATGGGTATCCCAGAAAGGGAAGAGAGAGACAGGAACAAAGAATTTATTGAAAGAAATAATAGAGAAAAAATTCCCAACTGTGAGGAGAGAACTATAAATTTACAAGTCCTTGAAGCTAAAAAGAATACCTGGTTACCTAATTGTACAGACCTACATCAAGGTAAATAGTCATGAAAATTCCAAGAGTTCAAAATAAAGAAAATGGAAGATAACTAGGGAACAAAAGCAGACAAACTATAGTGATACTATCATCAGACTTAATCAGATTTCTCCAAAGCAACCATATAAGCAAGGAGAGCATGGACTAACTTATGCAAATACTTAAAGATAAAAACTGCCAGCCAAGAATACAATACCCTAGAAGACTCTCCTTCAGATGTAAGGGAGAATTAAAATAAAGGTCTCCCCAGATAAACAGAAGGTGACAAATGTGAAAATTTGTCCAGAAATATTGAAATGTTGAAAGGAGCTCTCCCTAAGAAAATGGCAAAAGGCAATCCACAGGAAAAAAAAAAAAACAAGGAAATAGAACCAGAAAACTAAAGACAAAAGGGCAGTAACAAATTATTATATAACAATAATCACCCTACATATAAATGAATGTAAATGAAATGAACTTATTAATCAAAAGGCACAGAGTGACCAGCTGAATCAGAAAACAAAACCCAACTTTCTATGTGCCAGGAAGAGTTTTAGATGGCAGCGATTCATTAGTAAATAAACAAATAATTAAATATATGGTATATTATAACAAAACCAAGAAAGTATGAGAAATTGTGCCACAGATGTAAGGAGTGGAGGATGTAAGGAAACCAGGTATGATGAGAAGTTAGTAAAAATTTTTTTAAAAGAATGTGAATGTGGGCTTCATTTAGAAAATATAAGCAAAGACAAAGCAAAAGCATTTCTGTTGAATTTCCTTACTATTCTTTATGATCTCTGATTTTCAGTGTTGTGATAGGAAGTTTAAAATGTCTTTGATGTCTAAAGGTACACATTCAACACAAGTTAAGTTCTAACTGTAGGTATTAGCTCTTCTGAAAACTGACAGATGGTAACCACAGAGCTATAAATCAAGATTGTTTTAAAGCTTTCAAAATAATGAATTTTAAGCTGTTTTCATTTTTTTGTAAACTGAGTTAAAAACAATTACTAATCACTCAATAATAGTGTTAATTAAATTTACTGATTGTTTTCAGTCCTGATTTAAGTTTTTCCTGAACTTGAAATTTGATATCCTAATATTTACATATAGTTAACCAGTCCCTACATGTGGGTGCAGTAAAAGCAAATAATCACTTGCAATTTATGTCAGAACTCCACTATTAGGAAGAAAAGTTAAATCTAAGTTACCTAAAGTGACTTTGATGGATTACAAGAAAATTTCTCACATACCATATAGGAAAGAAAAGTTTGTTTTAACCTATCAATTTCTTTTCACTATCAGTGGCTCCATGGAATGTTGGTTAATAAGGATTCTTAAGATGTATCATAAATCACTGAGTACAATGTTTGTATTTGCTAGAAATGTTTTAGTGCACCAAAAGAAGATAAAGGGATAGTACATGGGCCATATATTCATCATCTTTGACCTACATTATGCAAAACAGCTTACTTACAAGCCACATCAAATCCATACCTAGCATAGGTGAGAGTTCAACAAAATAAAAACCAAAGACTTGTGCCTTCTATATTTGTAAAATCTGTACTCTAAATCAAAGGACAGAAATGGACCAAGGCAGTAATTCAAAAGGTTCAGTCTAAAGCCTATGTCCCTTATATGCTACAAGCCTAAGATGGAAATGTGGTTAATTCAGAGCCAAAATTAATATTCATGTATGAGAACTTATGGAAAAAATAAAAAATTATAACTAAAAATAGGGATGGACAAGAAACATTCATAAAGTGAATCAACTAGAATTCTGCAAGCAAGTGTTTCTCTGTCACAATGCCATTCTCCATGGGGTTCTTGTAAGTCCCCCTTCCTTTGCTGTTCTGAGAGACCATGGTCCATCTGCAACCAAAAAAATTATTAGAATTGCAAAATCTATTTTTTAACTTATGACTAACTTTGATTTGCATACCCCATTAGCCTACTTATTTGAACCTGTATTTTTCGAAGACAGTAAATAGATGTTGTTAAAGAATGTATTTCTGTTGTGATAATTCCATGGGAAAAAAATTACAGCTGCAAGGTAGTTGCAGCACCAGGAAAAAGGCCTATAAACAGGGATCAAAGGAATGTCCATCATGGGACTATGCCAGAACCACGGGGAACCATTAGGAAGGCTAAAGCATAACACATCATGCTCCCCTTGTGGGCACAAGAAAGTGATTACATGTTCCTTAAGTTATACTATGAAATTTATTTGACATGTTTTTTGGACAACAGCATCTTTTCCTCAATACCTGTACAGAGTTTTTCTAAGAACTCTAGTTACTTCCTCTTGACAAATCTAAATGCACTTTTCTTCACTCTCATGTTCCTGGATATCCCCATCACACTTAATTCTCATATGAAAACATGCTTTTTAATAATTTTTCTAGTTTTTCTGACTCCTTGCCCTTCAGAGTTTCAAGTTGCTCTTCCTCTGTTCATTATACTATTCAAAGTCCTCCCTGGTGGCACAGGTGGTTGAGCGCAGCGCTGTGAAGTAGTCCGCAGCCTCTGCAGTGCTGGTTGGATCCCCACTGGCCTCAGAGCAACCCACATGGCGAGCAGACCTCTCCAGTCTTATTTGCTTTTGTCTCACCTGCTCTATGTGATCTCTTCATACACTACAATCAAATTTTCTCTTTACAATATGTTCCCACAATTCTAAAAGCAGATACTACCCAGTTCATAACTTCAGCATAATTGATAATAATGTTTATCATTATCAGATAGAGAAAAGGATCTCACTTTCTCTATAAAAAAAATAGTTTCAGACTTTTTGATTAAGAAATTACCCATTAAAACTAATAATTAACACATAATGTAAAACATTGTTTTACCATTTTATTGTTAATAAATGGATGTCAGTTGCTTCAATGAGCCTGACCAAAATTCTGACTTTTTTAAAAAAAAAATTGCTGATTTGGCTTTTGTTTCTTTGTTTCATGGTTGGACTACATGTAATCCCAGTCTGTCCAGCACTGACAGAATTTTTATGTCTTTCATCAAAAGCTAAAATGAAAAAAATTCCAAAGTCCAGTTATTTCTTCAAAACATTATAGAAAATTAAGCAATATCAACAGCATCTTCAATCTGAAACAAGGTGAACAGTCTCCAAACCCTACTTTAACAGTTAATATATTAATTAATTAAAAATAAATATATGATTCAGTTCCACAAAAATAAAGTTAACAGCTCTATTTCTATTTACCTTTGTGAAATAAAGATGATGTTTTCTATAAATTAGGGCTTTGTTTCAGCCTAACACACCATTAACATAAACAGAGGAGGACAGATCTAAAACAGGTAGACACATGAAATTGTTTCAAACTCTCCCATCAAATACATGCTCATTGGTCCATTTATCTAATGCTAAATAATGGTGCCAAAATTTAGTGGCTTAAAAAAATGTATTATCTCAAAGTTCTGAGGGCTTGTTGGATCTTACTGGGTGGTTCTTTCTTGAGGTCTGTCATACTTATATAGTTAAAATCAAATGTTGACAGGAGCTAAAGTCACCCGGTCATCTGTAGACTCATTTGGGCTAAGTTTCTTTACTCATATACCTGATACTTAAGTATAAAATGACTGAAACTGCCAGAGGTTGTCCAGGACTTTCTCTCCTGAAGGCATCTCTTTGTAACTAGTAACAGTATTTTTATATATTTTTCACAATCAAAATGAAAAAATTCAAAAGTCTAGTTTACCATGTTCTAAATATAGAAATAAGCAATATCAACATCTTTTTCAAGCTCCTTTTGTCCACTGACATCCTTACAATATGAACATTTCTATACAGTTGGATATTTCACATATATTATTTGTAAATACATTATGTCATTACATATACATATAGAGACAGACAGACTGACTGACTGACTCTGAATTCCCCCTAGTGCACATTCCAAGAGTCCAAGAAGGCTTGACCTAACCTTGGAAATTGTTTGGTATCTCTTCTATTTTCTACGGGTTGCAGAGAAGCAACCTAATTCAAGGTGGATGGGAGACCATGAAAATCTAAAAGCATGGTCCATTAGGAATCCATCTTTAGAGACTAGCTATCAACCTCAAGTGGTTATAGACAAAGCCAAAGAAGACCCTTCATCTCTGAATGTCGGGCAAAGTAATTAGTTTTTAGTAGGACTTATATCAAGCCAGTCAGAGAAACTGAAGTACCCTGGTGATCAGTCAGGGTTACACACCCCAAACAGCTTAGCTCATACCTTCAGGTAATGTGTGGTATATTTTAGTTACTGAAATATGTGTGAAAAAAATTTACTTACAAGTATGCCTGTTACAGATTTACAAAGATAAAATTGAAAGAAAACATTTTGGCCAGCAAAAGCAGCTTAAATCATGAAACATCCATACAATGTGGAGCATGTGCCACCATGTAAATATTCTCCAAGATGAGAGTACATGGGAGACAAGCTTGCTTTATAGTGCTAAGTGGAAAAAGAGAGACTAACATCATATACTTTTATAAATATATACGTTTGTACATGTATACACACAGAGATATATATCCATGCATGCTTAAGTATAGAAAAAGAATAGATTCAGCTACACACATATATACAAGATTATATCTAAGTGATGGAAAATTTTCTTCTCTGTATTTTTAAAAGTATTTTTGACCTATTTTTAAAAACTGCTCAAAAATACTCATATATCACCATATCTCTTGATGGCAAGAAAAGAAAGGCAGAAAAGATATGGAGAAAAATCTGACCTTAAATTTTGTTTAGAATCTTTTTTTCAGTATAACTGAGAAGTCAACATTTCATTAAAGTTGTGCTTTATCTCTTTCAGGGTGTTATAGAGTACAGTTTGGTAGAATTAAATAATGCTTTACCTGAAACTGTTTTATGCATTGCAAAATGTGATTAGACTTTCTACAAAACAAAATAACACCTCAATCAGAGTTTCTGGCTTCAAGTCCAAGATAACAAACCGATGACACACATTTCTCTTCCCCTCTAAAATCCTCTAAAATGATTGAAACTGATGGGGGATAAAAATAGAACATCAGAAAACCAAAAAGGCTGTCACTACATATCAGTTATTTGTAGACTCTTTAAGTAGGAAGAAATTATAATAGGTAGAAATTAGGGAGTCAAGAAAGCACAGTTTAATACTTCAGAAAGAGCAGAAAGTACATGGTATAGAGCTTGGAATATACAAATCAGTAAATAATATAATTGTTATTGCTATTGTTAGTGCATTGTGTCATTACTCAAGACTTATCATGACTATATCTATAGAACCAAATTCCTGCCAGATGTCTTCCCACGAGGGTCCCCAGACATCTCAAATTGAATATATTCAAAAAACTAACTCATCTTCCCTCCTAAAACTTGGCTCTGCTCTTGTGATCTTGACCACCCAAGCTTTTGTGTCAGTCTTGCCATCTCTATCTCTCAGGTACCACATTCCATCAATTATCACATCATAATTCTCTACATTTCATATCCTTTACCTTCTCATTTTTCATGACTCAAGTTTAGATAAGTGTTTTCTCTCAACAAGATTTTAAGTTTTCTCCAGACCTGTTCCATGACAGCCCATTTCCCAGTTTTTATCTGTTTTATTTTATATTTATTCATCTATATTTTTATTTCATAGTACAAAGATACATTTCATTAAAATTAGAATAATACAGATAAAAGAAATGTACTTAACAAGTTTCTCAAGTTCATGGAAGGAGTTTCCAAAGTAAAGAGTCAGCTACAGAGAACCACAAAGATGAAGCTAGAAATTTTATCTAACATATCTTTGCCTGGTTTCATCACACAAACCTCCTTCCATGAACTTGAAATTTGATACTTTCACTGTAGCCTAGGCAGCTCTTTACTGGCATTCAATCACAAGACCCAGTTCACATTAAATCTGCCTCTGCAGGCCAAACCCCATTCACCCCCAGATTAAATGCCCATCCACAATTTCTGAAAACCAGCCGAAACTATGCCTGTGTGTCCTGTTTATCTAGGAAAAGATGTCAGGTAGCAAAAAAAGTTCCTAAACATGAACTTATAAATAGAAATAAGATTTGAATGGCTCTTGAGAAAATAGTACATTGGCTAAAATGGTGTAGTGACTTTGAAGTGCAAGGGCAAGTGATGAATTTATTTTAGTAAAGATCATTTCAAACTATGTAAAATGTAAGGTGATGGACTGAAAACTGAGGCACATCTAGAGATAAGCATACTTTTGTGAAATAAAAGTCCAACATTTTAACTAGTTTTATCAAAACCGTAAGTTTTTAACTCTGGATTTTTTTTTTTAAATTTCAAAAATATTTGTGCAGAATTATTGAGACTCATATTCTGAAATGATCATTATATGTTGATTACATATATACATTTATGCAACATTAAACACACAAAAATATCTTGCTGATAGACTTCACAAGCAACAGAACTTATACCACAAGCTCTGATATTACTCGAGATTATCTCCTCACTTACAAGCTAGCTATATTCTTCAAGAGTATGGCTATGGCACAGGGCTGTGCCACTCCATTTGAAACGTCTCCTAAGTCCAATATTTCACTGTTTTCCTAAACCATTTGGTTCTATACAGGACAGTCCACCCTTGACTTAAGACAGATATTAAGCCTTAGATGGTTTAGGAGTCAAAGTTTCTAAATACTTTGTGCTTTTGATGTGCAAATTGTAATACTGACTGCCTGCTCTACACAATCTCCTCAGGGATAGAACTGTTCATTCAGCTCTCTTGCCTGGATTTATTTGTGGTTCTCATCTGGAAGGTTTTGAAAATCTCTTGAAAGATAAAGGGCTGTCTCTTGGAGTTCAAACTGATAACAAATCCTATATCCCCACAATGACACTTCCTTATAAATACTTTCAAGCATATCATAAGAATATCTCTGGGCACTGTTGATTAATGGCTTCCTAGTCGTTTGCTGTGTTTGAAATCATCATCTAAGCAGGAAATACCCAATATGTAGTGAATGAACATATGAAGAAGTTACTGGTTAGTAAACGTACATGTTTTTTTATCATGGTCATTGACAGACTGATGAGGAAATTTTTCTTCAAGCCTAAGCCTATGTAGGCAGACTTGCCCACCATCTGACCTTAGCCTGGAGGATGGAAGAGAAACACAGGGGGGCCTCCCCACTGGCGCAGAGGTTGAGCGCTGGGCTGCGAGGCTGCCCGCAGCCTCTGCAGCACCGGTTCAATCCCCGGCCGCCAGCTAGGGTCCCACATGGCGCGCAGACCTCTCCTGTCTCTCCTGCTGCTCCCCTCAGCAGTGTACCTCAGTCTTTCTGCCTGTTCTGCTCCCTGCTCTGGCTCTGGTGAATTCTCTCATCCTCCTGCGCTTCTGACTGTACCCAGTGCTTGTATAAATAAATAAATGTTAAAAAAAAGAGAGAGAGAAATACAGGGAACCAGAATAATGACTTCTCATAAAATTGTTAGAATCAGCATAGAAACTACAATTTAAATAAAAAAGAAAACAGCTTAATGTCAAACTTGTGGTTGACCATGTAGGCCTAATCAATGGACTTGGGGCTCAACAACTGACTACACTATGCTCTTCTTCAATGGAGTAATTCTTTTATAAACCCCACCCTTAACACTGGTCTGAAAGTCTTCACAGGATGTTTTCCTCACATATATCTCTACACAAATAATTCTCTAAAGCTTTACATTGATTCAGAGTTGTTCTCTGCAACTAAATAATCACACTAAGAGTTTTTATTTTTCTATTCTCACTAGAAAGCTCTGAAAAGTGAATCCCTTCGATGTGACTGTCAGTTTTACAGAAGCTGTAAAATATTTTATACAGACATTAATCTTCAGTCTTCCATCTATTTTCCCTTACTAACCTATGTAGATCCCCAGGCATCCATTAATATTTGATTTTATGGTCACTGATAGCTATAATATCACTTCCTTTGGTTTTCACTAAAAGCACAAAGGTTCCTCAGTGTAGAATAAAATAGTAGGTTCTGGAGTTAAATTTGTTGGTTTAATTTATTGTACAGCAGCTTTTATTGGATCAAATTAGATATTATACATGATAGTATTATAAGATCTATAAAAAGACCATGCAAATGTACTATATTATTATTATTTGAGTCAGGGTTAGTGATTCTACATACAAATATGGAGAAATGAAGACAAGGGGAATGAATGAATGAGAGACCAATATCGCAGAATGCTATAATTTTAATTGTGAGTACCTTAGCTCTTTGACAACTGTGGTATTTGTTGCCATGGCTTTATGCCAATATGACCATAGTCACATCTCTAAGTGGAATTTCCTTACTAAAACAATGAGCTGCTATTGTCCTTCCCCCAACCCACAATTACATAGCAGATGGTGAAAATGACTCTGAATAAATTTGTTGGATCAATTTTAAAGAGACAAAAACAGTCAACCAGACTGTTGACTACATTGGCACTGAGCCTTGGGGTTGGCTAGGAGGAATTGTCACTGCATGAATATGGAAATAATTGAAATTGAACTATGTAAGGGTGAAGAGGATATTTTCAATCATTAAATGCCTCTTCCAAGTCTCTATCAGTTTCTTAATAGTGCCACCTGACTTTATTAGCATATGAGGGCATTTGCATTCCATTTTTTCTATCTTTTTTCTTTTAACAGATTGAACAATGATTATCAACATAAATCAACAATTTTAAGAGTTATAAAGAAACTTAGAGGTCATTTTATTCCACTTTTGGTAGCACATAAAAGATTCTAAGGAAGATTAAGAAACAAGGTGATTTACTCACCTCACATAGAACCTTCCATTCCAAAAGTCTTTCTAAGGTCATCTTCTTTGCCAAAATTAAATAATCTTTACTAGCAAATATTAAGTCATTTTTGATAGCAGAAATGTAGTCATCATATAATTCCCAACCTTTATTTCTGAACTCATCTTTGAGATCATTAAGAAATTCATAAAATGTAGGCTATTTATTTGTAACTATGTTCATTTATCCAGATAATTTTATGTAGCAATATCTTTAAGTTAAAAAACATTATTGATGAAACTGGGAACAAGGGAAAACTCTTATACTTTGAATAAGCTGTGGATATTTTCAGTAATCTACCCTCCCACATCAAAGATTCAATAAAAACAGGCCCTAGAGGTTTGGAAAGGATTCCCATTTGATCCTAATGTCCAAAGCTTTAGGAGACCTTAGTATCTTCACTTGTATGACAATTAGCTCTGAAAGGTAGAAGAATTCAAGAACAGAAGTCTAACAGTTCTCAATCCCTTATCACTTCTTTTTAAATTAAATCATTTTTATTGAGGTAATGTTGGTTTATAACATTGTATATGTTTTAGGGATACAGGTTCACATCTTTTCAAATGTGTGTTATTATACCACACCCACCACCAAATAACCAGTACTCTTTCACCATAGTTCACTGGCTCCCTCCCGCTGTGCTCTCCACTCCCCACCCCCACCACCTCCCTTTGGTAGCCTCAGTTTTGCAGTCAGATTTCAATGTTTGTTTTGATTTGGTTTTATCTGCTCCTTTGCTATGTGATAGTTCTTATAGCTGCTGTTTCTCCTTTAAAATGAACTTACCTTCTGCGTTAGATTCCTACTGTTACTATATATCAAAACATAGGCCATGACTTAAAGCAACACAGATTTGTTATCTTACACTTCTAGAGAACTGTTGTCTCAAATAAGTTCCCCTAGCAAGGCCAGTGCTCCTGGAGATTCTACAGAAGACCTATTTCCCTGTCTTTGCCATTTCTAGAAGCTGCTTACATTCCTTGACTCATGACCTCTTCATCTTCAAAGGCATCTTTGAACCACAAATTGCCAAAGGTAATATATTCATAGGTTGCAGGGATTAGGATATTAACATCTTTATATAACATTGTTTTACCTAACATGCTTTGCTATATTCCTATAAAATTACGGTCTCATAATGAAAGATGCACGAGCCCTCAGCTCCTGCATAGTATGGATGCTAAATAAAGCCCCAGTGGATAAATCTGGTTTGTCATGGTGGCAGCAGAGAATAGGCTGAGCTGTCAGGTCAGCAGACTGAAAGGAAGACGTTATTGAGTATGGAGGGATTTCACCTGGGAGGGGCTAAGATCAGGATTGAATAGCCAGAGAGCACTACCATGCCAAGAGAGTTAACCCCCACCTTCCCGTTTAAATCAAGATAGCTAGGAAAACTGGTGACTGTGGGCACAGGGGGATGCCAAACATCATGTGCCCCATCACTAACACAAGGGTAGGAATATTCTAACGCCAAATTCAGAAGACATTTTGGTCATTGTCAAAATGTTGGTCAATGTTAGACATTGCTATGTTGGACAGTATTAGAAGAAACAAAGTTGAAAAGTGACTGAGAGACTGAATATTTCATATAGGTATACTGTTTAAAGCATAATTTAAGCTTTAGAGTTTGTAGTTTAAAAGAATAAAGAACAATATAATTTTTTTCACATCTGAACTGAAAATGGGGCTCGGTATTGTGATCCTGATGTGCCTTTATTATAAATCTCTGAAAATTGTTTAGGTTACTACCTATTCCTTTAGAAAATACAGATCTCTTTCTGCCTGACCATACTGCATAGCTGTTTGCTTTGATATGGCAATAATAATGCTTTCAAGTTCAATAACTATGGCTTCCAGTTAGTGTCTCTACCCTCATTATGTAATTCAATTTATCTGACATGCATATACATAAGCAAGAAAATAAACACATACTCACACACACATACACACCATACACACCATACTTGGCAAAGCCATTAAAGGAAAATCAGATATACATATTTTTTTAAGATTTATTTATGCATAAAAGAGCTGGGGTACAGGCCAGAATGTGGGGGGGGACAAGGATGGGGGATGAGAGGACTCAGCAGAGACAGAGTAGGGAACAGAACAGGCAGACTGACTGAAACACACTGCTGAGGGGAACAGCGGGTGAGGCAGGAGAGGTCTGCTGCACCATGTGGGTTGCTCCCTGGCTGGCTGGGGATCAAATTCATGCTGCAGAGGCTGCGGATTGCTTCATAGCACAGTGCTTAACCCCTTACACCACCAGGGAGGACCCAGATATACATATCTTAATTGTTTCATTTTTCTACCTTTTTCCCTGTCTATAAAAGAGCAGTCTCCATGGCTATAAAAGGGCATAATTTTGTTACTTCCATGATAGCATCATCCTTTTTTCCTTTTTTAAAGACTTTATTTATTTATTTATTTATACAAGCACTGGGTACAGTCAGAAGCGTGGGAGGGTGAGAGAATTCACCAGAGCCAGAGCGGGGAGCAGAACAGGCAGAAGGACCGAAGTACACTGCTGAGGGGAGCAGCAGGCGGCAGGAGAGGTCTGCGCGCCATGTGGGACCCTCCTCCGGTGGCCAGGGAGCAGTTGCGGATTGAACCATCGCTGCAGAGGCTGCGGGCAGCTTCGCAACCCAGCGCTCAACTGCTACGCCACTGGGGAGGCCCTCATCATCCTTTTTTCTGACTCCAGTCAAGCCTTAAAAGGTATACAGGAATAGTTTTCTTAAATATGGAATATTTTTATCAGTTTGCTAAATTCGGTAATTAATGTTTTCATTTGGGTTATATAAGTTTAGAAGAATCGCTTTCTAGTATCCTATTTAACACATAAGAAATTAAGTATAACCTAAGTGATATTTCATTCCTTTTGTAGCATATTCTAATAGAAAATAAATCTAAAACAAGAAAGAAATCCCAATAGAAGAAATAGAGTAAATTCTTACACTTGAATGGCAGAAAAGTCAATGAATATATTCTGTAATCTCCTCTAATTAAGACGTTTTTAAGGTTAACATCACCAGTGACCTGTCATCTGATATTTACACCAATGCTATATAGGATGCAAAAGGAAATTTATCATTTGGGCATTCTTTCCTGAAGTCCATAGTCCCAGTATAATTATGAGAACACCAGAAAAACCCAAATTGAGGATTAGATTTAAGTAATCCATGAAAACTCTCAAATTCATGGAAATGAAAGACAGAATGAGAAATTGTCACAGACCAGTAAGGTCTGTGGAGACTTGACAGCTAAATGTAATATAGAGTTCTAGATGGGATCCTAGAACAGAAAAAGGTTATTAATGGAGGAAAGTGATGACATCTTAGTAAATCTTGACTGAATTTAATATTGCTTTTGCCAATTTTGTGTTCTTAGTTTTGAAATATATACCAAGATAATGTAAAATACTAACAGTGGGGAAACCAGGAGAGGAATATGAAAGAACTGAGAACTTCAAATTTTTCTGAAAATCCAAAACTTTCACAAAATGAAAATGTTATAGGGCTGCCCCGGTGGCGCAGCAGTTGAGCGCTGGGCTGCGAAGCTGCCCGTAGCCTCTGTAGCGCTGGTTCGATCCCCGGCCACCAGCCTGAGGTCCCACATGTCACAACAGACCTCTCCTGTCTTGCCCGCTGCTCCCCTCAGCAGTATATTTCATCAGTCTGTCTGTTTTGCTCCCTGCTCTGGCTCTGGTGAATTCTCTCACCCTACCGCACTTCTGACTGTACCCAGTGCTTGTATAAATAAATCTTTTTTTTTCTTTCTTTTTTTTTTTTTAATTGTGGGACCCTCACCGGTGTCCAGGGATCGAACTGGCACTGCAGAGGCTGCGGGCAGCCTCGCAACCCAGCGCTCAACCGCTGCACCACCAGAGGAGGCCCAAATAAATAAGTCTTTAAAAAAAAAGTTATATAAAAGCAAAAATATTCATTGGAATGCCACTTTCAGTGTTACAAAACACTCACTTTCATCTCATTTAGTCCTGCTACTAGAGTCTTTGCTTAGGGGACACCAAGGGCCATGTTGAGAATAACCCCTTTCAGAGGTCTATATTTCAAGGAAGTGATGTCTCTAGTCAGCAGCAAGCAAGAATCTAAGGCCTACTAAAAGCTATATATGAACTTAGAAATTAATTCTCATCTAATTAAGCCTTAAAATGACTTCAGCTTCAAGTGACACCTAAATTAAGTCTTGTGACAGACTCTAAGTCAGAGATATCCAACTAATCTATACATGCACCTATAGAAACTGAGAAAAATATAACTAGAAAAGATATATGATTTTTAGTTTAAGGATCCATTCAATGGAGCAAATACATTCCTGAATAGAAAAAGCTATCAGAACAATGCAGTAAGAAAAGAAGTTATAAAACATATTGACATTTTTTATGACTACCTAGACCAATCTTTTAAATACAGGGATAAGAATAGATACAGAAAACAGAAGCTTGACCCACAATTAGTCCCTAATGAAATATTAAAGAAGCATGAGAAGAGAAACAGATGGAAACTAACACAAAGTTAATGCACACTGTATCTGTATATTAACAGGTGTTGGCAAAGAAAGGCTTGTCATTGATTTGAAGTTCTGTTTACATACATAAAAGCTTTGAAAAAATCTCCATTATAACAAAAATTCTTTATAAATTTTTTCAAAATAAATATCTAGACTCAGTGTAGCCATTTAATATTAAGCTTGATCGTAGAAAGTTACAACAGGGGAAGTCAAAATCAAATGCAATTTCTATATGTAGTTTCCTAATTTTCAATGATTGAAACTGTATTATTTTATAAACTTATGAGACTATTTGATTTCATAAAGGCTACAACTAAATTCTAATTAAATTTATAACAGTAATGTTCTGGTGAAAAATTATACTTTATTCCTAACAGTCACTACCCAGAACCAATTTTAATCTACTCCAGACATTATTTCCGGGTAATGATATTTCATAGACATTCCTCTTCTTTAAAATTAACCTAAGTTCTAACTGTGTAATCTATGACAGGGAATGAGAAAGAAAATGAATTCTTTAATATCGGAAAAACTGGTAAAAGAATTAATAAGAAAATATTATATTGGAAAGTTTGTGATTTCAGTAAAAATTTAAATCAGGCATTCTGAAACATCAGGAAAGGTGTTCAGTATTTTAAATATGAGAAGACTAAAAGTCTATTATCAAGAAGACAATATTTCATTGGGCAATTAGTAATAATGTACATCATAATTTGTACTAGCCAAACATTAAAAATAACCAAATGCCATGAATAAAACACTCGTTGTACTTTCTATGCAATAGAGAACACTAAGACTCATATATTATGAACAATGAAATTATTCTGTATACATTTACATTTAAAGATGTCCATCACAGGGCCTCCCTAGTGGCACAAGTGTTAAGACACAGCACTATGAAGCTATCTGCAGCCTCTGCAGCACGAGTTCAATCCCCAGCCAAGGAGGTGACCCACATGGTGCAGCAGACCTCTCCTGTCTCACCCACTGCTCCTTTCAGCAGTGTATTTCAGTACATCTGCCTGTTCTGTAGCCCACTCTGTCTCTGGTGAATCCTCTTATCCCCTGCATCTCTGGCGTGCACTCCAGTTCTTGTATGCATAAATAAATAAATCTTAAAAAAAATAAAGATGTCCATCACATATCAATATGTAAAAAAGCAAACTGCATAGCTTTATGTATGCATAGCTTTATGTATGATGCAGCTGAAATATTCTTTACATAGCTTCATCACTCCCTTCAGGTATAGGTACCTGAAATTTTCTTTGTATGATATATAATACCATATACAACTACAACAACTATTAACACTTTTCTAAATACTAACTTGTTTTTATTTCATTTTTTTCAGTCACTTGGCATATTCACAATTATTGCTCACTATCTTGCTTCCCCTGAAAAATATAAGCTTCATGAAAGCAGAATTTTCAGTTGTATCCAATTTCTAAAACTGGGTCTAATGCACAATAGTCAATCAATTACTATTTGTTGAAGAAATAGACTAATAAATCCCTATTAGCATACAAAAAAGGGACCAAGAGCTAACTGGATTGCCTGAGTATGTGCGGTTAGTGAGAGCTGATGTGATGATTATCCCAACTGAGTCTGCACTCTTAAATATTTTATAATACAATATCTCCACTCTCACACTCATCTCATTTCCACTGTTCTTGCTTAGAAAAATATGGCACAATCTTGTAAGTCTACTGGACCAGCACAGAGCAACTGCAGGCCCAAAGCAGAGTTGCATCACATTTCTCAGGCATAAAGCTGTGGTAAAATTCCTGGGCAGAGCTCTAACACAATACACAAGAACCTGTGAGACACAGTACAGAGATAGTGGTGGCAGTGCCTGGTCCACAGAGGTAGTGGCAGTAGTGTCAAGACCCCACTAGCTATGAGCCTTAGAGCAGCAAAGTAGTATACCCAAAAGAAGCAGTGGTGACAGTGGTAGCATCTGGGCAAGGCCATGGTTGTCCTCCAATAAAGGTGTCCTGGCCTCTTCCTAAAGGTGGACCAGGACTTACCAAAAAGAAAATAAGAGGTTCTTGAATTTGCTAACAAGAGAAACATCTAATATTTTAACTGGAAAGAAAATGAACCAAGAAAATCCTATGGTTAGAATTGGAACTTGAACACCACTTGGACATCAGAGACTATGCAGACATCAAAGATGACACTGAGGAGATTCACACTTCACTTAACAAAAGAGGTTGGAGAGAGGATCATGGAGATTGTTATCCAAGACAGGGGACACGGTAAGAAGAGCTATGAGTTCAGCCAGGGGCCTGGGAGGGAGAGCAGGGGTAGGGTGTAGGCACACAACCAACCACGCATGAGGAGAAAGCCATGCAGAGGTCCTGTGGTGCCCCACACAGGCTGGGTCCTTCATAAAGAGGAGTGGGTACTCTAGTCTGCACTCTCTTTTTTACACTACCAGGAACTGATGCATACCTTGTAATGCACATTGAGAGCCACAGACTACCAAGTCTATGATCCCAACCCCAAAGAAAAGGAATACCAGGGACACCACAAAATTGAGCCAGCAATCTCCAATTTATTTGCAACTAAAATGAGAAATCTTTGGGTCCCTACCCTGCTGACACAGGGTAATGCAAAAATATGTCTCAGTATGTACAGAAGCCAGCAAAGACCACACACACACACACACACACACAAAATCAAATAAAACAACAGTGTCACTGGTAAGAAACATTAAATTAATTCAACCCCTAATTTATCACTATAGACATTTTTTTAAAGGAAGACTCCAAGTAGCAATATGGGTGATAAAAAAAATAACACTGACAATCTGAAACCTCAAGAGAATATGGTATCACAAGCTAAAAACAACACTTCAGAATCCAACCACAAAAACATGAAGTATTATATCTCCCTATCAAATAGAGTTCCAAATTGCTATAATAAATAAACCTAAAGATAGAGGAAAGTATAGGAAAAAATAATAAAAGAAAACACGGAAATGCAAATCAATGTGACACACAAGATTTCAGAGAAGGTAAACAAAGATATACAACAAAAAGCAGAAAAGCAAATGAATGAGCATAGAAATAAATTCAATGAACAGAAGGTAGAAATTGAGGCTTTAGGTATATAACAGAAGGTAAAGACTCAAAAAATGAGACCTAGAATTTCAGATAAAACTATGGAAGTAGAATATATCAAGTGGTAGATTGATTTAGTGACCTCAAAGTTAGTAACACAAAAAGAACCAGATAGAAGAGAGAAAAATGCAAAGAAAAAAACAATCTAAAATCTCGAGAATTATGTGACTCTATTAGGAAAAGAAACATAATGATAATGGGTATCCCAGAAAGGAAAGAAAGAGTAGAGGTGGGGGGACAGGGCGCTTATTCAAAGCGAGAATAGAGGAAAAACTGCCCATATCTGGGGAAGGAATTAAGCATATGAGTCCATGCACCTAAATAATAGCTGATTATCTAAATACAATGAATGACACTTACACCAAGACACACAGTCATGATGCCAAGAGTTCAAGACAAAAAAAAAAAAACAAGAATATGGTAAGCAAGTAACTTTAAAGTACTCTCATCAGGTTTACATCACATTTCTCACAGGAAAAAACAAACAGATCTACATCAAACTAAAAAGTTTTTTTCATGGCAAAAGGATCATTATCCCTTCTCAGCCTTTGGCTAAGATCAAGTATAAAAGAAACTATCATTAAAGTGAAAAGACAATTGTGTGAGAGAAAATATTTGTATATCATACACCTGATGGTGGTCTAATATACTATTCTATAAAGAATGCATTCAACTCAACAAAGAACCCAATCAAAAAATGGGCAAGATACCTCTCCAAAGAAGACATACAGATGACCAAAGACACATGAAGAAAGTGCTCATTGTCATTTATCACCAGTGAAATGCAAAGCAAAATTACATGAGATACCACCTCACAACTGTAAGAATGGCCCATATAAAAATAACAACTTTAAGTGAGGTGTTGAGTAAAAGGACTCTCATGTACTTTTACTGTATACTGTTCAAACACTTATGGAAAACTGAGTTTATCAAACTATTAAAAACACGACTGCCAAATGATCCAGCCATTCCATTCCTAGTTATCTGATCAAAGAACACGAAAAACACTAAATGTAAGGGATATAAGCACCACGATAAGCACTGCAGGACAATTTACAATAGCCATGTTAAGGAAAAAACCTAAATGCCCAACAATCAATGGGTGGATCAAGAAGATATGGTGTGTATGTACACAACGGAATAATACCTCAGTTATCAAAAGATGAAATCTTGCCCTTTACAAGAACATGGATGGAACTTAGGAGGATGATGCTAAGTAGAGATAGTCAGAAGAAGAAAGACAAATACCAGCAGATTTCATTCATGTGTGGAATATAAAGAAATAAGGCAAAGGAGCAGTCAAAAATAAACTAAACCTCTAGAACTAGAAATCTTACTACAGAATTGGAGTGACCATCTAGGCAGGATGAGAGACTGGGAGAAAAGGAGTCAGAACTCTGCCCAAGAACTCTGGCAAAGGATCATGGATGTTTTGGGGGCTGGTGCAGTATGGTGCCGCACACCTGAAGAGATATAAACTGATACTCCTAAATCATATGTAGTGTTATAAATCAAGTTTGCCTCAATAAAAAGTGATACCATTTTTTAAAAAAAAGACTACAAAGCAAACCAATGAGAAAGGCTGATTGTGCATGGTTTAATGAGTATGTACATATAGGAGGTTCCTATATATTATTGTTATATTGTGGAGGTATGATTCATACAACTCTTTTTTTTCAGACCATTGCAGTGTTTTAGTTCCCCACTCACAAACTCTCAACTGAGCCTTCCTTCACACCACCACATACCTCAATGATTCAAAGATATTTTAAATCATCTAACGTGAACTCTTCCCATTTCAGTTATTCCTACCATTTAACTTTACCTCTTCTCTCCTATCTCTAATACAAAATGTTTTTCTCTTGCTAGGATATCTTCTCAACCTGTTATTGATCCTATCCCAGCAATCACCTCACATTCCACATTTCATCTTCCAAACTTATCCTTTCATGGAGTCTATATGAAATAAGGCAATGCATTGTTTTGTGTTTAGTCTTTCAGTAATACCCATGTCATTTGTATTCTTTTTAAGAACTGAAACAGGGTTGATTATAGGGGTGTTATAGTCTTCCAAGGACATCCAACAGAGGACAGGTCACTGTGGATCTTCACCTGCTCACACAATTACAAGACCATTGAGGATCAGAAAACCCCAACAAGTAAGATGGGGTTTATTTAACAAACAGGGAAAACAAAAAGTTTCTAAGGTCACAAGTAGCTGGCTCTCTCACCCTAGATACTGTACACAGTGTCCAAAATTCCCAAACCAAAGGTCATTTATCCAAAATGGCACCAACCCACCAATGAGGGCCTAAATGTCATGGCACATGAACAAGCAGCAGGCTGGTATCCAACTCATCACAGCTAAAGGCACTCACAGATGGGGCCACTGAAATGACACTACAGCAGCCCCCAGCAGCAGTTTGAAGGTCAGATGGACAGCACTAGACACTAGGCCAGACAGCAATGAAGGCAGAAGCAGGAGGAGGCAGTGCCAGATGATCTGATACAATTCTTTGAGAATTATTGACCCACACTAACAGCTTTTTGACAGGCCCGTGACCTTTGGTGCTCCTTTCAAGTGGTGGCAGCATCAGGACCAGAGACAGGTACAGCTTCCTGGTTGCTGCAAAGTTCTTTAGCTTCTTTCTTCAGAAGTTGGTTCCTGAAAGCTTCTTCTTTCTTCTTTCTTCTTCATATACCAGTCTTCATAGATCATATTGCCACAAATGGTATGGGTTAATACCTTCTTCATAGGTACAGGGTGAATGAAGCCTGGGGGTCTGCACCTTCCAAGATGACTCCTGCCTTGCCTTATATCCTCTTCCAGGGTCCTCCACCCTAGTTGATACATGCCTGATTGGACCATCTTGACCCAACTGGCACCAAAGGTAGGGGCTGCCCACAGGCTGCAACTTTGGGCATAGGTGGGGAAAACCACCACATTCTTCATCAGCTCCCACTGCTTATGCAGTGGTGGGAAAATGCCAGTCTTCCTGTAGTCCATGCAATGGGGGCCTGGTTTCAATACCATTGCCTTACATCCTTGTTAGTACTTTGGGAATATAGGATTCCTCCATCAGGTGTAGTCACTATAGTCCATTAGGCTCTCTACCCAATCCCTAGGATCCTTGATCCTTTTCTTATGTGAATTCAATCCACATCCCACCTCACTGATTTCCATAACTATTACATACTTAAAAGCTGATTTATTTATACATATATATAAACTCAAAAGCTGATTATATATATAAACACAAAATCTTTCTATTGCCTCTCAGATATCTTACTGCCAAGAAGATATCTCCAACATCATTCCCTTCTGCCTTGTTAAAACTAGCATGCTCCAAATTGAATATATCTCTTTTTAGAGTTATTTCTCTCTTTTGATAATTGGGAAGGACCATTTCATGGATGTTGTGTTAAGGGTAATGTGGGACGCAAATGGAGACAACAGTGATCACTTAAATTGGCTCACTAAAACTTAGTAATTTTGAGGATTTTGTAATGTGCCATTCACAAGCCATTCAAAGAGCTACATTATAGTTTTCTATTTTTATGCCTCCATGTTAGTGATCATGTGTAGGAGTCTCCATTCACTCAATCTTCAAGTGTCAGCTAGATGGCAATGCCCATTGGGAGCCACTTGCCAATAACTGCATTGTTAGGTGTCAGAAACTCTAACATCTAGATACCTAAATGGCTATATGGAGACACTCCCTTACCATGGTTTTATTGTGTAAAACCCACCAAAATTTAAGGATTTATCTCTACAGAATTAGTATTTTCCTAATAAATACAGATAAAACTAGATGCTTATCCCAACTAAGTCACTTACAAAAGCACATGACTAGTCATATCAGAATTTGAATATGTAAATACATCCCACTGGTTACAGAACCCCATGTTTTTTCACTCACCGATTTATCATCTAACTCACCAATTTACATAAACTTTTCACATTGCCACCTATGTATCTTTTATGCAACTTTCTAACTCTAAGGAAAACACAGTCTCTCTCCTATTTTCCCTTCTCCAAACAGCTATTAAAACAAGTAAGCAAGCACACAAAATGGGTAAAACAATTGACATTATTCTCAAATATGAAAGATATATTTTCAATCCCCAGAATTACTGGGGATGCTTGTTCAAATAGATTTCTGGGTCTCATTCCAAACCAACTGCTTCAGAATCGGTATTTTACTTTTTTAAATCATATCACAGGTGATTCTTATGCATATACCCAAATATGGGAAGCAGGTTTTCAAGTGTCCTAAATTATATCCCCTCATCTGAGTGTTTGAACCTCATAAATCTATATATACACAGAATTTTTCATTATCCTTTGAAGTTTTGTCTTCACAAAATTTGAGAGCTAATGGAAGTCCTAGCAAAAATAACAAATTATAAACAAAATTATTTGAATACTCAGAACTCTGCAGCCCATTTCCTCAAGTATCACATTTTCTGTTATCTCTTTCATTTCTTATTAGTTATTAAGTCATAGTGAATAAATATGAACATGTCAAACAAATATCACTTATGGGTAGAAATTTGACTCAAATGAAGTTCATAAGAATATTTTCTTTTGGAATTCAGGCATATATTGTGCAATATGTTTTTAAACAAAAAATGTAC
The DNA here is from genome assembly GCF_014898055.3 of Talpa occidentalis. Lineage (NCBI taxonomy): Eukaryota > Metazoa > Chordata > Mammalia > Eulipotyphla > Talpidae > Talpa > Talpa occidentalis. Next base: position 108,874,788 of record NW_023604972.1, on the reverse strand, counting down.
AGCATGACTGATTGAGATGGGGGTGTTGTATAATGATGCTCTATCCCTGTGAAGGTAATCTAGTTAAAACACACCATCAGCAAACATATAAACGTGATTCTAAAATTCGTCTTTATTTATATGAGCTTAAAGCCCAAGGTGCTCATTTGCGGTATGTGAGCTATATCTTAGATATGTTTGTCTTCACTTTCAAAGTGCAAAACAACAAATTCCTTTTGCATGGCTGCTAAGCCATATATATAAAGCAAGCACAGTCCAGCTGCCTTTCTGCTAGTTGCTGCAGACCATCTGGTTGGCATTTACCCCACATAGGAAAGCCAACACATAACCTGAACAATAAAGCACTCACACAGATATTTTGTTCCTGGGAAATTGGAATTTTAGATACATGAAACCAATCTCTTAAAAAAGTGTTAATGTATGCAAACCTGAATACATTGTATTCCCCCAATCCACTGCACTGCTCTTCAAAATCTTTGCTTAGATCTAACACAACCAGCTGACATATTACAAAGAGTATTGAAAACAGAATTTGAGTCAAGACTCTAATATATGTTTAGAATGGCATTTCCTTGCTTTGGGGGGTTGGTCTAATTTATAATAATAATTCAAATATTTAAGTCTTTAATAATCTGATATATTTAATAATCTGCTTAAATGAATATCTGCTTATTAATCAAATATAATTGCATCAGTTTTTAAATTTCTGAATAATCTGTTTTTTTAAATAAGATTTATTTATGCAAGAACCAGGGTACAGGCCAGATGCACGGGAGGGTGAGAGGATTCACCAGAGACAGAGCAGGGAACAGAACAGGCAGACTGATAAAATACACTGCTGAGGGGAGCAGCAGGCGAACCAGGAGAGGTCTGCAGCGCCATGTGGGACCCTCGCCGCCCGGCAGGGATCAAACCGGTGCTGCAGAGGCTGCCAGGGGAGGCCCCCTGAATAATCTGTTTTTAATAGTTTATTAAGCAGACTAGATAGGAGCATAGTAACAAAAATTCAAACACAAATATTAGAATATCACAGAAGTACTTTATATTACCCAAAGAAAATATGGTACCCATCAAGATAAGCACAGTAATTGCCAAGCATTCATGACCCAGTCAGGATTACAACAGGTACTAGTCATGTTTACCTAAGAGGATACTAGTAAAACACAATTTGTTAATACTTAGATGAATTTTTTATGTCTTTTTTTTTTTTAGATTTATTTATACAAGCACTGGATACAATCAGAAGCACCAAAGGGTGAGAGAATTCACCAGAGCGGGGAACAGAACAGGCAGACTGATGAAGTACACTGCTGAGGGGAGCAGCGGGTGGCAGGAGAGGTCTGCACGCCATGTGGGACCCTCCCCTGGTGGCAGGGGGATCTAACCGGTGCTGCGGGCAGCTTCACAGCCCAGCGCTCAACCACTGCACCACCAGGGAAGGCCCTTAGGTGAACTTTTGTTTGAGGCTAAAAATTAACATAACTTTAATATAAAATATTTCCTTTTTACTGATAGCTTATGGAAACTATAGAAAGGTTTTTGTTGTCACAAAATGCAAGACTAGGGCCTCCCAGGTGGCGCAAGGGGTTGAGCACAGCACTATGAAGCTATCCACAGCCTCTGCAGCATGAGTTCAATTCCCGACGGGCCAGGGAGCAACCCACATGGCACTGCAGACCTCTCCTGTCTCACCCGCTGCTCCCTTCAGCAGTGTATTTCAGTCAGTCTCAGTCAGTCTGCCTGTTTTCTTCCCTGCTCTGTTTCTGGTGAATACACACACACACACACACACACACACACACACCTGACACCTCTGGCCAGTTCTTGTATGTTTAAATAAATAAATCTTTTTTTGGAAAGATTTATTTATATATACAAGAACTGGGGTACAGGGAAGAGTTGTGGGGGGGTGAGAGGATTTATCAGAGAGAAGATGGGGAATAGGTGGATCTACTGAAATACACTGCTGAGGGGAGCAGCAGGCGAGCCGGGAGAGGTCTGCTGCGCCATGCGGGTAGCTCCCTGGCCTGGGATTGAACTCATGCTGTGGTGGCTGCGGACAGCTTCATAGGTAGCGTCTTAACCCCTTGTGCCACCAGGGAGGACCAATAAATAAATCTTTTAAGAAAACAAATGGCAAGACTAGTTTTTATAGCTGAGTAGAGTCCATTGAGTGTGTGTATATGTTTAGAGAGAGATAAATAGCTCTTTCTATACCTCACATCATTTTTTAAAATCAAATTTCGGGGACCTCCCTGGTGGCGCAAGAGGTTGAGCACCACACTCTGAAGCAGTCCTCAGCCTCTGCAGTACAAGTTCAATTCCAGGCCAGCCAGGGAGCAACCCACATGGCACAGCAGACCTCTCCTGACTCACCCGCTGCTCCCCTCAGCAGTGCATTTCAGTCAATCTGCCTGTTCTGTTCCCTGCTCTGTCTCTGGTGAATCCTCTCACCCCCTGCATCTCTGGGTTGTACCCCAGCTCTTTTATGCAGAAATAAATAAATCTTTAAAAAAATAATAAAATAAAATAAAATTTCACTAATTTACCAGTTTACCATTTGTTTATATAACTGTATCATTTCAAGGGGTGCAACTTCATACCTAGACCTGTGCATGTGCTTCACTCACCCACCACCCAAGTTCCTATGCCACCACACTACCCCATTCACTCTCTCTTTTCCTTTCTCCATCCCCAACCCCTTCTCTATTAGCCACCTTATTTTTCAGTCTGTTGTTTTTGTTATGTTTTGCCAGTTTATTTTCTTGGGTTATTTATATTCCACAAATGAGTAAAGCTATACAATAATTGTCTTTCAGTTTACTTTAGTATAATAATCTTAAGTTCTATCCAGATTGTTGCAAAGGGCATTATTTCTTTAATAGTTTAGTGGTGTTCTATTGATGATGTATACCAAAAATGTTTTAACTAGTCATCCATCAACAAGCATTTATTTCCATGTCTTGGCTATTGTGCACAATGCTGCTATGAACAGAGGGCTACATAAATTTTTTTCATAATAGTGTTTTCATATTCTTCAGATAAAAGTGGTATTGCTAAATCACATGGTATTTCCATTTTTAGTTCAAAGCAGTCTCCAAACTATCTTCATTAGAGATTTCCATCAACAGTGAACTAGAGTTCCTCTTCTCTATACTCTTGCCAACACCTCTTATTTCTAGTCTTTTTGAGATAGGCCATTCTCAGAATGTGAGGTAGCATCTCACTATGGTTTTGATTTGCATTTACCTGATAAGTGATGTTGAGCCATTTTTCATGTGCCTGTGGGCCGTATGTATGACTTCACTGGAGGAGCATCTATTGAGCCCATTTTTTTAATTAAGTTGGGGTTTTTTGTTCTTGGTAAATTATAGAAATTAACCTCTTGTTGGATTTGTGAAGTGCAAATATAGTCTCCCTTCACCCCAAGTTCACACCTAGATATTTTATCTCTTATAATGGGATTGTATATGGGATTATTTTGTCTTTCATTTTTGCATCTGGAAACACAACAGTTTTGTAAATTGATTTTGTATCATCACTTTACTGTATTCCTTTATTATTTCTAGCAGTTTTGTGTATATCATCATGTTTCTGTAAACAGTAACAGTTTTACTTTTCCAATTTGGATTCCTTTTATGGTTTTTTTCTTGCCTCAGTGCTCTGGCTGGACTTGCGCTACTATTTTAAACAGTGCGAGTGAGTGTGGACAAGTTTGTCCTGTTCCTGATTGTAGGTGAATGTTTTAAGCTTTTCAGTACTGAGAATGGCACTAGTTGTATTATACTATATTATATTATATTAACATTATATTCATTTTAATAACATGTTATTCCAAATTTACTGAGAGCATTTTTTGAAAATGGGTATTGTGTTTTGTCAAATACTTTTTCAGTAGCTATTGTTATACTCAGGTCACTTTAAACTTCATTTCAGTTGATGCAGTTAATGGGACTAATTGATTTTCTTACATTCAACCATACTCTCAGCCATGGAATGATTCCCATTTTGTCATGGTGTATTATTATTCTTTTATATTACTGGATTCAATATGTCAAAATTTTGTTGAGAATTTTTACTTCCAAGTTCAACAGCAGTATCAGTATCCAGTCCCTAATAATAACACATTTATTAAACAAATGCTTTGCATTAGGTTTATTCAGTGAATTGTGTTAAGATCAAGAATTTATTTTCTGTGTGGCATGAACTAGTAATGAGTTGATATTTTTAACCCTATATGAGTATTTCTAAAACTGGATTGCTTTCCCACATGATCTCTTGGCACCTGGTGAACTGCGAATGAGCAGGTAGATAGGGACACTTACCCCAAGGAGTATCATCGAATTGTTGCAACCATTAATGAGATTGTACATTAAATTCGGTAATTATTTTTCTCTGGGATTTTCATCCCTTTCATCTATGTTTCCACAAAAGTATTGTTGAATTTCTTAATATCTTTTATAGATGAAGACACTAGAGAAAACAAATTCTCATTAGGAGATCTGATGAATTTAGTATCCAAACTCTTTGGGTAGAACAAACCACAGAAAACAATTCACTGGCTGAATGATATGACCTGGGGACATGGGTTGTAATTAGATTCATTAAATCATGGCAGGATTTGTGCAACTCTGGCCTGTATTAACAAAAGATTTAATGGATACTGGTTTAAATACAGTAGTATTAATGTATATAGTAAAAGAGTGAGCTACTTCTAAAATAGCTCCAGTTTATCACGTACCAACAGAGCTAATGAAGCAGAACTTGTTGGAGGGCCGAGCCTCTTAGATGTAATCTTTGAAAATATATCACTCAAAAATGAATTTTTCTAAAGAAAATAATTGAATAGTCTATATTCATCATATAATATTGGCAATTATTCAGTCATTTTTATAGGTAGGACAGATAGTTGTTAACCCAAAAGAAGTGGCTGTATATTTCTTGTGAGTTCTCACACACTCAAAGTATCAGATTCATGTATAATTTTGCAAGTACCTGAAGGTAAGGGTGGTTTAAAAAAGAATAAAAGTTTGAATCTTTGATTAAACTGTTAGTCTTTATTTAATTTCACTTGAAAATTTCAGAAAAATCATTTGTACTTATAGATTTCTACATTCATATTCATTTGAATACTTGTATGCCAGGCATTGTCCTGGGGAATTTAATAATATCTTTAGATATCTCAGATATAACTGGATGATCAAATTTAGAATATTAGTGTTCCAAGGAAATGGGAAGATTTTGTTCAACATCCCTATTTTACAGATGGGAAAATTCAGGTTGACAGAGTTTAAATTACATGGGTTATGTGGACACAACCCAAATTTTCCTGACTCTAATTACAATGAAATTTCTATCACAGCTTCTATAGAAATATTTTCATAGTAGTTCTCAAACCATCAAACAGTACCTAGATGTAAAGAGAACATACTCTGTTCATAATCAGGAAAAGGATTTACATCTTATAATAAGTAACAGATCATTTTATATTCTCAGGGAAAGAATTAAAATTTGCTAAGTTAAAATTTTATATTCAAAACATGAGTTAATTTTGTTAATTTGTTGAGTGAGACAAGTCAAGTAATGTTTGTGTTTATCACCTTTCAGAGGATTAATATCTTTTGTATTATTCAGGATTTTCTAGAGAAACAGAGCCAATAAGATGTGCACAGAAGAACCATAAGGAATTGATTTGTATAATTTTGGAGACCAGCAAGTCCAAAATCTACATGATGGGCCAGCAGGCTGGAGACTCAGAGTCTTGCTCAAGGGAAAACCATTAATTGATCACCATTTATAATAAGGGGGCACCTCATCCAATCTGATTTATATAAGTCCACTGATTTAAGTATGTATCTCATATGCGAGTGCGCGTGCACACACACATACACACACACACACACACAAAATGCCCTCACAGAAATATTGAGTCATATGTAACCAAATTTTTTGGGTGTCAGAGTTCAACCAAGGCTGACACATAACATTAACTTTCAGACACCTGCTTGCAAGAGTAATTTCACATGTGTCTACATATGAAATAGGAAGGTTACTAGAACCAGTGACTATGCTCAAAATTAACTTTCAAGGCTTATATTCAAAAGAAGTTTCCTTCTTTTTCACTGGAAAATTGTTACGATTAAATGTTAACCTGAAAATATGATTTTCTTTTTCATTTTGAGTTTATTATTTCTAAAACATTATAGCTTTCCAGCAGGGATAATTTACTGATCTACATGAAATATTTAGAATGTTAAAATCCCTTCAACTGCAAGATGACATTTTGTCAAGATCAATAAGATTCTTCATCATTCTAAAGTATGCACCTGAGTGTTAGAATTTGCTTTTGTAAACATTTTTTCAGTGACTTAACTTGAGATACATTTCTCTAGACATCTTAAATGTTATTATAGCTCCAATTACTAGTTAGTATTCACACTTTATTTTTACACTTAGCAGCAGACTTCTTTAAACATCATCATTAATCACCACTAAGTGCTTGATACTTTTCCTTAAACCTCCTCTGAGAAGTCAACTCTGTTATTAACATTTATATCCTTCATATATTCCCCATTGTCTATAAAGCATCCTTCTCAAAACAGAAGCCAGGGTATCTTATAGATCACCTTATCCAACCACAATCTCCCATGCATGTAGCCTTCACACTTAGCACTTAACACACTAGACAAATCTGGAAGACAGTTTCCTATCATAGTTGGGAAACATATTTTGGGTGCCTACCTGAGCAGTAAGTAGTGTAAGAAGATATCTTTTACCTTAGTCTTAGTAGATTTCATTGATATAGTTCCGGAAGATGAGACTATAGATTTAGTGAATCAATAGTTCAAATTTAGTTAGATTTGAACTTCCCTGATGTTACTTGGGTCATAGCCTTTGCAGTATGATGACATGGAGATAGAGAATTTCTACCAGTTTGAATGACAGAGGCCCCATCCAGGTGTGGGGGTGGGTAAGTAAGAGGAAAAATACCCTTGATTGGAAGAAAGATCTTAGGACCAATAACATATCTAACAACTGCATTTTTTCAATTGTTTAATTTTCATTGAGGTAACATTTATCTACAACATTGGGTATGATTTAGGAGTGTAGGTTCACACTTCTTCAGGTGTCTGGTGTCACACCAAGCCCACACTGAAGCACCAACACCTGCCATTGAAGTCTACTTTACACCGTTTATTGAAGAGTTATATTCTTTTAACTTTTCCTGTTAAAATGACTATCTCCAAAGTAGAAGATAATGTACTGTCATTTAGAAGCAATTATAGATAATGTTACAGTTTTAAGATTTTGATTAAAGAAAGCCAATGAGTACCCATGAAGGAAATGCTGAGAAAGGTGACAAACCTAAGAGAATGGTGAAGGAATATTCACCCATAAGACAACTGTGCTCTGAATAGGAAGCTAATTCTATTAAACATGCGCAATTACAGTCAACTGGTAGTGTGTATGAAAGGATGTTAAATAAGTATTTAATACAAAGTTGGAAGCAGACCCTACTGAGGTTCAGCCAACATGCTTTGAAATATGAGACAAAGACATTTTAAAACAGGACATTAAACACTGTTGTTAGGGGGAAAAGGATGCCCTAAAGCTAATTCCATACAGGCTTTGTGGACTCCACCCCCACCCCAGGCCAAAGCCAAAGACACTGGGAACTCCAAATCCCATCACCACCAAAGGGAAGGTGGCTGGGACCTGAGGGTGGGGTTAAGCAGCCAGGTTGGTATAAAGCCAGACACGTGGGCTTTGGGGGGGGGTCCCCCATTTTGGCTCTCTGCCAGCTCGCAGCACCCAGCCAGCTCGGAGAGTGCCTTTGGGTTTCCAGGTCGGCCGATCAGGTAGGATGCATTAAAGACTTTATTTCCCTATTTTCTCCCTGAGTTGTACATTTTCCTTATTTCCTTTTCCCTTGTAAATAAACCTTTTATTAACCTTTTGTGTATGCCTGTAGTGGAGTATTAATAAGTCCCTTTTAAGCGCATGGGTGAGGACCCACAGCCAGGCAACCCGTTCAATATCGGGACTGCCCTATAACACTGTCAGTAAAGAAACCAGATAAATCATCTCCTACATGTTTGTATTATATTTAAAATACAATGATTGTGAATAGTGCTGAAATTAACACAGGGGTACATATATCTTTTTGGAATTACTGTTTTTATATTCTTCAGATAAATATCCATAAGTGAAATTGCTGTTCATGCATTAGTTCTGTTTTCAATTTATTTATTTTCATTGAGGAAACACTGGTTTACAGATTGTATATGATTTAGAGGTTTAGGGATCACACCCTTTATATATATGTTACTACACCACCAAGGCACCCATAGTCCTTGTGTCCCCACTATCCTGCTTTTCATAGTGGTGGCACCAATTTACATTCTCATTAAAAGCACACAAGGTTTCTTTTTTCCAAATCCTTGCCAGTACTTTTTGTCTTTTTGATAATAGCCATTCTAGCAGATGTAAGATGAAATCTCATTATGACTTGGATTTGCATTTTTCTAATGATAAGTGATTGACATCTTTTCATATGTCGGTTGGTCATCTTATGTCTTTGGTAAAATGACTATATTCTCTGCACATTTTTATTTGGGATTTTTTGTTAGTGAGTTATATATATTATTTTTATATGTTTGATATTAACCACTTCTCTAATATATAGTTTGCCTATATCTTCTCCCACTCCATAGGTTGCCCTTTCATTTTGGGGGTGGCTTCTTTCACTGTGCAGAAGTTTTTTAGTTTTCTGGAGTCCCATTGTTAACTCTAACTATTGGTTCCCTTGCCATTAGCAAAGGGATCAATTGAATGATAGTGAATGGTGACTAGACCTTTGATGGTGCCCACGGTGTGGTATACAGATTTATTAAGGTATCAAACTGCATTCCTAGAGGTTATACAGTGTTAGAAACAAATGTCACCTCAAAAAAATTATATATATAAGTAACTTGTACATTAATGCCTATAAATTTTTAAATGCTATCAAATTTATAGTGTCAGTACAATATAGAGGTAAGAAAATAGTTTTGAACCAACCCAAATTTTAATTCCATTGTCACACAATATGTAGCCTTGTGCAAGCTACAAATCTCTCTGTACCTCATTATTCTGATACGAAAAAGGAATAATCAGAGTTCATATGAGGACAAAGGGGCATAATTTTGTTTATACATTTAGATGTGTCTGGGATTTGGTTGGTATTATATAAAAGCTATAAATTTATTAAAATTATAATAGAAGTCCTACTATTAAATGACATTTTAGTTACTTCATAATATTAAAATTCTTTGTACTTGTTCTTGAAAGGGTTGTAAAACACTAGTTCAGAGAAGGAAAACTGCATTACACACACAAATATCAAGAATTATTACAGATGTACAAGCAGTGCACGTATGCATACTCATACATTGAAGTCTGTACTTGTTACATCTTTTATCCACCATATTTGATTAGTTTTTGCTATATACAATGAATCTTATACTATCAGTGATATCAACATATTTGTCTTCATTTTGAAATTGAAGGAATTTTACATGATTGAGGCATATTTAATTAATCATTTTAATTCATGATTAATATTTGAGTATCTTATTTCTGTAATTTAATAAGTTTTCTCTTTCTTTTACTGTGAAATATAATCAAGGATATCATTTTAATTTTTGTTCAAACCTTGAGTCTCTTCCCAGTATACTTAAAATGGCTTTAAACAATGGAGTGAGAGATGTGAAGAGGCATTCAGAAGATTATCTTGCTATGCTATTCTTGTTCAGCTCTATTTTCTCTCACTGGAAGGAGAAGAGGAAAATTAGGTTAAAATATGCCTGACTTCCCATGAGATTTTAATGAGAAACATTTACAAGAATTAAGAACATAGTGAGACTAAGCTTTTATGTAACAGCAAAAGTTGTTATATGATTTTCATTTACAAGGAAGAGAATTATAGTAAACTTACAAAATGTGAAGTAGATGTGTCTCATTGAGCTTCTAACCTGAATAGCAAGTTGTCCTTATCTAACAAGGTAAGTTATTTTACCAGAGGGTCATGGTAAATGCTGTTGTAGAGAATAGTAGTAAATGAATATAATAACTAGTCATACATATTCATGGGATCAGGCAATTACAAGCATAATCATTGCTTCTGGGTGTTTAGGACTAGACTACCATATGAAGAGTCATTCCTTCTTCAAAGAGTGGTTTTTTTAAAACTTTAATATTTGGCACAACTGTTCCTGCAAAAGATGTATAATACATAATTTAAAATTCTGTACCATAAGTTTAGTGAGGGCAAAGATAGAAATGTCAGTTTCCAAAATAGTTTGCTAAGGTTAGAGACAGTGACCTAGAAGAGCAAAGGCTGTTAAAAACAGGGTGAAAACATACTAATATAACCATGTACTAATAAAAGACCTTGACTTGCAACATTTTTTGAGAAAATAACCCACATTTTCATCTCTAAGTACTATCATTTGCTTATAAAAATTCAATAATGGTGCCAGTTTATAGAATTTTTATTTCAAATTTGGCTAAATTTTAAAGTGCTCTATATTATAAAAAGAGAAGAAATCATTAGTGGAACTGCTTATGTCACTCTGGTGTCCTAGAATATATAGAAACAGGAGGGTATCATTCATTCCTTAATTATTTGCTCATAGCCTATTATGAATAGACACAACTGTAGTATGCTTACCACCTACATAATCAAACGCAAAAATTATGAGCCTAAAAGGGAGAAAATAAAAACTGGCTAGTGAAACAAATACTTGATAACAAGTAGGTCTTATGCAGAAGGAAAAGAAAGACTCCCAAATAAGAGAAAACCTATACTAAGGCATAGAGTCACTTACAGAAACCTTAGCAATGATATCCATAAAGAAATCCTATACTCATTAAAATAATATCAGGGTATATGTGATTCCTAGGATCATCCTTAACGTTCTTCAAATAAAGTCCAAATTTGTTAGCATAGCACCTAATAATGTTCCTTCATAGTCAGTCGCAAGTTACCATCAATTTGTGATGATAAATTAATTATATACCACTGTAGTGGCAGGATGGCCACTGAGCAGGTTTTCTCTTATCCCACAGACAGGTAAAGAAGAGTCCTGGAGCCCTCCGTGGCTTTCTCAGGCTTTTATTGAGCTTTTACATGTAGTGCAGCAACAAGGTACATGGCAGGCAGGGGTGCTGGGGTGGAGGGGGCGGGCAGGAGGCCAGTAGGCCTCCAAGCCCCCAGTAAGTCTTCACTCTGGGCTTCTCTGGTGTTCTTTCTCCCCTTATCTCTCCTGCCTCTGCTTCTCCTGGCCAACATCTCTATACTCCAGCCACAGCCCACAGAAGTAAACAACACAACTATAACTATGTAACAAATGCAGGTGCCCCATAGGCAGGGCAATCCTAATGGCTGCCCCCCCCCATCCCAGAAAAGCCTGAAAATCACTTACCCTCCAAACATTATCTCACTATACACCAAGACTATTAGTTGACAAGGAAAGAGGGATTTTCCCAGAAATACGCATGAATAAAGATGTATGAGGAATTGATAGACATTTTGGGAAATGTTTAGTAAGAATAGGATTTTCCTGAAACTGATAGACTTTGCATCAGAAACTAAAATTTTAACAGTGCTCCCCCTTTTAAAAGTAATTTTTTAACATAATGGTATCTAACATAAATGGGTTTTCTGAAATAAATTAGACAGCCTTATATAGAAGTCAAAGCAAATGGCAACTTGTGGTGGCAAATAAAAGAAAATGAAAGATTAAAAAAATCAATTCTACATATATTAGAAGTTTCCCCTCCAATGAAGTCAGATCATTGAAGAGTTTAATAATTTATTAGGATTTTGCTTTTACTGGCATCCCTGGGAAACTTACCTATCAGAGACAGAAGTAACTTGTACCATGAATGGCTAATGCAAACAAAAGGATAAGAGAACAAAACCATAGGAAAAGGGAGGCAATAAACAAAACTACAGCATTATCACAGGGCAAGAGAATACTGACACATGTGTGAAACTATGACTTTCTGTCTGTTAAATATATTGTAGGGTAAATGGTTTTCAGGCTTTTCTGCCCTCCCACCATTAGGATTGCCCTGCCTAATGGGGCACCTATAGTTATTACATTGTTTTAAGCTGACTGGTTTACTTCTGTGGGCCATGGAGTATTGAGATAGTCACCAAGAGGAGCAGAAGCAGGTGAGGCAGGAGAGAGAATGGGAGAAAGAAGGCCAGAGAAGCCCAGAGTGAAGACTTGTTGGGGGCTCAGAGGCCAGGTGGCCTCCTGGCCCCCTGGCACCCCTGCCTGCCATGTACCTGGTTGCTGCAATGCATGTAAAGCTCAATAAAAGCCTGAGAGAGCCACTGAGGGCTCCAGGACTCTTTCTTTACTGGGTCTGCTTGGATCATAGAAAACCTGCACTGTGCCCATCCTATCCTGCCCCTACATATATTCACCCACATTTTGCTCACTCCACCAATTTCCCTCCTCTTCCTTCTTAGTCTATTCTTTTTTCACTTCCTACATCTGCTAAATGATTTCACCCTTCTCCTTTTATATCTGCAGAGTGCCAGTATTCCATTTGTCTAACTCAAATTCCCAAAATACATGTCCTAAGCAGAACTCAACATTCCCCCTTCCTTCTATACTCCTTATTACAAGAGAAAGAAAGACAGCATTTTGTCATTCAGCCAAAATTGTTCACCTTGAATTATTTTTGCCTTCCTATTCAGATGGGTCAATAAATTATTTAGCCAGTGATTCTGCTTTTCTATCTTTCAACATGTCTCTTTAGCCTCAGTGACTCTACCTGGGTGAAATCTTCATTATCTGACAACAATCTCACTATTGCCATCCCTGATTCCAGAAATGCCTTTCTCATGTCCATTTTTCCTACTACTACTAAATCAGCATATGTAAAACACAGTAATTATTAGGATTGTTGTAATGGCTTCACAGGTATGAGGGTGTGTGCATGTGTGTGTGTTAAATTTTGTCAAGTATGTACATTTTAAATGTGTGCAGTGTACTATATGTTCAGTGTACTTCAATAAATTTGTAACAAAAAAAGAAGCAAGCATGTCTCTGCCATCTTCAAAATCTTTCAAGACAAAGTCCTAACTCATTACATGGCACACTAGTCGTTCTTAAGTAGATTTTATTAGCCTCTGTTGTCTCATCCATGCCTATGGCAATATACTTTTATTTTATATGCATCAGCAATACAGATCTGCTTCCAGTTCCTCAAGTGTGATGTTTCTCTCTCATCCTTTCTCATTCTTACCCCAACATTTTGGGATCCTTCTCCTTCTGCCAGGAATATTTACCTTCCTTCATTTCTCTGCTCACTAACTCCTACCTCATTATTAGGATTTGGATTAGGCATCATTTGCTTTGGGAGATTTCTGTCCTCCCACTGTAATTGTGTACTCCTCCTATGTGCTCCCAAAGTTCCCTAGGCACATTCTCATCAATAAGTCAGAGATTTGTTTACCTTTCTTTCTCCTCATTAGACCTTCAGTTCATTGGCAGGAAGTTAGTGCTAATCTTCCTAGAATCCTCAATAACCAATATGTGCCTGACACAGAGCAGACTCACATTGCTTGTAGAAATAAACTGATATATTGAAGGCCAAATTACAGAATTAATTTGCACTAATTATAAGGGAAAACTGGCTCAGCAGTTGAAGTAATTATACCTAGTTCCTGAGTCCTAAAGGTCAAAGAAGAGACCTATATTATGGTACTAGAAACAGCTCATAAATCATCCAGGGAAATGAGAAAAGGCTGACCTTGACTTATAGATACAAAGGTCAGAGAAGTGGTATTAACACCTGCTTAGACTCTCAATATCTATCTCTAGGAGTGTTACATAATGGTGAACATCCTAGAAGGTTTAACTAGCCGCATACTATACACTGTCTCTGAGGCTACATTTACATGAAAGGTACTGAGGAAGGACATTGTAACTATGAGAGCCTTTGTGTCTTCTTCTAAATGCAAATAAAAATCCTACCCAATATACCTTTAAATATTCCTAAGCAGATTCAGCAACCAAGTAGAACTGTATCTAAGAAAATAAATAGACGATCACTGAAATGGCATTTTTGGGTCAAAGTAGTATATTTTTCATTGCATTTTCTATCAAACAATGTTAGCAAAATGGAGATACTCTTTTTGGCTGGTTTTTCTATAATTTATTTTGGTAAATTTATAGTGTTCAGCTATGGCATAGCAAGGAAGGAAAGTATCTTAAAAATATTCAAATGCTCAAAAAAGCTAAAATATTTAGTAATTCAGGGATATGGATCTGCACTTACCACTGTCTTCAAAGTTTTTACTTCAGCTTAATGATTGACTTTCTCAAGCTTATATTTAACGAATAATCAATACTAGGACTTCCTTTACTGACCCCCCTACCCCTACTCCAAAAAACTGAATAAGAAGCCAGGACTATATATAGTTTTTCCATTCTTTGGGTAGATACCTGGGAGTGGAATTGCTGGATCACATGGTCAACCTATTTTTAATATTGTCAAAAACCTCCATACTTTTGTCGCCATGTAACTATTTCTTCTAATAAGAAATACCTATAAGGAAAAAATTAATTGAATTCTTAATAAAGAAAATAAGTCATTAGTTACTTATACACAATTATTTAAAATATATGAAATATCCTGCATTCAAAAAGAATAAAGTGATAATAGAGTCATTTCTTACTAGCAAAATACATTTTCCACAATCCCTATAGGTCAGGAATTCTAGGCATTTTACCAACTTAAAAAAAAAAAATCTGGTCTTGACTCAGCCCTTAAATAAAACATCTTGTGCTGTTTCACCTCCACATGTACTAAGATATTGTATAGCTATCATATATTATGCATGCAACAGTCTGTCATATATAGGCTTATGTTATAGAATTTACATTGTTTTATAAGTTAGGAGATATTAAAAACTTCTGCAAGTCTGTTAACAGTCCACACTTTATTCCAACAGTAAAAAACATACTGTAATTTCAATACTTGCAACCTTATCAATTTTTGCAACTCAGTGATATGACTCATACACAGAAATACAAATAAAAGTTAATAACGGATAAGTACATAGCAAATTTATTATAGGCATATAGAAAATGATCCTGCTAAACATATCTAATTTTTTGCATGAGTAGATTGATAAATTTTATATCTAATTTCCCAGGGATTTTATTTCAATTGTTATATAATCTTTAAATACAATATCAATATCATATTTATCTACAAGATGATCTACTTTAAAGATTACAATGGTATCTTAATCCCTTGAAAGCCATGTCTATGTCAGCTCTTTAAAACCTTAGTTGGTGATCTCCTTGTCCTCAAGGTCCTGATAGAAAAACCCAAACAAGGAATTAGAAGATAAATAGACTGCATTTATCCCTGCCAATCCATGGAGCATGTAATGCAGACCAAACAGTGTAGCACATACTTAGAATACAAAAATGGTGAGTTGTGACTCTGCCGCACAGAGAAATCAAAAAAATGTAATAAGTGATAATTAAGTGAATTTACTAAATCAAAAAATGCAATGTTATAAACTCAGCAATATAGAAATGAATAAGGTCCCCTATTAGCATAAAGGAGTGAATAATAAAATCTACATGGATGGGGTTATGAGTTAGATATTGTGAAGATTAATATTGTATATAGATTTGACTATCAGTGTCAATAAAAAAATCAGAGAAAGGCCTCCCAGGTGGCTGAGTGCAGCGCTGAGCCGTTTTGATTCCCGGCCCTCCAGGGATAATCCCACAAGGCACGGCAGACCTCTCCTGTCTCCCCTGCTGCTCCCCTCAGCAGTGCTTTCGGTCCTTCTGCCTGTTCTGCTTCCTGCTCTGTCTCTGGTGAATCCTCTCACCCTCCCGCGACTCTGGCCTGTACTCTAGCTCTTGTATAAATAAAAATAAAATCTTAAAAAAAAAAAATCAGAGGAAAAAAGACATTAGCATATGCAAGATGAAAATACAACAAATATGGTATATATGAAAATCCACAAAAAGTTTGTTTTTGTTAAAGCTTAGGATTTAATACACGGAGTTTGACTGAAGACTAGAAGGAGATAAAAGGCAGAGCAGGTAATGTTCAATTACTATAAATGCAATTAAATCCATTGGCAGAAAAGTAGGATGAGTAACACATATTGAGAATTTACAGCTGGTCAGACACTGCATTTGTTTTTGTTACACACTTGCTATCTCTTTCTATCTTTATTACCTCACTTCATCCCCATTGCACAAATGAAAAGATTAAAGCTCAGAGAGATCAAACAACTTTCCCAAGGCTGCATAGTCTAAAGATAGCAGAGTTACCTCCTCTGCACTATAATATTGCCTTAACTGGGTTTTGCAATATGGATTAGTTAGAGCCAAAGCAACCAGGGATCAATACCTGCTTTAAGAACAGTGGTTCTGAACCAGAGCATCAGCAGCACCTGAAAACTTCCTAGAAACTCTGATTTTCATATACATCACCGATCTACTGAATCAGTCACTGGATTCAGTGTTTAAGCAAGTTCAGGGGACCCTGATACACATTATAATCTGTGAATACTAAACTGGAAGGAAAGTGCAGACAACTGTAGCAAACCACTGCAGTGGACTTTCGCTTCATTTTCACCTTTGCTATTATCACTGGATAAGCTTTAAGAGCATCACTCATGGCATTTGTATAATAAGGATAAAGGGTTTCCACAGAAGAGAGCTTCCCAAATTTTAATGTATGTTTGAGCCACCTGATAATCTTGTTAAAATGCAGATTTCAACAGAGTAGTTTCAGCAAGAACAGGAGTTTCTGTGTGTCTAGCATGGTCCTCCAAGCCTGTGACTCTGAGGATTAAACACCTTGACTAAAAAGGCCCCAGGATATAAAGTTGTGTCCAAGACACACGAACTTCTAAATTTTACAAATAAAATACACTATTTCAGTGAACTACACTAGAAAATGCCAAAACCACCACCCACAGAATTATGTTAGAAAAATGCTTGACTAACATTGCCCTTAAATTTTCTCTATTTTTTTAAAGACCTCAAGGAAGAAATTTTTCCCAAATCCTAAGTCATGCATTTCTGTATCTCAAAGCTTTTCTCTTCTAACTAAAGTCCTCTGACAACAATTTAAGATAAACTTCTTGTTTCAGCCTTTGTGGTATGAAGAATAACTAACTCTAGTCCACTATAAATATATCCCTTCAAGTTGGCCTAAGTCACTGTTAGTTTAGGCTTTGCACTATGACAGGCTAAGCTAAGTATTTTGTTTGCCTGAGAAAATAACAGATTATCCCATCTGACCACAAGCTGCTCAGATTCACTTGGTGAAGTGTTTTAATGGCTTATTCACTGTGATCCCTCAAATACCCAAAAAATTTTAAAAAATTAACAAGCTAAACAGCTGAGGGTTTTGAGATATCAGAAGAACAAGCATATATCACATTCATCAAATGTGGTTCCATTGTGCTACTTACTTTGTGAACTTTCACTTAGAACTCTAACTAAAATCCAATGGCACCACTTACACTTTGCTACAATAAGCAATAAAGCTTTCCACCAAAAAGTAGAAAAGAAATACAATTAAAAATGGTGCTTTTGGTATGGTTGATGCACTTTAGTTCTGGAGGCTTTTAGTGATGATCTCCAACCCAGCGTGCAAGTGCTTTATGACGAACAGAATGACACTGCCTCAGCGGACTTGGGTGCTCTCCCATGTTACTTGGTTTTTCAATTTTTTATGCATTTAATTTAATAGCCCTTGGCTATTTGACTGTACTGTTTTCAATAGATTAATTTTAATAGATACTTTGCAAAACTGTATAACAGGGAATCTGGGTGAAGCAAAGATAAATGAAATATAGCTTGCCTGTAAGAAAATTGCTGAATATAGGAAGCAGCAGAATGTAGAAGTCATGAATAGCTTTTCAGACACACACACACACCCCTGGGTTCAAATTCCCTTCTAGCCACCTTCCTGGGACCCAAACCATCATCTACCACTTTATCTACACAGTTCCCATAATCACTCTCCGCCTCAATTTCCCCATCTATTTAAAAGTAAGGAGATGAGAAGAGAGAATCTTTTCATGGGTTAATGATAAAGATTAATTAACATTTGGAAAATACCTAGGAGACATTCTGGTATATCATAAATGCTTGATATTCTAAATGCAGCTGAAAAGACATGATTAACTCAAATGTACCAAAGCTCCCAAAATAGTCTTCTTTATTTTGCTAAAACTAAAATTAATTACTTTTTCTCTCCTTCAAAATAGTATGATGCAAATTTACTTTCAATTATATGGTCACATCCAGTTTTTTATCTGAATTTGTATCTGTCTGAGTTTTTAAAGACTTATAAAAATGCAAAATCAAAGAGAGGGAGAGCAGAAATAAATATCAGCTTTTCATTGCCTTCTATCTCTCCCCTAAGCCTCCAATCATTCCATCTTCTTCTTAATCCTTCATCTGAGCAGGAAGCAGATTGAGATAGTCTGCATTTTTTCTACAGGCTTCTAGGTAAGGAGAGTCTCTTGACTGCTTGCTTTATCTTTTTTTTTTTTTTTAAGATTTATTTATTTATTTATTTATACATACATACATACAAGCATACATACAAGCACTGGAGCAGCCGGGGATCGAACCGGCGCTGCAGAGGCTGCAGGCAGCTTCGCAACTCAGCGCTCAACCACTGTGCCACCGGGGAGGCCCGACTGCTTGCTTTATCTTAAAGTTTACAGGAAAAACAAATTATTCAAGAAATCAAAAAGGTATATTATAGCACTTAGGAAATATTATTTCAACTTGATTTACAAGAGCAGTGAGAATAGAAAGGCCTTTCTCAGTAAAACTGCATAAAGGATAAAAAATTTTAAACCTGTTATCCCCTACCGCCAACTATTTATACCTACATGAACCAAAAGTATGGTTCTTCTCCTGGGTAGCTGCTCAACCTGAAATCTCCAGGGGACTCAAGCCCAAAGCAAGACCCCTGTCATCCACCAAATTGTGTTCTCCAGACACTTCCCTCTTATTTTTTCTGACCCTGAGATTTCAAGGAGAATTTTTCTCACAGTGGATAAAGACAATCTCTCCCCTGCAAAAGCCGCTAATATTTTGATTAAACTCTTAAGTTCACTCCATTTCTCTGAGGGCTTAATTTTTTAGGAAGCAAATTCAGGAACAGCTTTTTGGGTTTTTCCACACTCCCATGTTCCCCAGAGACAAGGTTCAGTTTACATCCTTTATATCTGAGTAGGAGAAGGAAAATAGGAAGAAAGGAAATGAGAGTTAAGTTCACAGATCTGAAGTACAATCAAGAAACAGATATGTGTGCAAATTACTGAAATTCAAGGTAGCATATTTAAGTGTTGTAAGAGAAGGTTACAGAAGAAATTATAATTTTGAAGACTATAAAAACACTAATTCAAAGGGATATATGCACTCCTTTGTTCAATGCAGCACTATTTGCAATAGTCAAGGTGTGGAGACAGCCTAAGTACTCAACTAGGGATAAATGAATAAAGAAGAGGTGGTATATAAACACAATGAAATATTACTAAGCTATTTTTTAAATACTGAAAGTTTGCTATTTGCAAAAACATGGATGGAACTTGAGGGGATTATGCTAAGCACAATCAGTCAGAAAGAAACAAATGGTTTCACTCAAATATAGAATATAAAGAAACAAAACAAAGGAACATACAAAACTAAACTAAAACACCCTAGAAATCTGACTGCAAAATTAAGTTTCAGAGGTAGGTGGGAAGTAGAGAGCAAAGGGGATGGGGGGCCCAATGGACATGGTAGAAGTTCATGGGTGCTTTGGTGGTAACTTTATGATAACATACACTAGAAAAGGTGTGAATCTACACCCCTGAATCACATTACCTTAATAAAAAAAAATACAATTAAAAGCAAAGACATTATCAGATTTGGTCAAGGAGGTGGTGAACAGGAAGAGATACCTCTAGATAATGCAAAGGTAAATCAAGAAAGTATCTGGAGGATGAAGCATTTGAACTTTCAGGAGGGATTATACACACAAAATGGGTAGGAGAACGCAATAAAGTATGGGCAAACACTCAAAACCAGGAAAATCACCCCTGTTGTTATGGAAGACAAATAATCCAGTTTGAAAACTTCAAACACAGTCTTTGTCATCAAGATGCTTCAACTTGGAATAAACCATCAAAATCATATAAATATCACAGATATTTATCATCAAGATGTCTTTGTCATCAAGATGCTTCAACTTAGAATAAACCATCAAAATCATATAAATATCACAGACAGGGATAATTAGTGATTCCCCTGTTATAATGAACTAAAAGCATATTTAACAGGTTTCCCCTCTTCTCCTTAAGAAGAATATTCTTATGGGCCTCCCCTGGTGGCGCAGCGGTTGAGTGCTGGGCTGCAAGGCTGCCCGCAGCCTCTGCAGCGCCGGTTCATTCCCTGGGCCACCAGCAAGGGTCCCACAAAAAGAAAAGAATATTTTTATTTAGTATGATTTGGTAGATTACTTAAGTCTGGAGACACTATTAATTTATAATGAAATATTTTTGAGCATTCCTAACCTACAAAATCACACCAAATGTGATTAGGTGTGGTATAAATGACTGAAATGATCCTGGAAAAGCTTTCCTGTCAGTTGGTTTGACCTAGGAGTCCATTAATTAAAAAGAACCAGGCCCAAATTTATGTGTTATAAGAATGAAAGAAAAATCTCTGCCATGTGGGACCATCATGTTCAACTTTTGATTTATTTTGTGGTTACAAAAAGAACTTAACTCTTTTCCCATTTGTCCCCTTTTGCCAAGCACATCTTCCAGACACAAAAGAATAGAACTGACTCACGCATAATAATTTTTTTTCATTATGACCACTGCATCTTCCTCATCCAAGTAACTGCGTGGAATGGGTATTGCACCATTATAGGCAGTGTAATTTTGTTTCCCCAAAAGCACATTGAGGCATATACTCTTACAGGTCAGTGTGTCCTGTCAGTTCATGTAGATACTAAACTTCTCTGTGCTTTGCTCTTTTGTAGGTGTTTATGAGAACAACTTTTGTAGGGTCAGAATTCAATCTTGGTTGAAAGAAAACACAGGAGTATTATTTGTATAATGGAATAAGTAAATGGGTTTTAAAGACAAAAATTCCAAGGTTAAGAAATACTATGTTGAATTAGAAATGCACTTATGTAATATTATTCATAAACATAATTAAAAGTACAAATATAGCCAGATAATATAATGATTTTTAAAATATACTTCTTACCTCTAGAAAAAGAAATGCAATTTTGCCCAAATTAGATTTTTTCTTGTAGCCAACACAAACCTCACTTTTAACTGTCATCAATGTGTCTTGTGGGATTTACATTATATTAGCTTTATTACTTAATCGTATTTGGAGATCTTATACCCAGTCCACAAGTAAATCTCCCTACAGATTAATAATAAAGATGAAAAACAGAAAGACAAAATCTACGCATCTGAAAACCAAGAGGAAAACTTATTGGCAAAACTTTTTCTTTATGCCAAAGGAATTATCGGATAAGCTATATTTTTGTGGGAGAAAATTTCTGTCTAAAATATAAATTCAATTACTCAATTACCTCCATTTCTAATTCTGCAGACAATAAAACTGATTTAGAAAGGCCCCAAATATTTCTCTTTCTCTTTAGCAACATAATACATTATTTTGAAAATCACTACAATGGCTAAGGAATTAAACACTGGTCCACAATTTTTTTTTTCAGTTTTTAAACATACATCTTTCCAAATAAGGGTTAAACAGAGGTACATATACAATAAGCTATGTCTCAACTTTATTTTGTTTTCTATGACTTGGGATAAGGGATTTAAAAAAAAAAAAAAAAAACTCTACACTTCTTTTCAGTCTTCCATTATCCTTACCAGCCCAAGCTCATAATTTTTTCCCACCACCATCCATTATACATATTTAACCCTTCCTTCCTCCTTTCCACCTTAGTCTCAGAAAAGTCAATTTATTAGTATCCAGTAGCTCTTATAAGTATTTTGCTTTATCAAATAATCTACTACTACGTAAAGTCCAGTGTTTTTCTTAATGATTCTGATTTGCTTTACTACACAAAGTTCTCTCAAAATCCTTCCATTTTGCTGTAAATGACAACATTCCTCTTTCCTTATAACTGAGTAATATTCTGAGTGGATATGCCATATCTTTTTGATCCAATTCTCTGCCAATACTTAGTCTGCTGCCATGTCCTAGTTATTGTAAATAATTTTGTGGTAAACATCATGGAACATATAATTTTTTTACTTGTTACATGTACTTTGGATAAAGGCCCAATAGTGGAATTTCTGGATCATACAGTATTTCCATTTCTATTTTATACATTGTAAATTCAAATCATTTGCCAAAAGAGCTGCACTAGATTACATACCTACCCAAAGTGTAATAAGATTCCTCTTTTTCCACATTCTCTCCAGCATTTTTTGTTGGGGATCTTTTTTTTTTTTTTTTTTTTTTTTTTTTAATAAATCTTTTTTTTTTTATTTAATAGAGGCATGTTTATTTATTTATTTGTTTGTTTGTTTTTTGTTTATACAAGCACTGGGTACAGTGAGAAGCGCGGGAGGGTGAGAGAATTCACCAGAGCCAGAGCGGGGAGCAGAGCAGGCAGAAGGACCGAAGTACACTGCTGAGGGGAGCAGCGGGCCACAGGAGAGGTCTGCGCGCCATGTGGGACCCTCACCCAGAGGCCGGGGAGCAGCTGGGGATCGAACCGGCGCCGCAGAGGCCGCAGGCTGCTTCGCAACCCAGCGCTCAACCGCCGTGCCACCGGGGAGGCCCTGTTGGGGATCTTTTTGATATGTGCTATTCTCTTTTGAAGTTGTGCGATATCTCATTGTAGTTTTGACCTGATCTCCATTGCTTTCACTGTAAAGTGGTGATGAGCATTTTTGCATGTGTCTGTTGGTCTTTGAATATCCTTTTTTGTCCACATCTGCTGCATTTATTAATTTATTAATTGGTGTGTTTTTATTTAAAATTGAATTTTTTATGTATCTTGGATATTAACCCCATTCAATTGTGTATAAAATGTATAAAATGAATATTTTCTCCCATTCAGTAGGATGTCTTTTAATCTACTTGTATTTTCTTTGTTTAGTAAAAGCTTTTTTAATTTGTGGTAGTCCCAATTATTAACTTTTACCTTTACTTCCCTTGCCATAGGAGTTGATTGTTAAAAACATCTTTCTCATTGAGGGCAGAAATGTTTTCTTCTATATATTACATCACTGCAGGTTTTATACCTAAATCTTAATCCATTTAGAATGTTTTTATGCATGGACTTAGAGCATGATCCAACTTATTCTTTCATATGCTGCTGGTTTTTTTCTAGCACCATTTGTTGAAGAGAATCTCCTTTCCTTATTGTATGGAATGGTTCCTTCATCATGATTTTAGTGAGAACATCATATATACATGGATTTACATTTGGGCTTCAATTCTGTTCCATTGACCCACGGGTCTATTTTTATTCTAATATCATATTGTTTTGTTTCTCTATAGACTAGTTTAAAATCAGGTAACATTTTGGCTCCATTTCTCTCCTTTTTTTCAGGGTTGCTTTTGCTATTTGAAGCCTTTTATAGCTCCATATAAATTTTAATATTTTGTTCAATTTCTTTGAAGACTCTTGGTAGTTTAATGGGTATTGCATTAAATTTACTTATTGCTTTTGGTAAAATAGTCATTTTGACAATATTGATTCTTCCCACACATGAGTGTGAGATGTCTTTCCATCTCTACATGTCATGACCTATATCCTTTAATAATGTCTTATAGTTTTCATGGTATAATTCTGTCACATCCCTGATTAGGTTAATTCCTAGGCATTTGACTCTTTTTGATGTGACTATGAATGGAATTATTTTCTAAGTTTATTTTCTCATGCATTATTTGTGTATAAAAAATGCAACAGATTTTTCTGTGTAGCTTTTGTAATTTGTCATGTTTCAGTATTAATTTTCTAAGTTTTTTTAGTGGCATATTTGGGACTTTAAATATATATCATCTGGAAATAGTAGCTTCACTTCTTTTCCTACCTGGATTCCTCTATTTCCTGTTGATGTCCAATTGTTCTCACTAAAATATCTGAACCTTCTAATACTAAATTAAATGGTAGCAGTGGACATCTTTGCCTTGTTCCTGGTCAATTTTTCTCCACTTAATATTAGATTGGTTGTATATTTGTGATAAATGACATTATTATATTGAGACAGGTTCTTTCTAGTCACATATTGCTCAGAGTTTTATCATAAATAGATGCTGAATCACAGCAAATACTTTCTCTCCAACTATTAATATTACCATATGATTACCTTTGCCTTTTTGATGTAATGCATTACAATGAAAATTTATGTACATTAAACCAGACTCTGCATCACTAGGAGATATTTGATTTGAACATGATATATAATCCTTGCAAGTATTATTGAATTTGATCTGCAAGTATTATTGAATTTGATCTGCTAGTATTTTGTTTAGAATTTTCATATCAATATTCATCAAGGAAATTGTTTATCATTTTCTTCTGCTGTCTTTGGTTTCATCATTAGAGTAATGTCGGCATCATAAACTGTACCAGAGAGTATTCCCTCTTCTTGTCTTTTTAAAAATAACTTGAACAAGATAGGTGTAAGTTCTTTAAAGTTTTGATTAAATTTGGTTGTAAATATGTAGGATCCTAGGTTTTTTTGCTCCTGGGGAGATTTTTGATTACTGTTTCAATATTCATGATTGTGATTGATTTATTCAACTCTTCCGCTTTTAGTCTTGGCAAACTATTTCTAGCAAATATATGTGTAGTGTTTCATTGTAATCTCTTATGATCTTTTGTAATTTCTATGTCATCTGTAGTAATTTCTACTCTTATTAAGTCTGTTCAATGTTTTCTCTTTTCTGTTTCTCAAGCTAGAGATTTGTTGATTTTATCTTCAACAAGAACGAACTCTTAATTTCATTGATATCTTGTATAGTCTTTTTTATCTAACAATTCCATTTATTATCTTAACTATTTAAGGTGCTAAGCACACTAGATTTATGACTATATAATTAAAATTCATACTTAGGGAAAATAAACCTAGACAGACTATTTACACTTTTTTTTTGTTAAGTTTTTCTTTAATGGTGTTACGTTATATTGAAATGTTGGTTTATAACATTTTATATGATTTACAGGTACAGATTCACAACTATTCAAACATACGTTAACATATTATACCCATCACTAAAGCACAATTACCTTAAGCTATCGGGCCCTTTCTTTACCCCCTTCCCTTCATTTGATAACCTCAAATTTATGGTAAGATTTCTACAGTTTGTTTTGGTTTAGTTTTTCTGTTGCTTGGTTTTTCTCTTTATATTCCTCATGAGTGAAATCATCTACTATTTGACTTTCTCCTTCTAGTTCTGCTTAGCATATCCCCTCCATGTTTTGCAAATGTCAAAAATTTACCTTTTTATAGCTGAGTAGTATTACATTGTTTATATATACCACAGATTTTTAATCTACTCATTTACTATTGGACACAGGTTTTTACCATAGTTTGGTTATTGTTAATAGTGCTGCACTGAACAAATGAATATATATATATTCCTTTGAATCAGTGTTGTTGCATCATTCAGATATATATCTAAGAGTGGAATTGTTAATTGTTACCTTTTATAGCTGGAAGTCTGGAATTCTATCTTATCTGATATATATAGATGCATAGATATAGATATACAGGTATAGATCTACCCCTGTCCTATATTTAGTCCCATTTGCTTGAAAATTTGTTTTACAACCAATTACTTTAAGCTTATGTTTATCTTTGGAACTGAGATTGTATTGTCTTTTCTGAAGCAAGAAGCCAGCTGGGCCTTTGGA
Source organism: Talpa occidentalis (assembly GCF_014898055.3). Lineage (NCBI taxonomy): Eukaryota > Metazoa > Chordata > Mammalia > Eulipotyphla > Talpidae > Talpa > Talpa occidentalis. The sequence continues at coordinate 108,848,817 of NW_023604972.1, read as the reverse complement.
TTGGTGAGTTCACTTCCCATTTAGGTTTATTACTAATAAAGATTTATAACTGCCATTTTATCTTGTTTTTCTGCTAACTCCTTATTCATTTTTTTTTTTTGGATTTTATTCTATTCAATTTAAACATAAATGTTCCTTTCAACACTTCTTATAGAAGAGGTCTAGTGTAGGCAAACTCTTTCTGAAAGGTCTTTATTTCTCCCTCATATCTGAAAGAGAATCTTAAAGACTACAGTACACTTGACTGGGACCTTTTTTATTTTTAAATATTTCAAATATGTCATCCCATCCTCTCCTTTTTGTAAGGATTCTTCTGAGAAGTATGATATAAGCCTGAAAGACATCACTAACTACCTTCAATATTATCTCTTTGTCTTGAATTCTAGGTTGTTTCTCAACTATTTGTCTCGGTGTAGTTATCGTTGCATTTAGCTACCCAGGTGTTCTTTTAGATGCATGTATCTGTATATTTAATTCCTTTCCCAAGTTTGAGAAGTTTTCTTCTATTATTTGTTTAAATAATCTCTCTTCTCTCTCCCCCTCCTGTGATACTCATTATTGTTAAGTTGAAGGTTTTCTTCATTTTTCCCCCTTGTATTTCTCTTTTTCTTTCTTTGTGTATTATCTTCAAGGTCACTGACTAAATCCTCTGTTTCATCTATTCTGCCTATAGAATTCTCTAGAAGTTTTTATCTCATCTATTAAGGCTTTTGCATCCTAAATCTATTGTTTTATTATTATTTAAAGCCTTCACTCCTTTCTCTCCTGGGTTGTACTATTCCAGTATCACTACAAACACAGTCAAATTACAGTCTTCCTATTTCCTTTCACCATGACATTGCTCTTGATGTCATTCATTTATCTGTCAGTAGTTGTCTTTGCTTGGGATAATTTGGTTGTGAGTATATAGATGTGACAAACCCAGTGTTATCATTCAGCTACCATTTTGCTATATTTCCTAGCTCAACTTTAAACTGTAATGTATGGTTGTTTGGGGACAGAGTAATTTTTATGGGCTAAACCTTTTATTCAGTGTAATATTAATAATGTGGGGGGGGGATAAACAGAAATACTGAGAATCTTGCAACTTCTTGTAAAGTAAATAAATCTATGTTCATGGTGCAAACTAAGTGTTTGTATGTGGGTGACTATTTCATAACTTATCATCCAAATAGTGATCAGTGAACATATCCCTATATCAAAGAAGATACAGTTCCCATCTTTAAGATGGGATCAAAGTCAAATAAAGTCATTGTTCTATAACAGTATGGATTGAAGCAAAGTCTTTCCTGTGCTTATAAGCAAAGTTGAGTGACTTGAATTAATGTTCAAATATAAACAAAGTAAGCAGGAGTATAACTACTTTCTCAAATCCTATAAGGTTGTCCAGTCTCTAGCATCATTAAAATTACTTCATATCTGAAGTATTCCTAGTAATATGATTACTTGAATACGAATGTTTCTACTCTTTCTCTCTATTCCCTCTGCTATCTTCTGTAAGCTAGGGTAATCCATTGATGGCTACCAAAAATCAAAGAAAATAACCACTTATCAGCTGCTTCCCTCAAGAAACCCAGAAATCTCAGGTATGTCACTAATATTCTGACTTACACAAGCACATGCTAGAAAATCACCTTAACAAAAATGAAAGTGAACACTTTTCTGTCACCCTTAGTGGCCCATTGTAAGAATATTCTCCAAATGTTGCTTCAAATCCTTTTAAATATACTTCCTCTTAATTTCAGATTATTATTACTCTTTAAATTTTAACATGCATCCTATTATTCCAAAGAGCTCTGAAAAATATTTTATGGCACATAAATCTGATTTTGCTTTGTAAACCACAGGATGACAGAAATACATTTGATTCATTTTTTTTTAAGATTTATTTATTTTTATACAAGAACCAGGGTACAGGCCAGATGCGGGGGAGGGTGAGAGGATTCACCAGAGACAGGGCGGGGAACAGAACAGGCAGACTGAAGAAATACACTGCTGAAGGGAGCAGCGGGCAAGTCAGGAGAGGTCTGCTTCACCATGTGGGATTCTCACCATCTGGCAGTGATCGAACCCGCACTGCAGAGGCTGCAGACAGCTTCACAGTGCAGCACTCAACCGCCTGTGCCACCAGGGAGGCCCATTTGATTCTTTTTTTTTTTTTAAAGATTTATTCACCTATTTTATATAAGCACTGGGTACAGTCAGAAGCACGGGAAGGTGAGAGAATTCACCAGAGCCAGAGCAGGCAGAACGACGAAGCACACTGCTGAGGGGAACAACGGGCATGGCAGGAGATGTCTGCGCCATGTGAGCCCCCCAACCCCCGCCACGGACGGCTGGGGTTCGCTGCAGAAGCCGTGGGCAGCCTCGCAGCCCAGCACTCAACTGCTATGCCACTGGGGGAGGCCCTTGATTCATTTTTTTTAAGATTTATTTATGCATACAAGAACTGGGGTACAGGCCAGAGGTATGGGTGGTGACAGGATTCACCAGAGACAGAGTGGGGAACAGAACAGGCAGACCTACTGAAATACACTGTTGAGGGGAGCAGCGGTGAGGCAGGAGAGGTCTGCTGCACCAGGTGGGTTGCTCTCTGGCAGGCCGGGGATGGAACTCATGCTGCAGGATAGCTTGATAGCACTGTCTTTAACCCTTGCACCACCAGGGAGGCCCTGCTTCATTTTTAATGCATGGTTTCTTGAGTTTACTCTTTGGTCGTATCAGTTATAGGGATTCATTTGCTTCTATGGGGCTAGTAGTGCTTTAGCTGAGGGAAAAACGAAGTGCTATAGTTTTTCCCCTCAAGACATACAAAATCAAGCTGGTACTCTATAACTTACATCTATGAAGCCATTACCAAAACAAACAAACAAATAAATAAATACATCAGTATTAAATGAAATAAAATGACCTGTTTTCAGTTTTTTTAAGACTGAGAAATCCCTTGTAGTTTCTTGCTTATTTTCTTGTTTATATAGAAATCATCTTGCTTTTTAATGACTATATAAGTTCATATTGCAAATGAGGAGTCTTTTATATTCATTTTCAACACACCATGCAGTTTTTCATTGTCAAAAATATGAATACTGGATAATATAGTGAGAGGATATGGTTATGGCGGAGGCTTTTTCCACCAAACACTACTACATCTGTTTAAATTTCTTAACAGCTGTTACCGCTGATTTTCAAAACATTTAAAGACTTTACTGTACTCCCCGCTCCTCCAAGCAAGCCTTGTTCCTTTATCCCCCCAAGTCCTTTGCTTCTTTTTCACTTTCCTTTCCTCTGGGAAACTTCTTTTATAAATTGGCTGCATTTTATTGCCATCCTCTCTGTTCTTATCATCTGCCTTCTGTCACAGCCCAGCTGGGAATTGATTGAAGGAAAGAAGTGAGAGCTGGAAATGTTTCAAGTCATTTTCTTCTAAGCCCCAGGACACCCCAGGAACTGATTCATATACTTCTCACCTCCTTGCAATCTTCTCTCATCTCTTCCAAACACTAGTCTAAAACCACAGAACAGCATGTGGGAACCTGTCACCAACAGAAACACATGGTCCAAAACCCCATTAGCACTATGACATTTGATGCCCTAGACAGTGAGACTAATGTATTGCCTTTGCCAACACTTGTCAAGAAAATTATAAAATGTAATCAAGTTATCCATCTTTGTCTATGAGCTGTGCAGTGTCTACTGCTGTAATTAAATGGGATGTACATAAGGAAATAAAGGAGATCAGTTAGGTAGCAATAAGTTTCTTACCCAAGTCTGCTTGAAATGTCTGCTTAGAACTCCTAAAATGAGTATTTACCCTTTTCCATCTTCACTATAAGGAGTAAATAAGCTATGATGAGGTGAAAGTATAGGTGTCATAATAGAAAATTCTAAGCATTTAACCGTTAATATGAGACATACATAGGTCTTACCTCTATCCTTCAGGTCCAGCAGATAGAAACAATTCCAGGACCTCCCCTGGTGGCGCAGTGGTTGAGCGCTGGGCTGCAAAGCTGCCTGCAGCCTCTACAGTGCCGGTTCGATCCCTGGCCACCAGCGAGGGTCCCACATGGCATGCAGACCTCTCCTGCCACACCCGCTGCTCCCCTCAGCAGTGTACTTCATCAGTCTGCCTGTTCTGTTCCCCGCTCTGGCTCTGGTGAATTCTCTTACCCTCCCACGCTTCTGACTATACCCAGTGCTTGTATAAATAAATAAATAAATCTTTTTAAAAAAAAATTCCAAATGCCAAGAAGCAGTAGTTTTAACATAAAGTTTAAAAGAATCTTTTTATTAATGACATTAACATAACATTAACCTAAGACCCTAACCAACTATAGAGATAGGGGTTTGCATAGATTCTTGGGAATGGGAATAAGTGAAAGAAGCTATTGTTGCAATTATAGCCAATGGACCACAAGAATGAACACAAAACCACGTTACAGTTTATCAAATTCATATGTAGTATCCTAAGCCAGAATGGCCTTCCCAATACTTATTGCAAGAAAAAGTGAGATTGCACTAGTATGATAGAAAAAATAGGTAAAGCTGTATGTCACTGAATTATGTTTTTATCTATAATTTCTTTTTTATTCCCTAGCTTTATGGGAAAAGCTTTCAAAACTGGCTACTTTATAAAGCATTAAATTGTTTTAACTATATATATTGCTTTATTGGAAGTGTTTACTTCATTTTTTAACTGTCAGTTTCTAACTAAAACTGTCAAGAGTTGTTACTTTTAATTTATAACGAATTGAGCAAGATTACAAATCCTTTCCGTCTGTTATGTTTCAGATAGATTGGAAGCACAATGAAAGCAGAATCCAGTGAAGAAAAAAAATAGGGAGAAAAAAGGAAGTTATGAATGGTAAACACCGAGAGCCTTCTCGAAATGAACAAGGAGGCATTATGAATTTATTGACTTTTTCAGTATTTTTCCACAAGCCAGGACAAAAACACTGCCTATTATCATTGTTTCTTATTTGTCCTAACTTATAAATATTCTAACAAAAAGAGACCTGCTAAGTTGTATTACAATCCTAATGCTGAGCTGTTGAGTAGATGCTTCACAGTATTGAGAACATTCCTAGTTTTCCTGATTTTACATCTCATTTCTTCAAAATTTCTAGTTCATGGATTGTTGTGTTTTAGAAGAGATCACTAGATGGTCCCGAATAATCTACTGTCTATTTATTTAGAAATAGAATATCATGCATTTTAGATGAGCCAATGACCTATTTAACAAAGGACTATATTCTCAGCAAGGTATGATTATGTGATTCCGGAGGAAGGAGAGAAATAGTGATTGTAACTTCCAGATCACATTCTTACTAGGAATTCCCACTTCTGTCTCTCCCACTCCTATAACTTTTAATGTTGATATGGTGCTGGTGAGATAACTTTGTCAATGAGACAAGAGGACATCCTGAAAAAACAGTGGAACAATCAAACAAAGTTATCCTATTCCTTAATGCCCTCCTGGATCAAAATCATAGCCATGTTGGTGATTTCTCTCTTCTACAAGACAGAAATAAATCCCTATCTTATTTAAGTCACTATTTCAGGCTAGCAACTCAACCAATACCTATCTGTTATTATTGTTTTACTTTTTCCTATCATACTTGCCTTATAATATTCTAAAGATTCAAAGAAAATTTCCAGTGAATAAATTACAAAAAGTAACACATAGAAAATGTTGATACTGTAACTATTTTATATCAATTATCAAACAACTTAACTGCCTAACAAATTTGTCATGACAACTCAAAAACTATCCAAAATGTAAATGTCCCATAATTGAGCAGTGAAATATAAAATTTCACTTGAATAACTGTAATACCTCAAAAATCCAGCAAGGGATATTTCTCAAAATATACTCACTCTATATAGTTTTTCATACATATATTGAACAGGGATCTTTATTTGTTTGTTTTGGGCTTTTTTGAAAAGGAATCTTTAACAGAGGAGACTAGATTTGTGGTTCTGATACAAACCAGAGTAATTTTTTAAAAACACTGTGTCCATCTAAGAGAAATGTTCTTGCTACTCTAATAGCAGTAGGAGGTCACTCACAGATTTATATTCATCTTTAGGAACACATTCCTGATAATTCTATGACCAAAACAATGGGTACATCTACAAGACAAGTAATCAGAAAATAACGGGAAAAACCCAGGCAGGAGTAAGAATAGAAATTTACCCTCAGGACTTTCTTTCCAGGACTTAGAGGAAACAAAATTGGAAACATGGCTGTCACCAAGTATTAAAAATTCTTTCATTGATATTTGAAGACCAGTCTTCCTGCCATTACTGTGTCTTTCCAATGCAGTTTCCACCGTTTTAAAGTTTAGATTTATGAGAAGCATCAGTCCTCAGGGACTAGAGACAGAAAACAAATATGAATTTAACTACATAAAAAGCAATGCTTTATATGTCTATAGTCAAGTATAATTTTATCAAATGGAAAAAATAAGCCCATAAATATATTCTATCCTATTCAAAACAAAGACACCAGGTGATTTTGATTAAGTATATATTAAGCTTAATATCATTTTTTCTTATTCCTGATAACATAATTCTATTAGTGAATCTGAGAATAAGAACCCAACTACTTCTTTATAAAACATTTTCAACAGACATAAAGGAATGTGAAGATTATATAAGGAGATAGAAAACTTCTACTAAACTAAGGATGGCAAACCCAAAAATGTGATACATGGAAACTGCTGGTACATAAGTTTATATTTATAAGTTGAACATCCAAATTGTAATTCTCCATGAAGACAATTCTCACAGAATAAAATTCATCAACATAGAGTCAATGGGAGATAAAATGAGAAGGGAAAAAATTATCACAAGTAATATAATAAAAACTGAAAAGTCAGAGATAACCTAAAGGAAGTCATTTAATTTTAAAAAACGGACACATTAAAAACTCACACTGACCAATTTGTTAGAGTTTTTGTTGCAGTACTTAACACAAAATGGAATCTCAATGAACATAGTCTTCCTTCCTCCTACCTGCCCTTTCCATTTATTCCTTAGTATTTTTCACTTGTTTAATTTCCAGTGCTTCCCCTTCTGCTTTCTATTTGATAAGATACTATAAGCCCTTTTATGAGTTATTAATGTAATGCATTATCACAGGATTATTTTGTTATCAGGTTTCCTCACACACTCTTCCCAAAATAACTAACCAAGAACATATCTCCTATTTCTACAGTTAATACTTCTGTGCATAGGCTATATCCCATTTGTTTCCATATGTTCTAGGATGTTTTCAAAATAGCTTCCACCTTCATGCATCTGCAATATTTTCTGTTCCATGTACTTTGAGTGCTCCTTTTCGTTAATTATATTTAAACTTTTCAAGAACACTAGTTTCATCACATCCTGTTTTAATTCTTCCATTTAATGCCAGACTAATTAATTGCCTACAGTTTCCCCTCATAGATATTCATGAAATTATTCTCTCAAATGCAAAAATGATCCCTATCCATTTAGTTGCTTATTAACTTTTAGTAGAAATATCAAATTAAAATTCCTTGATTTTCCAAGATTTCACTCTGCTTTTTCTTAGTTTTAATTTCTTTTCCTATGTGAATTAAATAAAAACAATTAAATTGCTTATAAATATAAATGCATATAAAGACTGCTCAATAATTTTTATTCCCTTACTTCTCATGTGTAGAAGCATCATGTCTTCAATGTCCACACCCAAACTCTAGGTCATTGTCCTTTGCCCATCTCACCATTCAAATAACGGGTATTCTTTCTCATAATTCTCTATGCATATAAATACCAAATGCAACTCCACTTTTAAACTGTTATACCTCCAGGGCCTCCCCTGGTGGCGCAGCCATTAAGCGCTGGGCTGCAAAGCTGCCTGCAGTCTTTGCAGCGCCGGTTCAATCCCCGGCTACCGGGCAGGAGTCCCACATGGCGCGACAGACCTCTCCTGCAGTGCCCGCTGCTCCCCTCAGCAGTGTATTTCGTTGGTCTGCCTGTTCTGTTCCCCGCTCTGGCTCTGGTGAATTCTCTCGCCCTCCCGCGCTTCTGACTGTACCCAGTGCTTGTATAAATAAATAAATCTTTAAAAAAAATAAAAATAAACTGTTATACCTCCATTTGATATTTCTAGTTGCCCATTTGAGTGTCTGACTTGTATGTCTTGTCAGCTATGGAAACATCAGATCTCAAAGTAAAATTCTCTTAATTCAAAAACCAATGTTTTAGTCATCCATCCCACAGATTTGAAATTTTTAGTTTTACTTTCTTGATCTTTACACCCCTATAAATAAACTTAATGTACATTTTTCCTTATTTCAGCAATCTAAGTTTTCCATTTCTGTCTATTCCTACAGTTCAACCCATACCTTAGTTAGCACAACCATGTAGGTGTTCTTAATAGTTGTCCTCCTTTTCCCTCAAAGTCCTTCAACATATTAGTATCAACCATTATTTCAAAAGCATCTGTCACTGCCTTTCTCTCTGAAAGTCACGATTCAGTCATATGTCTAATGTTTTTCCTCTTGCTGCACTTTGCACCTCTGAAACTTTGCTTCTTACTATGCCATTACCTAAATCCGGCACCTCTGCCTTTTCTTCCTTTTCTCTTTTATCCATGACCAGAATGTGTCACATGGACATACTGTTTCTTCTTCTACTTTCTAATAAAAACTTCAAAATTCATTTCCAATTTTTTTATAAAGTTTTCCCTACCTTTTATTGAATTTTGTTTCCTCCCAGCATTTAGTCCAAAGTTAAATTTGAACTATCCTGCACAGTTCTTAATCTCACCTGATATACATGAAGTTCTACCTTCAGTACTGATATTCCTCTATCTTATGTCTTATTTTCATATAAAAACTAGGGGAGGGGGAGGGGAGAAATAAAATGATAGTAGATAATATGTAAAGGTAGATTTATTAATAAGAAGTAGGAGCTGATGCTGTTTATAGATGTGTTCCATTTGTGGTAATTCAGTGAGGTGTACATTTTTGTGTTATTTTCTTTGCTTATTGTACTTAAATAAAACTATTTTCAAAAGATGAAATTTTGCCATTTGTAATAATATAGATGGAATTGGAAGGGATTATGCTAAGTGAAATAAGTCATAAGGAAAAAAGCTGAATTATTTCACTCAAATGGAATATAAAGAAAAAAAAGAAAATTAAACCAAAAGAAACCCTAGAAATATGATTGCACAATTGTGGCTATTAGAGAGGGATAGGGATGAAGGAGGAAGGAGAGCAGCGTCAACTGTAAAGGAATTAGGGTGCCTGGTGGTAGGTGTAGTATGGTTAAAATACATCTGAAGAGAAGTATATAATTTAGAGGAATAAGTTTACAATGTACATGCCAATGTTACCTTGGGAATAAAAAGAAAATGAGCAGAAGAATGGCCTTATAATCAACAAAAACTATGAACCAGAGACACTTTTTGGGGGGTGGGGGGCGGGAGGGGAGGGATTGGGGTCAGAATGGGGGGATTGCAATTGTATGGGGAATATAAAAATAAAATTTATTAATTAAAAAAAAAAAGAATGGCCTTATAAAGTCCAAGATTTGCTTTGAGCCACTACTGAAAGAAATATGAATATTAGTTCCTTTTCCAGATAAAAATACCTTGCTAATTGCCTACTCTAGATGTAATTAAGAAGACATTCTTATTCATAAAAAAATTAAAAATAATTTGATTAGGAAAAGTTATACAAAAAAACGAAGACAACTGTATCTACTTCCCAATACTGCCTAAGATCAGTCCTAGAATTGTAAAAAATAAAGTCAGAATCCTTTTGGGTCAGTAAGTATGCTTAGCAGAGACAGAATAAGAATTTTACAATGTTTACCTGAACTGAGCTCAAAAGCAAAGATACTGCTTCTGAATGACAGGCACTGGTTAACAGTTGCATCTATCCTGATTTCAGGGAAATATAATTCCTTCAGGCTCTGTGTCAACTTAAAAAAGATGTCCCTTAAATCCATCTACTTCCCTTTGTTCTGGCTGATTCTATGCTTGCCAAGGCCATCTATTACTAGCAAATTGGGTTTCCCACATATATTGATGTCAAGAGTGGTGTGCTGAGAAGACAACTTGTGCAAGTTATAGATTACACTAGATGGATCGTCCTTTATAAATAAGCTGGATTGTGTTTTACAAATCCTTTTCTTCAGGATCTGATTACCGTGAATCAATTCATCAACATGTGAACAACTTAGGAATATCATTAGCTGAGGAGAAAAAACTTAGACTATAGAGGAGGAGGTCAAAACCGTGGTATAGAAACCATTGAATTGTGTCTCCTTACAAGTTCTCTCAGCAATACCAAAAGACAAAGTATAAATTCAGGTGTCTGCACAAATATTTTACTGTAAAATTTAAATGGACACCATCTAAAGACTAATCTTTATTTGACATACTAAAAAATCCTGACATGTGCTTGTTAAAATCTTACTAATTTTGCTCATAAAACTAATACTTTCTTATCTTCTCTACAGAAAATATACTCAATCATTCATTCAGGGAGATGACTTTCTATTCTCTGGATCTTGACTCCAATGGCACTTTATTCTAAATGACTCTTTATATAAAAATAATTTTTTATTGTTTTCCCTTATGTCATTGTTTTTATTTATTTTTTTAATATTAACTATTTTTTACATCATTGTTCATTTTTAAACAATATGTGTTTCCCGCCACCCCCTCAGGTGTAGTCCCCTAGAGTTTCCTTCACCAATGCACCCGTGCACCATCACCTCAGTCCCCTGTGCTCCTCCCTCTCACCCTCTGATCCCGCTCCCTCCTCCCCCCCTTGCAGAATGTCTCTGATTTATAATTGTTTGTTTTTGCTTTGTTGTGTTTTGTACTGTTATTATTTAAGAAAGAAATTCTTACCTGATATTTATATCCAACAGCACTTTCTCTTGGATCTAATTATGAAATACCTTAATGATAATCTTTGAACAGTCACAAATACTTGACTCAAATTATTTCCCTCTTTCCCATCTCATCTAAGTAATGAACTTATCCTTCCATTCTCTTTATTGCCAGTATTTTTCATGTAACATAAGTGTGTGAACATGCAAAAAAAGCAAGAAGGTATGTATTTAAACCAGACAAAGTACAATCTTCTTGAAGACATGGAACTTTCTATAGCAGGCAATGAGGAGCTCCAGAAGGGTTCAAAGTTTAAGTAGTATGTTTTTAGGTTCATGTCTTAAGTGAATTTACCCTGTAAAGATGGGTTTGAAGTATACAAAGTTGGAGCAGAGATTCCTTATAGAAGATAATTGCCGTAGCATGTAAGAGTTGAAGTCTAAGACTTTAATAACAGAAGGAAATAATAGGAATTATTAGTAGGCAAGGAAAATTTTAAAAAACACTTCCTGGTAAAAATCAGCAATTGATGAATGACTACATATAGGAAAAGGTAAGAAAATAGTAACTAACCAGACAAGACAGAGAACTCAGGAAGGGAAGTCAATATAGGATGAAAGATACAACTCGAGATACAAATGTACAGTTCAGTGAGAGCTCTAACAAGCAGTGGAATCTCTTTTTTTTTAAAGATTTATTTATTTATGCATACAAGAGCTGGGATATGGGCCAGAAGTGTGGGGGGTGAGAGGATTCACCAGAGACAGAGTGGGGAGCAGAACAGGCAGATCTACTGAAATACACTGCTGAGGGGAGCAGCAGGCGAAACTGGAGAGGTCTGCTGCACCATGTGGGTAGCTCCCTGGCCAGCTGGAAATAGAACTCAGGCTGCAGAGGCTGCAGGTAGCATCACAGTGCTGTGCTTAACCCCTTATGCCACCAGGGAGGCCCGAGCAGTTGAATATCTTACTATTATACTCTGAGTGAAGGTCTGTACTAAGCTTGTGAATTTGGAATAGTATATAAATAAAAGCTAAAACCATTAGAATGAATGAAATTAACTAACACCAATGTAAAGCATAAGAGGGTAAGAACATAGAACCAACATGGAGGGCAGACAATGAAAGAGACTTCTACCTAATCTCTGCAGACTAAGAACCAGGTGAAAAAAAAGGTACTATTAAGAAAAATTTCATTGGTAATTCCAACCCAAAGGAGGGAAAAAAAAATCTACTTTTTTCAAGGAATAGAGTATTTAATTTTCCAGGTATCCATTCTACCCTCTCCTAAAAATAACACTGTTGGGGAATTTTTGCTTTGAGTAAACTTTTTCCTGTATCTCAGTAGTCATGGCTTGGATTTAGATGAAAAGCATCTTCTCCACATGCTTCACAAGAGTAAAGCCCCCCACTCCCCACCCCGTGAACACATTCCATATAGCTGGTCAAAATAACTCCTACAGGGAAAGCATGTTATGATCCACCTAATAAGGGTTTCTGCCATGATGACAAACCTCATGAGCCACTACAATTCAAGACTGGAATTGTGTAGGTTGGTCCTTCTCACCACCCCAGGTGAAATATGCATAAGATGAACTCAGAGGTCAATAGATACAATAAGTATATAATTTATTATCCAAAGTAAAACATTTTTGTCTCGGATAAATGCTAAATAGGCTGCCAGGAAAACAGTATAAATTTAGACTATCCCAGACAAGTTAGGACTTACAGTCACTTGACTAAGAGATGAAGATAGACAGTATAAATTGAGCATGTGGACTCACTCTTAGGTTATAGAGCCAATAAATTCCTAATTTTGCTAAGTGCAATTAGAGCAGGATTTCTCTCATATTAAAATTTAGTTGGATTTCAAAGAAGTTATGTTTTAAAAAATTGTTATCCAGCATTATCTTCAAGTGAAGTAGTAGTGCCTATAGGCAGGGAACTTGAGAAGGGAAAGGGAAACAATAGTTTCATATACCACCCTCTGGTAATGTCATTTTTTGAATTTCTAATAATAATTTAATATAATGTTATATTTTCCATGCTTAGAACCTGTGATTGTTACAAATTTTAATAAGACAAATTTTTCTAGCATGGTATCTACCAAATCAATCATGTTACTATAAAAATTCTTAATCTGTGTCCTCAAGGTTAAGACAATAAAGACAAAGATAACATAAGGATCAAGATCATTTAAGAAAGGGCTCACCCTTATTGACCACATCAACTGAAACAGAACTACTTAGAATGTCAGTGAGCAAGAGTATAAACCATATACAGAACTTTAGCAATTATTTCTACTGGTGTGATAAAGTCATTAAAATTTTTACTTAAATCTATTCCTTGATTTTCCCATTGTAGCATGATACATAATATCCACCTATTAGGATTGCTATATATATAATAAAGGTTGCAGTTATTTTTCTCAAGAACTTCATATTTGAAGAAAGTCAGTACGAATATTATCATCCAACTCTTATTTGGGTTTTGATGTTAGAAGATAAAGAGAATGGCAAGTGACTGGATGACTGCTCACTTTGGGTCTCTCTCATGGCCTCTGTACTGGGGATCTTGACAGTACCAGGCAAGCAACAATGTGAATTCCAATGAAATCACTTAGATGCAAATGAAAGAAAGTCAGAGGGGAGTCAGCAAGTCTTGTCTTTAAGACCAAATTTTACAGACAGAAATGAATAACCTTGGACAAGTTCAAGCCAGATTTGAACAACACATAGAAGGGCACGGCTGAGGTAAAATGGATTTCATGTACAGCTACTTTAGAATAGTTTCAACAGAATGGGAATGGGGAACCCATGCAGAAAAGTGTTGAGGTAAATATATAATATGACATGGAGTTATAGAGTGAACAGATATTTCTCAAAGATTGGCAGTTCATGGGAAAAATAGAATAAAGAACTGAAGATGCCCTTTTCTAACTGCAATGTCCTTGACTTCTCAGGATCTTATTTATCGTGGCATACAGTTTTCTGTCTGGTACCAACTTACAGCCAACTTCATTTTCACTGCCTCCAGCACTAATCTTAAACTTCATAAAAATCATATCTTACTAACATTACAATTCTTTACCCCAAAACTGATTCAATATTTTTTATTCTACTTTTAGCCATCCTAGAAATTGGATAAATTTCAGTTTTTCTTCAGATTTTTCTTCAGATCTTTCCAGAAAATCCACATGTAAGTATCTACCCAAACAATACAAAACACTAATTTGAAGGGATATGCCCTCCTATGTTCATTGCAGTACTATTTACAGTAACTAAGCTATGAAACAAACTAAGTGTCCAACAATAGACTAGTAGACAAAAAAGATATGGTGTGTGTTTGTGTGTATACACATGTATACACACAAACACACACACACACACACCCAAATCTTTGTAGGGAGAGAGAAAAAAAGAGGTAGAGGTAGAGAAAAATATATGGTGTATATATACACTATGGAAAATATGGTATAAAAGATGAAATCTTGCCATTTTCAAACATGAATAGCACCTTAGGAATTATGCTAAACTATATAAGTCAGAAGGATAAAAACAAACACCCCAAGACTTCACTCATATATGTAATATTAAAAAAAAAAAAACAGCAAAGGAACAGACAAAACCAAACAACAAAAAAATAAAGCTTATAATTGGCTGCAGGCTAGCAGGAGGAAAGGTTTTTATACATACATTATGTTTTTGAAAATTATAGCTTTACTTCCTCTTTCCCAATTTTAATTCCTTTTATATATCATTCTCTTGCCTAATTTCTCTGCATAGGATTTCCAATACTACATGGGATAGTAATTGAGAAATTAAATATGTTGCCTTTTACTAGATCTTAATGGAAAAGCTTTCAGGTTTTTACCCCTGAGAATGTTAGCTGTGGATTTTTTTATTATACTGAAGTATAGCCCACCTTTATTATATTGAGGTATAGCCCACCTTTCCCTGGTATTTCAATGTTTTTTATCATATATGAATATTGCATTATCAAATGTGCTCTGGGCAGCCATGGATGTGATCATATGGTTTTTGTCTTTCCTTTTATTGATGAGGCAAACTATGTTTTTATAGTTTTCCTTTTCAGTAAATGGAAATTTTTATTTTCCTAAATTATCTAAGTAGATAGATTCTACCTCAACATAGAATTGTAAAGTATCAGAAGCTATCTGCTATAAAGATTCCTTCTCTCTAGAAGGACTTTTGACAGTTCCATAATAATTTAAATAAATGCTATTTCATTGTTGAGGACCAACCTTTATGTTTGCCAGATGTAATTTTATCTTTATTAGTACAGAGAAATAAACCAAATCAAAATTTTAATCTGTCTGGTCACTCACAGTTTTTATCCATAATTCAAACAATAGAGTCTAAGAATATTGGTATACCTGTATATCTGACTAACAGTATTTGAGATGCTAGCTCAAATTAATGTAGACATGGCATAAAATATAAACAAACTATGACTTTTAGATCTTATCAGGCCTGCTTTCTTTATTTGTACAGCCTGATTGGCTTTTACATGTTCAAAGGGTTTCATTTTAAATTGCTATATAAATAACCTACATAGATTCCTTGATTTTGTGCTTGACCCAGAAAAGCAAAAATGTTTACTATGTTCCCCGAGACCAAAAGGGCTGCTGATATCTGCTATAGAATATCAATGTTTATATTGGGAATTTTTTTCTGTGCCATATGATCTCATCCCTGATGTGGCTGCAAAACCATTACCAAGCACACCCGGATTACCAGCTACTCAGTGTAGACACAGTGTTCTCAGGGTCTCTGCAAACAAGTCACTAACCTAGTTGGGGAAAAATCCATAGTTACAAATGCATTGATTCCCCAAATCTCAATATAATGAAAAGTCACACAGTGATACCTGGACTCTAATTTCAAATTTCCAAATTAAAGATTCAGTTATACAAATGTTATTCTACAGGACTAAATTCATCATAGCAATTTCTGTGAACTCTTATTGATAGCTTATCAATGTAGGAAGTAGAGATAATAGAGAGATATTATTGTGACATGAAGCAGCTGTCTATGGGCATGGGTATTAGAGCTCCATACTACACTGCTCCTTTCCTATATGTTACCAGCCATGAGTTTCCAGCATATAATAAAAGATACTATTCTCATCTGTCAATCAATCCCACTATGCTGCAACATAGCACAAATTTTTAGATGTTTGCATTACTTGCTATAAAGTA
The DNA here is from genome assembly GCF_014898055.3 of Talpa occidentalis. Taxonomy (NCBI): domain Eukaryota; kingdom Metazoa; phylum Chordata; class Mammalia; order Eulipotyphla; family Talpidae; genus Talpa; species Talpa occidentalis. The sequence goes on along the minus strand of NW_023604972.1, from coordinate 108,832,724 downwards.
CCAAACCCTGTTTGACTGTGGACTTTGTTTTGCTTCCATAAAAGGTGTGCTTTTATAAGGGTAAAAGGCTTAAGTCTTAAATTGTTCAGGTAGTAAGATGTTTATGATTGAAATAACATAATAATCTAGGACATGAAAGGTAAATTCCTCCAGATGCCCATCTAGCTATCAAAACTACACAGCTTCCTAGTGATCTTTATCTTGGGACAATTTTATCAAGGCTGTATCTAGTAGACTGGAGCAGAATCAATTTAGTTCTCTATACTGGTATCAGGCAGAATGTTAAAATAGAATCAAGTCACATAACTAATGTTCCTAACACATATGCCCTAGTAGTTTGCATTAGTAACAGGACACAGTGACATGTTTATAATTCAAATATACTTGCTTTGGGGCTGATAAAAAGTAAAACAAATTTAAAGAATGAAATGCCAATAAAGTCTGAAATTTCCTATCACTAGGAAAATCCACTAACTCTGTTTTATATGAACAATGAAAGACATGCACCTCAATAAATAGGCTATATAATTCTAACTAAATGGTAAAATCATTTGTAGACAGTACTTAATGAGTGTTAGTAACTCCTTTCATACCTTCAGAAAAGAATATAACAAACACAAAGAAATCAAATTGATATTTACTATCATCTGTCAGGTAACCTCAATTTACCCACATAAACTAGCCTAGATTGCATACCAGATACAAAAAATTTAGACAAGATTTAACTTTCAAAAAGAAATTTAACTTGAAGCTGAGTATTTGCTGAAAGTCCATAGATTATATCACTATATGCTCACTTAATCATGAGTACATTCAGTACACATGAAACTGTCCTGAACACTTTTCTGAGTGTTCTTGAACACCTAATTTTTTTTATTACTTATGGCTATAAAATAGAATAAGGAAAAAACAATTCAGGAGACAAGTTGCTCACATGGACAAGTAAACTGTAAAGGAACTTGTCAATTTAACCACTGTTTACCAATGACAGTTGATGCCTCACGTTCAGTATTACACTTCATGGAATGTGTTCCTGCATTTTGATAAGTGAAATAATGGTTATTAGCCACAAAGAAACAATCAACTTGCCAAACAAGTGCTGCTCTGAATCATAACAGAAGAATTTAAACACTCAAGTGGAAAATATCATAAGACAGAAGGAAGAGTGCCACCTTCTGTTCACAGGAACACTTGATCCATTTATCAAAAGAGAAAAGGAAAATAACCAAGACTTGACCTCCAGCGAAGATTCTATTGGAGAGCTAAGATTTCTGATTTAGGAAAATCACAAAATTCTGAAAAAATTTTTTCATCCTGAAAGATGATGATTCTTCTTCACAGAAGTAACATGATTCCATGTAACCCTATTTTTTTTTTTTTTTTTTTTTTGTTTAAGATTTATTTTTTTATTTATTTATACAAGCACTGGGTACAGTCAGAAGTGCAGGAGGGTGAGAGAATTCACCAGAGCCAGAGCGGGGAGCAGAGCAGGCAGGAGGACCAAAGTACACTGCTGAGGGGAGCAGCGGGCGGCAGGAGAGGTCTGCGCGCCATGTGGGACCCTCCTCCGGTGGCCGGGGAGCAGCCGGGGATCGAACCGGCGCCGCAGAGGCTGCGGGCAGCTTCGCAACCCAACGCTCAACAGCTGCGCCACCGGGGAGGCCCAACCCTATTTTTCTATAAATAAAACATAGTAATACTTTCCAGATCAGACAATATGAGACACTAAAAAAAATGGTCTTTGCAGCTCCTATGTATCACAGGCAAATTTTCTAGTTGATAAGATTCCCTCTTCCTTTAAGTGTCTGCTAATTATTTGTCTATATAGTCTATTAAAAAACATCCACCCTTACAGATAATAGGTACCACATTTTCTGGAGTTCAAACTTATTCTTCAGTTAATCACTGATGCTTATGATAAGGTAGAGCTATATTTACCTTTATCTCATATATCCTGAAAGTAGAATAAATATTTTACAGTGATTTTAATAATCAGCAGAAAAACATTCTCTCAAATATAGCTTTCTCAAACTGTAATCATCAAGGTCACAGATGGAGTTTTAAAAATAAGTAGGTTGTTATTTTCAAAATAAAAACTTAATTTATGATCATGTGATACAAATGTATTTAGTAAGCAGAAGTTAAAGAAGGTGTTTATATCACTTGTATTTAGTTACTGATACTTTTCCATCTGCAGTATGCTATAAACTAGGAACAACAAACCAGCTTTTGCAACATTTTAATATTATATCTAGGTCTGTACTTATATATCACTATCAACGGCCAAAATATCCAATTAGTCATTATGTATGCTCAGTTTTACTGAGGTACCGTGATCAAAATAACAAAGAACTGTCTGTTCAGTCAACATAGAAGACATTGAAATGCATTGCGGTTCAGAGAATAACAAAAAGAAAGAAGCAAAATATTCATTTCTTCATATTTATCATTGCAGGCTGTGCATTTCTTCACCAACAAAGGATCATTCCAAGCAATATTTCCTAAGGTAACATTAGGGGAAAAGATAATGGAGGAAACAAGATGTGACAACTTCAAAAGACAAATGTTCAACAGTTCCTGGTTGTCTTGCCTCAACATGGATATAGCTAGTTCCATTCCTTTTATGCAGCAGAATCCCCATTTCAAACACAGTAAGATTTGGCTTCAACATAATCCCAAGGTTGTCAATCTGTTGTTTTTTTTTTTTTAAACAAAAAGAACCAGGAACTCAAGTGTATAAAAATGTATCTAAAACAATCTCCATAGCTACTGTACCAGATAATATCTTAATATAACAATTCTGGCTTCATTTAAACATAGGGCTTAGCTGCCAATCCTCCTCCCTCCACTAGAATGAAGGTCAAAAAAGAAAAAAAAAATACTTTAAAAAGAGGATGAGTAATGGGTTTTTTTAAGATAGAAAATTAAATAGAGTGAGAAAGGTCAACAGCAGAAAAATAGCTAAACAGAATGTTAGAAGCTAAAAGGCAGAAGAACTTGAAAAAAATACCCATCAGTAACAGAAGAATAAATTGTGATCTAGTCAAGCTATGAAATACAGCAATGAAATGGACAAAATGGACTATAACTTTTCATAACAATATGAATAAGCCCAATCAGAATATTCAACAAAGAATTGTTAAAATCAAAAACAAATGGAGATCCTTGAAAATTCCCAGACAAAAACCAGTGTAGTCCACCCTAGGAAAGTTTAATTTATTCAAGCTTATTTGATCTAGGTCATTTTTTGTTATTCCTCTGGACTTCCTAAGCAAAAGTTACATTTTCCTATGGTCGATATGAGGTAACCAATACCAATTCTCTACCATTTACAACAATTTTATTATAAACTATTACAGTGAAGAATGAATAGTCACTGATTTCTCACTATATAAACTGCTTTCTAACATATAAGCTCCTGTCTCACAGTAGAGCTGGTCCTCCAATAACTTTGGTTCAATATCTCCTCCACTCATTTAGTTGTGTCACTTAAAGTTATAATGTGCAGGAATGTATGACAAGTGCAGTGAGGATTTACTGTATATCCCTAAGCCTTGTTCCATATTTTAGCTTGAGTACTCTCAGTTTGCAAACTGTGTTTTTGGTGCATAAACAATAAACTTTTACTAAATACTACTTCCATGATTCATTGGCTTTACATTATCCCTGAACTTTTGACAAAAAAGTCACAAATGATTACGCACCAACTATTTCCACTGACATGAAGTTCATAAAAGAAGCAGAACTGTAATATATTAGAGAAACATTTATAGGTAGCAAAAATATCAGGGGTCTCCCTGGTGGTCTAGGGGTTAAGTCTCAGTGCTATCACCACTTAGACCTGAGTTCCATTGCCTGCCAGGGAGCTACCCACATATGGCTCAGCCGACCTCTCCTGTCTTGCCACTGCTCCCCTAGCAGTGTATCAGATCTGCTTGTTCTGCCCCCCACAATGTCTCTGATGAATCCTTTCACACTTGGCCCTGCAACTCTGGCCTACACCCCAGTTCTTCTATGCATATGTAAATAATTTTTTTTAAAAAACTGTCTAAAAAAATACATATATAAGGAGCATAGTTGCCTTTGAAAGAGAAGGTAGTAAAATCACAAAGGGACATACAGGGACTTCTTTGGAGCCACTAATATATATTTATTGATTCAACTGGTGGTTTAACTACTTCTCTTTAAAATAATTTGGTATGCTACCCGTAATTTGTACTCCTTCATGTGTGTTCTATATTATTATTTAAGGCTGTTAGCAAAAGAAACAGGCATGTGACAACAAATATTTACAACAAAACAGTAAACTGAATAATACATTCAAACTTAAGAACAAATATAAAATTTTCAACACAGAATTCTATATCCAGTCAAATATTTGGCAAGCATGAATGTAGCATAAAGACATTTCACAAACTCCAGTTCTCAAAAAGTCCTTCTCATTTACCCTTTATCAGAAAGTTGTTGGCATTTCAAAAGCAAACAAAAAATTGAAGCAATTACTACAGGAAAAGCTAGCATTTGCTCAAGACTCACCTGTGAAGTACATGAAATGGCCCTAAAAACATCAACATCAATTTAAAAATGTAAAAATGCAAACACAGAAGTGAGATACATCAATATTGTGATATATCCCTAATAGAAAAACAAAGAATAATGAAAGAAAATTATGTTTCATAGTATGAGAGATCAATAATTTATGCACTGATAAAATCTGCTTTAATATCTTATTTCTGGTTAAACAAACTATCACAAATTTAGCAGTTTACATTAATATAAATTTATTTCCTTACAGATATACAGGTCAGAAATCCAGAATGCAGCTGACTGGGCTAAAAGCCAAGGAGGTTCTTCCCTGGAGGTTCTAGGGGAAAATGTTTCCTTAATTTTCCAACTTCTAGATGTTGCCCCCATTCTTTAGCTCATGACCTCATTTCTCCAGCTTCAAAGCCAGCAATGGTCAGTGAGTCTTTCTCACATATCACTTAAACACTGAAGTTGTCCCTCCCTCTTCCACATTTAAAAGGTGGTGCAGGCGTTTGAGTGCAGTGCTGTGGAGCTGTCCGCAGCCTCTGCAGTGCAGGTTCGATCCCAGCCAGCCACGGGGATACCCACATGGCACAACAGACCTCTCCTGTCTCACCGTTGCTCCACTCAGCAGTGTATTTCAGAAAGTCTGCCTGTTCTGTTCCCCATTCTATTCTGGTGAATTCCTCTCACCCTCCTGCACATCTTGCCTGTGCCCCAGTTCTTGTATGCATGAATAAAATAAATCTTTAAAAAAAAATAAAAGAACTTGTGATTACATTGGAAACACCTGGATAACTGAGATTACTCTCCTTAAGGCCAGCTGTAATTCCTACTGCCTCAATGTTCCCTGCAACCATATAATATGTTCACAGTTTCTGGAGATGAGGGCTTAGACTGATTTGGAGCCACTATTCTGTCTACTACAATAAAGAATATTATGTTAGAATATAGCTGCAAATACCAAAAGAACTAATTGAAAATGTTTTTATCTACTAATTGAAAATGTTTTAATTTTGGAATGGCGAAGAAAGAAGCAGGGAGCTACTGTATTTCACTTTAGATTGTAAAACTATTTGATTTTATATAAAGGAATTATTTTCATTAAAAACAATTCTTTTTGTCCTTCTATTCTTATTACCCATCAGAGACATCTACAAATAGGTTTCTGAAGACATTGTCATAAACAAGAATTTCCACGGTGAAGTCTTTGATTGTAAGATGTTTTTGTTGATGAAAGAAAATCCCCTTGAGTCTAAAAAAAAAAAAAGAGGCACTAAAGGAAAATCAGCATTGGTGCTTTTTTGTCATAAAAAAAGTCAAGAAAGAATATGAGGAAAATCAGATGAGCCTTTTTCTAAAAGGCCATCTGAGAGTTATCTGACTAGGAGGGAAAAAGGAAGCTGGATTGTAAGTCCTAGGATAGTACACTAATTCTGGTGGAGGTAGAAAAGCAGGTATGTGGGAAGGATGAAATCAGCAATAAGAGGTTTCCAGTCCCAGCCAGAGTCCAAACAAAGAAATTTACCCAAGTAGAAGCAAAACCTACAGACTGTCCATCACTTGTCCTATGAAATAACCATAGTAAGAGGAGTTCCCAGGATGGCAGAAGAGGGAAGATGTCAAACTCACCTCCTCCGATATTTATAAATAAATTATTCATAAATAACTGTAGGATAACTAGATGGCCATTGTGTGCATAGAGATGACACAACAGAGAGATAAGGAAAACATGTTAATTAACTAAAATACTTAAGTTTAAACCCACTGAAAGGAAGACACAAAGAGATACAAAATATATTTCCAAGTCAATACTTAAAAAATATAAAAAACACAAGGCTCATCAGAGTGGAGTGTTTAATGTATATCTTTGAGGTTATCAAGTCAAGAAAATAATAAATATTTGTATTATAACAGTACACTTGTAATAGAACTAAAAACACTGAAAAGATTTGTAAGAAATTAGCATGGTGTTGAATTAGGCAATAAAGGGTGAAAAATAACTTATCAAAGCATGTCCTTCAATTGCTATGATTTTTGACTCAAGTGAATGTATTATTTATGCAACATAATCAAACATCTTTTTAAAATGTGTAAATTCAAATTTAATGTTTACATAAAAACTTGCACACCCATGTCCTTTCTGTATATCTGTTAGCTGTTCCAGAATCACATGAGTCTGATGGCTCAGCATGGCTGCAGAATTGTGAAGATGAACAACATGAAACTAATCTGACCATGTTCCACAAAAATCGGTGATACCCTTGCATTTCAAATTTTACCTAAAATCACTTAATTTCAGGATTAACTTTAGAAGTTCCTAATAAGCCCTCACACCTCGCATTTGAATATACTCAAAGTAAAGCACCATTTATAGAAAAGGCATTTAATATTTTTATTTCTGAAAAGCAGTTGATAGACATTTATTCTTCATGCAAGAAAAATGTAGCACAAAAATATCAATGGGAAGAGACTGAGGAGAGAAAATAGTAAGCTAGCACTATCTCTTCTCTTATTTTCCATTCCCTCTGCTCTTAGTCTCTATCCTGGTTAATCTTGTCTGCTTCATTTATCTTCTCCTCCTTTCTTATCGGTTTTTTTCCTCTAGTCTTTGAGTTTCACTGAGATAATTTAGATGCACCATGTCAATACTCCCCTCTGAGAGGGAGGGAAAGAAGGAAGATAGGAAGGTTAGTTTGCTGTTGTAGCTATGTCTGCTGAGTGCATTCCATTACTGCCCTCCGTCCACTAAGAGAAATGACATGAATCATTGCCCCATTGTTTTTCTGAACATATGAATTGCCCCATGATGATGCTCACCAGGACATTCATATGCCCTGCCAACAAGACAGTGTTGTATCAGCCATTGCTGCCTTTGAAAAATAGCCTGCCTCATATTGTATATATCTGACAATCACTGTTTATCACACGTGTTTCCACCTGCTATAATTTGGCTTGGTTTCTTTCTTATCTGTATCCCTCGCTACACTATGAAATCCTGGATGTCAGAGGATATATTTCTCATCTATATATTCCCAGAAATCACAAAGGTCCTGCTGTAGAAAGTACTTAGCAGGTGATTGTGTAATGAATAGGCAAAATTCAGAATATGCATATGATGTTCTAACCTAAAAATTGTCCCAAAACTGATAGAGTAAATGGTCTGGTTTCCTCTAAAAGAATAAACCAGCTGGGCTATAAAGTTAGAGGATGTTCATTTAAGCTAAATAGCTATAATAAAGTAAACTCAAAAATATTAAAGTTGGTTTACAAATTTAATTTCTTCTCTACTAGAGATGTAAACCACAAGTATTCTCAGAAGTTAAACAGATTTAGGTTCAAAGTATTTCTCTGTCACATGCCATCAATATAACATTGAGCTAACTATTTGTGTGACTGTTTCTTATTTTAAACATAAAAGAAACAATATCTATTTTGAATGTTATATTGATGAGATGATACATATAAATAGTGCAAAGGTTAGATGTTCATATGCAGTAGCAAAATATATTGCATAATATTTTGCGATATAGTATAGAATAATAAGATCAACTATCAAACCAAGTTGTATCAACTAGAAAACCAACTCTTCAATTTTTATAAAATGATCCCTAATTACAAAAATAATGGTTAATTATATGCATATTAATCTATTTAATGGAAGCACATTTTGCAATTCCATTCATTTTATATGTATTGTTCCATTTAATGGAGATATTTAATAATTTTTCTTTAAATTTAATGGTGTATTACTTCCTTATAAAAGAAACTTTTAATGAAATTAGCATGTGAGGGATAAGAAATAGAAATTACGACTACTATCCCCAAGTCTGAGGATAATAAAAGGAACATTTAAAGATAAAATTTGGAGAATAAAAATTTTAAGGCAACATTAAATAGTATTCAAAAAATAACGTCTTTTTAGCCATTTTGTCCAAATGAGTTTGTATATGTAGAATATTAATTTATCCTCCAATTTGGTTCAGATAGGATTACAATTGGCATAAGAAAGCTAGCATGTTAAATACATATTCAGAGACTAAAGATATCATCAATATTATATAATCACTGACTGCAAAATTATTTTTTTCAAAGATTTATTTATGCATACAAGAGCTGGGGTACAGGCCAGAGGTGTGGGGGTTGAGAGGATTCACCAGAGACAAAGCAGGGAACATAACAGGCAGACTGACCAAAGTACACTGCTGAGGGGAGTATCGGGTTAGCCAAGAGAGGTCTGCTGCACCATGTGGGTAGCTCCCTGGCTGTGAATCGAACCTGCGCTGCAGTGGCTGCAGATTGCCTCATAAGTTGCGTCCTAACCCTTGTGCCACCAGGGAGGCCCCTGACAGCAAAATTATTAACACACACCAAAAGGAATTCTCTCCACCAGTTACAAATATACAATTATTCAAAGAAATGAGTAGACTTCATCATAAAAATTATAACATTTGAAGAAAGCGACTGAATTCAATAATATTACTGTCTGTACATTTATAAGACTATATATTTTTCAAATTTTATAAAGTACATTTAAATTATGGACTTTGTCAAGCTTGAAAATTCTTCAGTCTTTAATGCTGAAACACCCATAATCAGTGTGATTCCTAAGCAACATCTACAGCTCCTGATAGTAAAATTTCTATTTCCCGTCTACCTGTTATGATTTTCTGCTCCTCAGGTTCCATTTTTCTACTTTGCAGGATTAACACTTTCCAAACATTAGTCCAAATTATCTTCACAACAAGTCTACCCAGTAAACATCCCTGGAAGTGAAAACTGAGGCTTGCATAACTTCCCCAAATTTCATATAGTTGCTAAGTGGTAGAGTACAGACTTGTAAACTAAGTCCACACTATTAACCATCACATTGTGATTCTCAAATATTTTCTAAGTTCAGAATGAAAGCACATTCAGAAGTTTCATACATACAATAGGTAAATTTGTACCAAACCCATTTGGTTGAATAATGGTGACAAGGCTGAAGATCTAAACTTATTCTATTTTCCCATATCTTCAGAAGGAACTCCAAGGTGAACAGTTTTAAGAAACTATACTCTCAATATTTCTTTCAGCTAAAATACACCTGCTTGGAACAAGTTCCCTCTCAGAGGCACCAATCTGAAACCATTGATTTCTTCAGTGGAATATGCCTCTTGGCCCTGGGCCTGAAGGGAATTAATGTACCCAAGGCAACATGTAAACAATCAAGGACAGGACTGGATGCACAAACCACCCCCTCTACCTCTTTCCCAGATGGAATTTTCAGACAGCAATCTTCATACTACTCTAACTAGAGTTCTTTTTATGTCTTTAGTTTCTTTTTTCCCTCATCCTTGAATCACCCCACAAATAAACTGCCCCACCCAGCTCCCTGCCTCCTGCCATGCCCTCAGAGGATTCAAACCAAATCAGGATATGATAAAAGCTCTGCAGCACCCTTAAAACCAAATGGGTAAGCACCATAAGAGGATTGTTAGGCAGAAAAGTAGCAGCAGGAGCTCCTCTGATACCCCAACACCATTCTTAACATCTTCCCCTTGCTTCTCATCTGCCTAGCTAATTAAAAAACTTCTCCAATGTGGAAAACTGCAGGTAGATATATAAGCATATAAACTTTCATTGTTTAAGTAGTATTTTATCATGTCTCCAAAACTAAAATTAATATTCCTACATCACAATATTGTTCTATTATATGAAATGTGCAGATACTTTTAGAAAAAATATTACTTGGTGATTCCAACCATTCAATAGAAAATGTGGAATATGCAAAGAATTACTTGGTCCAAAATCTAAAATTCTCTTAAGAAAGCAGAGAAATATCCTGAAAACTTGGGTTGGGTTGACTCTGTGTCAGAGCCAGATGGGTCAGGCCCCCAACTCTCACTTTCCCAAGCAATTTAATAAGAAGATAAGAATCATAAAGCCTATCTTCTGAAGTTTGGCAAGCAAAGGTAATATAATGAAGAAAAGAGTACTTTCAAGAAATAGTGCTGGCTCACCTGAACATCCATGTGCAAAAAGGAAAAAATATCTAGGCACAGACCTTCCACACTTCACAAAAAATTAACTAAAATTAGATCATTGACCTACTGTAGAAAGCGTAACTACAAAACCCCTAGAAAATAACCTATCCTTTTCAACCAAATTAGATGATTTAAAATGTGACTTAATTGTATTTGTTCTAATTTGTGTAAGAAATATAAGTATCAATACCTCTCCCTCACCTACCCCTACTGAGGAATAGTGTTATGATCATTTTCACATTTTAACATCATTTGAAATCTTGTCACATGACCACTTCTGAAAATATTATTTGTTTCAGGTAGGAGAAAGAAAATGGCGATATCATTGAAGGTGGCAGGCTGGCCATGTAGATAATATCTGTGTTCTGTGCAACACTTTGGGGGACATTACTGTCAAGAATCCTGTTCTCCTCTCCTGCACTGCTGGCGGGAGTGCAAACTGGTCCAACCACTATGGAAAGCTGTGTGGAGATTCCTCAACCTACTAAAGATAGAGCTTCCATCTGATCCAGCAATTCCACTCCTAGGTATTTACCCAGAGGACACAGAAACATTAATTCCAAAGAGCACCTGCACCCCTATATTTATAGCAGCACTATTTACAATAGCTAAGCTTTGGAAACAACCCAAATGCCCAAAAATAGATGACTGGATCAAGAAGATGTGGTACATACACACCATGGAATATTATTCAGCATTCAAAAAAGATAAACACATGCAATTTGCAGCAACATGGATGGCGCTGGAAGGGATCATGCTCGGTGAAATAAGCCAGAAAGAAAAAGAAAAATACCGGATGGTCTCACTCATAGCAGGAATCTAGAAAATCTAAATAAGGGACCAGTAAAAATAATAACTATACGAAAGAAAAAATCAAAATCAACAACTATGAACCAGAGACACATTATGGCAGGGGGGCAGGGAAAGGAGGGATTGGGGTCAAAATAAGGGGGTTGCAATTGTATGGGGAATATAAACATAAAATTAAAAAAAAAAGAATCCTGTTCTCACCTTCATTTCCAATAATTTATTATTCGACAATGCTCACAGAGTAATCAAGTCAGGGTGATTAGAATGTGCTGAGCAAATTATAAGAATCAAGTAAATATAGCATTGTGTCAAAGACTTTTTCAATATCAATAAATAAGCACTAATGAGAAAGAATATTTTCTAAGCTTTATGAAGGTTTATAAAGATCATACTTATTTCATTTAGTAATATAGACCTAGACTCACAAAAGAGATGGTCAATAAATAATTATTGAATTATTCAACTAATTTACTTGATTTTGGTGGAGGGAGATCTGCTACTTTCCTCCCTCCTGGTAAATACCCTACAGTTAAATTCTACAGTTCAAATATTTGCTTAACAATTGCAGAGTCAGAATAAGATTCTTTGTTTGATAAGCCAGGGAGCTGTAATAGCCAAAACAGTCATCACTGATATAGGGATGGATGTGCAAGTATATCAGAATTGGTGGCTATAAAGGCTCTCCCCTCCCAGGGCAGAAATATACAGAAAGTCCGAGTTCTTATTTTCCAGACACTTGGCAAAACTGTACCTCTGTTAATACTATTTTCCTTAGATGAGTGGAATACAGTTGCTTAAGGCTTTAGCTTTCTTGAGATGCTCACACTATAGTCATGCCTCCTCGAATCTATACTCCAGTAACCCCAAGACTCCCAGCAACATACTTAGAAACCCTTTCTTGGATGACTTCTTCAGTTGACTAATCTCATCCATATGCATTCACTCTTGATAGTCTTCCACTTCAAGTTCTGGAAGCAGTTTGCCATATCTTTATTTTCAGTCACTACTATGTCTGATGTTCTGTTAAGGCAACAATTTTGAATAGGCAATAGCAAGCAAATGAAGTGAGATTTAGTGTTAGCTTCTAGTTATATTACATTAAACTGAACCTGAAGGAAGCGCCTTCATTCTTAGTTTGCCCCAGGATTTTTGGTGTTTTGAATACTGTTTAGATGCTTTCACTTTGATGTCTTAATTATATTCAGATATTATATCCAGATAAATTCACAATGAGAGGTCTTGGATTCTGAGATCTTTAATAATTTTTACTTGAACACATGAAGAGATGTTTAATATATCTTTGATACAAAAGTGAGTATATCTAAGTAGAAATGCATTTTCCATTTACTATTTAGCCAACCTCTTTTCCACTTTTTTCTCCTTTTGCTTTCTTTTGGTGATATTCACTAAGCAGTAAAGCTAGAAAATAGACGAAAAAGAAAAATGGGTTTCTCAACCTATAATTTATAGGTTTCAAAAGTTTCTTTCCAAGTTACATATTAGTCCTAACATCATGTTGATTTTTTGAACATTTTTCTTGCTAACTTCCAGGCAATAATGGAGCTCTTTCTGTATAGTAATTGTCTCTACAATGTAGCAATTGTTGTGTTTTCCACAGTAGTATATTGCTTTTTGAAATATCTTCAAAGCAATTTCTAGATATTACGATAACTAAAATTACAGGTTTAATTTCTATTTTCGCATATGTGAGTTAGTACCATATTTGTATAAGCAGTCAGTTTTCTATTGCATAATCTATATATCATATGAGCATTCCCCAGTGACTCCAAATGGCTAAATAAGAGTCTACTGGATAATGTAAAGTGAAAAAACCAAGTACAGATCCAAATTCTGTAACTAGAAAACAGGAGAAATGACTTCAGCCTAGAAAAAGAACAATTACTATAGACATCCACCACCACAAGGAAATCAGAATTACTTTTATCTGTTCTGGGATAGCACCACCTCCTATCAGTTTCACCTTCATTCAAATGCCCTCAGAACAGGGTCGGGAAGAGCACAAGGAACTACCGTGATGGTGAAAGGTGAATTAGTGGTGAGAATTTTATGGGGACTACACTTGAGAGGAGAAAGCATATGTACAAACATGAAGAATGATGTAACAAATACATAGAAATAAAGTAATTTTTTTTAAAAATTGCCCTCAAGCCAGCTGACCATGATTGGGGCTACTTTGTATTACACATTACCATTAAAGAAGTTCTACCTCCCTAACCTGTTACTTCTAGCAGTGGTTAAGCAACAATATTGGTCTGATCTGGAGCTCATGCACAGTCATGGCAATATGAGCCAGGCTATTTGATTTCCACATTCTTAAATGGCTATAGCAAAACAGTAATTTCTGTACAACCTGTAAGTTAGTGAAGAAAAATGAGATCAAAGGATAAAGCCTATTTCAAGGTCATTTGAAGTTGACAATGATCTACTAAAAGGTTGTGCCTATCAACTATGGCCCTCTCAGAAAGTTTCTGGCTAAAACTACAGGGAATCTATTTGATGCTAAAGCTGCTTTTTGGATTGGCTATATAGATAAAAGATAGTAGGCATATATACATGTGCATATCTTGCGGACAGAAAATATTGAAAATAAAATCTTTGACCCCCCCAAAGCCCCATCTAGCTCACAGTACACCTGTATACGTTATATTCACAGAAAATGTGCCTCTCAAACAAAGTAACTATGTATCTCACGATCTCCCATTCTCTCCTCTACTGCCCTCTACTCCTCTGGATGGCTCGTAAAGGGACACCAACACCTCCACCTTTGCTAAAATTCTATTAAAAAATCCTCTATTCTCATTTTAGTTGTCTCAGCCACATTTGCTGCCTGTCTTTTCCACATTTATCCTCATTAAACGTGAGTAAGATGATCCACGGGTGTGCAGGAAGAAAATATCAAAACTTTTCATTTAGATTCATTTTTATTTAAAAAATAAGAAATTAGTTAAATCTCACTGCATATTTAATAAACCATGAGCACTAGCACTCTTACTTGGTGCACAGGTACATGTACACAGGCACAGAGCACACCCCAAAGAGTAGAGGCTCCACAGCCCAGAAGAGTTGCAGTGACCCCTACTGACAGTTTAACTAAGTGCAGGCAGTTTCTCTACATGTGATTAATGGCTTGTGGAACATACTGCTACTTTAAACTAACTTTTTTTTAAAGATTTATTTATTTATGCATACAAGAGCAGGGGTATGGGCCAGAGGTGTTGGTGGGGTGAGAGGATTCACCAGAGACAGAGTTGGGAACAGAACAGATTGACTGAAATACACTCCTGAAGGGAGCAGCAGGTGAGTTAGGAGAGGTCTGCTGCACCATGTGCGTTGCTCCCTGGCTGGCCAGGGGATCAAACTTGTGCTGCAGAGGTTGCAGACAACTTCATAGGCTGTGTCTTAACCCCTTGAGCCACCGGGGAGGCCCAAACTAAGTAACTCTTTAAAAGACAGCAAAAGTCTTCAAAATTAATTGCTGCCATATGAAGTTTGAATGAACTTTTTCATTTTCTCAGGAATAAATGACTTGTTTCCAAAGGCAAACTGGTATTAAGTAGCTCATAGTCTAAAGAAGTCTGACAAGGGCTAGGTGCCAGCTCCACAGATTAACAAGGAGGAACAAAACCAGACATGTTTCCATCAGTTTCCTGCCTATGCGTATATTTTTAATAGACTTGATTTTTAGAGCATTTTATGTTCACAACAAAATTGAACACAAGGTATAGAACTTCCCATATACCTCTATCCCCACATGCATACACTCCCTCACTATCAGCATCCCCACCAGAGCGGTATATTTGTTACAACTGATGTACCTACAATGACACATCATTAACATCCAAACTCATAGTTTAAATGAAGGTTCACTCTTGCTATATGTTCTATAGGTTTGGGCTAATTTAAAATGACATGTACACCATTACAGTGCCATACTGAAGAGAATTACTGCCCTAAACTCCTCTGGGCTCCAACTATTCATCCCTCCCTCTCCCTCTCACCTCTCACATCTGGAAACCACTGATCTCTCAAAAAGGCAAAAATATAGAATGTCATACAGTTGGACTCATACATATACTTGGAATCATTCATAGCCTTTGCATTCTGGTTTCTTCCATTTAGTAATATGCAGTGAGGTAACTTTCCTCCATGTCCAGTCACAGCTTGGTGCATGGTGATATGCATGGTGATGTGCATGGTGATGCACATCTTTTTAGTACTGAATAATACTCCATTGTCAGGATGTACCAAGCTTTACCCATTATCCTAATGGACATCTCGGTTGCTTCTAAGTTTTGGAAATTAAGAGTAAAACTGCTACAAACATCTTTGTGCAGGATTTTGTGCAGTTATTTTCAACTCCTTTGAATAAATACCAAGCAGCATGATGACTGCATTGCATGGTAAGAATATGTTTAATTGTATAAGAAGCTGCCAGACTTGGGCTTCCCTGGTGGTACAAAATCTCAGCGCTATTGCCAGCCACAGCAACATGAGTTCAATCCACAGCCAGGGAGCTAACCCACATGGCACAGCAGACCCCTCTGTCTCTCCAGCTGCTCCCCTCAGCAATGTATTTCAGCAGACCTGCCTGTTCTGCTCCCCACTCTGTCTCTGGTGAATCTTCCTGGAACCTCTGGCCTGTACCCCAGTTCTTCTATGCATAAATAAAAATAAATCTTAAAAAAAAAAGGTTGCCAAAGTTCTTTCAAAGTGGTTGCATTGTGTCTCCACCAGCAATGAATGAGATGGGTTCCTATTCCTACACATGCTCGTCAAATTTAGTGTTGTCAGTGTTCTGCGTTTGGCCATCTAAATAGGTCTGTAGTGGTTTCTCATTCTTGTTTTAGTTTGTATTTCCCTAAGCTGTGTAGCTTCTTTTTTCTCTTTATTTCACTTATTTTAATTAATTTGCCAGACATTTACATGTCTCTGTAACTTCGAGGTTACATTTTTACTCCACCAATCCTCCTGTGCCAACGCTGCATCTCCTTTCTTCCCTATGTGATTGCACTCCACCCTGTTCCGTCTGATAACCAGTATCTTCTTCCACAAAGTCTAAGCATTGTTTTTGCTCTGCTTTGCCAGTGTATGTTTTTTGGTTATTTTATTCCACCGATAAGTAAAATATTCTCATATCTGTCTTCTGCTTTCTGACTTATTTCACACAGCATAATCACCTCAAAACCATCCATTTTATCGAATAGGCATTATTTCATCTTTTTTAATTGTTTAGTAGTACTCCATTGAGTATATATTCACAATTTCTTTATCCAGATATCTGTCATTATGTACGTAAGGTGATTACATGACTTGGCATTTGTGGAAAGTATTGCTATGAAGACAAAAGTATATAAGTCCTTTCATATGAGAGTTTTCATATTCTATGGGTAAATACATGGTAAATACCAGCACAGGTATTGCTGGATCATATTGTATTTCCATTTTTATTTTTTAAAGCATCTCCACATTTTCCACAGATGCTGTGACAAATTTCATTCCCACCAACAGAGTGATCCTTCTTCTCTACATCCTCACCAGCATGTGTTGTTTCCATTCTTTTGATATAGGCTATCTCTGCAGGTGTGCAGAGATGTTATTATGATTTTGATTAGCATTTCCCTTTAATAAGTGGGGCTGAACATTTTTTCACGTGCCTGTCAACCATCTCAATATCTACCTTATTAAAGTGTCTATTTAGGTGAACTGCCCATTTTTTAATTGGATTTGTTGTTGGATTACACATATTCTCTGAGTATTTTTGCTGTTGCTGTTGTTGATTACATATAGTCTTTGGTAAGGTTTCTGTTAAGATGTTTGGGCCATTTTTAATTTGGGTTATGTTTTTATTAAACTTTGAGTTCTTTGTTTATTTTAGATAATATTAGATAATATTTTAGATAATAGCCCATTATCAGTTATGTCTTTTTCAATATTTTTTCTCAGTCTGTGGCTTATCTGTGCATTTTCTCTGAGGAAGACAGTGTCTTCCTCAGAGCAGGAATTTTTAATTTTAATGAAGTTCAGCTTATCTATTATTTCGTTCATGGATCATGGCTTTAGTGATATATCTAAAAAGTCATCAGCAAATCTAAGGTCATCAAGTTTTTTCCCATGTTATTTTCTAGGAATTTTATAGTTTCACATTTTATATTTAGATCTAGGATCCATTTTTAGTTAATGTTTGTGATGTGTATAAGGTTTGTATCTAGATCTCATTTTTGTCATGGGTGCCCAGTTGTTCTAGTACTTTTTGTGTAAAAAAAAAACTATATTGTCTCCTTGTACTGATTTGTTTCTTTTATCTAGCAATCCCATTTCTCAGTATGTGTTAAAAGGAAATAAAATCAGTATCTGGAAGAGGTATCTGTATTCCCATGTTCCTTGTAATGTTATTCACATTAGCCAAGACATGGAGTCCATACTTTATAAGCACACACACACACACACACACATACTGAGATTTTTATTCAGTTATGAGAAAAAAGGAAATACAGCTACTGGAGACAGCATAGACTATACATTTCACAAAGTGAAATAAGTCAGATAGAGAAAGAAAAATCTGAATTTTTGAATTTCACTCAAATGTGGAATCTATAAAGTTGGAATCAAAACCAGAGTAGAAAAGTGGTTACCAGGGATTGTGTGTGGTAACAATGGTGAAATGTTGGTCAAAAAGCACAACCTTTCTATTAAAATATGAATACATCCTAGGGATTATTGTGCAGTACTATAGTTAACATTGCATTGTATATGTGAAATTTGCTGAGAACAGGTCTCAAGTGTTCTCACAACACAAGAAAATAAAAACGAGGTAAATATGTTTCAAGAGACAGATGTGTAAATTAACTTCACTATGTTAATTATTTCATAATGTAAAAAAAATCAAACCATTATGTACATCATATATACATATATGCACACATATACATGTATACATATAATTTTGTCAATTGTAATTCAATAAAGTTAGAAAAAATTGCAACAAAAACATCTACATCTACTTAATATTTTTAAACCTCATTATAAGTAACATTTTTCTTTATCAATATATATATTTGCTTTAATTTGATTCCTTTAAATAACCCTGCAAATAAAAACCTGTCAAATGGGCAATAAACACGATATTTTCCCAAATAAAAGGTAACAGAGTTTATTCCAACTTCTTTAGAAAATTTTATTGATTCTATCTGCCTTAAGTGTTTAAGCAGCTGCATTGATTATACAATTGCTAGAAGATTTAGGAGGAATTGACTAGTTGAAAAGAATATATATAGATTTGTAGATAAGCATTTAACTCATGATTCAAAAACTGTAACAGTGTTAATAATGCTCTCTCTTTCCAATTTTTTCTTACTTTACTTCCCTGTGTGCACACAAAGTAGAGCAGAAAAAAAGGCTAATGTAAAAACTGACATAGTTTGAGAACACTTTCATCAGTATGTTGTAACTGATCACTAACAAAAGTGACAATAGTAATCTTTTGATTTTAAGTCTTTGCATAAAAAAAAGTAACAGCCTCTAATGGATGCAGTTAACTTAAAAATAGAAGGCAAATCACAAAAAGAAATGGGACATATGCATTAAATGAATATTAAAATATGGCAGAAATATAACTTTGTCTTAAATCATTTCACTGAATCCCAGAACCTGGGTTTAATCAACATCCCCTCTCTCCTTTTCTTCAACTTTTAAGACCCCATACTCTTGGCTCTGTGCATCAAATTGCCACATTTGGATCAGCACGGTATGTCTTTAGCTGGTAGCTGAATATTTGCTCCCCTTTACCCAATAAGACCCAATTTGAACTCAGAACCAAATCATTGTCAAACTCAGTCTTCACTTCCTCCCAAAAAAAAAAATAACACCTGAAACTAAAATAGAAGTTGACCCCCTAAATGAAATAGTGGCCAATATAAAATTGACATACTCCAATATATGTCAGATAACTGAAATAATTTATTAAATGTGCAAAACATACACTACTGTTAAGGAATAAAAAAAATGTATATTTAAAAACCAAATTGGGGCCTCCCTGGTGGTGCAAGGTTAGGTTAAGCACCACATTATGAAGCAATCTGCAGCCTCTGCAGCATGAGGTCGATCCCCAGCCAGCCAGAGAGCAATCCACATGGTGCAGCAGACCTCTCCTGTCTCACCTGCTGCTCCCCTCAGCAGTGTATTTCAGTCAGTATGCTTGTTCTGTTCCCCACTCTGTCTCTGGTGAATCCTCTCAACCCCTGCCTCTCTGGCCTGTGTACCACAGCTCTGTATGCATAAATAAATAAATCTTTGGAAAAAAAACAAATTAAAAAAACCTAAATTGTACTCAAATATTTATACATAAATATTCATAGTAGCACTGTTCACAATAATCAAAAGGTATAAGCAACCCAAATGCCCATCAACTGATAAATAAACAAATTACAGCATATACATGCAATGGAACATTATTCAACCATAAAAAAGAATGAAATACTGTATGTCTATTCTTGTTCCAATACCATGCAGTTTTGATGATTATGGCTTTGTAGTATAGTTTGAAGTCTGGGAGTGTGATGCCTCCATTTCCTTCTTTTTTTTTCAGTAGATCTTTAGCTATTTGGGGTTTTTTGTGATTCCATATGAATTTCATCAATAATTGTTCTATTTCTTTGAAGAATGACATTGAAATTTTGATTGGAATAGCATTGAATCTGTATATTGCTTTTGGTAGGATGGCCATTTTAATAATGTTTATTCTTCCAATCCATGAGCAGGGGATGTCTTTCCATTTCTTTGTGTCTTCTTCTATTTCTTTTAACAGTGTTTTATAGTTTTCTTTGTATAGGTCCTTTACCTCTTTTTTTTTTTTTGGCTAAAATTAACAATTTTACATTATGTGAATTTCACTTTTGAAACAGTAATCAAAAGTCTTCCCAAAAGACAAAAGTACAGCACCAGATGGTTTCCTTAGTAAGTTCTCCCAAACCTGCAAAGATATATTAATACCTTTCTCAAACTCCTCTCCAAAATTGAGAAAGATGGAATATTTTCAAACATATTATGCAGTCAAAATTACCCTTACACCAAAAACAGAATGACACCAAAAGTAAATTACAGACCAATTTCCCTGATGAACATAGATGCAAAAACCCTCATTAACATATTCACAAGCTGAATTCAACAATATAGTAAAAGGATAATGCATCACTAAGAAGTGGGATTCATTCCTGGGATGAAACAACTGTTCAACATCTGAAATTCAAGCAATGAAATTTACCACATTAACAAAAGGAAAGATAATAATTTCACAAACTTATCAATAAATGCAGGAAATCATTCGATAAAATTCAACAAAATTTATAAGATTGATGGAACATACCACAATATAATAAAGGTTATCTATGACCTAATCACAGAGAACATTACACTCAGTGGTAATAAAAAACTGAAATATTTTCCTCTAAAATATAGCTTAAGAAAAGGCATTTTCACCAATAATCATCATATTGGAATTCTTAGCAAGAGCAATCAGGCAAGATAAAGATATAAGAGGAATCCAAGTTGGGAAAACAGAAATTAAATGATCACTATTTTTCCAGATGACTTACAAAACCGTAAAGACTACACTAAGATATCTATCAGAAACAAAACATGAAAGAGCTTGCAAAATCAATTTACATAAATAATTTGTGTTTCTATATGCAAACAATGTATTAGAAGAGGAAGAAATCAAGAAAACAGTCCTACTTACAATCAGAACAAAAATAATTAAATACCTACAACTGAACTTAACAAAGAGAGTAAAATAAAGGAGACATAAATAATTGGGAAAATATTCCTGCTTATGGATCTGAAGAATAAACATTAATGTTAAAATGGCCATCTTATTGAAAGTAACATGCAAATTCAACACAATTCCTATAAAATTTTCAATGACATCCTTCAAAGAAATAAAATTATTACTGAAGTTCATATATAAACACAAAAGATCCATGAATAACCAAAACAATCCTGAAAACAAAAGTACAAAAAATAGTAATATCACGTGTCCTGAGATCAAACTATACTGCAAAGCTATAATAATCAAAATGGTGTGGTACTGTGACCAAAGCAGACAAACCAAACAATGAAATAGAATTGCTAGCACAGAAATAAATTCACAACTACATGGACAATTAATCTACAACAAAGAAATCAAGAGTATGCAGAGGGGAATGTAGAACATCTTCAATAAATGGTGCTGGGAAAAATGGAGAGCCACATGCAAAAGAACAAAACATCACCACTAACTCAAAATGGCTAAAATTAACCCAAAGTGGTTAAAAGACTTGAATATAAAATCTACCATCATAAAATACATAAATGAAAACACAGGCAAAACACTCCACAATATCGGTTTCAGTGATTTTTTTTTTTTTGTATTCATTTCCAGTAGCAACAGAAACAAAAGAGAATACAAACATTTAGGTCCATGTCAATCTGAAAACGCTTCTGCACAGTGAAAGAAACTATCACTAAAACAAAAAGATACCTTACAGAATGGTAGAAAATATTTGTATATCATACATCTGACAAGGCACTGATATTCAGGTTCTACAAAGAACTCATACAACTCAACAAAAAGAAAACAATCCAAATCATGGGCAGAATACCTAGTAGACATTTTTCTAAAGATGACATATGCCAACAAGCAGGTTTTATGACATGATCCTTCCACAGTCACTGACTGGCAGCCTTTGTGGACAACTACAGTTCCTTTTTGGAATATCATCTGTTGTTAGATTTGGAAAAATAAAACCATTAAATATCAATTCAGCATTGTTTATTTATTTTAAAGACAAAGGAAGGGCCTCCCAGGTGGCACAGCGGGTTGAGCACCATGCTGTGAAGCTATCCACAGCCTATGCAGTGAGGGTTCAATTCCCGGCCGGCCAGGGAGATACCCACATGGCATGGCAGACCTCTCCTGCCACTGCTCCCCTCAGCAGTGTCTTCACTCTGTCTGCCTGTTCTGCTCCCCACTCTGTCTCTGGTGAATTCTTTCACCCTCCCATGCCTCTGACCTGTACACTAGTTCTTGTATAAATAAAAAAAAAATCCTTAAAGACAAAAATGAAAGTCTCCAAAATTGCTCACCTTTGCTGGATAACTAATTTAACAAATACTTATGACAAAGCAAAATTCTCAATAAGCCTTTTCATGATAAATTTATGTTTTAACAATGGTTAAGAAGTCAACTTATTTTCGAATAAAATGGAGGGGACAGGGCAATATAGCAGCAGAGTAAAGATACTGCTCTCACCTCTTCCACATACAGAGCCAGTAATGCTTGAAGGAAAAACAGATGAATATAGCACACATTAGGAGTAAGGTCTGGAGGGAGACCCCAGTGAGCAGTGGAACTGCTCAAGCATATAGCCCACCCAGGTGGGTAAAGTAAGCTCTGGTAGCCTGGCAGGCCCTGCTAGCAGCAGAGTAGAACCATCAATGCCCTTACATTATAACCCTCTGCTGACTCAGCAAGACCTGAGCGCCAGGGCTCAGGAAGGAGACCAGCCACAGTAGGCCTCCATAGATAATGAACATAGACCTGAGCAAGCTGGAAGCAACCTCATTAGCAATAGCTCTCAGCAGACCTCAGAGAGCCCTGGGACAGTACCTGGGAGCAGACCTTCCAAGATAGACTCCTTACAGGCCTCAGCAAGCTCCGGGCAGGACCCTGGAAGGAGATCAGCCACAGTATGCCTTCACAAATCTCTGTGAGCCCTGGGGCAAGTCCTAGAAGCAGCCCCATTAGCAGATGCATGGAATAAGAAGAAATGGCATATACATACAATGGAATAGTAATCACCTGTAAAAAAAAATGAACTTTTGCCATTTGGGATGACATGGGTGAACTGGAGATTATGCTAAGTGAAATCAATCAGAAAGAAAAAGATAAGTAATGGATGAGTTCACTTACATGTAAAATACAGAGAAAAGAAAAGCAAAGGAACTGACAAAGCTAAACCAAAACAAGTTCTGGAATTATAACTGCAAAATTAAAACTGCTGGAAATAGAGGTATCATTACTGGCTATGATTTTAAAAACAATACTGGAATAAACTGACTTGAGAATTAGATTTTCAAATAACAGGATCACAGAGTATTAAACTGAACTCTTAGTGTTTGTTATGCATTTAAAATTTTTCAACATTTTGGGACCTCCCTGGTGGCGCAAGGGGTTGGGACACAGCACTGTGAAGTTAACTGAAGCCACTGCAGCACGACTTTGATTCCTGACCAGGGAGGTGACCAACATGGCGCAGCAGACCTCTCCTGTCTCACTTGCTGCTCCCCTCAGCAGTGTATTTCAGTAAATCTTCCTGTTCTGCTCCCCACTCTGTCTCTGGTGAATCCTCTCACCCCCCACACCTCTGGCCTGTACCCCAGTCCTTGGATACATAAATAAATAAATCCTTTTTTAAAAATACAGTAAAATAAAAATTTTCAACATTTTTCAATATTTTAGTAATTGTTAATATTTACTTTTTATTTGTGCTTTAATTTTCCATTTGTGTGTCTTTTTTAAATGTACACATAAATTTTAAAAATAAAAGTAATAAAATTTAGAGATGTATGCTTTAAAATATTTTGCTAAGAGGTACAATTTGGAAAATATGGGACTATTTTTTCAGATAGTGACATTTAGTTGCTATAACTATATTGCCTTATTAAAAAATTGTAAAGAAAGAGAAAAAAATTTCCTTTTCTACTTGGTGAAGTTTATGATAGAGGGATTTCATCATGAACTTTTTAACATGCATAATATCGCATCACTTTCTCACACTGATATCTCTATGGCTGAAGAACCTGGTACCACAAACATTGACTTGCCTACTTCTGTTCTGGAGAGATAACAGTTTATTGGTGCTATAATAATCATATCTGTGTGAAATTCCTTTTGAATCTATGGCTTCCAACAGTTTCAGGGAAGAAACAGTCTGCAAGCTGTCCAAAATCCTTTTGATTTAGATCAAAGTCTCAAGAATTGTTGAGCCCCATTTAAGTTTTTGTAGTACCATGTTTTCAAACATCCAAGACACCCTCTGCTACAAATGTTTAAACTTTGTTTCTCCGAAACACTGAGATACAATTATTGTTATCTCTTTTATAAATCCTGAGTTTTATTTCACTTACACATTTGTTTTCTTCCTAGAGGTATGCAGCACTGAGCAATAATCTCCCTACCTATGTTTCTATTGAAAAGATTATAATCAGAAAATTGGTGTGAACAGGCATAATTGCAATGGGAAAAATTCACACTAAGTAGACTAGCCTACCTCTTCCTTTGTAGAATAATGACAGCCTTTATCTTATGCAGACGTAAACCTCAGGTCTCTTCTAGCATCTTTAGAAGAAGTTGATATTCTAAATATAGATTTGGGATTCATAAAACAAGTGTTTTTGAGTTCATATTTTGTTTCTGACATGTAGCTGCAACTTTCTTCACTGGTTCTGCATACATAAAAGAGGGTTAAAGAAACCTTAGACGGTTAGTGAAAGGATTATATGGAATCAGTACCTTATGCATAGCAGGATCAGAAGCACCCTAGTATTATTTAGCTTATTAATTGCCCTACCCTATGTGCCATCCTCTGACTCTTCTTATAAACAATTTTCAAAAAATGGTAACATCCCCACAACTTTATACAATTTCAACAGTCCTAGAAATGTTATTAGTAACTGAGATTCCATTTGCTTTATTTGTTGCTGGCCTTTTTTATATAATGGGAACAATAATTTTGAAAGTATTAAACCAATATATGCTTCATGACCTCATATATCATGCCCCCCTAGACTGTTCAGCCAGTAGGCATTAACAATGGCCTTGTTGAGGAAGATGAGGGTGGTTTCAAAGAAATTCAGAGTAAAATAGTAAGTTTATGTTAATAGAATCTCCTATTCAACACAGTAATGAAGGAGACTGCCAGAGAGAAACTCAAAGAGGCCATAGGTTCCAAAAGTTGAGGAAAAAGTATACTTCCAGCCTCTTTGTCATGCCTTTAAGTTACTCAGCAAGAGGCAATGATATCAATGCATGAGAGAATGTAAAGTTGAAGTCATACAAGCTTTTGTCCCACTTACCACCAGAGATTCTAGAAAATCATCTTCTGCAACATAGAACAGCAGTAGCAAAATGGAAATCGTGTGGAGAACATTTGGCTCAAGTCATGAATTCAAAGGCACAGAGTGACAAGTTGGGTCAAAAAGGTTCAGCCATCTATACTTTGTCTTCCATAAATCCATTTAAAACTGAAAGACAAAATTAAACTTAAAGCAAAAGGTTGAAGCAAAGTACTACAAGTTAATGCAAAATGAAAAGCAGAAACTGCTCTTCTCATATAAGAGATACTATACTTTCAGTCAAAAATAGTAATCAGGGACATAAATGGATACTACACAATTATCAAGGGAACAAGTCATCAAAAAGTTATGTCATTAATATTTATGCAACTACCACAGGGCACCTAGTTATATAGTGTGACTATTAACAGACTTAAAACAACATATTGGCAAAAATACAATTATTTTGAGAGACCTCAACCTACCACTGACACAGAGGGATACATCATCCAGACAGAAATTAACAAGGAAATAAAGACCTTAAATAAGGTGTTGAACTAGATGGATTTAATAGATGTTATAGAGATTTCCACCCAAAAGAAAGAAATAAACTTTCTTCTCAAGTGCACATGGAACATTCCCAAGAATAGATCACATAGTGGGACACAAAACATTTTTCAGAAAATATAAATGGTTATCAAGCATATTCTCAGATCACAGTGGTATAAGGCTAGAAAAGAATCCCAGAAAAAGCCAAAACATGTGGTAACTAAACAAAAAAGTTTCTGAACAACTCCTGGATCAGTGAAGATGTCAGAAAGTATCTGGAAACTAATGAGATCCTATGGGATGCTCTAAAAGCAGTTCCATAAGGGAAGTTCATGGCAATCAGGCCCACATGAAAAAGAAACTCACACACACACACACACACACACACGTATGAAAAAAATCTCAAATAAACAATCTAACTCTTAGCATAAGGGGAGGGAGAAGGATAGGAGGGAGGGAGGAACACGGGACTGTGGTGATGGTGCACGGGTGAATTGGTGGAGGAAATTCTATGGGGACACCTGAGGGGGGAACAAAAAGCAAACATTGTTTACAAATGAACAATGTTGTAAAATATAAATTTTTTTTTAAAAAACTAGAAAAACAAACATATCCAAAAATCAGTAAAATGAAAGAACTAATAAAACATAGAGCAGAAATAAATGAAATAGAAAAAAAAAAAAAGACAGTTCAAAAGATCAGTGAGACTAAGAAATGCTTCTTTGAAAAAAAAAGTCAGGGCTTCCCCGGTGGCACAGCGTTTGAGCGCTGGGTTGTGAAGCTGCCCACAGCCTCTGCAGCACCGCCGGTTCGATCCCCGTCACTGGGCAAGGGTCCCACAGGGCGCGCAGACCTCTCCTGCCGCCCGCTGCTCCCCTCAGCAGTGTGTTTTGTCCGTCTGCCTGTTCTGCTCCTTGCTCTGGCTCTGGTGAATTCTCTCACCCTCCCGCACTTCTGACTGAACCCAGTGCTTATATAAATAAATAAATAAATCTTTAAAATAAATAAATAAATAAATAAAACCAACGTTTAAAAAAAAAAAAAAGAAAAAAGAAAGTCAATAAGCCCTTAGTTAGATTATTAAGAATAGATAAAACCACCATAAAGGAGAATCAGAAATGAAAGGTAAAATTACAGCATATGCTGCCAAAATTCAAAGGATCGTAAGAATCTATAAAAAATGTCTTTAAGTAGACACCCTACTGACTGGGAGAAAATTTTTGCACTCATACAACAGATAAGGGACTGATCACAAAGATCTACAAAAAGCTCACATGACTCAATAAAAACAAAGTAAACAACCAAGTCAAAAAATGGGCCAAAGAGCTAAAAAAGACACTTCTCCAAAGAGGAAATGCAAATGGCCAACAGACCATTCAACAGCACTTATAATCAGGGAAATGCAAATCAAAACCATAATGAGATATCACCTTACACCAGTGAGAATGGCACATATTAAAACAAACTAGTAACAACAAATGTTGGCAAGGATGTGGAGAAAAAGGAACTCTCCTACACTGCTGGTGGGAATGCAAACTGGACCAACCACTATGGAAAGCTGTGTGAAGTTTCTCAAACTACTAAAAATGGAGCTACCATGTGACCCAGCAATTCCACTCCTAAGAATCTACCCAAAAGACACAAAAATATTAATTCAAAAGGAAACCTGCACCCCTATATTTATTGCAGCACTATTCACAATAGGTAAGATATGGAAACAACCCAAATGCCCAAAGATAGATGACTGGATCAAGAAGATGTGGTATATATATGCAATGGAATACTATTCAGCAATCAAAAAAGATAAACTCATGCTATTCACAGGAACATGCATGGAGCTAGAAGGGATTATGCTCAGTGAAGTAAAAGCCAGAAGGAAAAAAGAAAAATTGGGGGTAGTTTCACTTATAGGAGAAATACAGGGGAACCAAATACAGGATCAGGAAAAAATAATAAAAAAATTAACAGGCAACTATAAATCAGAAACAGTCTACAGGGGAAAGGGAGGGAGAGAGATCAAAACAGGGCAGGGAAGAGCACAAGGGACTATGGTGATGGTGCATGGGTGAATTGGTGGTGGGAATTTTACAGAAACTATACCTGAGAAGAGAAAGCATACATTGTACAAAAATGAACAATGATATAAAATATAAATTTTAAAAAATAAGGAAAAGGGAAAAAAAGTCTTTATGTCCAGTTGGACAATCTAAAAATAATGATCAAATTTTTAGATTCACATTTCCTTCCAAAACTGAAGAAGGATGAAGTCGATAACTCAAACAACCCAATCAAAAATGCAAAACTGAAAGACTAATAAAAAGTCTCCTTACAAACAAGTCTAGTATCAGACAGCTTCTCTTGTGAATCTTACCAACTCTTCGAAGAGGACCTAACACCTATCCTATCCAAAGTATCCAAAAAAATAAAGAGTGGGCCTCCCTGGTGTCACAGGGGTCAAAGTCTCAGTGCTATCAAGATATTGGCAGCCACTGCAGCAGGAGTTGGGTGGCTGCCAGGGAACTAACCCACAGGGCACAGCAGACCTCTCTCACCCGGTCTCACCCGCTGCTCCCCTCAGCAGTATATTTCAGTAGATCTGCTGGTTCTGCACCCCTCTCTGTTTCTGGTGAATCCTCTCACTTCTTGCTACTCTGGCTTACATGCCAGTTCTTGCATGCATAGGTAAATAAATCTTTAGAGGGTAGGAAACTCTCCAAAGCATAGCCTCTATGCTCAGAGACTCCTTCAGCTCCATGGGTTATGAAAAATACCCAAGCACTCACACATGTTCTGAAATGATGTTCACATGATCCTCTTGTAGATTTAAAATTATTACAATGAAGAATTTGAGAGAAGCCAAAGAAAGTGCCTTTCATTTAAAGCCAACTAGGATCTGGGTTAAAGCCTTTTGAAAGTATCAACGAAAACACTTGAGATTAAATTGTACAAATATACAAAGGCATGTGTACTCAAGTATGTTTTATTGCCATATTTATGTCAAAATATAGAATATATTTCATCAACATGAATTGTTTTAGTAACAAAAGAAAAATGAAGGTGAAAAAATATAATCTGAATAAATGTTAGGATGTTGATCAGTGTTAGTACAATGGTTTAAGTTCATCAATGATGTGTCTCATACTCCAGGACATTCTACATTAACTAAAAAACAATCAAAAAGGTGAATATTATAATCCAAAGGTATCAGTTTTCAGTGAGAAAAAAATCATAAAGTCAATAAAACATTTACTAATTCTGAGAAGACATACAATAGTAATAAAACCACTATCATTTTCATTCATATTGCAGTTTCAACTTAGAACAAAGGGATTTCTCATACAATACGAGATGAAAGTTTTCAACAGGATGAGGATTATGCTGTCTTAAGAGGAATAAATTAAAACATGAAAATATTAAGAAAATGTAAAAGTTTGAGGTAAGAGTCAGTTATTCTAGTTCCTGACCCACTTAATGACTGAAGTATGTGTGACTGACAGTGACATTTTCTTTGAAGTAGAAAATGAAGTTTTATGTATGAAAAGTGGATCAATGTGTCAACATATTTTATACTACAACTAAACACATAGCAAAAGGAAAAAATGGTACCAAATTTTACCCGGAAAATTGAGTGGGTTCTATGTTGCTTATCACAATCCCAAAGTGAATTAATTACAAAGCTCAAAACAAAAATCACAAAGTCTGGTATGAATGCAAGACAAATGGCCTACTAATTTTCTCTCAAATGTACCTATCCAATTTTCTCATCTATTGTTAGGGTCTCAGCATCCCATTACAGTGCAATCAGTGTGATGAATGCAGAAATAAATAAATAAAATGAAGCAGGCTTTGCCTCACAGCAGATATTTGCATTACATCCGTGAGAATTTGCTGTTATTAAATTAGCTGCAGGAGGGCTTTTTTATTGCCTCCTAAATGCAAGAGAAATATTCAAACTGCACAAATTTTTATTTTTAACAAGCAAATATTACATCAAGAAAGGTCAAGCACACCTGTTTCTAGTATAACACGCATGCAAATTTTGATACAAGGCAACCTTTAATTTTCAATTAAAAATGAGAGCAGTGATTGCCCTACATTTTGGCTATTCATATGTCCCCACAAATAAGAAAGATATTAAAACTGCATTATAGTGAAGTTTGTATAATAAAGAAAATGAGAACTCAGTAGGTTTAATGGCTTATCATTCAGTTTTTCTGCCTAGTTTATTGTCTATGTTAATACCCCCATTAGCCAAAACATCAGCCAAGAGCCAAAAAATAAACCATGTAGAATAGTGAAAGCAAATGAACTTTGGAGTCAGAACTGATTTTAAACCCCAGCATAATCACTTGTTAGCAAGGTGATTTTGAACAAGTTGCTTAGCCTCATCTGTAAAACAGATAATGATACCTATTTCTTATGGTTGTACAGTTTAAATAAGAAGAAGTGAATAAAGTATATGGGAAGGCTTCTATACATATTAAGTACTCAGTTGTTGTTATTTCTATTAAGCTGTTTCTTCATAAAACTAAAATTTTGCTCACAGGAGAACCATGGAGATAATAACCAAGGGCCTATTTGTTCTTGTACACATAGCTCTAAATATCTTACTTTATCTAATTCTCAGTACTAATTTGTTCAGTCACTCACTCAGAAAACGATGTTTTAAGCACAAGAGGCATAACAGTAAACAAAACAAAAAAGAATCTTTGCTCTCACAGGCAACATAAAAGGTACATAAGTAAATTATACAGTATATTAAATAGTAATGTGAGTTAACAAATGAAAACACGGAACAAGAGAGGGAGCCAGATACTGCAATGTTGGGCATGAGGGTCCACTGTGACCAGTCTGGATTCCATTGGGAAAGTGACATTTAAGCAAAGACATGCTGGGGGTGAAGCAAGAAGTTATAAAGTGGTCAGATTAATATAGATTAAAATAATAATTAAATTAATTATTAAATTAATATAGATTAAAATATAGATTAAAGTGGTCAGATTAAATATAGGTTGAAAGAAAAAAATCAAAGATGACTATAAGAACTTTACCTCATCAACTAGAGAATGCAGGTGCAGTTTAATAAGTGGGGAAGATTAGGAAAACAGTAGATTTGAGAAAAAACATGGGGAGTTCAGGCATGAATATATTAAGTTTCAGGTAACTATCAGACATGGAAATACAAATGTCAAGTAGTCAATTAAATACAATCTGGAGTTCAGAGAAAAGACCATCCCAGAAATAAATTTGGTAGTCATCAGACTGTTATCAACATATAATCATGAGATTCATTAAGATCTTTAAGACTCAATAAAAGAGGTCCAAAGGCTAGCTTCCTCTAGCACTTAGAAATCAGAGAAATGAGAAGAAAAAAACCAGTGAGAATGACTAATTTAAAAAACAAAGTTCAGGAGGATAGGAGAAAAACAGAAGCAGACTTGTCCAGAAAGCCAAACAAGAAAACGTACATCAGGTACCACAGACGTCTCACCCACTGCAAATCTGCTTGTTCTGGTCTCCACTCTGTGTCTGGTGAATTCTTTGACCCATTACACCTCCAGCCTACACCCAGTTCTCCCCCACAACATTTGGTGGCCCCTAAGGGGACGGTGTATGGGAATAGTTTACAGGGGCCCCTAATTCCTCATCTCTTTTACTTGCTCTCCTGTAGACCGCAATGGACCCTTAGGACAACTGAAGGTTATCTAGTTGGGGTACACTCTAATATTACTGAAAGATTCCAGGCAACCACCAGGACAGCCATGGCCTGATCAGGTAGTAAGTGCCTTTTCTTCCTTCAAAACCCAAGGTCGGCGGGCCTCTCTGGTGGCGCAGGAGGTTGAGTTCAGCGCTATGAAGCTGTCCGCAGTCTCTGCAGCGCCGGTTATCCCCGCCGGCCTCGGAGCAACCCACATGGCGAGCAGACCTCTCCTGGCTCGCCCGCTGCTCCCCTCACCAGTGTGTTTCATCAATCTGCCTGTTCTTTTCCCCGCTCTGTCTCTGGTGAATCCTCTCACCTTCCCACGCATCTGGCCTGTACCACGGCTCTTGTATAAATAAAATAAATCTTAACAACAAAAAAAAAAAGAAAGAAATCCGGTTGGCTGTTTGGCTCACGGACATAATCAAAAAAAGAAAATGTGCATCAAAGAGAAGGAAGATACCAGTAGTGACAAATGCTTTTGGTTTCATGTAACAAGAGGACTGAGAACTGTCCTTTAGATTTAACAGTTTGGAAGTTATTAGTGTCCTTTTTGAGAGATGTCTCCTTGGAATGGTAGGAGCAAAAGGCAGATCAGAATGAAGCAAAGGAAACTGAAGCGGCTAGAATAGAGAATGATTTCTAGGTGTTTTACTAGGAAAGTACAGAGAAAAATGGGTATTAACAGGAAAGTAAGTCAGAAGGAATTTATGCTGGTGGTTTTTGTTTTATTGAGGTAACATTGGTTTACAACATGGTGTAAGTTCTAGGAGTACAACTTCATGCCACTTCAGATGAATAACACTGCACTCTGTCCACCATTAAAGTTCGGATAACTCTGCAATGACATCCAATCAAACTCTGTCCCCTTTCCTCCCTCTTGCCACGTGGTAACCATTTTGTTGTCAGTATCTAAGGGTTGTTTTTCATTGTTTTGATCATTTGTTTATTTCTTGTATTCCACATATGAGTAAAATTATCCAGAATTTGTTGTTGCTGTTAAGAAAAGTTATAGCATGTTATGTAATCCTGGTCTAATACATGAAGAAATCTGATGATATAGGGAAGAGGATAACTGAGCAATAACTTTGAATTATTTAAATGGATGTAATCTAGTCAAAGTAGATAAATAAGACGTGAAAAGGCAGCATATATTGGTGCTCAAGTTCCTTGGTAGATGTAGTATGTGTGTGTGTGTGTGTGTGTGTGTGTGTCTCATATATGTATATGTGTGTGTGTGTGTGAATGGCAGAAATACTGGTTTTCTCTTGATTGCTTCTAATTTTGCAGTAATGTAGAAAACAAGATCAATAGCTAAGAGTGAAGTTGGATTAAGAGAATGGTCTAGGAGAGTAAGAGAGCAAAATGGGCTTGGGAATGTAATGAAATATCTGGCAGCACTGAGGTGCAAAGGACACACATGTTCACAAATTTAAAGTAAAATCATGACTGGGTAAATAATATATGGCACATACATATATCTTTAAAAAGGAAGAAAATTCTTTTTAAAATTGAGGTAACACTGGCTTACAGCATTATTTATAATTTGGAGATACAGGATCACACCCTTCGGGTGTATGTTATTACACAACACCTACTACACCAAGGCACTCATTTTTCCCCCTCTCTATTTTTCTCTGCTTCTGCTTCCTCTCCCTCCCCTTTGATAACCTCAATTCTAAATCAGATTTCTAGGGTTTGTTTTGGTTTGGTTTTACCTGACTTTTTGGTTTATTTCTCTATATTTCACATAGAAGTGATATCACCTTTTTCCTTTTAGTTATTTCACTTAGTACGATCCCCCTCCAGTTCCATTCATGTTGTCACAAGTATCAAGAGTTTATCTTTTTTATATCTGAGCAGTATTCCATTGTGTATACAGACAACATCTTCCTAATCCATTCATGTCTCTGGGCACTTAGGTTGCTTCCATAGCTTACCTACCGTAAATAGTGCTGCAATGAACATCAGAGTGCATATATCCCTTCAAATGAGTGTTTTCGCATTCTTCAGGTAGATATCTGAGAATGGAATTGCTGGATTATATGGTATATTAATTTTTAGTATTTTAAGGGCCCTCCATATTATTTTCCATAGGGCCTAAACCTGTCTACATTCCCATCAATGGTATAGGAGAATTCCAAAAAGGAAAGAATTCTGACACATGCTACAATATGGATGAATCTTGAATATATTATGCTAAGTAAAATTGTCACAAAATAGCAAAATCTATATTATTCCACTTACAAGAATAAGTCAAATTCATAGAGACAGAAACTAGAAAGGTGGTTGCCAGGGGTTGGGGGAATCAGGAATGAAGAGTTATAGTTTAATGGATATAGAGTTCCAGTCTGAAAAATGAAAATGTCTGGATGTAGATAGTGGTGATGGTTGTACAACAATAAGAATGCATTTAATGCCAATGAAGTGGAGACTTAAAATGTGGTGGGAGTGAGTCAGAGGGTGACAATAGATTATTTTAACAAGGAAGAGTAGGGGCAATAATATAGTCTGATGAGGTAAGATTTAAAACTGAATGTTAAAAGTAAGAATGATCTGGAATCAGCAAAGAGATGATATGCTCCATCTGCAGGTCCTGTAGTGTAAAATTCATGAAAGAAACTATAGCTACCAGTCAGGAGGCTACAGGGGAAAGAGTGTGGAGATCCAGTTAGACTATGACAAGAATGTTATGTTCAGAAAAGAGGTCAGCGATAAAGGGGAATTTAACAACGCTTGTTGTTAAAGTCTAATCAGTCAAAGGCGACAAGGAACAAAACTGTAGTCTGACAAAATCAGATTTATCGATTTTATACAGTGTGGGGAGGCACTGCTGGAATTATGGAATGCAATTTTCAGCAAATAGGAAGACAAAAGCCTACTTTGCAAGGGCTGGGTTCCTGCCACAGAATTCTGAGGAGGGTCTAATGAATGTCAGAAATCAGTTCTGGTCTGACTGTTTCTGAAGCAAGAATAAACTAGAGATTAGGTGCTCTCGTGAGGTGAGTATGTCTTAGCAATTGGGTATTCCAATTGACAGCTGAGTACAGCAAAGTGGATAAGAAATCAACAATCCCTCAAAGAGGGGATCCTGCTTCCTGTTCATTTTGTAACTGGTTCCACCCAGTTACAAAACTGGGTGGAACTCCTAGCCTGATGAATAGTAGAGATGCTTTTATCTCTTTGGAGTCTGAGCTGATACTCTCTAAGGTCCAGAAAACCTTTGCATCCTTCATTGAACATAACTTCAAAGGCACGTTAGTAGAGACTTAGAAGATGGAATATGAGTGAGGGATGGAACTAAAAAGGACATAGTCTGCAAAAAGAGGGGTTGAAGTTTTGGAAGTGAGAGATGACCTGGAAACCATTTGATTATTAGCCCTAACTGTCACAAGACACAATTTAACAGAATGGTTCTGAGTGTGCAATGGGACAGGGGGGAGGTTGTGTTACAAGATAGGGTGAGGGGTGGCCCAGCACCCCTAAACCTGCCTTTTCTAAATGGGCGTCTGCCATCTGCTACATCAAGACACTCCCAGTGCCTAAGACCTTCAATAGAAAATAACTAATACAATTAGTATGCAGTTAAGAGAAGAGAATTGAAAGAATGTGGTTAAGATAGTGTTCCCATGAAGCACCCAAAGTTACCCACCCCCTCATGAGAAAATGCCCAGCCAAACAGGGTTGGACTAAAGCAGGACCACTGAGACCCAGAAGTTTGCCAAAATTTTAAGGCACCTTCTGGTGGGAACACATGGGGAAGAGGCAAAAGAGGGCAGGCAAGTCTGGAAGGAAAAGAGCAAAATCAAAACCCAAGTCAAGTTAAAGGTTGCCATTGTCAGCCTCCCCGTGGACCTCTCACATCTCTGTCTCTCTCAGGTGTCTCCTTCCATGTCCCCCAAGTCCCTGGTACAAGTCCAAGGTCAAGAAGCAAGCTCAGCTTCTGCACATGTCTCTCTGCTCCACGTGCCTCCTCCAGGTTCTCTTCTCAATCCCCTTCCTTCCTTCGCCCTGTCTTTTCTAGCTTCCCCTTCTTGCCTAGGCCCACCCTTAGGGTGGGGCATGGAACCTGGAACCTCCCCTTTCCCTGGGGATTACCCTATTACAGTTGGATGTCTCTCTAGGCAGTCCTGGAACCCTGGCATGTCTCCTTAGCCTCTGCCAACAGATGTCCTACTGAGAGGGAGGCTTATGTGAAACAGATTTGACTTGACTTCTAGTGATGCACAAATGAAAAAAAGAAAGCAGCTAGTATAGGTATGCCCATGCAGTGAATAGAAATGACAGCAAAGGAAGACATAAAAATTATAAAATAATCAAGTTTTAAAATATATAACAATTTAGAATCATTTGATATAAAGGCAAATAATCCAATACACAGCATATTCCCTGAAGTCATTGTAGTGTTATAGCAAAGTATAACTAATATTCATAATGATGTCCCTGAGCTACCAATACAGTGAAAAATTATGGTGTGCTTGCTCTTTATAAGGCAATAAGGTAGAGCCAGAATATTTATATTTGCTTCTACGCACAATAACTAATCTCTCTCCTTCACTAGCTCCTGCATGTTAAATATATCTTCAAATGATTTTCATCAAGAATTTTTAAGTGTTGAGGGAGGCTTTAAAACATTAATCTTCAATTATACAGAAAACTCAGGTCTGCAGACAATTACCCCAAAGACTGTCCATTAGTGAACTGCAGTATGACACATCCCCTTTCGTAGTCTATTTCTCAATAGTTGGTAACAGAACAGGGTCCTTCTCCCAGCACCACTCTTAAAAGAAATATTCTAAGCAGTTAGAGACAAGGAAGATATTTGCTAACTATTGTTGCTGAGAGCTTAGCATAGATTTGTAGCATAAAGCCACGTTTACATAGTTTTGTGTAGTTTATTTACTCTTTTTATGTGTATTCTACCATTTCATTCATTCTCATACATACCCTATGAGGAGATGGAATCTCACTTTACAAAGGCAGCAACTGGAGGTTCCTCAAAAAAATTAAAAATAGAACTACCATATGATCCAGCTGTTTCATCTGTGGGCACTTATCTGAAAAATATTAAGACTAATTTGAAAATACATAGGCATCCCTGTGTTCATTGTAACACTATGCACAATAGCCAAGATATTGAAACAACTTAAATGTCCAATGATGGATTAGATATAATACATATGGTGTATATGTACACAATGGAATACAACTCAACTATAAGAGATGAAATCTTGCCATTTGCAACTACACAGCTAAATCTTGAGAGGTTATGCTAAGTGAAATAAGTCAGAGGGAGAAAAACATCTCATGAAATCACTCATGAAAAATATAAAAAAGAAAAGCAAATGAATAAAAAATAAAAGTAAATTAAACCCTTTATTCTGACAACCAAATGTGCTTACCAGAGAGGAAAGCAGTTGAGGAGTGAATGGAATGGATAGAGGAGGTTTCTTGGATTATGGTGAATGGTAACTACTTTAGTCAGGGTATGATTTTTTAGTCAGAGTATGCTGTTTTCCTGAAGCTTATACAAAAGAATTAGTATTGTAATCTAATGTTATATCAATTTTTTCAAAGATTTATTTATTTGATTTAGTTATTTATTTATTTATACAAGCACTGGGTACAGTCAGAAGTGTGGGAGGGTGAGAGAATTCACCAGAGCCAGAGTGGGGAACAGAACAGGCAGACTGACGAAGTACACTGCTGAGGGGAGCAGCAGGTGGCAGGAGAGGTCTGTGCGCCATGTGGGACCCTCCTCTGGTGGCCGGGGAGCAGCCGGGGATCTAACCGGCACTGCAGAGCCTGAGGGCAGGTTTGAAGGTCAGCGCTCACCATTGAGCCACCAGGGGAGGCCCTGTTATCTCAATTTTAAAAAGAAAAGATTTTTCCAAGACCACACTGCTAATAAGAAGAGGTTACACTTCAAGTCTCAACCTTTGTATCTGAAAAACTCTTTGAATAGGGGAAGAGGAGGGAGAGTTTAGCATTTTAGGAAGGGCAAACTTCACTAGGCTTCCCTCATACAACCCTAGAAGAGAGGATACTAAGACCAATCAGGAGAATAAGAAACTACCTACACCACAGAGCTGAAATATAGAAAGTAACCAAAACAGAGTAAGTTTTCAGTTTAATTTTTCTCATTCTGAGCACAAAATTATTTTCTAGTCCTACAATTGGTCACGTAATATTCATCTTAGTTTGACCTTAGAATAATGCACTCATAATATTGGTCTAATTTGACTTGAACTATAGTCCTGAATCTTAACGTAGTGTGCGTGTATTGGCCAAATTATCTAAGTTATGTCATTTTTTTAAAGGCTTATTTTTTATTTATGCATGCATGCAAGAACTGGGGTACAGACCAGAAGTACAGGGGGTGAGAGGTGTCAACAGAGACAGAATGGGGAGCACAACAGGCAGATCTACTGAAATATACTTCTGAGGGGAGCAGCAGGCAAGATAGGAAAGGTCTGCTGTGCCATGTGGGTGGCTCCCTGTCCAGGGATCAAACTCAGCCTGCTGTAGCTGGTGACAGTATGATAGTGTAAGATTTAACCCCTGTGCCACAAGGGAGATCCTATCTAATTTATATAAAAATTGGATCTGGGGCCTCCCTGGTGGTGCAGCGGTTGAGCGCTGGGTTGTGAAGCTGCCCACAGCCTCTGTAGCGCCAGTTCGATCCCCGGCTGTCGGCAAGGGTCCCACATGGTGTGCAGACCTCTTCTGCCGTGCCCACTGCTCCCCTCAGCAGTGCACTTCAGTCCTTTGCCTGTTCTGCTCCCCACTCTGGCTCTGGTGAATTCTCTCACCCTCCCACACTTCTGACTGTACCCAGTGCTTGTATAAATAAATAAATAAATAAATCTTTTAAAAAAATTGAATAAAATAAAATTAAAAAATAAAAATTGGATCTGTCCAGTTTGCTTGTATGGAAATTCTGTTTTTATTTTCACTATTCTCATTCTTTGTTACCTTAGTCATCTAGGCAATATCTTGATTGTGTGTAAGAGAGAATTAGATCTTCTCTTAAGTAAAATATCCCTTTATGTTATAAGCACATTCTCCCAATTCCTTTAAAATATCTTCCCAGATCACTTAAATCAAGTACACTATATATTAAAATTAAAATTTAAGGACTCTTCTGAAAATATGAAAAAATTATTTATTAATGTGCATGGAGAAGTGGAGTTGTAATGTAAGTTTTGCAGCTTGAATATGCTTTCAATATGGTATCATTTGTTACTTTATTTAGTAAACATTTAGTAAGCAGCTACCATATACCAGGGTGTGCCCTCATGTGGTTTACAGTCTAGGAAGGAGACATAGCAACATGAAGGACTATGCCACAAAATCTATAGGGTATGGTGAAATACAAAAAATAAACCAGTAAGATTCCAGATTCTGGGCCTCCCTGGTGGCACAAGGGGTTGAGACACAACCTATGAAGCAATCCGCAGCCAACTGCAGCACAAGTTCGATCCCAGCCATGACGCAACAGACCTCTCCTGACTCACCGGCTGCTCCCCTCAGCAGTGTACTTCAGTTAATCTGCCTGTTCTGTTCCCCACTCTGTCTCTGGTGAATCCTCTCACCCCCGACACCTGGCCTGTACCCCAGTTCTTGTATGCATAAATAAATAAATCTTAAAAAAAAAAAAGATTCTAGATTCTCAGAAAATTCTCATCAGCACAAGTAACTTTTGAAGTGGATCTTGAAAAAGGACAAAGTATTTACCTGTAAATTGGGAGGATGAGAATGTACTGAATGAGAGTTTTTACAATGAGAATGCAGGGGACAGGAGCACCAAAACATGGAATAACATTCACAGAGAACTAGATCCAGAGAGGAAAATCATAGAACGACCATGAAAAAATCCTTTGTTCCATAAAAATGAACTTGGACTTTGTCCTTTCAGCAAAATCATTATTGATCAGGGGAGGCTGTTACAATAACTCTTGATTTCAGTAACTTTAGTACAATGTCAATATTGTAACTTATCCAAATATCAGTGATATGTGAGTGGATGGCAGGATAATGTTTGCATGATAACCAAAAATAAATGTCAGATCTTACACATTGCCTTTCGTTTTTTTTTCTTGCTTCGTGATTAGAGTTTTTCATGTGTGTCAATGATCTAAGATAATGAAATAGTTCCACTTTTTTTTTAAAGATTTATTTATTTATTTATTTATTTATTTATTTATTTATACAAGCATTAGGTACAGTCAGTAGTGCGGGAGGGTGAGAGAATTCACCAGAGCCAGAGCGGGGAGCAGAGCTGAGAGAAGGACCGAAGTACACTGCTGAGGGGAGCAGCGGGCGGCAGGAGAGGTCTGCACGCCATGTGGGACCCTCCTCCAGTGGCCAGGGAGCAGCCGGGGATCGAACCAGTGCTGCAGAGGCTTGGGGCAGCTTCGCAACCCAGCGCTCAACTGCTGCGCCACCGGGGAGGCCCCATCCACTTTTGTTAAGTATACAGGTCTAATCAGAACTGAAAGATTTAGTCAACATATGTTGTGAATACAGTATACCCCTTATTAAGACTATATTATCCTGCAGGGTCTGTTCTATATGCTTTGTATATACATAATTTCAGTCCCAAAATATTTATATTAGATAATGTTGTTTTCCCATTTTTCTAATGAAGGTATTAATGTTCAAAAGGTGTTAAACAGCTCACCCAGAATCATACACCTTATGAATGGCAAATTGGAGCTTGAACACAGCTCTCACAGACAGTAAAGACCATATTCATAACCATTAAACTGGCTCTAGAAATATAAATATAAATGTCATCATTTCTTCCTTCAAGGAACATAAAATTTAGTAGAGTAGGGCCTCCCTGGTCATGCAAGAGGTTAGGATGCAACCTATGAAGCGATCCGCAGCTGCTGCTGCAGTACAAGTTCGATCCCTGTCCAGGGAGCTACCCACATGGTGTAGCAGACCTCTCCTGCCTCACCTGCTGCTCCCCTCAGCAGTGCATTTCAGTCAGTCTGCCTGTTCTGTTCCCCACTCTGTCTCTGGTGAATCCCTTCACCCCCCACAACTCTGCCCTGTACCCCAGTTCTTATATGCATAAATAAGTAAATCTTAAAAAAAAAAATTAGTGGAGTAGCCAGCTACAAAACAGACAGGAATGCACACCAGAGGCACAGTGGATAGACACACGCCTCAAATCGGACCCATCAAAAAATGCATTACATGGTGGAGGGCCTGAAAAATGAAGAAAGAAAAGTAGGATATTCCAAGCAGCAGGGAAAGAGGACTAAGAACACAATGAACCTGTGAAAAGCCATAGTTAGCTCCATGGAACTAGCAGGTCTGATGGACAGCAGCCATCAGAACCACACAATAGGGTGTACATTGTTCATCCACTATTGGAGCCTCTCAACTTGGACCTTTATTGACATTCTTCCTGGCATCAATTTAGTTAAAAATAACACATTAAAGTTACAGTTCCATCACTTATACAAATCCCTAAAATATAATCTTCAAGGAGAATAACCATCAAATATCACCAGGAAAGTGCATGATTTCTGAAGCCAAACTTATGTTGGTTTGCATAATGACTATGCTCATCTCAGTCTATGACTATAAGAACATTTTTCCTTTAGTACCTCCAGGTGTTTGTACATTAGCAGTCAAGCATTTCAAGTTCATGTATATAAAAAGATAGCTAGTAAGGGAGCCAACCCATTTTCTACCTGTATGTGAGAAAAGTATAAAGTCTGTTAGGCCATCAGAAATAGTTAGACTTTC
Source organism: Talpa occidentalis (assembly GCF_014898055.3). Lineage (NCBI taxonomy): Eukaryota > Metazoa > Chordata > Mammalia > Eulipotyphla > Talpidae > Talpa > Talpa occidentalis. The sequence continues at coordinate 108,791,237 of NW_023604972.1, read as the reverse complement.
AAAACTACAATATTAAGGAGTACGGATACCACCAAATGTTGTAACTCTAGCAAAAGAGAGAACCAGATTAAGATAGAACACCTATTAAGGGAAATAAATAAAATTCAACAAAATTATCTGGGTTGTAGATTGGGTTGGAAATGACAATCCAGCACTGACTTCAGAAAGCTATCAAATCTTAATTTTTAAACTAATCTTGAATAACCTTTCAAGGCAAAGTTGTTTAGCCTTACAAAATTGTGCCACCAAACAATTCAACTTCCCACCCCTCAACAACACTCATCAATAGAAGAAAATTTGTATGATTCCCATATGGAGGGACCCCAGAATTTGTCACCCTCTCCAACATGACTACTGCTTCAACAGATGAAATAGGGCATTAGCACAGAACAATGCATGACAAAATGCGGGGAGATCACTTAACCCTGTTTCTCTGATATCAGGATCAAGAAATGTGGAGTCACAAAGTCATTTTTTTTCCCTCATATACTGATCCACACAGCCATAGTTCTAATTCCATTGAGTTGTTTTATTTTTTAAATCTCTGATATCGGCAGCTCTCCTGCTCACCTGTGATTATGCAGGTGTTTCTTTCCCTTTGCAAAGCAGCAAAGGCAGCTCTCATCCCAAAACTGCCCACCTGTGACTATGCAGGTGTTTCTTTCAACAAACCTGGCCATTTAGAGGCAGCTCTTTCTGCCTGCTCTTTCTGTGCAAGATCTTTTACTTTCCTACCCTTTTGGATATAAAAAAAAATCTGATATCAAAATTAAGGTATAACTCTTGGAACAATCTGCTTCATTTATCAGTTAACTTTCCAAATTTAATTTTGAGCTGTCCCAGATGTACTTTCTAATAGCAAGCAGTTATTTACCAGCAATGTTCTACAGCTAAGAAGACAAAATTTCAACATCTATCACTTCCTCTGTTTAGTTCCACTAATCTCAAGAAATGCACCTTGACCTGCACTGATCAGGCTTTCTACACAGGTGGAAAATAATAAAAAGGAAGTTATTTGATATATTATCTTATCAGTTACCTGGCAGGAAACAAATGGCATTATCAATTTGAGTAAGTGAAAGAGAACTTGATAAAAGTTGAGGTGTAGGAAAATCATGGGATAAAGCAATATTGCAGGACTCATTATCTCTGAACTTTTTTCACTTCCCAATTGGAATTGTAACTAAGCTGCAGCAAGCCTTCCATCATTGTATAATCCAGCTGCTTCTATTTAACAAGGCATATATAAAACCAGTTAATTCTGTGGGAAGTAGCTCACTGCTATGCTGCTTTTCTCATCAGATGCATCCTCTATTTACCAAAGAAATGGCTGAGGCATCCTATAAATGCACTAACAGTGGTGCTAGCAGAAGCACATTGGGCAAAAAATGTAAATCCATATCCAAATTGTGAAGGATAAAACATTGCCCATTCATGATGAAAGGGATATACTATAATTAACCTTCCTACCAGAACATGATTAATTAACTTGTACCCCAGAGCATGGCTCAGGATGAGTATGTAGCTGTAGTATTTGTTGGGTTAGCCTTGGTGAGAGAAAGCATCATGTAGTTTACAGTCTAGCATCTATTTTTGAGGCAACATACAATATCATCAAAAATACTTTTTTAAGATAAGGCTCTTTTAGATAAAGGGGAGATTTTTGCCTCTGCCCCAGAAGGGGTTTAGGGGTTTGGGGTGCTTAAATTCTCAACTTCGTCTATATGTGCGTGTAATGGCAGGACTGGACACAGTGCAGGTTTTCTGATCCCATGCAGACTGGGTAAAGGAGGAGTCAGAGTCCTCAGTGGTTTTTTGCAGGTCTTTTATTGGGATTCACCAGGCATATGGCAGGCAGGGGTGCTGGGGGGCCGGGAGGCTGGCAGGCCTCCCAGCCCCCAGCAAATCCTCACTCTATCTAGGCTCTCTGGTGATCTCGGCTTCTCTTCGGCTTCTTCTCTTTCGGCTTCTACTGGCGTCCCTGTGACGCCGCCCCTAAAAGCACAGTCTTAGCACAGGTGTACCCACTTTAGGTGCCCGCCATCAGGCATGCACTCAGGACCACAGGGTTCCCTCATCTATCCTGATGGCAGGAGGGCAGAAAAGCCTGATTTTTTACCCTACTCTACAGTGCGCAAATGATTGTTTTCCATATTTTAGAGGAATGGATTTCCCCTTTTTGCTGTTACCTTAGCATAATAGATCTGGCAGTGTTGCTCATTTATTTGGACCTGAATTACTGAAACTTTATATCTAGATTTTTTTATCTTCAGCTGTTTCTGCTCTACGACAGTTGGAAACAAAGCACACCTAAAATAGTTTTTAAGATTATTTGATTTTTCCAGAAACATCCTGCAGGGGAGGAGGAGGGAGAGGGATCGGGGGAGGGAGGGAGGAGCACAGGGGACTGAGGTGATGGTGCACGGGTGCATTGGTGAAGGAAACTCTGTGGGGACTACACTTGAGGGGGTGGGGGGAAGCAAATATTGTTTAAAATGAACAATGATGTAAAAATTTTTAAAAAATTATTAAAATAAAAATTAAAAAAGATTATTTGATTTTTCTATGCATATTCTAAGATAATTCTCCATCTTCCTGTATATACCCTCTAGGACCCTAACTCTACAATCATTTTTTTCATCAAAGTAACTTATTTCCAGTTGGTCTCTCAATGCCATGCCACCAGCCTACACCAATTCCCATGTCATTACTGTTGAAACTGAGATCATGTTACCACTGCCTGCCAGTAATTATCCATACACCATACCCCCAGCAAGAAATTTCTCAAATTATGTAATTCATTTTCAGTCTCCTTTCTACCCTTGGTTCCAGTTACTATAGACACAAAATAATGAAATTTCAAATCTATTATGTGTGTAGAATTTCATAAATGGCTCTATTCACAAAGGTGTGACCAGGGTATAAAGAAGTCACAAAAGGTAATGCAATATCCTGGTACTTGTAACGGCATAGCAATTTTAACATCTCTGGGCCTGAAACAATAGGGACAGGAGGATTGCCTACCAGAAACAAGAGACAGGGACAGAGAGAAAGAGACAGGAGATTTGTACAGAGGGCTACGTAACAAAAAGGACCTGTGACTTTGGACAAAGGATGTGGTGCAATGCCACATGATAGAAAATGGAGGAATATGGCTTCCCTGGTGGCACAAGGGGTTAAGCACCGCATTCTGAAGCAATCCGCAGCCTCTGCAGCATGAGTTGGATCCCTGGTCGGTCAGGGAGCAACCCACATGGCAAAGCAGACCTCTATCTCACCCCTGCTCCCCTCAACAGTGTGTTTCAGCAGATCTGCCTGTTCTCCACCCTACTCTGTCTGTGGTGAATCCTCTCACCCTCCCGCATCTCTGGCCTGTACTGGCTCTTGTGTGCATAAATAAATAAATCTTAAAAAAAAAAAAGAAAGAAAGAAACTGAAGGAATAAATGTTTCCTTTCTACCCCTGACCTATTACAGTGTTCTCACTAATGTAATCCAAACAAAAGCCAGAAAATATGAAATCCCATCAGTGCATTCCGTCCAGGTTAGAATCTCGGAGCACAATGCATGGTAGAGAAGGCTTGATAGAGGACCTGAATGGACAAAAGCAAGACCTTAAAAGACAGTGAAATTCGCCACACATAAGTGAATTAGATCAGATGCTCACACCAAACACACACAATTTTATCCCAGTTACTCTTCTCCCTGCAATAGCTTCTCCTACAAACTTATAGATCCATAAGATGTAAGTCAAGCTATGTACTCAAGTGTAAAATTTTTAGTATTATGCATTATTATTAAATTCTTTGTTCTAACTATAAATAAGAACAAAACTCTTATTAGTAGAAAAATATAGTGGTAAATAATGTACTTTCAGAATGAATTTTTGTCTTCTAGATAAATGGATAAGAATAAAAAGGTTAAAATATCTCTGTATTTGTACTTCCATAATCATTTGCATTTTTCCATTTTCTTTCTTTTGAGTAGTTTCATTTTTATATATTTTTTTAAAGATTTATTTTTATTTATTTATTTATACAAGCACTGGGTACAGTCAGAAGTGCAGGAGGGTGTGAGAATTCACCAGAGCCAGAGCGGGGAGCAGAGCAGGCAGAAGGACCGAAGTACACTGCTGAGGGGAGCAGCGGGCGGCAGGAGAGGTCTGCACACCATGTGGGACCTTCCTCTGGTGGCCGGGGAGCAGCCGGGGATCAAACCAGCGCAGCAGAGGCTGCAGGCAGCTTCGCAACCCAGCGCTCAACCGCTGCGCCACCAGGGAGGCCCTGAGTAGTTTCATTTTTAGTCTAACCACTTAAAGATATCTTTCTTCACAATAAATATAGTACCTTTGTTTTCAATAAATAAAATTCATCTCCATCTCTGTCAAGAATATGCACAAAATTTTGACCCTTCTTATAAAGGAATGAATTCAATGCATATGCACAGAAGAGTAAATAAAAACTATGAAAAAATAGGGGCTCCCCGGTGGCACAGCGGTTGAGCGCTGGGTTGCGAAGCTGCCCGCAGCCTCTGCAGCACAGGTTCGATCCCCAGCTGCTCCCCGGCCACCGGAGGAGGGTCCCACATGGTGCGCAGACCTCTCCTGCCGCCCGCTGCTCCCCTCAGCAGTGTACTTCGGTCCTCCTGCCTGTTCTGCTCCCTGCTCTGGCTCTGGTGAATTCTCTCACCCTCCCGGCTTCTGACTGTACCCAGTGCTTGTATAAATAAATAAATAAATCTTTAAAAAAAAAAAAATAACACTATGAAAAAATAAATGGTAACTCAAGGTAATATAATAAAGTATACTTAAAGTTTCTGCTTAAAAAGAAAATAACAGGCCTCCCTGGTGGCACAGGTGGTTGAGCACAGCGCTGTGAAGCTGTGCGCAGCCTCTGCAGTGCCGGTTCAATCCCCGCCCGCCGTGGAGATACCCACATGGTGAGCAGACCTCTCCTGTCTCACCTGCTGTTTCCCTCAGCAGTGTATTTCAGTCAGTCTGCCTGTTCTGTTCCCCACTCTGTCTTTGGTGAATCCTCTCACCCTCCCACACATCTGGCCTTTACCCCAGTTCTAATATAAATAAATATTTAAAAAAAAACACGTGTTATTTCTTCAGATACCTTTTAAATGAAATGGCTAGAAAATGACAGATAAATTATTTCTCAAAGGAACATTGCTCTGACTTAAACTACATTTTTAAGTAATCTGAATTAGTATCTGAATTTAAAATATTAGTTCAATACCCATGATGTGCCAGGTATTTTATTAGAAAGTGATAGTCTAGAGAAATTTTTATCAAATAATTATAAATCCATGTGGATAGAGGAACAGCTCATTGCCTCTAGCCCTTTCCAACAATTTACTTTTCAAAATTGTGTAGTGACTTTTGTCTGCTTTGCCTTGTTTTCTAGCTTTCCATGTACTATGTTCCTTTTTCTATCCAAATTATGCTTCATCTTCAAAGTTCAATTCCAACCCCACAGGATAGACTGCCAACTGACCAACACATTAATTCTTACCTTTCTGTTGGGAACGTAGCTTCCACATTTCTATGCTTCATTTGTTGCCAGTTGGGGCACTAAGAACCATTACTAAGCTGTGGATGTTGGAGGAAGTGATATGCATATAACCCATAAAAAGTGCAGTACACTGCTTCCTGCTCTTGGGAGACTAGGATGAGGATACTCAGATCAACTTCAGAAGCCATGAGTTCAAGTTGTAACTTCTGCTGCTACCTTGGATTCTTGATGAAATGGAAACAGATTCCTCCTGCCAACCAAGACCCTGAGCAGAGTCAGAGGAAATGTACCGATTGGGTTGGTTCCGCACAGGGAGGATCATGAACTTTTGTGAGGGATATTTTACCACCAAGCATGGCAAGATGTGAGTGTCAGACCCCAACAGGATGAACGAGGGTGTCCTAATAAGGCATGTTCTGGCAGAACTGGGGCAAGTGAAGGTATCCATGCAGAATGCCTAGGTGCCCATGCAGAATGCCTAGGCGATCAGAATCTAACAGGGAAGAAATCATTTGCACAAGTGGGAGTATGTGGTGGTAAGAAATTGGGCACCTACAGGAGAATCAAACAAAAAAAGTGAAAGAATCAATAATACAAGGTACATTAAAAAATGAGTTAAATAAATAAAAACATACTTTAATACAAATTAGTGACTACCAGAAGGGAAGGGGTATAGTCAAACCAGGCAAATGCAGTCAATTTTTTTTAACAATTTTATTTTTATGTATATTTTTTAACATCGTTCTTCATTTTTTTTACAATGTATGCTTTCTCATCTCAGTTATAGTCCCCGTGAAATTCCCACCACCAATTCACCTGTGTACCATCACCAGTGTCCTTTGTGCTCTTCCCACCCTTGTTTTGCTCCTACTCCTTTCTCCCCTCCTCCCTGCAGAATGTCTCTGGTTTATAGTTTAGTTGTTGATTTTGATTTTCACTTTATAATAACTTTTTTTCCCCTGATCCCTTATTTGGATCCTCCATATTCCTCCTATAAGTGAAACCATGCAGTATTTTTCTTTTTTCTTTCTGGCTTATTTCACTGAGCATGATCCCTTCCAGCTCCATCCATTTTGCTGTGAATGGCATGAGTTTATCTTTTTTGATTGCTAAGTAATATTCCATTGTGATCTACACCACGTCTTCTTGATCCAGTCATCTATTTGGGGGCATTTGGGTTGTTTCCATAGCTTACCTATTGTAAATAGTGCTGCAATAAACATAGGGTAAATGCAGTCAATTATATGGTAAAAGAACTGATCATTAGTGGTGAACTTAATGTAGTATATGCACATGTTGATTTATGATATATACCTGAAACTTACATAATACAATGTTATTTCAATAAAAATAATTTTTAATGAAAGAAAATATGCTTCTCAGGAAAGAATTAAGGAGAAAACTAGAATGAATCTGTGAAGTTAGTTTCTACAAAAGAATCAGGGTGATTACCAATATATTTAGATATATAAATAAATATATAAATATGTGTGTGCATTTTTGTATGTATGTACACTGAGAGGACCTGGACACAGTGACATTCCCATAGCAATGAATACACCTAAAGTTCAGATCTTGACTTTTCTAATCTCCACGAAAAAGAAATGGGTGATCTTTAATGAAATGACTGATTCCAAGCTGGGCAATAAAAGGTCATTTCTAATATCAGAAAATAGGTAGCAGATACATAGTAATGGGAACATCAAAAGGACACAGGAGCAACTTTCCAAGAACTCTCAAATTGGCCAATCAATTTGTCAAAGTTAAAAGTATTAATGGGTGGGCCTCCCCGGTGGTGCAGCGGTTGAGCGCTGAGTTGCGAAGCTGCCCCAAGCCTCTGCAGCACCGGTTCGATCCCCCGCTGCTCCCCGTCCACAGGAGGAGGGTCCCGCATGGCACGCAGACCTCTCCTGCCACCCGCTGCTCCCCTCAGCAGTGTGCTTCGGTCTTTCTGCCTGCTCTGCTCCCCGTTCTGACTCTGGTGAATTCTCTCACCCTCCTGCGCTTCTGACTGTACCCAGTGCTTGTATGTATAAACAAACAAACAAATAAATAAATAAATAAATCTTCGGAAAAAAATGCATTGGGGGACAATTTTCCAATTAAAAAAAATAAAAATAAATAAATAAAAATATTAATGGGTTATAACTCATTGAATAAAATAGGAGACTGAGTCCATCCAGCTATAAAAATAAATAAATTGAAAATTTTATGAAGAGCAAGATATTTAAATAGTTTCAAAGCAACTCACCATAAAATATTAAGTAATTAACAAAAAGGTAATAGGTAAATTCACAGGGGAGAAGCCTGGCAACCACCACCTGAATCAAATGACAAAAATGAGAATCCTCACTAATGGAACAAATCAAAGTCATGAGACACCTTAAAGGAGGCAATAAGAACATGACAACACTTTTGTGATATTTCTGCCAAAGCTGTATAACCTGAATCTAATCATCAGGCGGTAACAGTCAAACACAAATTTTAGGCCATAATACTAAAAAAGTAGCTGATAATCATCAAGAAAACCAGGTCATGAAAACTAAAGAAGGACTGAGAAATTGTTCCAGATCAAAGGAAACTAAAGAAGCATTAAAATTTTCATTTAAAAAAAATAAGCTTTAGTTTTGATATTTATATTATACGTTTGAGTTAAATCATCTAGTATAAACAAATCAAACAAACTACCAAAACACAATTAAAATAAAAGAGAAATGTGGTTACCACAAGGGAAAGGAAGTGGGAGCACTGAATAGAAGAGCCAATTTGATAATGGTGAATGGCACTAGGACTTTGGTAGTTGTTGGAGTGTTTATACACACATATCCAGGTATGAAGCCATACCCCTAAAACTAATACAACATTGTAAATCAATGGTAATTTAGTAAATATTTTTCTAAAAAGCATGAAATCTAATGACAATCATTCTGAAATGGATTTTTGTTGTTGTTATGAAGAACATTATAGACATAATTGGCAAAACTTGAATGGGGTCGAAAAGTAAATTATAGTAATGATATTAATTGCTAGTTTTTAATTGTGAGTTGTAGTTATGTAGGGAAATGCCCTTGTGGCACAAAATACATACTAGATTCTTAGGGAATGGCTGGTCATTACATCAGCAAACATTCAAAGACACAGGAAAAAATTTCTCTTTACTACCAACTTTTTCATAAGGTTAAGATTTGTTTTGAAGAGATTTTAAGAAAGAAAATGAAAATCATTTTCCAACTGTAATTAAATGATGACTGTAGACAACACTCAATGATAGCTAAAACTATAAAGTATTTTGTAAATACAGTATCACAGTTTAAGCTCCCTTCACATCTTCATAATCGAGAGCTTAGGCTGATTCTCCCTGAACCAACTGACCAATCTTCACTTTACAAATGTGAGTCAACAGGGAGAATATGCATCAAGATGTAATGCAATGACACAGTAGCTGTTGTGAAGTATTCTTTCCTCAAAATTTGCATCTGAATCTCATAATGCCTCTAGTTCTGTCTAACAAATAGTGTACATGAAAAAAGGAATAGAGCAGTCACCACAAAGAATTATTCGGTCAAATCCAGAAGGTGGCAAGTTGTACTGGAATAAATGACCTGGTTTCTCCAAAATCAATTAAGTAAAAAATATAGTGATCTCTGAAAGAGCACTTCATTAGAATAAAAGACTTTAAAGACATAGTAACTAAATATAACTATGTACTTCACTTGATCCTGATTTGAATACGCTGACAGCAAAATGACATCATTGAGATAATCAGAAAAGTGTAAAGACTAATAATGATACAAAGTAATAATTAAATTTGTTAGAAATGATTACTGATTACTGAATGATAGTCTTATTTTTCATTTCTTTTTAAGACTAGAAATGCTTATCAGCATATTAATATATAGAATGATAAAATGTTTCAGAATTGTTTTAAAATCGACCAGGTAAAAAAGTGACCAGTGAAATAGAACAGATAAAAGTGATCAAACATTTGGTAAAAGTTGATAATTTGTGAAGTATATCTTCATTATATGATTCTCTCTTTTTGTATTTTTTGTGCATATTTCCATTTTGAAAAATCAAACATGTGAAAAAAGTAATCTTTGTCCTATTCAAAAAAAGGGCATTGAATATTTTTACTCCTCTTTTACAATATAAGGAATCAAATATTTACAAAGAAACTTGGATAAAGAAGAAAGGACAACCAAATAGAAAGCCCAGAAATAAAGTCACACATATATGGACAACTAATCTTTGACAAAGCAGCAAAAAACATGCAATGGAATAAGGACAGTTCAATAAATGGTGCTGGGAAAACTGGACCACCACATGCAACAGAATGAAACTAGACCACTGCCTCTCACCATGCACAAAAATCAACTCAAAATAGATAAAATATCTAAAAATAGGACCTGAAACCATAAAATACATAGAAGAAAATACAGATAAAACACTACAAGACATATTATCTCAGTAACATTAAATGGCATTTAAAGACTCATCACCCAAAGCATAGAAAGTCAAGGAAAAGATAAACACCTAGGATTACATCATACTGAAAAGCTTCTGTACAGCAAAAGAGACATTAACCAAAACAAAGAGATATCCCACTGGTTGGGAAAAAATTTTTGCACAGAGTACAACTGGATAAGGGACTGATCACAAAGATCTACAAAACTGACAAGATTCAACAAAAACAAAGTAAACAATCCAGTTAAGAAATGGACAGAAGAACTTAGACACTTGTCCAAAGAGGAAATGCAAATGGCCAACAGGCATATGAAAAATATTCAACATCCCTTATAATCAGGAAAATGCAAATCAAAACCACACTGAGATACCACCTTACACCAGTAAGAATGGCACATATCAAAAAAACTAGCAACAACAAATGTTGACGAGGATGTGGTGAAAAAGGAACTCTCCTACATCGCTGGTGAGAGTGAAAATTGGTCCAACCACTATTGAAAGCTGCCTGGAGGTTCCTCAGTCTACTAAAAGTGGAGCTACCATGTGACGCAGCAATTCCACTCCTAGGGATCTACCCAAAGGACACAAAAACAATGATTCAAAAGAACACCTGTACCCCTATGTTTATTGCAGTAATATTTATAATAGGTAAACCTGGAAACAACCCAAATGTCCCCAAATAGATGACTGGATCAAGAAGATGTGGTATATATACACAATGGAATATTATTTAGCAATCAAAAAAGATAAACTCATGCAATTTACAGCAAGATGGATGGAGCTTAAAGGAATTATGCTCAGTGAAATAAGTCAGAAGGAAAAAGAAAACTATCAGATGGTTTCACTTATAGGAGGAATATAGGAGAACCAAATAAGACATCGGGGGGAAAATAACAATAAAAAGCACAAAAAAACAAAATAAAAACAGATAATTACAAACCAGAGACATCCTGTAGAAGAGGAGGAGGGAGAAGGAGGAAAGGGGAGGAAGGCGCACAGGGAACTGTGATGATGGTGCACGGGTGCATTGGTGAAGGAAATTCTATGGGGACTCAATGTGAGGGGGTGGGGGGAAGCAAATTTTGTTTAAAAATGAACAATGATGTAAAAATATATTAAAAAATAAAATTGAAAAAAAATTGAAAAAAGAAAAGACATGGAAGGTTTTTTTTAAAGATTTATTTATTTATACATACAAGAACCAGGGTAGAGGCCAGAAGTGCAGGAGGGTGAGAGGATTCACCAGAGACAGAGTTGGGAGCAGGATGGGCTGATTGTCCTAAAACACTGCTGAAAGGAGCAGTGGGCAAGACAGGAGAGGTCTGCTGCACCATGTGGGTATCTCCCTGGCTGACTGGGGATCCAACTCATGCTGCAGAGGCTATGGATAGCTTCATAGTGCTGTACCCTTTGCGCCACCAGGGAGGCCCGACAAGAAAGTTTTGACATGTTTTAAATGGTTCAAAATTTTCAGTAATATGGACTTTGGGGAGTTTTGTGGGATAGATCAATGGAGAGGGAAGAATAGCTGATTAAAGAGAGGGTGAATAGTCACATACACACTCATATCCTCACTGACAAAAGGATCCTTAGTTAACACCAGAAAGAGCTACTGTCAGTGGTATCTTACTAATGGAAAATGACTAGTGGAGCAAAATTAAGAAGGGATAGACTTTAGACCCAATTTAAGTGCAACTTTTGCTTGGGAAATGACAAAGTAAGTCATTATCACCATAAATCACAATTAGATCTTATAGGTGGATTCTTGATCCTGCACAAAATGCTGCAGTCCCCAACCTCATTAGAAATCCTAAAAGCCTCTTTGCTTCCAGTCTTGATATACAGACTACTCAGAAGGCTAGAGTAAAGAGATCATTCCAGTCCCCAGAAAAGAGTAATTCAATTACAACATTAAATTGTTGCGAGGATGTCCACAGCCCTTCCATGCCCCAAGTCAGGTATAACCCTCTGCTAAGTGATCAGTTATCAAGACTTCTGGAGTCATGGGACTAAATGTCTTATATTCCAAAGAAACATAATGTTCCATTATAATGGGGATAAACTTCTATGCAGGAATTCAATTAAATATTCAGAAATGTGTTTCATTAAAAAATAAAATTACTCAATAAACCAAAAATCTGTTAAGCTTCCTTAAAGAGAAGATTTTTCTCTAACCACAAAACTCTTCTTCACAATGGGACTTTCAGAATATTTTTAACACAATTAGCATCCAATGCTTGTCTAACATAAATGAAAGCAAGACTGCAAATCAAAGGGTAGAGAAGCAACTTTGGAAATTTTTTTTAAATCACGTGTTTCCAATTTAAGAACATCAACACAAAAATATCCCATTAAATTATTTCACCAACAATTGACAGGGACTCTTATACCCAGTCTAGAGCTACTATATCTGAATATCAAAGAGTTTAATGTAGCTTGCTCCAAACTACTCAACTGGTGCTGCTTCATAGTAAAACAAATAGCAGCAAATTAAAAGCTCAACTTTGCAGCAGTATTTGTGTTAAGATCTTTTCTATCCTTTCCTTTAAATGACTGAGTAGGGGAATAAAGGTAATCTTTGGAAGTGAGAGAGACAGACCAATTCAAAACAAATATAAAATGGATCAAGTTTCCTACAGAGGAAAGAAACATTACAGAGATATCACTGTGTGTAGAATGAATCTTCTGGGCTTAATATTTCATATTAACTTTTTTCCTGCTGAAATTTATTTCAGAAAATTCAAGTTAAAACATCCCTTTTGGATCCAGGTATGTCCTCTACCTTTGACCCTAATAGGAGTTCTACACATATGAAAGTAGAAATTGGCTTTTTGCAGGAGATCGATAAAAGCTCTCTGGGAGTGAGCAGAATGCCTCCCAGAAACATTTCTGTCTTTACATCTCATAAAATGACCTCCGTATCTGAAAGAAAAAATATTCTCTCTATTTTCTCGTCCACTTCTATTTTCCCGTATCACGGAGACTGCACATTGCTTATACTGTGCAACACATCATGACAGCAGGGAGAGGGATTTATCACATTTTGATACTTCTCAGTTTGGAGAGGTCTCACTGCCGCTATGCCATTTTTGCATGCATCTAAAGAATACAGAAATTGGACTCAAATATTCAGGATGAGTAAATATTCCACCAAAGTTAGTAAATATATCCTCTGTCATGTTTTTTCCTCATCTTTCTTTCTCATTCCGTTCTCTTGCTCATATAAATATGAAAAATTGCACATATGTTTCAGGATTGTTTTCACTAAATTTATCCTTCAGTACATGCTATGGACAAAAAAATTTTCTGGGGCAAGTTGATGCAAATTAATAAAGTATATTCACATTCAATTTTAGATAAATGGTATCAGATTTAAGGAAAACACTTTAGGTTCTAAGGTCACACCTAAGTTCCTGTAAAATAGTCACATAAAAACAGTGCTGCAAGGTAACATGTCATGGCTTTCCATGAATTAAATTTTTGAAGACTCTGGTAACTGAATTTTGGATGTTTTGATGAACACAATATAAGAATGACATTTTTTACAAGCTAGTGAACTTTAAACACAAATTTCAATTAAAAAACCTTGATCAGGACCTCCCTGGTGGTGCAGTGGGTTGAGCGAAGCGCTGTGAAGCTTTCTGCAGCCTCTTCAGTGTGGGTTCGATCCCCAGCCGGCCAAGGAGATACCCACATGGCATGGCAGACCTCTCCTGCCTTGCCCGCTGCTCCCCTCAGCAGTGTCCTCAGTCTGTCTGCCCGTTCTGCTCCCAGCTCTGTCTCTGGTGAATTCTCTCACGCTCCTGCACCTCTGACCTGTACCCTAGTTCTTGTATAAATAAAAAAATAAATCTTACAAAGAAAAAAAACCTTGATCATCTCCTCTAGTTCTTAATATCAATAAATAATTCTTATTTTAAGTCTGTATATGTATGTTTGTACATGTGTCCACAACTGAAGTAGTGTAATGACAAGTGCAATGCAACTTACCAGTTCCCAGATGGGACTTTAGATATAAATCTTTCTGCAGCCTTTTTAAAAAATGTATACCTCACAATTCCCACTTCAGGCACTCACTAATCCCAAAACTTACCCAACACATTCTTATATCTAAATCTTTGTTCATACCCCTTGCTATTTAAATTATTTATACTTAGGTTTTCAGCATAGCATCTATTAGCCACATGTGGGCACTTCAATTTTCATTTTCAGTAACTGGGATTATAAAAAATTAAAATTTCAGTTCCTCGGTGACACTTTATTTCACATACTCAGTAGCCACATGTGAGTAGCTACTATTACATCAAATAGTGCAGATATAAGAACTTTCTCATCATCCCAGAAAGTTCCTATTGGACAGATTATTGCTTTAATTCTGTGAATACTATACATCTCTGTCCCTAGGAACCAACATAAACTCAGCAACTAAATATTATATGTCTTTCAGAGCTTCTACTCCTCTGCTGACTATTCAAAAACTCATAGTTCTTATTTCAAGACCTCTTGCCACTCCAGATTGCCCTTTATTTTTTTCTTAATTTTGATACCCGATTTTCGTTATGTCATTTACTATTCTTTAATTATTATGGAGGTATCATTGGTTTACAAAACTGTACATAAATCAGAGGTATAGGATCACACCTCTTCAGATGTATGTTACACTCCACACCCACCGCATAGGTAACCACAGTCCCTCCATAGTACACTGGGCTACCTCCACACTCTGTTCTTCCCCTGCTCATTCCTCCTCTGGTAACTGTAATTCTATAGACAGATTTCTAGAATTTGTTACTGGATTGGTTTTGATTGACCTCTTATTTTTTACCTTATACTCCAGATATAAATGAAACTATATTTGTCTTTCTCCTTCTCACTTATCTTCTAGTGTTATCACTTCCAGTTCCATCCACATTGTTGCAAATGGCAAGAGTTCATCTTTTTTTTTATATGTGAGTAGTGCTATTCCACAGCTTCTTTATCCACTGCTCTGTTATTAGATACCTAGACTATTTGTATAACTTGGCTATTGTCTCTACTGCTACAATGAACATAGGAGTGCATATACTCCTTCTAATTAGTGCTTTTGCATTCTTTGAGTAGATAACTAGAAAGCAATACTAGGTCAATTACAACGTTAAATTGGTGTGAGGATGTCCACAGCCCTTCCATGCCCCATGTCAGGTATAACTCTCTGCTAAGTAATCAGTTGTCAAGACTGATTGGCAGATTTCTATGAAATATTTTGAGAAACTGCTACACTGTTTTCCAGTGGGGCTCACACACTAACAGTGTACAAGGGATCCTTTTCCTCCACATCCTCACCAATACTTGCTGTTTATGGGCTTTTTGATAGTGCCCATTCTCACAGGTGTGAGAATCAATATAAATGTGTGTGTGTGTGTGTGTGTGTGTGCGTGTACATATACCTCATTAACTATCTTCAGCCAGTCTTCAAATATACATTGAGAACCCTACTTGGTAGGCACAGGTCTGAGTTCTGGGAGATAAATTTCATTAGAACACACAAGGGCATGAGTATCTTCTGATCAGCATCAATAAATATTGGAGTTTTCTAATACTTAGAAAAAATGAGGACACAGTAAGTGAATGAAAGATACTTACTAACCAGCTATAGAAGATTATATTTTAAAGAAATAAGTGAAGAAAGCCTCCTTGGTGGCCCAAGGGGTTAAGATGTAACCTATGAAGCAATACGGAGCCTCTGTAGCACGAGTTCGATCCCCGGCTGGCCAGGGAGCTACCCACATTGTGCAGCAGACCTCTTCTGACTCGCCTGCTACTCAATCTGCCTGTTCTGTTCCCCACTCTGTCTCTGCTGAATCCTCTCAGCCCCCCCCGCACACTTCTGGCCTGTACCCCAGTTCTTGTATGCATAAGTAACAAAATAAATCTTTAAAAAAAGAAATAAATGAACAACAAAAATAAGAAACATTTTGGCAGGAAAAAATTTGATGCCTTCACATTGGCATCCTGAATTAAATGTGTTCATTAAATGTGTTCATTATTGTTTCATGATTGCATTTATGAAAGAACTCAACCCATTGCATTATTTTCAGAAGTATTTTTTTAATATCAAGTTACTGAGGAACAACCATATTCACCAGGTAATACACTGAACTCTCTTTCACAGATGGGAATATATTTTTATTATAAAAGGTGAGATATATTCATTAAAATAAAAGTCAGGAAATTTAACAAATAGATTAGTTTATGTAAGATATAATTTACTCCTCTTTCATATAGTAACCTCAAAAACAATCCCAATAGGAATATTCAAGCTTGCTGGGGTAGCTCTGATCAATAAGAATCTACAGAGCTATAGATCTTTTGTTGCTTCTACCACTCTCCTAAGACATTATTTCATCTGCATGGATGAAGTTGGTTCACAAACACATTCTCTTTCATGCTGAAAAGATATGAGAAAGAAACTTCATAAAAAGGGGAAACATAGAAGAACTCCAGAATTTTTTTTTACTTTGAAGAAAATGAGGTAGAAGTTGCCCACAACATTTCTGTTCCCATTTTATTGACAACTTAGTCATGTGGGCAACTCTTGACCAAAATAATTCTGAGAAATGTAGTCTCTAGACAAATGATTATATGTTCCCAAAGAAAAAATAAAATGTAATGGTAGAGTATGGCAGTTAAATTACTTTGACACTACTACCAGGAGAAACTGTTCTCTTAGGTTATTATTCTAGTTAGATATAACACATAAAGGAACTAAACATTATAATTCTAAGCATATTGCTATTGAGGAAAGCACTATTGTGTTCTATTTAGAATTCATATTGTCATTTTTCAAAAATTTACATATACCATGAAATAATACTGATAAAAGGAAAGTGTATCAATTAGTAGTAGGTTTTAACAAATGTTGATTTACTATGTTACTGTTTTATAAAATATCAACAATAAATGAAAAGAGCATATAAGCTCTTTGAAGTGTGCAATATATACCATTTCTCCTTTTTGTCTTTTTCAATACTTTATGTCTTCCCAAGAACAATACCAACTCCTTAAAGGCAATTTGCCTCACAGAAGAAAGATAGTATCTGAAAATCCATGATACCTGAATATAAGTTTGTTCAAGTAATAGTCTCCAGAAGAATATTAACATTTTATTGGTGTGGGGTTTTTTAGGGGGAGGGAGACCCAAACAACTGCACCTGTAATGGTTTTATATCAGAATTTGAACTCCTCTATGATAAAGAATTTTTTTTAAATCTGATGTTTAATGGGGATTTCCAGTCTTCAATATGAGGAATCAACTTATAATCTATACATTATCTAACCTGCCTGCATTCACATCACTTGACCAACAATATTTGCATCCCCTACATCCTAAGTAATGGCTTCAAGTGTGCAGTTTTGCCCTGAAACCAACTTTCTCACCAATTATAACTTTACACTGCTACTAAATTAAGTCATTAGTCTAGTTTATGACAGTGACCTAGAAAATTGTAAGAATATTGCCTGCTGCAAATCCCAAGAAATGAATCTTATTAGACCCATTTCTTGGCAATGTCACTTAATCTCAAATATAAATTCATCCACATATCTGAGCTGGCAGCTAGACTGTGACTAATGTAAATAGAAAGATCAATCAACAGGATAATACATGGAAGATGATAGATTGATTGCTCAATCAAATGAGAGATTTGTGTACATTTTTCCAAGTCCAAAGGCAATTTAACCATATGCAAATGTTTGTGAAATCTTGTTGTGAAGGTATGGTAATTAGAAGTAAACTCTTAATGGAAAAAATGTAATATTCAAACTTTTCATTGTGACATGAAATAACAACTTATTACTACTCACATTTCTGACTTGGCTGGAACAGCCAGTTTTTGCTTGGGTCTCTCATTGACTGCACTCACAAAGCACCGCAGGTTTAAGTGAACTAAAGACTATTGGACTGACCTCCAAGATGACTCACTCACATGGGTAACAATTGATAGTGGCTGCAGGATGGGAATCAATTGGGGCTGTTATCCAGATTCCTACATGACTCTAAGTGTGTCTCAGGCACTACAGTATGGTGGCTTCATTCCCAGCACATCTCTTCCAAGAGACCAGAAGTGAAAGCTACCTTTCTCTTAGGTCTAGGCCTAAAACATGACACAAAATCTAGCCAATTATATCCTGTTGTGTAAAGAGCTACAGAGTGTTCAACAAGATTCAAGGGGAGATGCAGACTCCACTTCTCCATGGAGAAATGCGAAAGAATTTGTAGATACCTTTAATTGGTTACGTTATAGGGCAAGGTGGGGAGGACCCCAGGACCCCCAAACCTGCCCACTCTAAATGGGTTCTGCCATCCACCACATCAAGACAACATACTCTAGTGTGTAAGACCTTCAATAGAAATAACTTTGAAACGATTAGTGCGCAATAAAAAGAAAATAAAGAACATAGTTTCCAAATCAAGCACCCAAAGTTACCCGTCCATTCATAGGAAAATGCCCAGCCAAACAGGGTTGGACCAAAGCAGGACCACTGAGGCCCAAAAGCTTGCCACAAGTCTGAAGTCTAAGGCAAAAGGGGCCAGGCAAGTCTGGAAGGAAAAAAGCAAAATCAAAACCCGAATCAAGTTAAAGACTGCCATTGTCCGTCTCCCCACGGGTCTCTCACCAGGTCTCTGACTCTTTCAAGTGTCTCCTTCCACGTCCCCCAAGTCCTTGGTACAAGCCCAATGCTGAGAAGCAAGCACAGTTTCTTCACATGTCTCTCTGCTCCACCTGCCTTCTCCAGGTCTCCTTCTTGATCTCCTTCCTTCTTTCTCCTTGTCTTCTCCAGCTTCTTCTCCCTCCTCAGCTCCACCCTTCCTTGGGTGGGACAGGGAAACTGACACCTCCCCCCTTTTCCAGGGGATTACCCTATGACAGCCACACATGCCTAAACACTCACCAAAAACATAAGGAACAGCAAAGATATCATCAAGAACATTTTTTGTATTACCAGATAATTAAAGTGATATTTTAGAACAAAATAATTTATTTTAAATTATTTCAAATGACATTCATCTGGCCTCTAAGGAATTACAAAAGTCCTGTTATGATTATTACTTTGTAAGTTAGGGAGTTCTCTTCGGTGGAAGCCAAGAGCTTGATAATTAAAATGAGATCCTAAGGTAGCAATAAATATAAAAAATAAGAACTCAATGCTCAAGTTCAGAAAACCCTAAATCATAAGAGAAAGTGAATAAGTTTTCATGTAAAGGCAACAAAGATAAATTTTAATTAAAGTATCAGCCACACCTTTTCATGATTTAAAGTGAATTTTACATATAGAAATCAATTTCTCCTAAAACATTCCAATTAAACATCAAACATTTAAACAAAAAGGTACTATGGCAGAGGCGGGCTGCCTGTCAATCCCATTTTTAAGTTCTTATATACATACTCCCACCTCCCCTGCAATTAGGACTATGTGACTGGATTCTGGCCAATGGAAGGTGTACAGAATTGATGTGTATCACTTCCAAAACTGGCTATAAAACAACCTGTAAATTCTACATGCTTTCTTTCTTTGCTTCTTAGAAAGATGAAAGAGATTGTGGGAGACTCCTAATAGTTTCTAAGGGTCACATGGGGACATTTATAGAGCACCAGAGGTTGAAATCATCAAAAGGTTCTATAGGTCTGAGGTTCATTTTCTGGGAGACAAGAAAAAAAATAAGACACTTGACAAAAATTCACTTTCTAGTAGATATTTGTTCTTTCCACATCTGACATGAACAAGACAAAAATCTCTTGAACTAAGCCACTGACATATGGGAATCGCTTATTACAGCCAATAGCATTAAATGCGGATTAATACAGAAAGTAAGAGTTAGCATTCCACTTCCCTCCTAAAACAGGACTGTAATCATCTTCTTTGGAATGCTTAGCATATCTTAGAAATTCAAAGTTGGCAAACACAAGAGATGTCATCTGACTGATCTTTTTTCTTGATGCCAGTAACCACATGCTGCCACCAATGAATAAAACACTTTTAAACACCAGGATTCAGAGAAATATACATTGCACAAAGCATGGACTCCTATGTTGCCATGACAACAGGAACATAATTCCATTTCAAAAGGATCACCAGCTCCTGTATGAAAAATAAACTTCTCTCCCAAGCAAGGTTTTTAAAATGTAGTATGCAGGAAGGAAAGTTTTGAACATCTTACTCCAAATAACTGATTGCATCCTTTGGTACTATCCATACCAGCTACAACCAATAGAAAAAAACAGGTGCCCTAAAATCTGAGTCCCAACAACAGAATAAAACTTCCAAATGCATTAATTAATTTTCTCTGCCAGGGACTAAAGTAGCATTTCCTTGAATGGTAACATTCACACAAGCCCAGTTGTTTCCTCAAAATGAAATGTTTTGATTTAATAAAATGATCTTCTAAATAAACTCAAATCCCCAGTCTTGATGTTTTAAATAAATATAGTCTTTAAAATTAAATGAAACTGATATTCTTTGAGGGTATGTGATAGTAAATATTATAGACAGATTATTTTAGGATTATAAGTACCTTATACAATAGATTAGTCAGTCCAAATTCCTCATATTATGGTTAGGAAATTGAAACACAGAGATGCTTAGTGACTCAACCAGTAGCAGAAGATTAATTAATAGTATTTTGTATTATACTGCTTTGTACTACTGTACTCTTGATACTATTTTTATGCCATAAATTTAAAAATAATATTGTAGAAGTCACCATCCAGCAATTATGTAAGAATACTTACATGATTGATACCATAATCTCTAGGGGGTTCTTTATTTATATTGTCAAAATTATACTCAA
The DNA here is from genome assembly GCF_014898055.3 of Talpa occidentalis. NCBI lineage: Eukaryota > Metazoa > Chordata > Mammalia > Eulipotyphla > Talpidae > Talpa > Talpa occidentalis. The sequence continues at coordinate 108,770,427 of NW_023604972.1, read as the reverse complement.
CAAGTAGAAGTAGTTACTAATGTAATCTTTCTAACTATAAGAAGTTTAATGAAAGAATAAATTGATCACTTAAGTATTTCAAAATGTTTCATGTCTTTTAATGTCTTTCGAAAGCAGTGTAAAAATTTATGAAGCTGGAAGGGATCATGCTCAGCGAAATAAGCCAGAAAGAAAAAGAAAAATACCAGATGGTCTCACTCATAGCAGGAATCTAGAAAACTTAAATAAGGGACCAGGAAAAAGAATAACTATAAGAAAGAAAATAGCAAAATCAACAAACAACTATGAACCAGAGACACTCTATGTGGGGGTGGGGGGTAAGGAAAGGAGAGGTTGGGGTCAAAATAAGGGGGTTGTAATTGTATGGGGAATATAAAAATAAAATTTAAATAAAAAAAATTTATGAAGCTCTATTAAAAAAACTAATGAAAAGTATCTGTTATATATAATCATAAATACAACATAATTCAGGTGTACAATTTTATAATCCCAGTTGTATAAATCAATTGAGCTACTCAACATTAAAGTCCTACTTTAGTGAATAGATAAGAATGATTTTTAACTATTGAAATATCTGAAATCCAATTAATATATTTATTTCACAACAATATTATGTTAAGAGTGTTTCTAAACTGACCAACCAAAAGTAACTAGCTTACCTAACTAGATGAATGTGTTATTGAAATTTACCTTACTAATAATTTTCTTAGCAAGCTTTTATTTCACAAAAAACAAATAAATTCCAATTAGGCCTCTACTTAATGTAAATTCATAATAAATTTTAAATAAAGTATTTTATATTAATAGCATAATTTATCTAAATAAGAAAAATGTAGTGCAGGAGGAACTATTTATCATGATATTTCTAAAGTGAAAAGAACAGGGAAGCTTAAAGAAAAGAGCTTGAAAACAAATGTATCTTTTCCTGCAGTAAGCCCTACCTACTTTTCAAACTTTGGCATTGCAAAATAATCAATGTAAAAAACAGATCTATCTGGGCCTCCCTGGTGGTGCAGGGAGTTAAGACGCAACCTGTGACTCTGTCCTCAGCCACTGCAGCACGAGTTCGATCCCCGGCCAGGGAGCTACCCACACGGCACAGCAGACCTCCCCTGACTCGCCCACTGCTCCCCTCAGCAGTGTGTTTCACTCAGTCTGCCTGTTCTTCTCCCCACTCTGTCACTAGTGACTCCTCTCAACCCCACACCTCTGGCCTGTATCCCAGTTCTTGTATGAAAAAAATATATATATATATATAAAAATAAAAAATAGATCTATCAATATTCTGCCCCAAATAATTCCTCATATAATTTAGACAAAGGTAAAAGGGCAAAACTATGGAGAAAGGCAAATATATAGACTGATAATGAATATGAGTTTCCTACTTTTCACAGCCACCAACTTTCCTTTTTTGAAGTTTTCATTTCCTTTCATACTGTCTACCTACCTTACATAATAGCCCAAAACAGCATGATCATAAGGTCAACCAACTCCTTCCCCAATTTTCCTTTCACCACCAAAAATGCTGTAAAGGATATCCAATCTTTTGGCCACTATTGGCCATAGATTATAAATAAAATTTAAGGGCCTCCCCTGATGGCCCAGCGGTTAAGCACTGGGCTGCAAAGCTGCCCACAGCCTCTGTAGCACCGGTTCAATCCCCGGCCACCGGGCAAGGGTCCCACATGGTGCGCAGACCTCTCCTGCCACCCGCTGCTCCCCTCAGCAGTGTACTTCTGTCAGTCTGTCTGTTCTGCTCTGGTTCTGGTGAATTCTCTCACCCTCCTGTGCTTCTGACTGTACCCAGTGCTCGTATAAATAAATAAATAAATCTTTAAAAAAAAATCTTTAAAAAATAAAGAAATGAAATTTAAATAAAAACAGGAGTAATGGATTAAAGATACCTTCCAATCAGCTCATCCCCTTTACCCCTGTAATTAAATTGATACTTCTTTAGCAGATGTTAAATACTTTTATTTACCACTTTATTCTGGCAAAGTTAGTATGACATTAAAAAATAATATCAACCACATATTTTTCATCAAATAAAAAGTACCCAGATGAGAAATCAGTTTTAGTAGCATATTTATAAACTGTTCCCTTATCAAAAAAAAAAAAAAAAGTCTCCTCATTCACATACATACCTGTGTTGTTACTGACAGAATAATATGATTAATGATGATAATAATAATCTGGGCTACAGACTTGCCCAAGATATTTCTCTCTACCTCAGTCTAAAAGTTCTTAACACAATCATAAAAGGTTGTAAGTTTTTGTGGTTTCTATTGGGTTTGGTGTGGTTTCAGAGAAATGCTTCTTATCCACCTAGTAAACTCTGAACTAGCATAAATATTAACATGAAAAGTAAAAAGATAAACTTCACTTTAAAATATATTTCTGTTGAGCCTCCCCGGTGGCGCAGCGGTTGAGCGCTGGGTTGCGAGGCTGCCCGCGGCCTCTGCGGCGCCGGTTCGATCCCCGGCTGCTCCCCGGCCACCGGAGGAGGGTCCCACATGGCGCGCAGACCTCTCCTGCCGCCCGCTGCTCCCCTCAGCAGTGTACTTCGGTCCTTCTGCCTGCTCTGCTCCCCGCTCTGGCTCTGGTGAATTCTCTCACCCTCCCGCGCTTCTGACTGTACCCAGTGCATGTATAAACAAAACAAACAAACAAATAAATAAATAAATAAAACCAAAACATGCCTCTATTAAAAAAAAAAAAATAAAATAAAATATATTTCTGTTTTTAATATAACCAGAAGAGCAAATTGTCCTAAGACCACCCACAGTCACTTTCACTCTGGGATGCCAAAGTCCAGCCACAATGTGGGGATGTTAAACCAATCCATTTCTTTGCCAGTTAAAAGGACTGAGAGAAGAAATTGTCTGTTAGCCTTCCCTCCAGCTTCTTCTCCCCTCAACTCTTCCACATAATTAAATCTGAGCACACCAACATCTTACCACAGAGAAGCAGCAATCATCACTGGAGATATTTGATGTGCAAAATTGAAAACTAATGAGGTGAGAAAGATTAAGGGATTGTGAGTAACTCATAACCTAGGAACTAAAGAGGAGTAAATGAGTGCAAAATGGCTCCAAAATAATGTAAAACAAATGGTTAGACTACTCAGGTATTATAGATTATATTTTCAAGCACTGAAAGAAAACAGTGCTTCTGAGCTCACCCCTTAAAACTGATTTCAGAATTTCCATTCTGAATTCAGGATGTGTCCTGTAGCATTTATATGTGTAAGGAAGGAAATATAAGAGGTTTTCACCACACCCTGACCAATGTTTGATGCATTTCCAATGCCAATCTGTTATCAGGGACATTCATCAGGTACCATGACTTTTTAAAGTCCCAATAAATTAAGAAAGATGCCAGAAAAACATCCATACCTCTTGAACAATGAGTGCCTCAGATTTGGTATATAAATGGTGAGAAAATTTATGTTATTTGAGTTTCAGTAGTAAGCAAGGAATGACAATTTTAAAAATCCTTATTTGAATATATTTGTTGTTGCTGAAAGAAATACGAGAACAATTTTACCACATCACAGGAAGAAACCTAACAAGACTAGGATAATGGCCAAAGACTCCAATGTGAGTCATAAAATTTATAAGTTCATTTCCACATGGAGAGAATTTAAGAATGTAGATGAGTGTATATGCAAAATCATAAGAGCTTTTGAATATAATGACATGTTAAAGAGTTCTATAATATGGTTGGATATACTCTAAGATCTAATTTAAATGTAAAACAAATGTTTATGAGTTTCTGTGTAACTCTCTCCAATATGCTATATAACGCTACATAGTATATTTTTTACTTGATCAACAAGTATTTTAGCAATAGGTATTGCTGGAGGTCTAAATACTGTCCATAGGAACACTGCATTTAACGGCTGTCTCAAGTATAGTAGCATATATAGGGTTTTATGGAAAACAAAGACATAAATATTAATAAAATATATACCAAAACAGTTGTTTTTAATGCACTAGAAAGATGTTTGCTATGCACATACATTTGAATAAAAAGCATTTAAATTAATTATACTATACACCCCAAGCATATTTATGTAAAACCAAAATCTTTGATAACTAGTCCTGAATACCTCTACACATATCTACACTGTTGTATATATGAAAATTACTCATATCTTTTTGGCGTGTGACCTTTGGATGCCTTGAGAGTAGAACATTGTATAACATTGTAGTAGAAATTGTATTACATATTCTATGTAACAGACTATCAGAAGACCTACTTTTTATTTTTTTTTTAATAGAGGCATGTTTTATTTATTTATTTGTTTGTTTTGTTTATACATGCACTGGGTACAGTCAGAAGCACGGGAGGGTGAGAGAATTCACCAGAGCCAGAGCAGGGAGCAGAGCAGGCAGAAGGACCGAAGTACACTGCTGAGGGGAGCAGCGGGCGGCAGGAGAGGTCTGCGCGCCATGTGGGACCCTCCTCCAGTGGCCGGGAGCAGCCGGGGATCGAACCAGCGCCGCAGAGGCCGCGGGCAGCTTCGCAACCCAGCGCTCAACCGCTGCGCCACCGGGGAGGCCCAGAAGACCTACTTTTTAGAAAGAAAATGGACAGTCACACTCAAACATTAAAAATAAAAATATCATTCCTTCTGGTTATTTTTAATCTCCACTATTTTATTGAGTTAATTCCTGCTGGTCAAGGTATGAAAAGAAGATAAACCAGTCCCTCTGCCAAGATGATTACTTATTCTAGAAACTACCATGATTTAATTAAGTGCCACCCACCCCTTCTCTGCAGAAGCTTAAAGGAAATCTTAAAAGACTGCTTCCTTTAGATAAACACTTAGGATCTCTAAAATCAATCTTTGAGAAAGGCCAACACTGTCTCTTATATTCCCATAAGTAACTTGTCTCTGACTTCTAAAAACTCTACTCTCAAGGAATCCCTAGGTCACAAAAAAAAAAAAAAAAAAAAAAAAAGACCATTGGGAGCAGAGGATATCAAAAAAATAAAAATAAAAATATTAACAACCTCAAAAAGAATTAAAAACGAGAAGACAGTTGTTTAGAAGCACCTTTAACTTTGAGATCATAATTTCATTCCTCAGAATATTTCCTTCCTCCTTGTCCAACTTCCAGTGTATTGCATCAGAGATAATACTGACTGCGTTTTCCTAGCACCCCTCTGCCTGTCCTCCCTGACATGCCCTCCACAAGCACAACTTCACTTGCAAGCATTACACAGACTAGGGAACTGAGGCTCAGGGAAAATGAGCCTTGGGATTGTCTTGAAATTGTATTTTCCTCTAAGACCAGATCCCCAGCACAAGTCTTGGGGCAAAACCTACTTTTTCCCGCCATCTAAACTGCAGGATGTGCCAGTTTTGTTGGTGCCAAGTGAGTACAGCGGGAAGGCTGGCTAGGGCAGGTAGCAGAAAGCTGCTAGCAGGAGCAGTGTCAGTTTCTAGCCCTGCTGCTCCAGTGTGCAGCTCTAAAGGCCGCAAGGTGATTTCCCAAACCCCCTCAGAGCATGCTTCCTGTGGGCAACCCTTTCCCTAATGCAAGCTGGGTTTGAGTGCCTGAGCCCTTGAGGCACCAGAGTGAGGCTGCAAGATAGCTACTCAGAGGCACCCCTCAGTGGGCTGGGCTTGATGGCCATGGCAGACACGTGTTAGGTTTGAGAACCAGAACCCTCTCTTCCTCCCTGCAATCCTATCCATGCCTCCAATCTCTGGTGCCCAGCCCAGATATCTGCTGCTTGCAAACAGCATAACCAGAAGCAGGTAGCAGCAGGTGGTGGACTTTTAGAGCTTGCCACCCGTGGCCCCACAAAGAAGGCTAGCAGTTACCATGGGCAGCAGTGATTCCACTGACATACCACCCCAGAGCATATGGCCTCACTCAGCAAGGTTGCCCTGTACTAGAGCAAGCTCTAGCAGAGAGGACAATAGCGAGCTCCACAGCGCTTGGTTCAGGGCTGCAGTGAGGAACATGGGGCCCCACTGGACCAAGTCCAGCACTGCAGCTACCTAGAGCAGCAGACAGTGAAAGGCCCGTGTTGTCCCAGGCCAACATGCTGGGCTCCCAGCAGAGCCAGCCTGCAGCAGCAGGGACCCTGACCCAATGCTGGGTCAGGGAACTGCCACCTCTCCACCCCACACCTTGTTGCATTATTACACTCAGCTCCACTGAAGAGGAACCAGGCCTAGAGACCAGTCTCAGCCCAGGAACCTGCCCTAAGGTCAGGGTAGGTCAGATCAGTGGAGGCACCAAGTTTTCCTTTAATATCTGGACATCCAGAGAGTGGAATGGACCAGCCACGTACAAGCCAAATGAACCAATATGGTTAAAGCCTAGCTTATTGGTTAATTATTCAGACTGAAAATGGGAAATAAGGTAATTAGTATTAAATGGTCCAATCAGTCACTTTGGATTAAAAATGGTCCAAGCAGTCTTATAGGTTGTGGGACCCTGAAATGAAAATGGTCCAACAACACCTAAAAGGAGCACCATAGGCTACGATCTGGGGTCTCAAAGAGCTGTTGTCCTATTGGTTCATTCCAATATCACACAAAGAGCTATTAACACTGCTATGTCTGACACTGCCTCCTGGTGACTGACAGTGACTAGCACTACCGGCCAGTGCTGTCCAGCACTGTTGACAGGTGACTGGCACTCTGTGTCCAGGTAATCTCTGAGCACTGTTCACCACTTCTGATCATCTGGCACCACCTCCTAATTCTGTTGCTGTCCAGCCCAGCATCAGGGTGAGAACACAAAAACAGTGACCTGTCCTCTACCTTGGCACTCTCCTTTGACTTCTATAACACTGCTTTAGCACTGTTTCAATTCCTGCCACCACATGTGGGATCTTGGTGTTTTACACATATTGTCAGTTAATGGACAAAATACCAGGGAACTAGTAAACTATAAAGAGACGGGCCCAAGTTTCATTGGTGATCACCTTATTTGTTATTGCTTTTTAAGAGTATTTATACTGAATCTCATTAAATAAAAAAGGACAAGCAATGAGGATGAAGAGACTTGAAACTCAAAAAAAAAAAAAATCATCCATTTCAAATAGTAACACCTTCTCATTAGTTATTTCTATTTGATTGCTTTATTTCTTTGTTAAAATTCATCTTTAATGAACAAATACAGAATATTTAGAACTTTTATCTAAAGAAGGTCCTAAATGAATTCTTTTGCTTGATTTTTGACTAAATAGAAAAATAACTCAAACTAATGAAAGACTAAAACTGAAAAGATTTTTTTAAATGAGACCCACATTTAATGACTTAGTCTTTTCTTCATCCTTCTTCACCTTCATCTGCTAAATCTTTCTGAAAACACCTATTTAAAAACACATAACTGGGCCTCCCCGGTGGTGCAGCGGCTGAGCGCTGGGTTGCGAAGCTGCCCGCGGCCTCTGCGGCGCCAGTTCGATCCCCGGCTGCTCCCCTGCCACCAGAGGAGGGTCCCATATGGCGCGCAGACCTCTCCTGCCGCCCGCTGCTCCCCTCAGCAGTGTACTTCGGTCCTTCTGCCTGCTCTGCTCCCTGCTCTGGCTCTGGAGAATTCTCTCACCCTCCCGTGCTTCTGACTATACCCAGTGCATGTATAAATAAACAAACGAACAAACAAACAAATAAATAAATAAAAAACATGCCTCTATTAAAAAAAAAACAAAACACATAACTACCATTTCTACTCCCAAGTTTTTATATATCTATGTTTTTCAACACATTATGCACCTGTTAATTCTCTTTTTAATACATTCTTTTCCTTTACTAACTTAAGCCCATGGGCCACTGATTGTGATTAGTTATGCGAGTAAGAAAATGAGTCCTTGGAATCAGTTTGTTTTGTCATAGGAGACTTTTTTTAGTAAATAGAATTGATAAACTATGGGACTGAGGACCTCTGCTGGAAATTTTGTGACATTATTTTTTAAATCATGATAAATACTAGGGAGAAATGAGAAGTTAATACTGAAGTTGAAATACACTTAGTCACTAAGAATTCTTTACTTGTCTTCATAAAATGTTATTTATTGGCCCTGCCACATTTTCAATAATATGTGCCTTCTATTTCCACAATATCTTTACTCTCCTGAAGAAGTACATGAAAAGTAAGACTTTTAAATGATACTGATTTTAATATTGTTTTGAAGTGAATTAAATCTGTTCATGAATAATGCTGTAATTTTAGTTTAAGATGGCATCTGCATATGGGCATATATGTAGATTGAGGTATAAATATAGACATATCCTTATGATATTGAAGATGGAATTTGGTACCAAAGCTGAATAAAATTTTAATAACTTAATTACAAAGTTGTTTCTTATTTTCCAAAAACTATACATGTTTCATATTATATACATTCAACTATACTATATGTATATGTTATATATAATAGCTTCAAGATCAGATTTTTATCCAAATGTCCAGAGAAAATTTTTAGAACAGGAAAATGCAATTGGAGGGGATACCCCTCATTACATTTCATCAATAGTGACATTTACCTGTGCATTTTTTAAAAGATTTATTTATTTATGCATACAAGAACTGGGGTACAGGCCAGAGGCATGGGGGGTGAGAGGATTCAACAGAAACAGAGTGGGGAATGAAACAGGCAGATTGATTGAAATACACTGCTGAGGGGAGCAGTGGGCGAGTTAGGAGAGGTCTGCTGCGCCATGTGGGTAGCTCCCTGGTCAGGGATCAAAATCGTGCTGCAGTGGCTGCAGATTGCTTTATAGGTTGTGTCTTAACCCCTTATGCCACCAGGGAGACACTACATGTGCATTTTTTTCTATCATGTCTAAGTGCATTGATTATTACAACAGAAAAGACCTTAGAAGTCATATAGTCCAACCCTTTCATTTTATAAAGAAAAAAAGCTGAGATCTATAGCTGGGAACAACAGTCTCTGCCTGTACTTGTCAAGTTTGTGTGAAATAAGCAAATAGCTACCCAAGACATCTGATCTTGCTGGGCTGTATCTCTTCAAATAAGAGAAGGGAAAGGGACAGCAGAGATGTAGCTCTGAACCACAATAACCCAGGCCTGCTGGGGGAAAAAGGAAGTACCTAATCTAAGCCTGGTTCCTAGCATTAAAGCTGCTAGGAAGAAATTTGGAACCAGGGACCATAAGCAATAATTATCATAAGGAACACTACTGAGCACTGAATATATGCAGAAGATACAGTCCTAAATACTTAACATGAAATAGTTCATGTAATCAACACAACAATCCCATGTGATAGATAAAATTGCTAGTATAATTGAGGAAACGGAGGCACAGGGAGATCAGGTCACTTCTTTCAAGGTCATTCAGTCAGGGACCAAATTCACAGTGTGGATCCAGAGCTCATGCTCCTACCATCACATTATAAAAAAACATAGCAAGCCCAAACTTTGGTCCCACACCAGTATTTTATAGTACTCTTGCCTGAACTTGAATCAGTGAACTCTTGTAGCCCAGTTCTGTCAGTTATAAAATTCTGGAAATTTATGAGCTGGAAAAGACCTTGTAGAGCATGTAATCTGTTAGTCCTTAATCTCTTTGGTTTACAGGCTTATCTACAAAAAGGAGTAAAACTAGTCTCTAAAAAAATACATAAAAACACAGGACAGCACACCAACACAAATAACTGCATAAAATTTCGTATTGTTTATGAATTCTTTGAAGTATAAATTTTAGAGGACCATAATCTTTATTTTAAAGTTTTGGTTTAGTCCATCTTAATCATACATGTTTTATATAAAGTTATCGATTTAACACTTTACCCTGGTCCCAAGGTACAAAGATGCTGCACTTGTAAATGCCAGTACTACCCAATAGTTTGCACATGATGACACACGTAGGAAATATATTGAACAGCACATAGAAGTAAATAAAGAAGCTTTCTTGAGAACAGAAGTGACTAGCCCCAAGAATCCTAACTCTCTTCAAAAAAAAATAAAACACTACTGAAATTCACAAATGTTCCCAAATAGCCAAAGCAATCCCGATCAAAAAAAAAAAAAAAAGAATGGAGATATCACACTCACAGACTTCAAACTATACTACAAAGTCATAATAATCAAGACTGAATGGTTATAGAATACAATCAGGTACATGCGCTAGAATAGGTGGAATAGATGTTAGGGTCCAGAATCCATACTTATATGTATAGTTAATCTATGACAAATGAATAAAGAGTATACAAAAGAGAAAAGAAATGGTGTTGGGAAAACTGGACAGCTGCATACAAAAGAATAAAACTAGAGGGCTCAGGATACCAGTGCTTAAATTTCCTTCTCACTCCTAAATCCACTTAAAACTCTCACCTACTCTCACTAGTCCCAACTTAGTTTATATTTTAACCCTCACTTCCCAGTTCTTTGAAATAATAGCTACATATATTAGTTATTTACTACTGTATAACAACCTCTCCCAAAATTAAGAGGCTTAAAGTGTAAGTGTTCACCATCACACAGCTTGCATGGGTCAGAAATTCAGGATCAGCTTACTTGGTTCTGCCTCTTGGTCTCTCACAAGGCTGCAGTCGGTGTCAGCTGGGCAGCAGTTACCTGGGCTTGACTGGGTGTGCAGGACCTGCTTCCAAGCTCAATCAGGAAGCTGCTGACAGGAAGCTCACCACACAGACCTCCCAGGAGGACTGAATAGGGCTCACCTGCCTTCAAGATGGCTTCCTCCCCTATGAGAAGTGAAACAGACACACCAAACTTCAAATAAAAACTTCTGTTTAACATCTAATCTCAGAAGAGATACTTCTGCTGTTTTATGGTAACACAGACCCATGCAGACACAATGTGGAAGGAATTGCTAAGGGTGTAAATAACAGAAAGAGGAGTCATAGAGTGATCTCAGAGGCTGGCTACCATGCTAGTGTTTACTGAGTGTCTCTGACAATTACTTCAACTATATAAAACATTATCTCATTTAATTTTTACAATAGAATTTTTGTATATCTCCATTTTATAGCTCAGGAGACTAAGACCATGAAAGGTTAATTGTCCAAGGTCATACATAAGTGGCAAAAAAGAAAGTCCAAACAAGGCCTCTCTATCTCTCAAGATTCACTTTTTTTCCCAACATGTTACTATATTTCCATGCTGTATTTTGCCTTCTTTTTTTTTAAGATTTATTTATTTATTTATACAAGTACTGGGTACAGTCAAAAGCGCGGGAGGGTGAGAGAATTCACCAGAGCCAGAGCGGGGAGCAGAGCAGGCAGAAGGACCGAAGTACACTGCTGAGGGGAGCAGCGGGTGGCAGGAGAGGTCTGCGCGCCATGTGGCACCCTCCTCTGGTGGCCGGGGAGCAGCTGGGGATCGAACCGGCGCTGCAGAGGCTGCGGGCAGCTTCGCAACCCAGTGCTCAACCACTGCGCCACCGGGGAGGCCCATATTTTGCCTTCTTAAGTTTCAATTTCTCTAGATCCCAATTCTCAAGTATGAAATTCCTCTCACTTTCTTTCCAGTTCTGATCATCAGTCTACATTCTTCCCACTCTTGATGCCAATTCCACATTCCCTGGTCACTTAGATTTAACGGCTCTTTGTCAGATCATATTTAATTCCATCTTCTCAATAATTATGTAAGATAACTCGAGGCATTATGTATCAAAATATAATTTTATAATAGCTATTGTATTAAAATATGAACAATATTGAACAACAAAGGTAAACATAGTATTTCATTTTCAGATATTAACAAATGCATTCCACTACCAGTAAGCACAGGCTGAAGTTTCAAGTAGGAAGTCAAATGAAGCAAAGTTGGAGATAACCACTGGTTTGATCCCACATGTTTCCGGGAAGGCCAAGTGAAGCCTCTATTGATTAAAATGGTTACACAACAAAATACAAGATAGAAGTGGGCCTGCAGAATGCCTTTTAGTCATACAGGTTTTCTCTTAAAAAGCAAGAGTCAAATAAAAATAACTTGTCTCATTTCCTTACCCTTCTGTTTATCAACTCCACTAAGCAAATAGCGCAGTTTATAATCCACAGCAAAGATGAATCAAGGAAAAATGGCACCTGAACTTATACCCTAAAAAAAGGTCTCAGAAATGGGGCCTCCCTGGTGGTGCAGGCAGTTGAGCACAGCTCTGTGAAGTGGTCCGCCACCTCTGCAGTGTCGGTTCAATCCCGGCCAGCCAGGGAGCTACCCACATGGTGGCACAGAGCTCTCCTGTCTCACCCACTGCTCTCCTCAGCAATGTATTTCAGTCAGTCTGCCTGTTCTGTTCCCCACTCTGTCTCCAGTGAGTCCTCTCACCTTCCCACACATCTGGCCTGTACCCCAGTTTTTGTATAAATAAATCTTTTTAAAAAATCAAAAAAAAGGTCTCAGAAATGAGTGTCCAATGAGACAAGGGAAGGAGGTCCTGACTAAATAAAGATATAATCTAATAACTTGCACTGTTCTCTATTTGAAGAAATATATGTTGACAGACGGAGATGTCCAAGAGGATGGATGTATAAATTTACCTCCATTTTGCTCCAGCAGATAAGTCTCTTATCACCTGGAATGATTCAGCCCTAGTAGTGCAGAGAGCAGCAGCCTAATAACTTTGGATAAAACCTCTTGTTATGGTACCAAAGTGTATTAGAAGTATTTCAAGTGAAAGAAACTAACTCAAGTAGACAAGTAGAAAAGGAACTTGGTTCCAACTTACAGGATGAGATGGTCTCAGGCATTGCAGGGAGTCAAACACTGTCATCTGTTCTTCCTCACTATTCTGCTCTGATTCCCTCCCACATGCAGTCTCCAGGTTCTACTTTTCTCTGTGTACCTACTATATGACTCCTCTTTGAGGCAAAGGAAGGGGCATATATTTAACAAGGCCCAAGAGAAAGAGGAAAGCTCTTTTCTCTTAGAAACTTTATACTAACCCAACTTGGGCCTCCTCTTTCTTACTGTGTATTTATCCCAGAGCCTATCTGTTTTGTCCTTAGAGGAGTGCAAAAAGTTATTTGCTGGGTTAGATATAGAAGTACACTTAAAGGCTTAAAATATTAAGGCTAGGAATTTCATCTATCACTAAACAGAATTGCAGGGAAATATCTCACATTCAAAACTCCATGTCAATATCTGGGTCCATTCCTGAATTAAACAGGGGTAGGAGTGCCATGAAAAGACCACTCCAGGCTCCATTCCTACTTGTATTGGCAAAGTGTCATGGAATGAAGAAAGGCAAATCCCAATGGAAAAGATACCAAAGAGAGCAAAATAACAAATAACAAATACATACACCACACAAGTGTCTACATGGTTTGTTTCCTACATAGACTTTCCCATCAAGATAACAATGCAATAATTACCAACAGGAATATTTGAATCCACTCTCTTTTATTGTTCTCAGTATATGGTTTACACTTCAGACTCCTCAGTGTTAGATCAATTTGAGTCAGTCCCCTGAGGCTAACAAATCAATAGCTCAACAGTTGCCAATCTAAAAGATAGTAAGTTAGAAAGATGTTCACCTCTCAAAAGACATTTTATTTCCATCTACCAAAAATTGGTTGTAGTCACATGTGTAATGTTCACTGATATAAACACTGTTCCATGGAGTCATGTAATGAAAATTTTGAACAACTGAAAATTGTAGCCCTATCTGGAAATTAGCCTTGTCTGGAAATTAGAGCAGGGTATGCCTCTCCTGTCACTGTTGCCCTATAAACAACTACATGCACCCCAACCTAGCATCCCAACTCAGCATTTGTACTTTGCAAATTCAGCAGAGTACATCAGTATCATTAACAAACATTAAATAGCTTTGTGGGTGAACAACTAAAAACCATAGAACAAACCATACTTTGTAGGTTTTCTCCATCTGACTTAAATATAAAACAGAGGAGTGCCCTCAAATTCTTTGCAGAGATAATCTTATGAACATTTAGTAAGACCAAAAATATTAAAATAATTTTATCACTATTTTAAAATTTTCTCTAATTAGTTTCATTGTATTTTCCCCAAAAGACCCTTTAAAGGTAAATGTTACTTACAAACACCCTACTAACTAGCTCATATGACCAGATAATCCTATTAGTATAAGATGGTACAGAAATTTCCATACAAATTCCATGGAACCATACAAGTGTTTGAAAAGTATCTTGTTAGCTTCCTGCAATAGGAGGTGTGTGGGTTAAGTATCTTTTCTTCTTTATACCTCTTGTTATAAAGCTTCCATGTGGATTTTGTCTATTTCATGTACTGACATTTTGTTGGGGAAAAAAATGATTCTATGTTTTTTTTTAATCAGAAAATTATTAATCCATACTATAAGTTCTCTCTTGGCATATAGATGCTGGATAAACGTTGCATCCCTAGGACATGTGGAAGATCAAATCCATGCAAAATGTGAAATTCATCGATTCTGTCAATAGAGGGAGTGCTAAGCAAGTGTTGAACTCAGATTCCTGAATGCTCAAGGAAAATAAAAATAAAAAGTGAGGTAATTCCAATAGACTCAGTTAGTGAATGGGCTTTTTCCTCCCATCTACAAGGTTCCGTGTTTGTTATATGCTGCAGCTGGCCCTGGAAAAACAAGTGTACAGAACACAGAAGAGGCTGTGTTCAGTTAAGTCATGCAGATGATCAAGAACATCTGTAGCAGAGATCTGATGAAGCTAGGAGTATACAAAGTATACTTTGTCAGCAAGTAGTATACAAAATGTATACACTGTAACACAAAAGATTTTTATTTATTTTTTAATTTAAATTTTATTTTTATATTCCCCATACAATTACAACCCCCTTATTTTTACCCCAATCCCTCCTTTCCCCGCCCCCCACCCCCCATAGAGTGTCTCTGGTTCATAGTTATTTGTTGATTTTGATATTTTCTTTCTTATAGTTATTCTTTTTCCTGGTCCCTTATTTAAGTTTTCTAGATTCCTGCTATGAGTGAGACCATCCGGTATTTTTCTTTTTTCTTTCTGGCTTATTTCGCTAAGCATGATCCCTTCCTGCACCATCCATGTTGCTGCAAATTGCATGTGTTTATCTTTTTTGAATGCTGAGTAATATTCCATGGTGTATATGTACCACATCAAGCAATGAAACTTCTGTATGATACTTCAATGATGGGGCCATATCACTATACATTTGTCAAAACCCATAAAATATAGACTCCAAGAGCAAACCCCAATGTAAATTATGTACTTCAGGTGATGATATGTCCATGTGGGTTCATTAATCATAACAAATCAGCACCCTGGTAAGGGGATGTCAACAATGAGTCAATACATGTGATGGACAAGAAGTATATGGGATATCTCTGTACATTCCCCTTAATTTTTCTATGAACTTAAAACTGCTGCAAAAAAAAAAATTCTATTTAAAAATTGTAATCTAATAAACCATTGTTGATGGTTATTCGTGAGAAAAATGTACATATATTAATTTTGCTGGACTTCTCAGTACCTCACACAGAGTTACAAACTTGCTGTTTGATCTAGAAGTATTTCACTGTTAACTATGTTTCTCCTCCTAAAATTGAAGAGGGAACTTTATCAAGAGAGCTGACAATAGTAATACAATGTAATCAATTATCTGGAAAATGCAAGGAACTGCTTGCCCCCATCTGAAGGGACAGTAGTCATAATACTGTCATAATATCATAATACTGACCTTTGTGTAGCTGTCAAAGGATTTTTTTAATGTTTTTATCAAAGGATTTTTTTATTCTTAAAACACTTTGGTATAGATATCATTTATCATGAAAATTACCATAAAATATATGCAGAGTAAAATATTCACCGTACAAATGAAAGTCATGCCTCAGACAGTCACGCCACTTGATGAGGCCCAAATCATTTGCTTTCAAACAGATTCCATGATTCTTGTTCCATTGCTTTGGAGAAGGAAGACATGAAAAAATCCAAGCCTGGCTGACTGTTTGGAAGTTTGGTAACAAAAATATTGGGTTCTACTCCCTCAAAGCAAATACCTTCATCTTTATTTTAGATCCTATCTACTTGCTACTTCCCCTGAATTGTATTAAATGTCCTATTCTTGTTTGTCTCCAATATCTCTATTTCTATTGGATTTTTTTTCTGACATAGATATGACTATACTCAAATTTCTCAAATTTCAAACACATAAAACAAAATTTGCTTAACCCTATGTCCTACTTACAGAGACATGATTCAATCCTTACCTTCTTCTCAAAGGCAGTCTAAAATAATTCTCCATTTTCTAACCTCTTATTTATCCTCCAATCTACTCCAAGAGATGTAGAATCCTTCTACTTTTTTATGTTATTGAAATAATTGTCACCAATTTAACCAGTGGCATTTTCATCAATAAATACAAAGGAATGTCTCAATTTTGAATCACTGGAACACTGAGATGCTTTTGACAAAATTGATTGCTATAATCTTCTTGACACTCTTTCCTTTGGTGTTAGGGAAGGACATAATGGCTGAGGAATAGACATCTTTCAAGATAAAAAAATAAACAATGTATGTAGAGACTCCAAGGTACAAGCGAAGTGGTGCAGAGAACTAAAAGATAGCCACTGTGGTTAGAGTAGTGATACCAAGGAGAAGCAGAAGCAGATGAGCTACTTAAATGAGTATAAGCTAAGTTACAGCCACTTGTAAGACTTCAGATTTTATCCTAAGAAGATGTGATGAGATTGAGAAAGGATAAAATCTAATTTGTAAAAGTTTGCCATGACTATAGTCAAAAGAAAACACTGGTGGGATAGATTGTTGACAAGTCATGTAGGAAGTGAGTATAATAGTTTAAGCAAAAGATGATGGCAGTTGTGTGCATATGGGGGTTAGGGGGTAGGACTCAGGAGTGAAGAGGGATAGTTGGCATCTACTTCATCCAGGTTTTAATCTGAATTTTATAGCCACCATTTATCTTTCCATATGCCTCCTAATTTGTTGCTCCTAAAAACTGACATAGATTCATTTTCTACATTTGAGCCTTTTCCATTTTATTCTTTACCATTATTTCTAAACTAGACATGCCTATCTGTATCACCTGTATAGCTTTCTAAATAAAAACATGTCCATAACACAGTTAGTCTATCACTTGGCATTTATGGTGAACATGAAACTGTGCCCCTCAGATCTCTGACTACCAGAAGTGTAACTCCCCCAGTTCTCCTAGGAGGTTTCCTGCTGCTGCTCTCTGAAACCATCACATTTGTATTGAGGCCATGCTAGAGTCGAGATATTTTCCTAACTAATTAATCTCTTCTACATTTAGCTCTAACTTAGCATCTGTTTCTGGTTGACTCAAACTAAATCAAGATAAAGGCAGTGAGGTCAAGATTTGAACTGGTCATTGCTTCTAGACCTTTGCTTAAGATCAAGTGAAGATTTGGACTGGCCACTTACTGACTGGCAGTTGAATAGGATGCCATCCTGGTTATTATACAGGTACAGACTGTCCTGACACAGAGTGGCAGCAGAATTGTTAAAATTACAACAGTAATAACCTGGAGAAATGACCCAGTGGAAATGCTGTACCATGTGCAATGATAGCCACTTAAAAATGGCCCTGGTCATTCCTATTTTGACACACTATAGATGGGTGACAATATTGAGCATTTTTAACAAGCCTTAATGGTAAACATTAAAGCACTGTCCTCTCTAGTACTCTACAGGATATCCTTCTATTAGTTAGAAGACACAGTTAAGTAGTAAGCTCAAGACCCAATTGTTAGTCAAAGAGTCACAGAGATGTTTGAATGTTCAGCCAAGGCTGGTGTGTTATGTAAATATCAGGTCCCTGGTAGAGAAACTGGGCTCCTTAAACATAGAAGGGGCCATTTGAATGGGTGAAACCTATGAATTGACACCAATAGTTCACACTTTCCTAATGACAATTATCAATTCTGCTTTCATAGAAGATGCCTCATAACATTACATGCTCCCCTCAGGAAGTGTTTAACTAGGGGGTAAAGTCCAACATAATCTTACTCAGAAAATAATTGATTCAGTAAGAGAGGCTAGATGTATTATATCTTATTAGCTGCAAGGGGAAGTCAACTTTTTACAGCAGGAGCTAAGGGAAAACACCCAAAAATAGATTGAGGTACTTGATTAAGCAGAGGAAGAATACAAGATTGCAAAGTGATAATTTATTGATTTGGGGTCATTTTCTTATGACATTGAATTTAGCACTTTGTCAATGTCCCCAAGGAATGGCCAATTCACAGAAGGATGACTCTTAGAGACCTGGAAAAATTGATTAACTGCTGTCAACATCATCTGGTTTGTCTTACAGAAACTAAAGGAATGGAGACTGGGTGGGGTAGGGAGGAGTTGAACAATGTAGGAGACTAGAAAATCTACCAGAGTATTATGCTCCATGGAAGAGCCCACAATGCTCAGCATCCATCATGGCATCAAGGAATATGTAGGTCAGAGGATCACCAGAACCACAAAGCTCAGTGGCAGCTCTTCTTAGGAGGCCAGGTATGGCAGTAAGAGAGATGTTCATAGAACTGGGCTGGCGATTAACATAGAAGATGGTGGGATCCTTTCCTTTGCAGCAAAAGCCAGGAGGCTGCAATTACTATGAGGACCAGCAAGATATAGGGACAGCCAAGGCTACTAAACCTGCAAGTTGTCATGATAGTAGAAAATAATATCCAAGAAGCAAAACTGACAGCCAGTCAACCAAGATCAGGTAACCACTTATAATTTAGGGGCAAAGAAAAGCAATAATGCAGGAGCAGGACACTACAGTAAAGGTGATTGTTCTAATAAAAGTTATAATCTTTTTTTTAAAGATTTATTTATTTATGTATACAAGAGCTGAGGTACAGACCAGAGTTGTCGGGGGTCAGAGGATTCATCAGAGACAGAGCAGGGAACAGAACAGACAGACTGACTGAAGGACACTGCTGAGAGGAGCAGAGGGCGAGTCAGGAGAGGTCTGCTGTGCCATGTGGGTAGCTCCCTGGCTGGTGGGGGGGTCGAACTTGTGCTGCAGTGGCTACAGACCGCTTCAAAGGTTACGTCCTAACACTTTGTGCCATGAGAGAGGCCCCAAAAGTTACAATCATTTGTTCTGTGTCCAGAACTGAACTGATTTTCAGGTCCAGAATAAAAACCCATTGACTGAGAAGACACCCACGTCCCCAGGAAGAAGGTCTGCATTATTTTCTGTGGTGATTCTTTGAATTCTCCCCTCCAAGACACATACATAGTCATTTAGTGGGGTGAATGTACACTGGGAAAATAAATATTGTTGATGATTTAAAAGAAAGTATTTGGCAAAAAGGTTATGGAGGTTTTAAGGAGAAAGTAGGCTGAATCAATAGGATTAAATTGCCATCTATTATTCATCTTAAAAAGCTGTGAATCAAGTTATACAAACCATGTTCTATGACCATAATCGAATTCAATTAGATTTCAATAACAGAAATATATCTGGAAAATCCCCAGTTATTTGGAAACTCAATAGAGTTCTAAATAACCCACAGGTCAAAAAAATATATCAAAAGGAAAATAAAAGGTTTTCAAATAATGAAAATGAAAACATAACATTTCAAAATGCATGATACACAGCTATTGCCTATATAATAGTGTCTTTCAATCTGTAATAATTTTATTTAGATTTACTCATTTAGTGTCTAGAACATAAGCTCAATGAGGCAACAGTTTTGTCTTTTTCTCTATTGTATCCCCAGTTCCTAGTGTATTATCCAGTTCTAACTAAGCACTGACTTCTTTAGTACCTAACTAGTTCTAACTAAAGAAATATATACATATTTGAGTACCATTACTTGGAAGCAATCACTACAAAAATTTAAGTGACTATTCTTCCAGATAATGCTAAGCACATAGAAAAATATTTATATTTTTCCAATAATTGAATAATACTATCCACCTCAGGTTTGTTTGTTTTTTTTAAGATTTATTTATTTATACAAGCACTGGGTACAGTCAGAAGCGCCAGAGGGTGAGAGAATTCACCAGAGCCAGAGCAGGGAACAGAACAGGCAGACTGAGAAATACACTGTTGAGGGGAGCAGCAGGTGCGGTAGGAGAGGTCTGGGAGCCATATGGGACCCTCAGCCCTCACCAGTGGCAGGGGATGGAGCCGGCGCTGCAGAGGCTGCCGGCAGTCTTCACGGTCCAGCGCTCAACCACTGCACCACCAGGGAGGCCCTCCACCTCAGTTTTTATACTGCTTTTCTCCCAATTAATAATATATTAGATAGTTATTTAAGTGTGAATAAAGAAAGTTATATATATATCAATTATTAGTGGTTGGTGAGTATCACATTATGTATTAGATTTATCCTGAGTTATATGTGTCCATCTCTACCAATGGACTTAGACATAATAATTCATATACATATACACACATCACATTTATGTTTGAAGAATAAATTTCTACAGGTAAAATGACTGGCTTAAAAGGTATGAACACATAGATGTCTAATACAAAATTACAAATTCTAAAAATATAAAGTCTCACAGCATACAAAAACTAGCATTATTTTTTTAAAGACTTATTTATTTATGCACACAAGAGCTGGGGTGCAGGCCAGAGGTATGGGGGATGAGAGGATTCACCAGAGACAGATTGAGGAAATGAACAGGCAGACTGACTGAAGCACACAGCGGAGGGGAGAGGCAGTCGAGACAGGGGAGGTCTGCTGTGCCATGTGGGTTTCTCCCTGGCCGGCCGGGGGATTGAGCTCATTTTGCGATGGCTATGGACAGCTTCATAGGTTGCATCTTAACCCCTTGTGCCACCAGCAAGGCCCAAACTAGCATTATTTTTTAATGTTATTATCTTGACCTTGGAGTCAAGTGCATTTTGGTAATTGCATGTCTATAATATTTATAACTTGCCCCTTTACTCAATTAATTGTTAAGATGTCAATACTTTTTCACAGCTTCTTCATGATCCATTAACAAAATATTGGTAATAAGTGTGCATTTTATGATTTTCCTAATATTTGTAAACCAGCTGTTGTTATTTACAAACTGTTGAAGAATGAAAATACGGATCCAATAATGGTGAATTGCCAAAACTTATTTTGCAAATACTTTGAAACCTGAGCAGACTGCTCGATACCAAAAACATTTACTCAAGTGGAATGAAGCTATTCTTTCTCTCCTACAGATCTTTTGTAGCTACTTTGGAAAGTATGTGCTCTGGGAATCAAATTCCAAACAATATATGTTTATTCCAAAACAGTTTTCATTTTAGCCTCACTTTCTCCACTGATGAGGTATAGATAATAGTGCTTGTGTAACAGCTGCCTGGCAGAAAATTAATGGGATATATGTCACATAATTACTAGATTCCCCTACACTAGCTTCAGACACTTTATACCACTATAATTTTCATAACATCACCATGAGACAAGTAGGAATATTATGAAGGAGCTGAAACAAAAAATTAATAAAATTAGTAGAAAAAATCTATCATAACTGAGATTTTCCAGCATCATATTTCAAGAAATATGATGAAATCAAGAAACTGGTCTCTGAATGGAAAAAAATATATAATTCTTAACTATTTAGGGATTTACTGCCTATTACAAGATTAAATAGAACTCTATCTCAAATTAGGAAAATGGATGATACCATCCTGATTTACAAAGAAAGGTTCAAGGCAACCTAAAGAGGTTTTTCAAAGAAGTCACCTGAGTAACTATGTTTCCCCTCCACCCCAAGCTGATGTGGGGGTCACACAGACCCCTTAGGTAATCTGTACCTCCAGCCCTCAAAGAAAATGAAATTTGAGAGAAAAGAGAAGGTTAAGCTTAGAGAAGACTAGAAGATGATTGTTGTGATCCACTATTAGTTGAACCTTATCAAAGCAGGCATTAGGGACACAGACCCCTGCATAGTCTGGCTGCAGACAGAAAACACAAATGGTGAGGGAGGTGAGAGGAAAAATGGTGTGCAGACAAGTTGGGGTGCTCCAAAATACTGATAAGGAGAACAGAAACTGGCTTTAGACTGTTCTCCCACTCATCCACCCCTCAGACTGGTACAGATGCAATGAAGCACAGTAAGAACACAAAGACTACAGCATCTCATTGGGAAACCCATAAAGAGCAGATATCAGCAATGTGAACATTAAAATAAACAAATTACAGTCCATTTTATAAACAGGAAATTATGAGTCCATAGAATATACACAAATTAAATGATATGAATTTAAATAATTGAATTTACTTAAATAGAGAGAGGAAAATCTTATATTAGGGTGCAAATAACAAATATAAGTAGGGGTTTCCCTGGTAGTGTAAGGGGTTAAGCACCGCACTATGACGCAATGGCAGCCTCTGCAGCATGAGTTCGATCCCCGGCCAGCCAGGGAGAAACCCACATGGCAAAGCAGACCTCTCCTGTCTCGCCCGCTGCTCCCCTCAGCAATGTATTTCAGTCAGTCTGCCTGTTCTGTTCTCCACTCTGTCTCTGGTGAGTCCTCTCATCCCCCACATCTCTGGCCTGTACCCCAGCTCTTATATACATAAATAAATAAATCTTTTATATATAAGTGGTATGCTTAAATTTTTAAAATCAACATTTAACAAGCATTATCATAATTTTTCTGCCAAAATACATGACAAATACTAAACCTACACTAAAACTAATGGATGGCAGTTTGAGATATTTATATATTAAAAAACAAATTGCAAAAGAATAAGTATAAGAATAAGAATAAGATTGAAAGTCCAATCTACCTCTGCACAAAAACTCTCCCAAATACTGGATAGTTAGTTATAAAGGGAATCAAGTAATTTTACAGGGGAAACCTGACAGATACCACCTCAAAGATTGAAAGAGTACATCATAATAGTGGACCAAATTTAAATCATAAACCATCTGATCAGATATATTAAGACATGAACAGAAAATGTTGATTATGTTGTCTTGATGCCTGGTCTTAATAACCCTAAAAATGATTTATATAATTTTTAAAAGACCAGTCTGTGGAATTTGAATGTGCACTTGCCACAGTGTTTCTGGATTCAGACAACTACTACAGACACCGATGCATTTCTTTTTTTTTTTTTTTTTTTTTTTTTTTTTTTAAAATATTAAATTTTATTTTTATATTCCCCCATACAATTGCAAACGCCCCATTCTGACCCCAATCCTTCCCCTCCCGCCCCCCACCCCCAAAAAGTGTCTCTGGTTCATAGTTTTTTTGTTGATTTTGATTTTCACTTTCTTATATTCATTTTCCTGGTCCCTTATTTAAGTTTTCTAGATTCCTGCTATGAGTGAGACCATCCGGTATTTTTCTTTTTCTTTTTGGCTTATTTCGCTGAGCATGATCCCTTCCAGCGCCATCCATGTTGCTGCAAATTGCATGTGTTTATCTTTTTTGAATGCTGAGTAATATTCCATGGTATATATGTACCACATCTTCTTGATCCAGTCATCTATTTTTGGGCATTTGGGTTGTTTCCAAAGCTTAGCTATTGTAAACAGTGCTGCTATAAACATAGGAGTGCAGGTGCTCTTTGGAATTGATGTTTCTGTGTCCTTTGGGTAAATACCTAGGAGTGGAATTGCTGGATCATATGGAAGCTCTATGTTTAGTAGGTCCAGAAATCTCCACACAGCTCTCCATAGTGGTTGGACCAGTTTGCACTCCCACCAACAGTGCACAAGAGTTCCTTTTTCTCCACATCCTCGCCAACATTTGTTGTTGCTAGTTTTTTTAATATGTGCCATTCTCACTGGTGTGAGATGGTATCTCATGGTAGTTTTGATTTGCATTTCCCTGATTACAAGTGATGTTGAACATTTTTTCATATGTCTGTTGGCCATTTTCATTTCCTCTTCAGAGAAGTTTCTTTTTAGCTCTTCTGCCCATTTTTTGACTGGATTATTTTCTTTGTTGTTGCTGAGTCTCATCAGCTCTTTGCAGATTTTTGTGATCAGTCCTTTATCATTAGTGTTGGGTGCAAAAATGTTCTCCCAGTTGGTGGGGTTTCTCTTTGTTTTTGTTATTGTCTCTTTTGCTGAGACACCGATGCATTTCTAATCTCCTGCAGAGAACACAGTCTATAATATAGTAGAAATCAATCACTGTTACCTGGTACCTCTCCCCCTTCCTCTTTTCAAGCACAATCCCAATCCTCTCACTTTTACCAGTGTTTTCAAAGGAAGTAGATGGACACTAGCACCAGAGTTGTGGCTCAGATACCTAAGAGTAATCCTATTCTCCAACTAGAAAAGTTGATTCAGTTAATTCAATTAACTCAGGATAGTCCCTAGTGTCAAAAATTGGTTCAGAAATTAGTTTGCAACCTAATATAGGCCAGTCATGAAGCAAAAGTGAAATAAACTATGGAGCCTAGGACCTCTAGGAGGTATTTTGCCACCATGAGGCAAATCAACTTAAGGAAATCCCACTGTAATAAAAGAAGCAAAGCCAAAGAAACTGCAAAGAAAAGAACATGTCATCACTGAGTTAAGGCAGCCCTGAATGAAACTCATCCTGACTTTATGAACCAATTACTTAAATTCAAACCAGTGGGACTGAATTAATTTTACGTTACTGACTTCCAAAAGCACATTAACTCTTGCAGTCTGTAATTTCAGCTTTGAAAAAGTGGCACACATAGACCAGTCTTCCCAGGTAATTTTTTATTATACTCTCCTGAACACTAAAATAAAAATAGGGAGAAGAGAAATGGAAACAAGGAACAAAAGACAAATTGGTCTATATTAGTTGAATAGAAGTCAAGAGTTATATAGGTATTTTATATACATTTAGGAGAGAAAAATGTTGAACAAAAATATACATGACACTTACTAGGTACCTGGCACTGTTTAGATGTTTCATAATGTTAACTCATTTGATTCTTACAGCATATTTTTAAAAAGGAATTGTCATCACTACCACCGTCATTTCCAACTGAAGCAACTGAGGCACAAGGAGGTTAAGTGACATAGCTACCAAACGGAAGTGCCACGACTCAAATCACTGTTACACTAACAGTTAATGAGGTCATTTCAGTATTACGTACAATAGGATATCTCATGCAGTTAATACATATGCAAATCTAAGATTTGCTTCAGATAAACTAGACATTTCTCAAGTATCATAAAAATGGGACTATTAGTCATTTTTCTAAAAAGAGATAATTACCATATGCCTATGTTTATCTAAAACCAACACATGAGTAGACAGTAGCACAACTTCAGTAATTATGAGGTATGTTTTATTAGAGTAGAAGATTTTGTTAAAAATAAAGAAAAATTATTTTGTTAAAAATAGAGGGTGGTTAGGGTATATATTAAGAAATCTGAATAATTTTAGTTGTCAACCAGGACATAGTACCAGACAATTCTCTTTTGTCCAGAACATTGTGTATCTTTGCTCATTCAAGTACAACTGTCACCCAGACTTCATTTTTCATCATCTTTATCTGCTATCATTCCCATAGAAGGTTGACCTAATAAATCTCCAGGCTTGGAGATCTCAATGCTTTCTTCAATGCTAAAGAAAGTCCTGTGTTGCCAACTGTTCAATTATGACTTAAGGTCCTTTCCTGTCTCTCCTTAAAAAGATCCTCCTTGAATTTTTCCCATGCAAGTTGTCCATCACACTTGAGAGTGTGTGTGTAGAGGATGAAGGTAGAGAAGGAACTCTCTTCATCATGACTGAAGTGCTTAATTATGCCTTTAAGTAATTAAATCTGGAAATGTGTAAATTTTGAAAGAACAGACATAATATTGAGCACCCAGTAAGGTTAACGGCATAATTTAAAACGTGTCAGCTAGCTACAAGGAAATTGATCCAGAATGTTGGTTAAACTTCCCTGGATAGTTTTTAAGCTACTTGGCTCACTCCAATCCATCCCAAAAGCCCAGTTCAATTGTAAGAATACAATCACCATTACTGTTAAACTATTTTTGTGGTTGTTGTAATTAGTATCTTCCTTTTAGCTGTGTCAAATATGTGCTACCGCTAGCCTAAAATTCTTTTTCATTTCTAGGTGTCAGAAAACATGTCTTAACATTTACATTCTTTGTGGTCAGTAAAATACAGTAGCTATTAAAAAATAGGTTTGAATTAGTGAATTAGATTTTATTTCTGAGTTTAAAAGGTCATGTGGCCTTTATGGCAGGAATCCTGAGCAGAGGCGGTAATTCACAGCCCATAACCTGCCTGCTGGCTCGTCAGCACTGCCCGTGATAGACACCTGAGAAGTTGGTTGGTCTTGCTAGACCAAACTGAGTTCACTTTTTAGGTAGTCCCTCAGTTTTGCTGCTTACAAGATACTTGAGGTACTATTTGGAGGGTTCCTTCAGCCTTGGAAAGCCCTCTCTCTTCCCATAATCTTACCCAGTTTTGAAAGATCTCCAGATGATCCTTCTCTGACTAGAAGGAACACTGAATTCCACTGGGCTCAAAGGGACTGGGCTTTGATTGCAATTTACTTCTCTCAGTAAGGTTTGTTTCTCAAGCAAAAGTCAGTATGCAGGCAGGATTAGGAACTGACTCCCAATGGAAATGAGGCTCATTGGGCCCTCTCTATGTTTTCTTTGACCCCCCTACAGTGTTTTATTTTAACATTTTTAAATTACTTGCTGACATATTTGAGTACAAAGTTTTTAGTAGAATCTCCATAAACAAAGAAAACTGTTTTCTAATTCTATAGCACTTCTAAAATAGTTTTTGTGTTTTTTTAAAGATTTATTTATTTATTTATACACACACTGGGTACAGTCAGAAGCATGGGAGGGTGAGAGAATTCTCCAGAGCGGGGAGCAGAGCAGGCAGAAGGACCGAAGTACACTGCTGAGGGGGCAGCGGGCGGCAGGAGAGGTCTGCACGCCATGTGGGACCCTCCTCCGGTGGCCAGGGAGCAGCTGGGGATTGAACCGGCGCTGCAGAGGCTGCAGGCAACTTCGCAACCCAGCGCTCAACCCGCTGTGCCACCAGGGAATGACCTAAAATAGTTTTTTTTAATTTGAATAAAATAGTTTTATTATTAAATTTATTGTAGGTTGGTCATTTTATCTTTGCTTTTATAATATGTTGGTTACAACCATGACTTATTTGGTTGTGAGCAACTGAGCAGGAATGCAATTGCGATTTTAGGATCCTGTGGGAAAATGCAATGTGTTTATAATGCATTTTCCAGAAATGCATTGGAAAATGAGAGGATTATCCTGTGATTTAGTTATTGTATAAATTCAGATGCCCACTAAAGTGATTTAATTTTGTTTGTATAATTACTTTTGATTTCAGAGTTTATAAAGTTTGCTGATATAAAATTTATATTGTGGCTGAGGGTCTTAATACTGTCTTAAAAGTAAATTTGGTAGCTATGGAATGAACATAAGTAGTTGAAATTTGTATCAGGGCCAACCAGATTTTTGGCTCTGTTTTCTTTCAGCTGCTGGTCTTTTACGTTAGAAAATGAAGAGGGAAAAGCCAGAAATCTTAGGAATGCTTACCAGTATCTGAAGTTGTTTTCAAAGGCATTCAAGCAAATTGGGGGAAAGGGAATAAAGGAATAGTGCAGATAAATAAAAACGCTATAGGACAACTTTACTTTAAATTTCACTGCACATTTTAAATATGTGCGTAAGTGTGCCTGTGTGTGGGCTTCTGATACACATTAAATATCATAAATTAGATGTATGGGAGAACTTAAAGTAGTTAATGAAAATATATAACTAATGCAATGGTATGGTTAGGCTTTAAGAAGGCTGTCCTCTTGGAATTACAGGACAAGTTTAGATAATGTCATCTCCTGAACTAGAATTAAACACACTATTAAATCAGTACCTGAATAAGTCACCCCCTGAAACAACATTTGTAACTGTAGGGGCCTCCCCGGTGGTGCAGCCAGTTGAGCACAGCACTGTGAGGCTGTCTGCAGCCTCTGCAGTGTGGGTTTGATTCCTGACTGGCCAGGGAGATACCCACATGGCATGGCAGACCTCTCCTGTCTCACCCGCTGCTTCCCTCAGCAGTGCTTCTGGTCTGTCTGCCTGTTCTGCTCCCCACTCTGTCTCTGGTGAATCCTTTCACCCTCCCAAGCCTCTGACCTGAGCCCCAGCTCTTGTATAAATAAATAAATCTTTTGGAAAAAAAAAAATTTGTAACTGTAATGCCAGTGAATCTGGATATTCTAGTAAAATCCTAGACACAGTAAAAATTTTTTTATCTCCCACTTCAAATTTTCAGGAGTAAGTTTTCCCAGGTATGATGGTTAATTCTAATGTGACAAATTGACTGGATCACTGGTGGTACCCAGATATTTCAACAAATATTAATCTGGCTATTTCTTTTTTTTTTTTTTTTAAATATTAAATTTTATTTTTATATTCCCCCATACAATTGCACACGCCCCATTCTGACCCCAATCCTTCCCCTCCCGCCCCCCACCCCCCAAAAAGTGTCTCTGGTTCATAGTTTTTTGTTGATTTTGATTTTCACTTTCTTATATTCATTTTCCTGGTCCCTTATTTAAGTTTTCTAAATAGCCAGATTCCTGCTAGGTCTCACTCATAGCAGGAATCTAGCAGGAATCTGGCTATTTCTATGAAAGTGTTTTTGCATGAGATTAGCATTAACTAATGGTGATGTGAGTAAAGCAGATGACGCTCCCTAATGTAGGTGGGCCAGGCTCATCCAATTTGTTGAAGGTTTGAGAAGAAAAAGGATGACCCTCCGCAGAAAGACAGAATCCCTCCCTCCCTCCCTCATTGTTATTGAGCTAGGACTCAACATTTTCCCTCCTTCAGACTTAAGGATGAAATATCAGCTATTCTTGGGTCAAAAACCTTCCAGCCTCCAATTGAAACTATACTGTTAGGTCTCCTGGATCTCCAAGTTACTCCCTCACCATTCACCCAGCAGATCTCAGGACTTGTCAGCGCGTGACTGCATAAGTCAATTTCTTATAATATTTTATATATATTTATATGCTATATAACATATTTTATACATATACAATCTATAATATATATTATAGATAATAAGTATATAAGTACATATACAAATATATACTATATACAAATATAGATTTATATATATAATTATTTTGTTTCTCTGTAGAAATTCAATACATATCACCATCCATGTCATTGCCTAACTGGTCCATTCATCACAAACATTCCTGTTTTAGAGATGGTTCATGATACTCTTACCTTGAAAGCATTATACCTTAGGAACATCTAATTGTTTTTTATTCTCTTCAAATTGTTTTATTGACTTTCTAACATTTGATTTCATAGCAGTGACATAATTTGTTACTGCTAAAAGAATTGATGGGGTATGTCTTTTTCAGATTTCTTACCTAAAAATTTCTTTTTTTAACCAAGAAATTTAATGGGTCAATACATCAATTTATTTATAATAGATCTGTCTCCCCAAACCTGGCAACTCCTGATGGACTCATAGCATAAAGGTGCTGAAGAGCACACCCTACATTCAAGGTATATACTTAAGAAGGGCATGCTCCATCCAGCTTCTCAAACTTATCAGTGAAGTGTGTATTTCTCCTTCCCTGCCACCCCTCATCTTTTCACTCCATCATGGCAACATCACAAATTTTCAAGACTTTCCACATCATACAATCTTTTGGGACAGATGGTAAGAATATTCTCATCTCAGCTTCTGATTCAAATGAATTAGTACCAGTGGGGCCTCCCCTGGTGGCGCAGCGGTTGAGTGCTGGGCTGCAAAGCTGCCTGTAGCCTCTGCAGCACTGGTTCAATCCCTGGCCACTGGCAAGGGTCCCACATGGTGCGGCAGACCTCTCCTATCTCGCCCGCTGCTCCCCTCAGCAGTGTATTTCGTCAGTCTGCCTGTCCTGTTCCCCGCTCTGGTGAATTCTCTCACCCTCCCGTGCTTCTGACTGTACAACAGTGCTTGTATAAATAAATAAATAAATCTTTAAAAAAAAAAACAAATGAATTAGTACTGGCTCTTACCCATTGTGTTGCAAATTAACAAGCAAGTGTGGCCCATTGATAGAAATGATTACTTAGCCATAGGTGAGGGACAAAGCAGTGGCTGCAAAAGTCATATTCACCATCCCTGCTCCAAATGTTTAAGTTAGCACTCTTTTAAAATATACATGAAGATTTTTGCAGGATAATTTATTGAGATAATTTCTATCTTATTTCCACTTCTATATGGGACTCAAAGGAGAAATTCAACTTTCATTTCTTTATAGTTTCCTTGCCCCTTAAAAATAGTCAGGATTCTACTCTGACTCCCTTTGCTTCAAGGGTTTATTAACAAATTTGAGTTCCAGAGGTAGAAACAGGTTATCTGGCATAAAGGAAACAGCTTTGTTTTAGGCTTTTGAGACACAAAGTACCTTCAGCTAGAACTAGATTGTGTCATCCCAATGCAGAGAGGGAACAGAGGCTGTGATTAGAGTAAATTCAAAAAATGACTTATCATGGAAAAAGAAGAATAGCTTCTCAAAGACCATAGAAGATACAGGAGATTTTTAGACTGGTGCATATTCACAAATGCTGTCTCCCCTATGCCAAGTATTAGGGAAGATAGAAGTCTTTTGGAAATCTGTGAAATCCAAATCTCAAGTCCTGGGACGCTTTTTCACACATCAGAGTGTCTCTGACAAAGCTTGAGGTCATGACAGAAACCAAAGCATCTGCATCCTCTGCTTCAGCAATCCTGGCTAATGGGAGAGAAGCGATCCTTCCAGTAACATCACTTGATAGAAGAAATATTAATGAAAACCAACACAATAAAGGACCCCAGGATTTTCTCCCACTTTTTACAGACTGGCATGTTTTTATAATTTTAAAAAGAAGTTTTAAGCTACCACCAACCCCCCCCCATCCCAAAACAGATTAAATTAAAAGTAGGGAGCTCACATCTACATTCAAGTTGGAAACAAAAAGTTGCATATTGTTCCCCCAGAATTACAGAACAATATCAGACCTAACACACACAAATTATGAAACAAGAGATAATGTACAAGATAATTTAAGTCCAGATTCACTGGTATCATTAGAAATCCACAAAGCTAAGAGAATGACTCAGACAATATCATGGACAAATGAGAGGAACAAAAAATTAAGATAGTTTTAACCCATTTGTCTACAATCACATAGCTAGTGTAAGAGCTGAAACTGACATAGTACTGATTCCAATGAGACTAAAAGAACCAGTACTGAGGTATGATTCATGTTGTAGTATTTGGAACTATGTAGGGAACTAAAGATCAGGAAGCTGAAAAGTGCCCCTGTTAGGGAGGAGGGAATAAATTATCGTAAGCAGGGTTGCACAACACAGCCTGATGTAGGATGGGCAAATCATTGCAGCAGATGGAGAAATTGTAGGTGAGATCTTGAGTCAGGCAGACCTGAATTCTTCTCACTTCCTTAAAAAAAGCTCCTAAACAAACTACTTGAGTTTAGGGTACGCATGTAATGGCCAAGGACATGGTGGGTAGTGGAATAACATACTTTGAATAGAGGTGCAGTGAGCTTGATTAAAAAATTTAGGAAATAATCTGCCATAACAGATCAAAATTTCACAGCAAGTTTCTCAAAGAAAGTAATTCAATAAAAGAATACTCTATTAGTACAGGTTTTTCATTGTATTGACTTGTAGTTTGAAAAGTAGGTCAGTTTCAAAGTTTTATTTATATTTTTATAAGTCTATGTATTTTGTTTGTCTATATTTATCCATTACAATATATAATGAATTTCTGTTGAACTCCTAGTATTTATGAAACTGTCATCCTACCAATTCCAGTTTTTGTCATGCCCATTAAAATTCGGGAAGATAATCCCAAAACTTGGCAGGAAATTAACATGTACCAAATTTCACTGTTCTCCCAGGCAAGAGTTTAGTGAAAGCCTTCTATATTTGTTAGTCAATATTTTTGCTATTAAAAAATAAAAAGGAAGGAATGGGGAAAAGGTTATTTGAATATTTTTCTCCTCATGGTCCCCAGGCAACCCCAATTGCTGATTTAATTATTCTCTAAACCTCTTAAATGAATCATTTCTTATAAAATTTTTAAATCTTTAGCAAATATTCAGCCTGCTATTACATACATAAAAGATTTTTAATTGTGCTCATAGTTTTTACTTATCTTTATTAAGGAAATAGAAATCACCAAACTGGATTAATAATAGATGGATACTCAGACATGCAAAAATAACATACATACATCTCTATATATGTGCTTTATAATATGTATAAAGTTAATAATTGCCATAATTCATCTAGCAAATTACTACATATAAATACTATAAAAAAACTGAGAAACAAGGTTTCCATTTAAATCACTTTTTTACTATTTGACTAGTTTTATTCATACTATATATAATAGATTAGGATGTAGTTGAACAGTCAGCCCTGTTAATTGCTCTATGAACAAGTTTTAAATGTGTTATTATCTAAATAATGAATAATTATGAGTACAATTTCAATATGGAATACTCTGTTTTCATTTCTTGAAAGAGGTGATATCACTTCTACTGTTTTCAATCAGTTGTAATATCCTTTTCTACACTGATAGGTGTATCATTGATACACATGGTTTTGATGTGACAAATTGTCTTTGATTAAAATGAATTATTGTAACAGGTATTCTCCCAATTGTCAGTTGCATAGCCAGCGCACCACTCATTCATGAAAACACTTCAGTTTTTAAAAAAAAGTTTAACAAAAACATTTGCGTTTCTACATATACAATCTAGTATTCTTGCACCCACTATAAATTACATATTAAGTTCTATTTCATAGCAGTGGAAATTTATTGAGGATTTTTTGCTTGTTTTTTTTTTTGTTTTGTTTTGTTTTTTTTTTTTTTGCCTGAATTCTCTTTCCTTTTCTGGTCACAGTAGTCCAACTTTCATTTGAAGAATCTCCCTTAATCTATTTTCAATCCTGTGATAATTGGGGCTTATCTAATCTGTCTTCCAACGTTCTCCAACTCTAAGAATAGGATCAACTTAGAAAATGAGTTTAATTCAT
Source organism: Talpa occidentalis (assembly GCF_014898055.3). Classification (NCBI taxonomy): domain Eukaryota; kingdom Metazoa; phylum Chordata; class Mammalia; order Eulipotyphla; family Talpidae; genus Talpa; species Talpa occidentalis. The sequence continues at coordinate 108,737,479 of NW_023604972.1, read as the reverse complement.
GACCTAGCCATGGTAATGGTGGGAAGGTGGGGATATAACCAATCAGTTTAATCAGAATAATCCCCTAGACCAGATAGTACAAGAAAAGAGTAAAATTGTAAGTTAGACTTAGAATGAGACCCATAACCTAATGACTGTTTTTGATTCTTTGAACTTAGCTATGGATTTAATAAATCTGAAGATCTTCTCATAGGCTATTCAAATATAGGCCATACATTTTCCTTTCCTTTTAAAAAGGAAAGAGATGGATTGAGATGGATTGTCATTCACTTACAACCAAAAGATCCCTGATTTAATATACTCATGACATGATTTTTTTTCATTCAGATAGTATATTATTCAAAATAGGATAGACTCTGGTGAAAACAAAACTTAAAACCTCAGTTGTTTCATATGCTGGTTAAGGATGTGGGAGAAAAAGGAACCCTCTTACACTGCTGGTGGGAATGCAAACTGGTCTAACCACTATGGAAAACTGTGTGGCAGTTCCTCAAATTACTAAAAATGGATTTATCATTTGACCCACTAATTCCATTCCCAATGGACACAAAAACATTAATTCATAAGGAAACCTGCACTCCTGTGACTATTGCAGCACTATTTTCAATAGCTAAGATATGGAAACAACCTAAATGCCCAAAAACAGAGGAATGGAGTTAGAATATGTGGTGTGTGTGTGTATATATATACACATATATATGTATACACACACACACAATGAAATACTACTCAGCTATCAAAGAAGATAAACTCATGTCATTTGCAGCAAGATGGATGGAACTGGAAGGGATTTATTCTCAGTGAAATAAGCCGCGGGGTGGGTGGGAAATCAGATGGTTTCACTTGTAGAAGAATACAGGGAAACCGAACAAAGGGTCAGGGAAAAAAAAAAAAAAAACACAAAACTTGAAACTATAGACCTGAGGCATACAGCAGGGGAGGGGGAGGAAGAGAGGTCACAATGGGAGGAAAGAGAACAAGGGACACAGGTGATGGGGTGGTGGAGATTTATGGGAACTTCACCTGAGATTTATGGAAGAAATGAAATATTGTATAAAAATGAACAACAATGTAAGAAAATAAAGTTTGCTAAAAAACATTCTGAAATAAAAAAAACCCTCAGTTGCATAACACAATTGCATTGTGTTCACATCTCAGTGCAATTCTAATTGTGCTGTCTTCTTCTACAGAATATGTACATTATTTGGGCACATAATTTTCATGGTCCTCCCAGTTTAAGAAGAGAAAGGAGAAAGCATCCTGCTTCTCAGTAGCTTGAACTAAAATGACATTGGTCACTACTGCTCACAGCTTACTGTGCAATCTGATTTCTTAGCATCAAACTAATGTAAGCTGGGTAATGCATCCAGGGCAATATGATCTGTAAAAGTCAGGGTCTTCCAGAAATAATAACTAAGAGAGATGATTGGATCAAGAAGATGTGGTATATATACACAATGGAATATTATCAGCAATCAAAAAAGATAAACTCATGCCATTCACAGCAACGTGGATGGAGCTAGAAGGAATTATGCTCCGTGAAATAAGCCAGAAGGAAAAAGAAAACTACGGGATGGTTTCACTTATAGCAGGAATATAGGGGAACCAAATAAGACATTAGTACTCACTTTAAACAGTTACTGACATTTCTGGATAAAAGCAATGAACATTGCCTAACTGTTCCCATTTTCACATATATTATCACCATTTGTTCAAACTAAAAATCTAGGATTTTTTTTACTGATTTTTAAGAAACTCATAGATAAAGGTGAAGAGATTTTTTTAACTTAGAGGAAAACTTATGGGCTGAGAAGAAATTTTTTTAGCATGTTTTAGGCATTTATAAGAGATTTTTGCATATTCTCAGAAATGATGAAATGGATAAGAAATCTAAAAGTAGATATTTAAGGACGGATTTGTGGAACATAAGCATTCCCTGGGGATTCTAAGTAATATGTGGGGAGCATATTTGACTTTCACTAGTTATACATATGGGACATAACCTTGTTGTTAGACTTAAGAGGAAAAGCAGACTTTACTGAACAACTAAAATATGAGAATAAACAAGGATTGCTAAGTTGGTAAATATTTAACACTAGGGGGGAAAAGGCTTGATTTATAGTGTTTTCTGAAAGATTCTGAGACAGTAAGGGCGAAAATCAACTTGGACTAAAAACCAGACAGCTGCTCTCCTCTTAATCCATCTGGATCAGACACACCAAGTCAGCTGCAAATTTAACAGGACTGCTTCTCCCAAAGTTATATGGCCATGAAATGCCATAATGACCCCCTTTATGAATGATCGCTACCTACCACAGATACTCCCAGATAACCTGTGCTATTCCCAATTGGATGTCCAATTGCTAAATATTCCCACCTTCATGACAGCATAAAACCCCTAGTAAATTCCCTCTTCTAATCCTGTCTCAGAAACAGCAACCTACCTAGAATGGATAATTTCTTCTCCAAGACATTATACAGCATCCTCCAGAAGGAAACAACACTTAACAACACTTTTCCCCCTTCCCCAGTATTCAGGGTATCACTGCATGACCCTCCATGTGCATGACTCCTCTGCTGTGCAATAAGGATTTTGGCCAGACTTCATGCAGGAAGACTTTGATGAGAAGTTTTAATATTTCACCATACTAATGCTTCTACCATGACTGATTTTAAGTTACCAACATGATGTCCCTGAACACAGATTTGGAAAGAAATGAGCACAATCAATAAAAGAAGGTAAAACTGGTTCTACTGCCCAGGTTACGCTCAAAGATATTTGAGTGAGAATTATAGAGCCTTATTAAGGTGAGTGCCCCAAAATGACATTCAGCAACATCAATGTTTATTCTCAAAAACAATGGAAAAGAAAAATTTTAATCTCCATCCCATATGTAAGGAAATTGAAGGTTAGAAATTTACAATATAAAAAAAAAAGAAATTTACAATAAATTGTTTGAGGCAACAAGGATGGTAGCAGAGCCACAATTCAAATCTTTGTGATTTGTGACACAAGGCTTTGTGTCACTGTGATTTTAAATACCACACTGTTTTGCATGTTATGATCATATCATCTCTTCTCATGGTTATAGGCCTTTTAAAACACAGGACATTGCTTGCACAGACTGAATTTTGTCATTCTCATTTGCATATCTTCTATACACTATATGATATAACTTCAGCTAAGGAGATAAATATTGTACCTCCCCCATTGAGTTGTTGTATAGATTATAAAAAATTAATAAAATGTAAATTGTTTAGTATAATTGCTAGTGTGCAGACTGACCCCCAGGACCCCAGGACATCCAAACTTGCATGCTCTAAAGTGCTTCTCCCATCTACCACATAAGAAAAAGCATCCTCGGGCCTCCCCGGTGGCGCTGAGGTTGAGCGCTGGGCTGTGAAGCTGCCCGCAGCCTCTGCAGCACCGGTTCGATCCCCTGCCACCAGGTAAGGGTCCCACATGGCATGTAGACCTCTCCTGCCGCCCGCTGCTCCCCTCAGCAGTGTACTTCGTCGTGTCTGCCTGTTCTGCTTTCCGCTCTGCCTCTGGTGAATTCTCTCACCCTCCCGCGCCTCCAGCCTGTACCCCAGTGCTTGTATAAATAAATAAACCTTTAAAAAAAAAAAAAACTACAGTGATGTATTATTTTTCACATTCTTGTGGATTGACTGGGTGGTTCAAGTCCATGTTCCATCAGGTGACATCTCTCATATGACTATATTTGGCTGGGGCACCTTGATTTTCTTCCAAATAGCTTCTTGCCATGTGGAGCCCCATCCTACAGGGCCATTCCACACGGCACCTCTCTTGAGCAAGATAGCCTGGACTTCCTTACACTATGACATTTCCAAATGGAGTTTTGAAGAGGGCAACTGAACATGCAAGCACTCAACAAGCCCTGCTTGTGTTACATTTGCTAATATCCACTGACCACCAGAGTCCTTGTGGAAGAAGACTGAGGGCATGAGGATTGTGGGTCATATTTGGTGGGGAAGATATCAGTGCACCAGCCTGCCACAGATTCCTATGCATATTCATAGCAACCTTTTTCAGAATCAATGAGAAGATGCCAAATAACTGATTTTATACAGAGTCTTTAGCTCTGTGAGTAATGAAAGAAGAATTGGAACTGACTACAAGCTCCTGTCAGTCTGATTCTCTGTGCCATATGTGCATGGCCCTTTCATACAATGAGAATTTAGAAATAATGGCAAAGTCATTTTAATGAGTTAGGGGGAAATGAATAAATTATGACCTTGTAAGTACCAATTTCAATCTACCACTTTATAGACTAAAAAAAAATGCCAAAGACTATGATAATCATCTAACAGCATACAGATAACATCATCATCATCAGGGCTGCCATTATAATTGTGACAATTTATTAACATTTTCTCCCTGAAATTTCCATTTGAAAGACAATGGTAATTCTATCAATTTCTAACTATGGATTGTTAGAAGGTGAAAAAGAAAAAGGCATTTCAAAACAAAAAGCTATTATTTTATGTCTACCACAATTATAAGCAATATTCAATTACACTGCTCTAAAATATTCATTGCAAATTTTGTGATTTAAAGATATTTCATTTCCTATTCATGTGTAGTTCCCATATGCACAGTATAAATATTTACAGTTAATTATGAAAAAATTTACAATTAATCCCAGCAGCATGAAAATATATTAATAAATTTACATTAATTCTTTGAAAATTACTTAGAAGTGCAAAAAGAGAAGCATATCATATAATTAGGGTAGCCTGAGGCTTAAACTGTAAGGCCTCTTGTTTACCCAAAGCCCTTCCAAAGCCACGTTCACACAGTCATGTTTTTTGTAAAATTTACTAAATGAGGTACTTTCTCTTAGTCTCTTTCCACTCTGAAATTGCCCTCCATCACAAGTTCCCTTATAGTAGGTGATACTGGAGTAGCGAAGGCACAATGATTCTGGTAAAGAGAGTCAAGTCAAGAATACATTTACTTTGGGTTTTTTTGGATACATGAATATGCCTGTCACATGATGTACAGTTATTGCCAGACATCCTAGGAAAGGCTTTCAGAAATACAGCTTCCTAACAAACACTGCACATGCTCATTCATTGTAGTGACAGGAAAGTGCAGGCTGGAGGGGCCACCATCACATGAATGTCAGGCATGGAAGTCTGTTGGTAGTGGAGGAGAAACAGGATTTGAACTACATGTACTAAATTTCTACTCTGAGGTGATAATCAAAAATACACCCCAAAAAAACAACAGGGGGGGAAGTAATATAGTTATATCAGGCAATTAATTAGTGAAAGCCTTTTCTTTGTGGATTGTTATATTTATGGTACTTCTCAGCTTTTAAGCTTTGTAAATTGTTGTAATTCCTCTTCTCAACCTAAATATTCATATCAGTAGTAGTACTTTCATATTCTCTTCTTAAAGAAAGCTCCACAAACTATGAAAGCTAAACCCAAAGCCAAACTAATCTAATACAATAAAATCTTCTATTTGAGGGGTTGAGCTATTGGACAATAATAAAATTACACTGAGTAAATTTTCTTGTTTTTGTTTTCTGTTTTTCTCCTCTTCACTCAGGGAGACTGACTCATTTATAAAATGTGATTCTAGTCTCTTTTACTTTCACTTTAAACTCTGCCACATAGAGCTATATGTGAATTTTGGCCAGAGGTAAATCATTAATCCTGACAGAATGATTGTATTAGCCAGGATTCTCCAGAGAAATAGAACCAATTGGATGTGTGTGCAGGGAGGCAGATGACTGACAGACAGAAAGACAGATAAGTATTAGTGTCTACAGGGGGAGAGAGGGTTATTTTAATGAAGTGACTCACAATTGTGGAGTATCCTAACAGGGTAATCCCCAAAGAAAGGGGAGATTCCAGGTCCCCTGTCCTACCCTAACCTAAGGAAGGGTGAGCTCGACAGGGAAGGGCTGCCAAAGAAGACAAGGAGGAGGAAGGAGAGGAATTAAGATGATGGCTGGAGGGGGCACATGAAGCAGAGAGACGTGTGAAGAAGTTGTGCTTGTTTCTCAGCCTTGGACTGATAACAGGGACTTGGGAGACATGAAAGGAGACACTTGAAAGAGACAGAGATGTGAGAGGCCCATGGGGAGGCTGACAATGGCAGCCTTTACCTTGACTTGGGTTTTGATTTTTCTCTTTTCCTTGCAGACTGGCCTGGACACTTTTGCTCCTTTCCTATGGGTCCCAGAAGATGTCTTAGATTTTTTACAAGCTTTTGGGCCCCAGAGGTCCTGCCTTGGGTCAACCATGTTTGGTTGGGTGTTTTCTCATAAGGAGATGGGTAACTTTGGGTGCTTCGTGGGGAAACTATTTTAACTATATATTTTCTCTTCTCTCTGTTGCACACTAATTGTATTAAAGTTCTTGTCAGGCCTCCCTGGTGGTGCAGGGGTTAAAGACAGTGCTATCATGCTATCACTAGCCACTGCAGCACGAGTTCGATCTGGCTGGCCAGGGAGCTGACCCACATGGTGCAGCAGACCTCTTTCCTGCCTTGCCCGCTGCTCCCCTCAACAGTGCATTTCAGTAGATCTGCCTGTTCTGCTCCCCATTCTGGTGGATCCTCTCACTCCTCACATGTCTGGCTTACACCCCAGTTCTTAAATGCATAAATAAATAAATCTTTTTAAAAAATTAAAGTTATTTTCTAATGAAGGTCTTATGCACTGGTAGTGTGTCTTGATGTGTCAGATGGAAGAATCCATTTAGAGCAAGTAGGTTTGGGGATCCCAGGGTACCCCTCCTGCCCTATAACAGTATGACAAGCATGAAATCTGTGTAGGTTTTGGTTTTGTGCCATTCTCTGCCTGCAGACTGAAGACCAGAAAAGAGGTGATGTTGCAGCCTAAGTCTGAAGGCAGACTGCAGGCAGAATTCCCTCTTCCACAAGGAACTATTCTTTGTTCTCTTCTGACCTTCAACTGTGATGGGGTAAGGCCCACCCACACTACTGAGGGAAATTTAATTTACACAAAGCTAGTGATTTAAATGTTGATTCATAAAAAAGGTACCTTCACAGCAACATCTTGACTAGTGTTTGAACCCAATCAACACATCCAATTAACCATCTCACCCATGAACACATAGCGAAAGGAATTAGCATACACATTTACCAAGATCATGACATAGAAATATATATGCCAGTTCTATTTGTCAGAGAATGGGTCCTGTGAAACTGCTTATTAATGATAACAAAGGAACCAGATAAAGAAATCTTGGCTATGGCCCGCCCCCCCCCCCCCCCCCCCACCCCCCCACCCCCCCCCCCCCCCCCCCCCCCCCCCCGGTGGCACAGCGGTTGAGCGCTGGGTTGCTAAGCTGCCTGCAGCCTCTGCAGCGCCAGTTCGATCCCCTGCCGCAGGGCGAGGGTCCCACACGGCCGCGCAAACCTCTCCTGCCGACCGCTGCTCCCCTCAGCAGTGTACTTCATCAGTCTGCCTGTTCTGTTCTCCACTCTGGCTCTGGTGAATTCTCTCACCCTCTCTTACTTCTGACTGTATCCAGTGCTTGCATGTATGTATGTATGTATGTATGTATGTATAAATAAATAAATAAATCTTAAAAAAAAAAAAAGTCTTGGCTAAAAGGACACACAGATTTGGCAAAGAGTATAGAAAGTTAAAATTTTGGCCAAATTATGTGGTTAGACCACCCCTAGGAATCACCTAGAAAAAATAAACTACTTTGAATTGTATTTTTCTCAGTGCTTTCAATAGCGCCAGAAAAATAAAGATCACAACCATGTGAACCAAGATCCCTTGCTGTTTTAATATTTTACATCAATTTGATGGTATTGAATGACATTTAGAGGAGATAAGGGAGGAAATATTGAAACAAGATTTGATAATAACTCTGTATTAGATATGTTAGAGGCATGTGCTGCCTTTTGCCTTTAAGATTCATTTGTCATTGAAAAAGACAGGTTGTGGAGGCAAAAGGGATTTAAAAATCAGTCACAGTTCACATCATAGTTTAATAGTTGATTTTCTAAATATTTTTAAGAACTGCTTGTAAAGTGACTTTCAACAAGTGCCAACAGAAGTTAAACAAAAAAGAGTATGAGCCAAAACTTTAACATTCTGAAAATGGAGCTCATGTGATAAAAAAAAAAGCATTAAATAAATTTTATTAGATAATATGTCACATTTAATATCTTAGCAACATCCAAATGCTGAGTAGAAATAATTGCCCAAACTCCAATATTCTTATTAAAAGATTTACGAACATTTTTATTTTAGGTTTCTCCCAACAAATATGCTCTTCATGCCACTGTGCAATACAATGGTGTAGGGTCACATTGCATAACAAATGTAGCCCCAGGTTATATTTTCTCCTTTTAGTCTCTTACTTGATTCCCCACTGCATCTGAAAAAAAAGGTCTGACTGTATCTCTTTCTCATAAAACACTCTCCAGCTTATTTGTCCTATTTCTTTAATCCAATCCAGATCTAACACCTTTTCAAAGATCAGATCAAGGATTAACCTTTCAATAAATGTGAGTGCATAAAAGAGAAACAAGGCTTTCAAATTTGTAGCAATGACTTTCAAGCCATATTCTTGCAAAATGCTGGTTTTCTTCATGCTAATATGAGATATTTTGACTACTAAAATCTTATTACATATATTTTCCTGATTTGCATATTAAAAAATGTAATTAATAGTTAAAATTTTTTGATGCTACAGAATTTCTTTTATACCCTTAGTGTCAGCTTGTACCCACCAGATGACAAAATGAATGTATCAATAAATGCATATTAATGCAAATTGAAAAGATTATTCATTTGATCTTAAATTAAAGAAATTATTCATTTTATCTTCTAGTGAGTTTTAGCTCTCACTAAATTTTGCATAAGCTTTCTCCTCACTTGAAAGGAATATCCCCCACAGTATACTAAAACATCCACATTCTGGTGACTCATCAGTTCGCTTTGAGTTTGGTAAGAAAGAATGAGTTCTGAGGTCCCTATTAGCTCAAAGTGCTTTATTTAAATTTTTACTATTAATCATGAGCTTTAACATCCACACCAAAGCATCACTACCATGTAAGGCCACACAGTCAACCTCTAAACCACCATTATCTCTCATTTTAGAAACTATTTTTTTTTTTTTACTTATTCAATTGTAAGTTCAAATTTGTATGTGGACTATGAACTCCACTGCTTTCATATCCTCCACCCCATCTACCATATCACTGGCATATCTGAGGTGCTTAATATATATATATGGCATTTTATTCTACCATTAGACTATTAGATGACACTCTCCAATACTAAGCAACCTACCAGTCTTCATCTCACTACTCACCCTTCCCAGTAGGAATACCTACTTTCCAGGACCAATCCTGGATACTAATCTCCTTATCAGAATCAAAGGTACTATAATTGAAGAACATTTAGTTTTATTTTATTTTGGTGCTAGTCATTGTACCCAGTTTCTCTCCTCACACTCCACTAGTAAAAGAGGAACAGTGGAAAATGATATCCTCACTCACTTTTCTGGCAACTAGATCTCTAGAAACCCAAAGTGCACCAACTCAACCTAAACAGCAGCATCAGTAACAATAACAGTAACGATAATCATCACATTTACTAGATGCTTCAGTTATGTCAGGCATTATGCTAAGCACTTTACATGGATCAGCTTGTTTATTCCTCTTAAGTCACCACTGACATAGGTTTTATAACTGAGGACTGTTTTCCATAAAACATGAAAGAACTATTGTACCAAAGAGGCTTACAGTTTGGATGAGGAGGAAACAGCATTCTTGATGACTAGACCCCACACAAGAGAGAGACTGTCCCATCATGCCAACAGGGTGGAAGGTGCCCTCCAGCGTCACATGCTTCCCCACCCCCTTGCCTTAGCACTTCCCAGAGGAAAGGGAATGTTGGGAGAGGGGAAGGTAAGAGGGTGAGGGTATACTAAAACTACTGAGATGGTTTCATAATAGAAATTAGTTTTAGTTATGGAAAAATAAATCTGTATTTCTTACATATCTGAGTTTACAGGCCTAGATAGTATCACCCCTGTGATTTATGGGAAAGAAAAACAAATCCAGACAGATTCAGACATTAGTCCAACATTAAACAGGTAATTCAGAGATGTTATAGCTTCAAATCCAGATAACATCTGAATCCAGTTTTCTTTTTTTGCATATTGAATATATGAAAACTTTACAAGTGTAGGGGGAATAGTCTGGCATTAAATGGATAATCTGCCTTGGTCTCATTATTTCAGCAGCTGTGCCCTTTCTGTGTACTCTTTGATCAAGAGGAAAGGCATAAATGTAGCTGGATCATAGCATTGTCCTAGAGAAATATAATTCATCCTAAATATATCATTTTCAACTTTCAAGCAACCACATTTAAAGAAGTAAAAAGTAACAGCTAAAATTTTCACACATTTCCTTTTAAAGTATCCAAATACCATATTATCATCTCAACATGTAATCCATACTTTCAAATTAAAAATAAATGATCTTGCATCTTTACACAGAATCATCAAGATCTAGCATGTATTTAATATTGATACCATGTCTCACTCATATTCACCTATGTCAAGTGTTCAACACCCACTTGGCTAGCAGCTACCTTAGGACTATGCTGATCTAGCTAAAACAGCAAGGTGGTGATTCAAATTCATTGCAAAGGACACTTTATGATCTTGATTCATGCCGTCCCCAGACTCTCCTGCTTCCTTCCAGAAAGTGCAACAGAAGCACAAACCTCCTTTCTGTCTTTTCCAGAACTTTAGTTTCCTTTAGAGAAAAATCTCTAATTATTCAGGCATCAAACTGAGCAGTTTCTTTAGGTAAGATAGCTAAGGAAGAGAAAAATGAAAATGGAACTATCAGCTTTATTGAGAAATAATTGTCATATATAGATTTAATGAGAATTTTTTGTTAGAAAGAAAAAAGTTTATAAAGCTTTTACTACATGTCTTGCACTATCCCACCTTTTATTAATCATCTCAATGATGACTCACAGCCTATGAGGTAGTTACTGCCAGTATTTATCCCATTCCATATATCAGGAAACTGAGCTTAGGGAATGAAAGTTATTTGTCAAGGTGATCCAGCTGGAAAGTGGAAGTACCTGAATTCAAAACTAGGCCAGCTGCCTCCACTTAGCAACTATCTTCAGGGCTTCCTAACTGTAAATATCAGGAGGAGATAGGTTTTCATTATTGTGCAATAAAATGCTAGAGCCAGAGATGCAGAAGTGTGAGGTTTTAATGTAATCACCAGGGCGGGGGGCGGGGACAGAAAAATGAGAAAAAAAAAAACAAAAAACTCCATACATCTTTCTGGCTAGTCAAGTTAATATTCTTTTGGAAAACACTACTTGAAATAGGCATTTGACTCTTCAGTCACTTGTTACCTTAATACTTTTATTAAACAAGCTTTGCAATAATTCCATATAGTGTTTGCTGGACACATTACAAAAATGAAATAATAGCAAGACCTCTAATTTCCAGAGGTTCAGAACTTTGGGACTAGACTCAGAATTTCCAGGAGATGTATTCTTCCCTCAAGAATTACTAGGAGCGGGCCTCCCCGGTGGCGTAGCGGTTGAGCGCTGGGTTGCGAAGCTGCCCGCGGCCTCCGCAGTGCCAGTTCGATCCCTGGCTGTTACCCGGCCACTGGAGGAGGGTCCCACATGGCGCGCAGACCTCTCCTGCCGCCCGCTGCTCCCCTCAGCAGTGTACTTCGGTCCTTCTGCCTGCTCTGCTCCCCACTCTGGCTCTGGTGAATTCTCTCACCCTCCCGCGCTTCTGACTGTACCCAGTGCTTGCATAAATAAATAAATCTTAAAAAAAAAAAAAAAAAAAGAATTACTAGGAGCATGAGGACTATTAGCATTTTCCACCTAAGGGCATTCCTTTGCCTTAATCTGGCCACCACTCACTATCACTTTGTCACCATGAATCAATACACAGGGAGCCCCACACTCAAGCCCAAGTTGCATTCATCCTATAATCAGGCATGTCTAAGCATCCATCTCTGGCAAACATGAATCAGAGCCACAAAGAATCTGTGTGGGGAGTAGGAGGACAGAGTCTTTGAGCAAAGAGAAGTGAAGCTCTTTGTTCTTCTAATAAAAATGCCTTGGGTGAAGAGTGAGAGGAATACTACTAAGTGAGTGTGGTTTATCTTGTTTTATAATGTCCCTGCTTTCTCTCAGGCTTCTTAGCCTTCTTCATCCAGGGACCTAGGCCAGAACCCAAGGAACCACTAACAGAAATATGGGAAGGCTGGCTAGCTCACAGCTCTAAGACAGGACTCCTAAATCAGTACTGCTTTTGGTATCTTTGAAAGACAAAGGAAAAAAAGGAGGAATTTTCCCCACTTGGCACTGAAGCCAGCATGTATTTGTGAAATCAAGAAACAGAATGACATTCTGGTCATAACTCAAACTCTAGCCCACCAGCAGTGTCCAGAACATTTCCAGCCAAAGAGCAAAGCCCGAGTGACTTCAGCTGGTCTCAACATGGCAGGGGCAACATGCTCAAGTCCACATATTTATCAGTATCCTTACATCCACACTAACAGACTGGCAGCCTGCAGAGCCCCAGAGTCTGGTTTAAAGAGGAAGGCTTACTGCATTGTTGGCTGAGCAACTGAGCATGATCAGCACTTATGGGAATTTATGAGAACCCCCAGAAATAGTGGTAACAGAAATACCTGAAGGCAGCTGGATATTCCCCAGAAGCAAGTACAAACAGAATCAGAAATAATCCACATGTTGTAAACCTCACTTGATCCCCAGCTTTGTGTGGCCTGGGCAATGGTTATACAAGCACTGTACTATTTCACTAACCCAGACTCCAGCTAAGCAAGTGCTCAGTGATTGCTCAATTCATTTTTCCTGACCCGAGGACATAAAATGAACGTGCCAGTTGAGGACAAGCGGAGGCAAACCAGTGTGTGGGAAATGCTGGGGAAGGATGGACAGGAGGACCAATTACAGAACTGACCCAAACTATAGGGATTCTTGCCGGCAATGGTAGCCCTGACCCCGGAACTGGGAGGATAAGTGCTAAATGAAAGACTCCCCTTTAATCGATTCCTAAAGCAGGAAAGAAGGTAGCAGAGAGGATTGGTGGTTTATCAAAAAATTATCAAGTGAGAACAAATAGTCTGTGGAACAATCAAAAGTAAGACAGGAATTTGCTTTATCGAGTATTTTAAATGTCTCATATTTGCTTTACTAGAAATTTATCCCAGTTCCTCAGTCCTACAACTGAGCAAGAAATGAGTCACATTGTTAAAGATTTTAAAATCATGTGACATAAATAAGTTGAACAATGATTCATCCTTTCAGATTTCCTCAACCAACTACATCTGAGATACCAACAACGCTAACATCAGAAACACTTCTCCACAAGAGGGCGCCAGAAGCTGACATTCTTTAATACAATCTGTGCAACGCTAGTAAAGATTTGAGTTTCACCGCAAAGTTAAAGGAGAGAAGGAGTCAAACATATCAAAAGCTATAGGCGGGTATCTCTCCCACGTTCTCGCTTTATGCTAATGTTTAAAAAGTATTGAAATCTGCATAATGACTGAGGATGTTAAATATGTAAATAGCAACATCTGAGCAAAGGAGATAGTGGTATCATTCTACTTGAAATTTCCTCACTGAATACAATGCGCGTTTTGTTAATGAATTCATTTTAATAGGCTTTTTTCCATTTAAAAGGGAACTCAGGATGGTATTTCAATTATTTGAATCATTGGTACATATCCTTTTATGCAAAGGCTAAATTGTTGCATGAAGCAATAGAAAGCATAACAAGATATCCACCATGGTGTGTCATTGTTAATTTGCTAAGCAATGGCAATTTTGGGTTTTGAAATGAAGCTGTAAAGGAGACTACAGAAGAGGTTTTAGACTATTCTATTATCAAAAAAGCTTTTTTGGGGAGGTGGGGAGGGAGAAACACAAAAACCAAATTTTCTAAAAGAAAAAAAACAAAGGTCAATACTGAAGAAATAAGAGCCCAAATATTTCCAGCAGAAAGTGTCAAGCTGATGATTCTTAACATTGGCACACACCTAGTTTTATTTAGATTATTTGGTCTCTCACACTTATATCTAGTTTGCTTATGGTTAAAGGGCAACAGGATTAATGAGTTACATTATGTCATTGTATCGTGTGTTTCTCCTTTCAGCACTTAGAATTGTAACCTGAACACCACACCCTTTTATGGAAGGCTGGACTAGTAAAGTCCATAGTCCTAAAGTCTTATTTCCAGTCAACCAAGCAGACACAGAATTCAAAACAACAAACAGCTTAGGTTAGATCAACAAGTTCACTTCCTATAGAACCCAAAACACAGCAGAAACTTGGAGTGGACGCCTATTTTCTCTCTCAGACATTTAAGTTATCTATTGGCACAATTAATTACACCCAACACAACAGAGACTTAAAAAACAATAGATTTACTACTCACAGTTTCTTTGGGTCAGGAATTCAGGGGCTGCTCAGCTGTGGTTCTTGTTCAGGTTTTCATAAGATTGCAATCAAGATATCAGCCCTAGCCCAGGCTGGGGTCATCTGCAGGCTTGCCTGAGGCTAGAGGCTAGCCGTTCAAACTCCAGGTTTGTTCCCCACAAGACTATTAGAAGTAGTTTCAGTTCCTTGCCTAAGGACCTCTGCATAGAGCTGCTGGAGATGAAAGAGGCAATAGTGGGGCTATAGTGGTCAAGTGTGTGCCCAAATAGAGACGAGGTCACTGTCTGCATTGTCACCGGCATGCACGATTGCAAGATCACACAGGTTCAGGGAACAACAGGGAGGTTTATATATCAAACGGGAAACAAGCAGTTCTCAAGGCCACAAATGGCTGATTATCACCCTCCCACCCCCATGTCCACAGTGTCCAGGAGTCCCAAACAAAAAGCTGCTCATCCAAGACAGCGCCTTCCTGCCATGAGGCCTTAGAGCTTGCCAGCAAGGGGTGGGCCAGGATGCAACTCACCAAAGCTGGAGGCGCTCACAGGTGGGGCTGCTGAGATGACACCACAGCCCACAACAACAGTCTGAAGGCCAGGATGGGCAGTACCACATTGGACGCTGGACCAGATAGCAAAGAAGGCAGCAGCACCAGAAGGAGGTACCTGATGATTAACAGCTTTCAGGGGTGACCCGGACACAAAGTACCAGTCACCGGTCAACAGTGGCAGACGCCCATCACTAGTGGTACAGCTGCTTGTGTGTAGTTAGCCACACCAACAGTTCTTTGAGGCACCAGGCAAGGGGCCTTCTGTGTTCCTTCCATGTGGTGTCAGATGCAGGCCAGAAGCAGGTGCAGCCACCCTGACTCTGTGAAGCTCTTGGCTTCTGTTCTCCCCGTGGCGGTGGGCTGCTGGAGGCTCCTTTCTTGCAAGGCCAGCAACAGAGTGAATCTGAGTCTAAGAGGGCCCCCCCAAACAGAGCGTGAGTCTGAGAGTCCCAAGCTGCTTCCTGCCCTGCATTATATGTTTTTCCAAGCTGCCCTCCACAGACCCCACCTACTGTTCTGATTGGACCGTTTTCAATCCTATGGCTGATTAGACCATTTACGAATCAGCTCATAGTTCACACCTGACGCCTGCATTTTACTATCCAGGCACCAAATCCGCAGGCCTCCCTACTGCCTGAAGTTAGAGGGAGCCTCAGTGATGGAGCTGGCTTGGTGGGGCCCCATGTTCCCCCCTGCAGCCTGAATCAGAGGCTGCACACCCTGGGGCTGTGTGGTAGGAGAACCACTGCTGCCAGCCATGACTGCTGGCCTCTGCCTGCAGCTGAGCCCCAGTGGGGCCACTGATGGTGGACAATAAAATGCTTGTCATCTGCTGTCAGTTGCAGTGCCCTCAAGCAGCACTCTGGGGCCAAGCACCAAAGCCACGAGGGGTGGAGGAGGATCCTCCAGTTTCAGTCTGAATTCCAGCGTTCAGTGGAGATGAATGCATGAATTTTCCTGTGTTCAGGCTCAGGAAAGAAAATCCAGTGAACTTAGTGCATGGGCAGTGTAGGGTAAGGAAAAATGTCAGGCTTTTCTGCCCTCCCGCCATCAGGATAGATGATGGATCCTTGCGGTCCTGAATGCATGCCTGATGGCAGGCACCTGGAGTAGGGTGTGGGCATAGGTAGATGGGATTCACCTGGGCTAAGACTGTGCTTTTTAAGGGCAGCGTCACGGGGACGCCAGCAGCAGAAGAAGCTGAGAAAGAAGCCTATGAGAGAAGCAAAGAAGCAGAAGCAGAGAACTCTAGAGAGCCCAGAGAGAGTGCAGATTTGCTGGGGGCTGGGAGGACTGCCAACCTCCCGGCCCCCCAGCACCCCTGCCTGCCATATGCCTGGTGAACCCCAATAAAAGACCTGTAAAAGCCACTGAGGACTCTGACTCCTCTTTTACCTGGTCTGCATGGGATCAGAAAACCTGCACAGGGGTCCATTCATGCCCCTACAGGCAGAAATTGGGACTGGGATGTTGGAAAGCATCAGCCAGCAAGTTTATTGCAGGCATCAGGAAACTACAGTGCAGACCCCTGTGGAGGGAGAGGAGGGCCAAGACCCACTTGGCAAGGTCAAGGGGACACTTGGCAAGGTCAGGGGATCAACACCCAATAAGGAGTCCCAGAAGAAAAATCAATACCTAATAAGAAGTAGCCCAGTAGGAACATTCAGGAAACACCAACAGTTACTGTGTGTTTTATATAATTTAATTAATATAATCCTCATGACCACAAATCATCATTTAAATAAAGTCATCATTGGCATGTTTTACAGATAAGGAAAGAGACACTGCAGTTATAAGCAAGGTCATAAAGCCAGTGGGAGGCAGAGGCCTAAGTCCAGAGCCCATGCTCTTCACCACTGGATATTACTGTTTCCTTTTCACCCTTACTGCCCATCACACTCCCCTGCTGAACTCTGGAAGAGTGAGATGCAGCAGTGAGTGGAGATGTGAAAGAGGATTGTAGGGTAAATGGAGGTGATCAGGTTTTTTCTGCCCTCCCGCCATTAGCATCAATAATTGACATCCGTGGTCTTAAATGAGTTCCTGATGATGGCACCTGGAATGTTGTGTGGGTGTACATGTGTGGCCACACCTGAGCCAGAGACTGCACATATAAACTCAGCAGCAGAGGACAGGAGGCAGCAAAGGACCGTGAGGCAGAGAGCAGTAGAGACCAGACAAGAGAACAGGAGAGAAGCCGGAAAGGCAAGAAATGGTGAAGATTTGCCTGCAGGCAGGGAGGCTTGCCCTGCCAACCTCCAGGCCTCCCTGCCTGACCTGCACCTGCTTGCCTCACCACAAATGGTGTAGAAAGATCATTAAAAGCCTGAAAAAGCCATTGAGGGCTCCAGGACTTCTCCTTTACCAGTTCACCCGGATCATAGAAAACCTGCTCCATGCCTTGCTGGCACTACAGAGATTTAAAGGAAACTACAAAAACCATAACTACGTTCCTCTCCTGCCCTCATCGCAGACCCCTAAAGTTGGGTTAGGGCTGAATCTGAAGGGAAAAAACTTTATGCTAGAAGTAAGATTAAATGTTGCTTTAGAATGGAGGCAATAGCTCCTGTTAATGACAAAACAAAAGCTATTTAAGTGCTGTCAAAATTTAAGGGAGGGAAAAAAAGCCTAAAGGTCAAGTGTGACATGTGGTTATAAAAGAATAAAGCTATTTTCTGACTCTACAACACTGAATCCATAGCATTCGATCAATGTTTCACTTTTATAATTATTTTTAATAATTTGAGACCAACAAAGTTTGCTTATAGTAGTGCCCAGATCAATAAATTCATTAAATATGACCAAGATTGTTTTTAGCCACACATTTATTAAATCTATCTACTATCCTTTCAACACTGTGTTAAGTCTAAACTGATAATGAAAAATGGTTAGGAACACAATGTAAATGAAAGAAAAAAGAAAATAACAGTTACAGGTGTTGAAGCTTAATGATAACCTAATAGGACACAAAAAAACTAATAAAATAATTTGCCTGTCTTTTCAAAAATTTACAAGTTCAAAAATTTGCAACCTCAAAAAATATTTCCTCATCAATTGACTCCTCTCACTTTTAAAACCGTTAGTAATATTAATATTTTCAAATAGTCAATCTAGTGAAAGGTGTGGGATAAATAGAAAAACATTCTAACATCAAAAAACCATAACATCTTAGAGAAGTTTGAACTAAGATATACAAATAACTTTTCCTTTTCTTCTACCACCGATATAAATCATTCCTGAAAATTGAACAGATTTTTCATACAAAACTTCCTTTCTATCAGGTTATATATTAAAACCATTTCAACAGATATGGGGGGGGGGGAAATCTGTCTATAGATAGATAGATAGATAGATAAATAGATAGATAGATAGATAGATAGTTCTAATTAGAATATTTCTTTTTTCTTTTTTTTACTTTAACATTTATCATTTTTTAATTTTTTTAGACAATATTTGCTTCCCCCCATCCCCTCAGACGTAGTTCCCATAGAATTTCCTTCCCCAAGTCACCCGTGCACCATCACCACAGTCCCCTGTGCTCCTCCCGCCCTCCTCTGATCCCTCTCCCACCTCTTCCCCTACAGTATATCTCTAATGAGAATATTTCAAACTGAAAACCTCATTATGCTGAAACATGAAAAAAAATTATCAGTATTTTTTCTTTTTTATTATTTTTTATTTTTTTATTTTTTAAATCATTGTTAATTTTTAAACAATATTTGCTTTCCCCCAACCCCTCAGGTGTAGTCCCCATAGAATTTCCTTCACCAATGCACCCGTGCACCATCACCTCAGTCCCTGTTAAGTGAATGAGTTTCCTAAGATACTTCACATGTAAAGTAGTCTGAAAAATGAAACCTTATTGGAAAACTGCCTATAGTCTTTAAAGTTGACTAATTTTGGAACATAGGGGATCAATACATGAGAAAAAGAAGTTTAAACACCTGAAATAATTTCAAGGAATTGAACTCCTAAATAGCAGTGTAGACTGTGCTTAAGCCATACCTCCAGAAATTCTTATTTTGTAATTGACCTTGTGTGAACCCTGGATATTTGCATTTTTAAAATAGTGTCCATGGGATGAGAACCACTGCCCTGGCTCATTTGTATGTGCAGGTGTGGCTCCTCATTCCTTTACATAAAAGAGCTTAGTCCAAATCAAAAAGAGTAGATAGATATAAAGTTCCCATTGAATTTACAGGCAGAATCAGTCTTGCACCTTCAACATTCCTGCAATTCTGCATCTATGCTATTTCCTGCCCATTCACTCTAGTTTCCCACTGCCAGACATAATTATGAAGCAGAAATTTCATAAGTAGAATTTAAAAGCTGTTTTTATACCATTAAATATATTAGGTGCCCAGATACTAGGCATTTTGAGCCTGTTAGGCTCAAATTACTAAAATTTATCTAGTATTCTTGGGAATGACACTTTTTGTATTGATGTTTGTGCTCACATGCATTTATATTTATTTGTATAGATATTCATTTTAATTTGCCACGTGAGTAAAAATTACTTGATGAGTCTTTCCTTGCCTTATTAAATGGGAGATTGGCCCTCACTATTTTCAGAGCTCCAAGGCTGGCTCATTCAGGGGCCCTCGGTGTAACAGCTAAATCCCATCTCATTTGCCACATAGGTCAATCCTCATTTCAACTGTATTTTCACTTGGTGAGATTATCAGTGGATTCATTTGGAGATATTTCATTCTCCACATATATTATGGCATGCAAAACTTCACAGTAATGGCCAAGAGAGATATGAACACAGAGAAGGAATAATATTTTCCATTTTTTAACTATGAAGGTGATTTTTCAATCACTAAGTCTGTTCAGCCTTTTATCCAACTGCTGACATAAAAATTAAGTATCAGTGTTAATGCTTTTAGTCAAGAAGAATAACACTTATTAACCAGCATTTATATTACCACTCATGTATTTTCTCATTCCTGTAACAAATCTGAGGCAGAACATCCCACTTTTATAGAATAATAAAGTGAGATCGAGAAATATTTAATGATTCTTTTGTGTGTGTCAAGCAGCAAATTTATGGTAAATTGCAAGATCTAATTCTGAAAATCCCAATTCTTACTTCATCCCTAATGCAAGTGTTACCATGTGAGTTAAATACAGGATTCTAACTCACTATTAATCAAACAAAAAGTGTTTATTGTTTGCCCAGCATAGAACTATCAAACCCCATAAGGATGTGTAAAGGCAGGAATGGACGCAGTGCAGGTTTTCTGATCCCATGCAGACTGGGTAAAGGAGGAGTCAGAGTCCTCAGTGGTTTTTGCAGGTCTTTTATTGGGGTTCACCAGGCATACGGCAGGCAGGGGTGCTGGCTGGGGGGCTGGGAGCCTGGCAGGTCTCCCAGCCCCCAGCAAGTCTTCACTCTATCTGGGCTCTCTGGCGTTCGTTCTGCCGCTTCTCGGCTTCTCTTTCGGCTTCTGCTTCGGCTTTTGCTGCTGCTACTGGCGTCCCCGTGACGCCGCCCCCAAAAAGCACAGTCTTAGCCCAGCTGAATCCCATCTACCTATGTCCATACCCTATTCCAGGTGCCCACCATCAGGCATGCATTCAGGATAAGGATCCATCATCTATCCTGATGGCGGGAGGGCAGAAAAGCCTGACATTTTCTTTACCATACAGGATGCCAAAGAGTAATAAAGCATATCCTCCTGGAATTTTTAGTCAAGTCTAGCTAAGTTATCTAATTTCAGTTAGTGTTTTTTATCAGAATTTTAAATTCTGGGTTTTTTTTTAAGTTAGGTTTTTTTTTTTTTTTTTGGTGGGACCCTTGCCGGCGGCCGGGGAACGAACTGGCGCTGCACCCGCAGCCCAGCACTCAACCGCTGCACCACCAGGGGAGGCCCTAAGTTAGTATTTTCAATAGCACTATGTGGCTGTAACCAGGCAAACATGAATGTGATGAATACTACATGGAGTGCCAGCAACCAGGCACAGGGCAGGCAGGGTGTCGAGGGGTCAGGAGGCTGGCAGGCCTCCAGGGTCCCCAAGATCATAACTCTTTAGCTTTTGTTTCTCTCGTGGTCTCTTCCTTTCACAGCTGTCACTTGTCCTTTCAGAGATAGTCCACTATTATAGCCGTCCTCAGCCTGCCTCTTCTCTGTGTGACACCTCCAGGCTCAGATATGCCCACTTATGCATGCCCACACCACACTCCAGGTATCTACCATCAGGCATGCATACCCCAAGCCCACGGTTCCAAGCACCTCCTGTATTCAAGGCCACAGGTGATAGCCTCAGATGTCTGTGGCATAAAAGCCTGGCTCTTTCATTTACCCACACTACAGAACTAATGATCCAATTTCTTCAACAAATTAAAAACATAAAAAAAGAAAGAAGTTAATAGATGAAAGACTTAAGAAAAATGTTGGCCAAATTTAATGTGTAAATCTTATTAGATCCAGTATAAAAAATCCACTCATGAGACGTCAACACTGGACATTGAAATGATAGCAAAGAACCACTAGAGAATTCTGAGGAGTGATAAAGGTACTTTAATTGTATTTTTAAATATTCTTCAACTTTTATAGGTAACATTAAAAGGTTAGCAACCAATTAATAATGGCTAGTGTTTAATCACATTTCATATGTCCCAAGGACTGTGCTAACTATTTACCTGTATTATCTCATTTAAAGTCTGTAACACTAAACACTGGGTCTCATTTCATTGATTCATTCCATAGAGTAATGCCCAAAATCACCAAGCTAGCAAATATCCAAGCTAGAATTTGAATGCAAGCAATTGGTACTCTAATTAATTGTTTTGCTGTTGTTTTTTGCTTGTTTGTTTTTATCCACAGCAGAACTCTAAGCTATGCTTTGAACAGTAAAAAAAAAAAAAATGAGGAAACTTTGTGATTTTCTTTCTGAAATCTGAATAATCAAAATTTTTCCTGCTGCTGTGTATGCAAGGAATGTCTCAAAGAGCAACTGAGATTTTCTTTTGACTATCACTGTAAAGAATTTGAGGAATTTCTTAGAGGAGGTAGAAACATTGTTCTTCTCCCAAATTGGTTCTATAAATTCAGCAAGTGAGTGAGCACATTCAAGAACAAGGGATAAGGCAGAGGAGACATTTAAATCACTTCAACTTTGAAATGCTTTGTGTTCTCAATCCTTTTGATTATCAAGCCAACAATAAGTGTACATCTGAGTTAGAACATTTGGAAGAATATTTCCCCAAAAGTTTGTAAAAAATAATGCTTCTTTGAATTAAATACATTTTCTCCTGTTGTCACTAGTCCAAAGAAACGGCTTATTGTCATTAACATATTGAATCCTTTACAACACCTTAGAAAATAATTGGATGTGGTGAAAACTTGAGGACTGAAAGATAATTGGAGAGGTGATACTTAAGAGATTTAGAAACAGCAAAATCTCTTTGATATTTGACTTATTTTTTCTAATATCATTTGCATGTAGAAGAGTAGAATGAACTACTATTAAAACATTTTAAAATTTTGGCAAGCAGAAAAAGAAGTGTTGTCTGATCTCCCAGCCATCCTCTTCTCTACATTTGTAAGAGAATATGTAGTCAGTACATCCGTGCCCTGCATACGCAGTACTTTGTGGTGTAAAATGTGTGTTAAGAACAGGCTAAATAAGGAAAGAGTGATCAGGCATGCAGTATAGCCAACTTGGGGTTCCAGCTGCTGGTTCTTTACTCCACCTCTAGCAAAAGATTATTGCAGTGAATCTACAGAAAGTACTGTCTGGAGAAAATAAAAATTCAGATCCGTTACCAAAGGTTCACAGAAATTTAAAATTGGAAATGATTGTAAAAGTCACCTAGTCAAACTCTCTTTTGTTATCATGTAGAGAAAGAAAACCTAAAGAAGTCTAATAACTTGTCTATGGTAACAACAGAAAGAGGTGGTTAATGAAAGACTTGGACTGCAAATAAAATATCTTTACCTCTTGGGCCATTTTTGAGGAAGTTACAACCGGATATCTTGGGAAATTATACTTAAAATTTAAATAAGTCTTACTTTGTGAAAAAAAAATATCTTATGAGTTGAACTATTTAAAAATCTGTTCATAGCACAAGAATAGTTTAGTTGTACAGAATATTTTTCTCCATTTCAAAGTGAAACCGTTAGTGAACCATAGGATTTATTTTAAAGGATTACCAAGAAATGATAGTTTCCTTAACAAGTGACATATATCAAGTCATTCTATTTAAAAAAAAAAAAATGGCCACAGTCTCCCTGGTGGCACAAGGGCTTAAGCACAGCACTGTGAAGCTAGCCCCAGTCTCTGCAGCACAAGTTTAATCCCTGGCCTGCCAGGGAGCTGACCCACATGGCGCAGCAGACCTCTCCTGTCTCACCCACTGTTCTCCTCAGCAGTGTATTTTAGTCAGTCTGCCTGTTCTGTTCCCCACCCTGTCTCTAGTGAGTCCTCTCCCTACCACCCCCACCTCTGGCCTGTACCCCAGTTCTTATATGCATAAATAAATAAATCTTTTTTAAAAATGGCCAGTATTTCACACTGTATGCAGTTCAGTCTTTCAATAGGAAAACTCTTTAATGAAGTCCTGTAGTTTAACATTTCAGAAGAATACAGGATATTTATCTAAAAGTCACTGTGGTATTTTTGATTTAAGCTTTAGCTAGATTCAGAATTCTGATGGTGTATTATATTTCCTATCATAAACTTTAAAATTCCATGAGAAATAGTATCACCATACACTAAAAGAGAGGTGTGGAGCAGAACATTTCAGATAAAGTTACACCAGGAGGCAAATTTCAATTTAAGGTCCACTAGTCCTATCCCCAATATTAGTCATTGAACTTAATAAGTATTTTTCTTAAATTGACAGCTTACCATGTAATATAAAAATATCAAATTTTGTATATGTTGTGGGGAAGAATGGAGCATAGGCCGGAGGCAGATTTATTGAAATACACTGCTAAGAGAAGCAAAGCACAAGGGAAGGAGAAGTTAGAGGGTCCCAAGGCTCCATTTACACTTCAGGCATTACTGATTGGTTAGGGTGACTAGTCATGAATTAGCATAACAAATCATCAGCCTGGATCATCAGCTAAAAGTCCAAGTTCCCATGGCAGTCCCATCCACTTCCTTTATCCATTCAAGCCTCCCAAACTTGCCTGCTGAGCAAGGAACGGGGGGCTAAGTTTTTAAATTTAGTAATGATATCACAACAGTATATTTTTTTAATCTTATTTTGAAGACTTTGAACAGACCAAGAAAAATTTTTTTTTTACTCCTATCTCTAGGAGATGCCTGTGGGAGTAATAATTTAGTAGCATATCTGAGGGGTAAATCTTCTAAGAGGAATTAAAATATAATGGATGAATATGATCATGTCAACAACATAAAAAAGTTGGTCTGAATGAGCTCCCTCTGGCCGAATTTGAGATAATTAGACATCAAAATAATCATAGTAGAGATGAATTGTTATGCATAAATTTCATGATCCATATATTAAAGGGAAGAGAAAGAGAAGTTGAGAGAGAAGCAATGTAGTTTGGCAAACTATCATAATTGGTAGATCTAACTAAGAAATACACAATAATTCATTGTATTACTCCTTTAAATTTACAATAATCTTGAAAATTTTCAAAATAAAATGTGGGGAAAACAGCATCCTGCTCTCCTCTTCCCAGGTATATAGCAGGAGGGAAAAAGTAAAGGATAAGATCAGACATCTTTTGGCAGAAAAACTAAAATACAATAAAAGTGACCTAGGTATAAATTCAGATATGATAGGAATAAGGGGTTGGGGTCAGTTTTATGAACACTAAATATTTCTTTAAAAGGATATAATCAAGAACAGAATCATTTGTTTGTTATATATGAAAAGGGAATTTGAAGAACCTGATTTGACTAGTGCTGGGTTTCTAGCACTCTCTAGAGGACATGGGGGTCTGCCTCCATGAAACTTTGTGTTAATTTGGCAGTGAAATCACCATCATGGAAATGGATATATAGTATATAGTATCAGATGCCAGCTATAGTGGCACAACTCATTAAAATCATCTAATTTCCTGTTCATGAAGACCATTCTATAGATTTGGGTTGGGGGAAGGAAAGAAAGGAGCTATGTAGACTTCTCGACAGTATTCTGTCCCTTTGGCAAATATATTTCTATTGACATTTTGGTTGATATATCAGCCTCCCTAGTTTTAATGATTTTACTTGGTTAAAAAGGTCTAGGTGATTAGGAAAAAGTGTGTTTCAGAGTTTTCACATATGTAAACATGGGCGACAGAAACTGAGACATGACAAGTATATTGAGATGTTTTCTTGAAGTTGTGCCCTTATTTTACAACCAAATATTTCTGAAATAACCTTGAAATTCAGTAATAACATCAGTAAGAAATTGATTTGTAGAATAAAAAAATCTTTTAGTGTTATAAACATCTTCATGAAAAGCAAGAAAACTTTGACACATTTTTCTATGCAAGAAAACATCTCCATCAAGAAAGATCCCAATAAGACAATTGTTCCCACTATCATCTGTGTTGCTTTAGGGGACCTTTAGTTCCCAAAGAAATGAGTAAGTTGAAATCAATTCATTCAACAAATATTTTTTCACTTCCTATTATAGTGAAGTTTCTCTCTGGGGAGTCTGCACTGACCCCTGCTCTCATGGAGATTATGTTATATTGTCTGGTTTATTTTAAAATTCTTCAACACTTAGAGCAAGATAAATTTCTTTCACAAGGGCCTTTACCTCCCAAGCCTCACTTTAGTCCATGTGTCACACTGGCCTAACCAATGTGTCAAATTACGCCAATTTTCAACTCAACATAAGAAGACAAATCAGGAACCCTATATTGAAAAATCCAGTTATTGTCAAATCTAAATCAGTCCAAACACTAACTCAAATTTTCAAGAGATAATTTCCTGCTGAGACCTACAAGAAAGACCTATGGTCTGTTTAGATACCCAGGGAGAGGGCTAGTGGCGTCAGAATAGGAAGGAACAGGATATCAGCAGTGGAATGTGACCAATTTGTGGGAATCAATTAAGCACTAAATAAATGTTATAAATGGAATAATTAAAGTACAACAGAGGTGGTGGAATTCCATGGGAATACCCTTGCAGGAAAAGATTACAGTAAATGAATCACGTGATCCTTAATGAGAAAATACAGTAAGTAGAGTAAGAGCAGTGACTACTACATTGTCATATACAAAGGGAACATAACAAGAAACAAATAGGGAATGCAATACACTGCAATAATTGTTCCCAGACAGCCATCTGGGCACAAGCGCAGTGGGAATTATGATGATGATGATGATGATGATAACAAATATACATCAGAAATCAACCATGTTATAGAGGATCAATTAGAATTCTAGGACATATATAGGCTCAGTAAATTACCTCCAAACTTTAGAGGCAAAGGAAAGAGTTAACATTTATTCTGCCTTTCCACAAGAAATTGTAGTCTAGAGTAATTAAATAGCCCTAGTGAGGGCCTCCCTGGTGGTGTAGGGGTAAAGTCTCAGCGCTATCATGCTATCACTGCTGCAGCCTGAGTTCGATCCCTGGCCAAGGCGCTAACCCACATGGCACAGCAGACTGCTCCTGTTTAGCCAACTCTTCCCCTTAGTGTATTTCAGTAGATCCACCTGTTCTGCTCCCCACTCTGTCTCGTGAATCATCTTACCCCCTGCACCTCTGGCCTACACCACAGCTCTTGTATGCATAAATAAATAAAAGAAATCTTTAAAAAAAATAAACCCTAGTGGAAGACAAAAAGTCTCCTTGACAGGAGAAAGTCAGCTAACAACCATGACATAAGTGATAGAATTATAACATCTTTTCAAACCCTAATGAGCTCACAGATTCAACCAAGTCTCATCAATTGGTGTTTAAAAAGATTACACAAATGGCTGCTAATAACCCAGAAATTCATATAGTTCCAGCTAAAATATTTTGATCATAAACTGTGAAACACACCTTTACAGTGGAAGAATCAATTGTTCAACCTTCTCAACCTATGATCAAGCTTCTTAGCCCCAGACATTTGTGACTTCCAGTGTGATACAATGTAAAGTATTAAACAACACTTATTATTTTGAATTTGACAAAAATGTTTAACTTGAATATTATAGTCTTTTAACTCCTAGATTACAGATATTTTGAGTAATGAAGGAACAAGTAAAACTCCATCACAAGCAAGGAATCAAGCAAAATAAGACATTCTGAAGGACACCTGGGAGGAATTCAGCAAGTCAGGATATCATCACAAAAAGTACAGTGAATGAACAAAAGGGACAGAAGGGATTTAAGAAGGTCTTGATTCAAATAGACAACTAGCAAAGGGACAATGGGAGAATTTTAAATAGGAACTGAGTATTACATGATATTACTAAATTATTAATTTTGTAGGTGTGATTTACATTTTTACATCATACATAAGAAGTCGTCATTTTTAAAGAAACAGATTGAAGTATTAGGCTGAAATGTCATATCTGTTTTACTCAAAATTCTTCACCATAGGCCGAGGGATATATATGTACACACCAATTTAACATTAATCCACAAACTATAAACATAATACATATGAGAGATAGTTAGCATTTGGAAGATTACCTAGAAACCTTCAAATGTGGTTGCTCTAAGCTTCAATTTTCTTTCTCTAGGCACCAAGTATTTATTACTTGACAGATGAATGTTAGAAATTGTTTTGGATTGGTGAAATGAAATGCTAGTCAATGTATATTAATTGGTCAGATAAAAATATTTTCCAGCCACCACGGGTCCTGAATTGTGTTGCTATTATCCTGTCTTTTCTGCCTTGAGTAAATGTTCTCTGCAAATTGCCCATCAGAGGACTCAAAAAGAAAGAGAATTGAACTTCATGGAGAATATAGACAGATAGTATGACTGTGAAGGTATTTGTACACAAACAAATTCTTGCTGAATTTCAAAATTCAGTCTAGTTTTGCTTTCTTTCATTGTGACGTATCACTTCATACCAAGGCCGAATGAAAAGAAACCTAAAAAAGTCTACATTTAACTATTTTTTAAAGATTTATTTATTTATGCATACAAGAACTGGGGTACAGGCCGGAGGTGCAGAGGATAAGAGGATTCACCAGAGACAGAGTGGGGAGCAGAACAGGCAGATTGACTGAAATGCCCTCTGAGGGGAGCAGTGGGAGAGACAGGGGAGGTCTGCAGGGCCATGTGGGTAGCTCCCTGGCCGGCCAGGATCCAGCTCATGCTGCTGTGGCTGCAGATAGCTTCACTGTGCTGTATTTTAACCCCTTGAGCTACAAGGGAGGCCCTACATTTAACTATTGAAAGTCATTTACTACTCTCTATCAAAGGAACCGAATTGTGAAGGAGCTATGTACCTATAGTCAACCAATATTTAGAGCTTATTTAACTTCAACTAGTTTAATTACCAGTTCCTTGCTTTTTTATTTTACAAGGCAAAGCACATCACACTCTCTAAAAGAGACTACCTTTTTAACACAAAGAGCATGTTTATGTTAGTTCTTTGATGCTAATCATAAAACATTAAACCTATAATTCCCACCAAAGTGAAAAAAGAAAGGATATTTTATAGGACCTTAGGTTCCATCTAATTAATTGATCATAAATCATTGTTTGCCATTTATATGGTAATTCTAAATAAGGACATGAAAAAAATTCTTAGGTGTTTTGTTCAAAAAACAATCCTGGTACCAAGTCTTGTCAAAATACCCCTACCCCCAGCTTTGTGGAAGCATAGAAAGAGAAAGAAGTTGTTTACTATTACTAATACATCATTCAAGACTTGACAGTTTTGCAAAGTAAGTGACATATTTTTGAAAATCAAAGATCAGATATCAAACCTTTGAAGTCAAGTGATGCTTTAAGATTCCCTAATCATGATTTGTTAGAGCATGTGGCTTTTGACATTTTCTACAATTAACCCTTTGTGTATGAAGTTGTTTATACAACTAAACAACATATATTTTATGTTATTTTAATTTGAAGCTAATTACATAGTATTTAGATAGATAATTTTTACCCCATTTTATGTAATAGGCCTACTCCTGAAAAAGTGTCTCAACAAAAACTGAACTGTTACATGCAAAAAAATGAAACCAGACTACTACCTTTCACCATGTACAAAAATCAACTCAAAATGGATAAAAGAACTTGGACCTAAGACCTGAAACCATAAAATATATAGAAGAAAAAACAGGTAAAACAATACACGACATACATCTCAGTAACATCTTTAAAGACACATCACCTAAAACAAAGATACTGAAGGAAAAGAAGAACAGCTGGGACTACATCAAAATTAAAGAGCTTTTGTATAACAAAAGAGACATTAACCAAAACAAAGAGATACCCCACTGGTTGGGAGAAAATTTTTGTACACAATACTCCTGGATAGGACTAATCAGAAAGATCTACAAGTTGCTGAGAGACTCAACAAAAACACAGTAAATAATCCTGTCAAAAAATGGGCAGAAGAGCTAAAAAACACTTCTCCAAAGAGGAAATGCAAATGGCCAACAGGCATATGAAAAAATGTTCAACATCCCTTATCATCAGGGAAATGCAAATCAAAACCACAATGAGATACCACCTTACACCAGTGAGAATGGCACATATTAAAAAAACTAGCAACAACAAATGTTGGCAAGGATGTGGTAAAAAAGGAACTCTCCTGTAAACTGGTCCAACCACTATGGAAAGCTGTCTGGAGGTTCCTCAACCTACTAAAAATAGAGCTACCATATGACCCAGCAATTCCACTCTAAGGAATCTACCCAAAGGGCACAAAAACATTAATTCAAAAGGATACCTACACCCCTTTGTTTATTGCTGCACTATTTACAATAGGTAAGATATGGAAACAACCCAAATTCCAAAAATAGATGACTGAATCAAGAAGATGTGGTATATATACACAATGGAATATTACTCAGCAATCAAAAAAGATAAACTCATGCCATTCACAGCAACATGGATGGAACTGGAAGGGATTATGCTCAGTGAAATAAATCAGAAGGAAAAAAGAAAAAATACCAGATGGTTTCACTTATAGAAGGAATGTAGAGGAAACAAATGAACAGGGGAAAAAAGTAATTATAATGAATTAAAAATCAAAATCAACAGGCAACTATAAATCAGAGTCATTTTGCAGGAGAAAATGAGAAGGGTCAAAACAGGAGAGGGAAGAGTAAAAGGGACCATGGTGATAGGATATGGGTGAATTGGTGGTGGGAATTCCATGGGGACTACACCTGAGAGGAGAAAGCATACATTGTACACAAATGAAGAATGATGCAAAATACATATAAAATAAAAATAAATAAATTTATAAAGCATAAAAAATTGTCCCAACATTAAATAAAAAGAAAAACTAAAAATAGAGTACTGAACTTGTGGAGTATATTTTCTAGCTCTATCAGGAACACATACTTAAAATTATGACATCTAAAACACAAATAAATGAAAAAATAAATTCTTATATAATATGAAAAATGATTTACACTAAATTTGTATGTGCTTTTAGATATTAATGTTACATTTGAATGTATTTCAAATCCACCTGGAATTTCTAAGTAATGTGACACATAATTTTAAAGGTTTATTATTCTAGTCAAAAAGTGGGAATTTAAATGTACTGACATTTCTAATATATGGGTGTATGAGTCAAATTTGCAAGTGAAGGACTATTTGTTCTTCTTATAATGTTTGCAATGTAAGGAGCAGTGGGGCCAGCTGAAGAAAGATGAACATATTTCTTCCAAGTCAATTTCACTGTCATTCAAGGTTGCATCCACCATAAAGGGTCACACTTTGAAACATGACCAGGTCCTTGAGCTAAATTCTCCCCAGGAGTAAGAAAGAGCAAAAGTGGTTCACAGGCAATTGAATTATTCCTATTTTTCCTATTTTGTTAAAAGACTTTCCCCTACAAAATAAATTTTGATTATTGCTAATTAACATTTTGCAGAAATATATAAAGAAAATTAATCAATATAAAACACTATTTCAAGAAACAGAAAGGGATAAGTCTTCCTAGATCACCAGCTTTAAATAATAGATTTTGATTAACTTGCATTTTTTTAGATCCTTCCTCCTTTCTATTTTAATCTACTTTTGGCAGCTGATAATGTTAATTACACTGCTGACCAAATTGCCCTAAGCAAGAATTCAGTATTTAACTAGTTTATAATCCTCAAATCTCAAGTCCCCACCAAGTATTTACTTGAAGGAAACAATTTCCCCTGGAGTTTCTTTCTCTACTAAGTCTTATCCACTCACCACAGAGATTTGTGTATCATTAATAAGTTTACTAACATACCTGTCTCTTTTGTTTGTTTGTTTAAGATTTATTTATACAAGAACCGGGGTACAGGCCAGATGAGCGGTAGGGTGAGAGGATTCACCAGAGACAGAGTGGGTAACAGAACAGGCAGACTGATGAAGTACACTGCTAAGGGGGGCAGCGGGCGAGACAGGAGAGGTCTGCTGCGCCATGTGGGATTCTCGCTGGCTGGCCGGGATCGAACCCACGCTGCAGAGGCTGCGGACAGCTTCACAAAGCAGTGCTCAACTGCCCGCGCCACCAGGGAGGCCCACCTGTCCCTTTTTTTCCTAATTACAGGTAATTATCTTTTTTTTTAAAGATTGTTATGGTTTTTGCTGTTGTTTTTGTTGTTTTAATATTTATTTATTTATGCATACAAGAGCTGGAGTACAGGCCAGAGATGAGGGGGGTAGTGAGAGGAGTCACAAGAGAGAGTGGGGAACAGAACAGGCAAACTGACTGAAACACACTGCTGAGGGGAGCAGTGGGCAAGACAGGAGAGGTCTGCTGCACCATGTTGGTTACTCCCTGGCCAGGGTTCCAACTCGTGCTGCAGAGGCTGCAGAGGCTGCAGATTGCTTCACAGTGCTGTGCTTAACCCCCTGCGCCACCAGGGAGGCCCAACAGGTAATCATCTTTGATGGTAGTTACATATTCATTATATTCCCGAGTCTCCCTTAACAGTTCAGTACTCTATTTTTGCTGAATAGTTTTTGGCTTTTTATAGAAAAATCAAGTCTTAAAAGACCCAGGTATTTCTTTTTTTCTTTTGTTTATATATATATATATATATATATATATATATATATATATATATATATGCATTTTTTTTTTTTAGTTGAGGTAACGCTGCCTTACATTCTTGTTGATATTGTGGAAGTACAGGATGACCCCCTCAGGTATTGCCACCTTAGTGGCTGAAGAAATGAAACACCCATAATCCTTCACCATAGTCCATTGTGCTCTCTCCCCACCCAGTACTCACCTCTACTTGTTTCCCTCTCACTCTGGATGCCTCATTTCTACAGTCAACTCTCAAGGATTAGTTTTTAACCTTATCTTTATCTGACCATTAGCATGGTTTTTCTGTATTACACACAAAGTGACACTATCCTGTATTTATCTTTGTCCTGCCTTGTTTCATTCAGTGTTACCCCTTCCAGCTCCATCCACTTTTATTGCAGCTGTATTTATAATAGACAAACTATGAAGACAAAGTGCCCAGAAACAGATGTGCAGATCACAACATGGCATATATGCAAATTACTTTCAAAGTAGGTTGAAGTCAGTGTTTGCTTTTTATAATCACATTTTTTAATTTATTTTTATTTATGCACACAAAAACTGGGGTATAGGCCAGAGGTGCAGGGGGTGAGAGGATTCACCAGAGACAGAGTGGGGAGCAGAACAGGCAGATTGACTGAAATACACTGTTGAGGGGAGCAGCAGGTGAGACAGGAGAGGTCTGCTGAACCATGTGGGTTAGCTCCCTGGCCAAGATCTAACTCATGCTGCAGTGGTTGGCAATAGCTTGATAGTGCTGAGACTTTAACCCCTGAGCCCCCAGGGAGGCCCTATAATCGTAACATATTTAATTCTAAAAGTTACATCGTTCTGATGGAAAGGAATGATAACAGTAATAAATTTCATCACATATCTTCCCAATGTCTTATATATACGTATACACTTTTTCCTTTTCTTAATTAAAAAAAGGTTTATTATATATATTTTCTTAGTTTTTTTCTCTAACATGTTACATGTCAGAAAATGTTCTTCTACAACATGATTCTAGAGTTAAAAATAGAAAAATAGTTCCAACATGGAGTCCTTCATTCAGAGCCTCCATCCAAACTTAATAGCTAGTTTTCACCTTTCACAATAGTATCATCCTAAATCAATTAGTCTGGAGTTTCCTAATCAGCACCAGTGACGAAATCTTGTAATAACAGCCCATGCCATCTCCTAGGGTTTTACCCAAAATAATCTTTTTTTGTCAATAAGTTTATCTTACTATCTTTCTTTTTATAAATACCTTACATTAAGTGTAAACTATTACAGTGTCTAGAGGGGATGCTGTTCTTTTCATGAATCACTTAGTAAAAACAATTAGATCTCTAAATCTAAAAATTTTCTTTTTTAACAATAGTAATAGGGGGCCTCCATGGTAGCGCAAGGGGTTAAGACGCAACCTATGAAGCTATCCGCAGCCAATGCAGCACGAGTTCAATCCCCGGCCAGGGAGCTACCCACATGGCACAGCAGACCTCTCTGACTTACCCGCTGCTCCCTTCAGCAGTGTATTTCAGTCAGTCTGCCTGTTCTGTTCCCCACTCTGTCTCTAGTGAATCCTCTCACCCCCCCACAACTCTGGCCTGTACCCCAGTTCTTGTATTTATAAATAAATAAGTCTTAAAAAAATAATAATAGGAATATTTTTAAGTGGTCAGAAAGTGTTCATCTTATATCTATCAGAGGTAATGAAACAGAAAAAAAAAATCCATGGGAAAAAAAAGAATTTGGACTTTTTTTTTTTTTCATTTTTAATATCAAAGCAATTTTTGTCAAATGTCAATTTTTGTCAATTTTTGTCACAATTTTTGTCCTATTTGCTAGGAAGATAAATAATTTATGATTTAATAGTGGTTGAAGTTGAAGCCTTGCATCTGAAAAGAACCATAGAGTCATGGAGAAACTAAGATTTAATGGTTATACAGGAAAAAAGGGAAGCTCAATGGAGACTAAAAAGTGTATGAAGTTTTTTTTTTTTTAAGTGAAAATACTTTCATAGAAATCAAAGAAGAGGATTCAGGAAGAAGAAAATGTTCATCTGTGTTAATTGCTACTGTTCTGGGCCACCACAAGGGAAATGGGGGTGATTTCAGATGATGAGTCCTCACTCATACACTTCAAGACAAGACACAAAAGAGAAATTTTAAAAGGCTTATTTACATAGGAAGTAAGAAGAGGAAGAACAAAGTGAAGAAGTAGATTAACTGGCTGGCATATAGCTGGTGCCATCTGTCCTACCAAAGGCAGAGATCAGCATGCAAGTCAAAGCTGGAAAAACAGGGATGGAGTCTATTTAGGATGCCATTCACTGGCTCAGAGTTTGCTCCTCCCTCTTCTAACACTATGGGGAAATCAAACAAAATAAGGGTAAACAATGTCTATTGAATTGTGCCTTATGGAAGTGTATGATGAATCTATCAAGACAGTCATCTCTATATATTTCTGGTGGGTTAGGCAAATCAAATGATTTCTCCCTAGCAAATGAATCTTGAGTGAGGGCACCCAGGGAGGGAAGAGAGTTGAAACTTAATTTATAAATACATGTTACCATGAAGGTCCAGAGTTCCATTTTATATAACCTGAATTTTCTGTCCTCAGATGTCTTGGTTGTTAGCATTTTATTCTATGTTATGAGTTACACCAATATCTTTCTCATAAATTCTATTTTTTCTAAGTTATTCTGACTTGATTTCTTTTGCTTATAAATAAAAACCCCAAGCTAGTAGTTATATTTTGTGTCTTCATTTTTGGTGAGATAAACCACTACTCTATTTTCTAAGGTAAGTAAGAGAGGGGAGATGACTGATAAGTTCAACTCACTGAGAAAGCAGAAGATGGAACCCAATACCCAGGTTGAGAAATGAGCCTGTATTTGGACACCTCTTCCATGAAAAAGAGGAGGTACAAATAGCAACACACTTATAAATAAGAGGAAATGAAAGTTGAAGTTTTTCATGCCCTTGGGTTTTCTCAGTGAACTGGGAGAATCATCACCTGTTGAATCTAAGAGTTGGTGATAGAAAGGAGATTTGAGATAAAAAGGAAGATTATCAATAGACTAACCACTGTTGCTTGATCAGATACATATTAACCATAACTAAGGACGCAACCTTGCAATATGTAGTGACATCAATTGGCAAAGCTGTGTCATTTTTCTCTGTAGAAACTCTCAGTTCCAGGAAATAAGGGTAGCTACATTAGAGTTGAAAGTAAAACTAAAAGGATGATTTAAGTAGTGGACACCAGCATCTGAATCTGGATAGAGGAAAATAGGAAGACAGAAGAGGACTGATTGATTAGGAGAAAAAGGAGGACTCAAAACACATTAGGTCATGAGGTCAAAGAGCAAGCACAGTTCAAGTAAAGACAAGAAAATTGCCAGAAACAAATGATGGAGAGAAGCAGCCTAAAAAAATAAAGCCTGAATTTCAATCAAAATCTCAACAGACGAAGGATTCATGCTCATCCATCTTCTGTCCTTTCATTCTTTCTTAGAATTCCTAACCTGTTTTTCTGTGAATTTCACCCGTAGGCAGGACGACCACTTGGTGGGGCTCTTGCAGAGAGAATGTCGGCCTGTTGGTTGAACATTTAGATCCTCTGAAAAACCGAGATTCTGTGAAATTAAGCAGTTTACTTTATTGAGAAGCACTTTCTTTTTCACTTCTATGAGCTACCCGATCCCTATTGCTTCCAATAGAAAAAAAAAAAAAAAACAGTTAATTTCTGGTACTCTGAGTGACTAAGATTTCGGAAGGTTCTTTGATCTATCTCAGTGATTACTGTTCCCTGATTTACCAGCCTAACCCTAATCCTTTCTTTCTAGTCCTTTACTGGCATTAGAAATTATCCTTAAGAAAGGATTAGAAAAAGAAACCATAATTAAGACATTGCTCTTTTAGCTTCAGTCTATTAATAATATCTTTACTATTTTACCTCGCAGGTTTATTTTTTCAATTCTGTCTATTTCTTAGTGCCATCCTTCTTTACTGCTGACTATGAAACAATGATCTGTTGCATAAATTGCCACCTACCTTTTACTCTGCAGCAGCCCTTTATTAAAATTGTAAGGCCAATAATTACCAGTGAGGAGAGTGGCATTATCTGCTGTGACTTCCTGTTCAGTTTT
Source organism: Talpa occidentalis (assembly GCF_014898055.3). Classification (NCBI taxonomy): domain Eukaryota; kingdom Metazoa; phylum Chordata; class Mammalia; order Eulipotyphla; family Talpidae; genus Talpa; species Talpa occidentalis. Next base: position 108,701,189 of record NW_023604972.1, on the reverse strand, counting down.
ACTTTGAAAGTGTCTTAGTTGGTTAGCTTACTTGAATACTGTGCCATAGATTACTTAGACTCCTATCCTTGGCACAATCTCCAAAAATGTGCCTTATCTCTGCGAAGAGAGAATGTGGCTGAATTGCTGCAAATTCACCTCTGTCACCGGCAAGACAACTCACACCACAAGGTTGCATTCCACAGTGTTCAAGTTTCATCTACATTATGACCACAGCATGCACTTTCTAAGTAGTATGAGAAAAGCAAGAAAATGTACTTACTCTAGTAATTCTGCAGGAAAATATGTGTATACTCCACAATATGGACACCCAGTGTTTGAAATTATTAGACAGAAAAATTATCTTAGGTATGCTGTGGGGAAACTTCCTACATTGGGCAGAGGGTTAGATGAAAGATACTCTGTGGTCTTTTCCAATTCTGAGAATTTGTGCTCAAAATAGCAACATAATTAAATCACAATGCCTGTCAGCCATCTAGTGGCAAAAGTTTGCTCCAAGACTACAATTCAGTTTTTATATTTTAATGGACAAGTGACAGAATATAACAAACTATGAGAGTAAGTAGCATACCTGCATGACTATAGAAGCCACATAGAATGAGTCTCAGAGTTGTGTATCCAGGGTTAGAGAGTACAACAGTTATTTATGGGGTCTTATCTTAACTGGTCGACAGATGCCCACAGGTCTGATCTCATACAGTGTGGGAGATGGTTCTAGTACTTGCCACAGGCATCCCAGCTGCTGTGTAGGTGAGAAATGGAGCAGAAATTGACAGATTCTGAGTACAGGTGAGGGGAGCAGGCCCAAGAGGCTCTGAGTGGGAGCATGCCCATTGCATACACAATTATCCCAACTAGAGGTTTAAAACTAAAAAAACCCAGAGCATAACCAAATGCAAAAAAGGGTCATTTTATAAAGCAAAGAAACTTGGCAGACATCACCAATGGGACTAGGTGACATGTGACTACATGCGCCATGAACTGCGAAGGAGACATATATGTGTAATGCTTTGCCAAACAGCATATTCTGGATATATTCCTGAGCAAATAGTAGACAAATCCAAATGAAGCCACGGTCTACCAAATAAATATCCTGAACTCTTAAAAAAATATCAAATCACAAAATAAAAATAATGAACACTTCCAGATTAAAGGAAACAAAAAAGACGAAAAAATTAAATTCATTAAATGTATGCAATCCTGAGCCCAAAAAGAGTCATAAAAGATGTAATTAGGAAAATTTCTAAACTTTTTAAATGTCTCTTGATTAGAGTGTGATATACTGACATATTTATGGGTGAAGGAGCATGTCTGCAACATACTTTGAATGGTTCTGAAAATTAGATAAATGATTAGATAGAGGATAGATGGATGGGTGTGGATGGATGGATGGATGAATGGAAAGATGGACAGATGGACAGATAATAGACAGGTAGATGGGAAAAAGAGAGAGAAACCAAAAGTAGCAAAACAGCAACAATGGGAGAAACTGTATGAAAGTTAGATGTGTTCTTCACACTATTGCAATTTTGCCATATGCCTGAAACTACATGAAAGTAAAAAGTTAAAAAATAAAAAAGTCTGGATCAGATGAACTTATACCAAGAGTTCAAAAGCTCTAGTCCAAATCATTGATGATTATTAAGTTTCAGTTTTCTCATCCGGAAACTTGTAGAATTTTTTTAAGAACTAAATAAAGAAATACATGCAAAAGAGGTCTGAAAGTTTAAAATAACATACCACAGTGTAGCATTATTAGAAACAAGAGTCTGACATTGAAAGACAGCTTAATAGATGGGGTGTCTGTTCACATATCATCCAGGCAGACATATCCAGAGAAATGGAGGAATGTGTGGGATAAACTGAAAGAAGGGAGCATGTAGGTCATTTTTAGCTACCAATTCCCTCTCCCAAAGTGGTTTCCTTCAACAAGCTTTTGTTATTTACTATACACTAAACAAAAGAAATATTGCAAAAGCTGCAAAAATCAGTTTTTTATCCTCAAGGAATTTAGAGTCTGTCACGGAATAAAACAACAAAAATTAAAATCTATAATATGATGTATTAAAAAATAATCTACAAAAACACAAATAAGAAACTAGTAGATCTGAGTTTTGGGGACAGGCAGAGTTTCTAACTAGTAGATCTGAGTTTTTGGGACAGGCAGAGTTTCTAACAGAGAGTAGTATTTGAACTGAGCCTTGAAGTGAAGTGAAAAAAAAAAAAAACCACAGAATAATAGAGCATTTCAGACAAAGAGTAAAAAAGTATGAAATAACTTCAAATATTTTTCTCTGCAATTTTTGCCTCCTTATAACATCTTCCTCAAATAATTTCCTAACACGCATGCTGATATGAGAATCTTCTTTTTAATTTATCCTGTCACTATTTTTGAAATTTTTAAGTAAATCAAAATACTGAGGAGCCCCATTCCAGTGAATAAAGTGAATGGAACCTCCTAATAAGTGTCTCTTCTAGGTTTAATTCTTTTAAAACTGATCCTCAATTCCAAGAAGACTACAGAAAAGTTTAAAATAAAGAAGCGAACATCTCCATACCATGCAATTTTCTACTTTGCAATGAGATCTGGGTAATTTCATAAAGCATTTTTATTAATGGTGCAGATTAGTCTAGTTACCAAATCAGACCAAAGCTCTCAGAAGTGATGTCAATGACTGCACATCGGTGAAAAAAAAGCAGCAAGACTCTTCACAAAGCCACTAAACACTATTTTGGGTACCCATAAGATGATTTGGTTAGTATAAAAAACAGTAAGCTGTATCCTGATTTAGGATTTAAGAGAAAGACACCTCTGTGGTTAATCATTTCGCTTGCAACAAGGGCGTATGTGCCCCCTGCAGATATGCTCCACTGGTGCCATGGATAGGTAGAAGTGTAATTTCCATTTCAATTTTGCTCTCCCTTTCTTTGAAATGATTCTAGCTTCTGCTTTTGAACAAACAGAAACAGTTTCTGATCCCTGTTTCACTGCCATTGAAAACCAAAGTGAGAACTTGTTTTTGAGACAGGAAATGGTGGTGCAACTCCTAGCTCCGTCAGCACTTTCTAAGCAAATCTAAGCACACTTCTGCCATCCTCTGTGCTTTGAGGTCTTCCTCTCTACAAGAAACTAATTAGAATCTGGAAGTTAGAATAATCCAGACCCTCTACATCAGTGGTCCAACCTAGCCTTTCACGTGTGGAAAGTGGAGTTCATAGTGTTACAGGGCAGGGAGAGGGGAACCCCAGACCCTGCAAACCTGCCTACTCTATGTTCTGTTCCCCGCTCTGCCTCTGGTGAATTCTCTCACCCTCCCACGAATCTGGCCTGTACCCAGTTCTTGTATAAATAAATAAATAAATAGATAGATAAATAAATAAATAATAAAAAAATAATAATAAAAAACCTGCCTACTCTAAGTGGGTTCTGCCATCCGACGCATCAACACAAAATGTATGAGACTTTAATGGGAAGGAACTTTAATACAATTAGTAAACAATACAGGAAAGGCAAAGAATCTAGTTTCTAAATCAAGCACCCAAAGTTACCCGTCCTCTCGTGGGTAAAAGTCCACCCAAGCAGGACTGGCCCAGAGCAAGGCCCCAAAGCCTGCCACAGGTCTAAAGCATCTTCCAATGGGGATCCACAGAAAAGGATTAGAAACAACCAGACAATTCTGGAAGGAAAAGAGCAAAATCAAAATGAAGACAAAAACCACCATTGTCACCTCCCCACGGGTCTCTCATCCACATCTGTGTCAACTAGTCCATGACCAAAAGGCAGGTGTAGTTTCTTCACATGTCTCTCAGCTCCATGTGCCTCCTCCAAGTCTCCTTCTGGCTCTCCATCCTGCTTCCTTCCTTCCTCAGGCTCCTCTGCAGCTTTTTTATCTCCATGCTCAGCTCCACCCTCCCTTGGGTGGGGCAGGAAACCTGGAACCTTCCCCTTTCCTGGGGACCACCCTGTTAAAATCCCCCCTTTTAATTTTTATTACACCATATCTATGGTGGCACAGATCTCTGGGTGTAGTCTTAGTAGACAGTCTTTTTTCAGGGTTACAATGTGTGTAAAAGAAGCAACAACCTTCCCCTTTCCTGGGGACCACCCTGTTACAATAGTACTACTGACTTTCTGTTTAGAGATGCAAAGACTACTCAAGGAAATGTCTCAAAAGTGTTCTAATCATCTTGGAGGGAAAATATGTTCTCTAAAAATCATAGATTTGGAAGACTTTTTCAGAACCTTGTTCCAGTTTTATAATTTACAAACCAAAAATCATACGCAAGACACATGAGTTAAGCTGGTTATTCCAACCTTTGGTTTGAAAGTCACCAAAATGCAACTTGCTCCCTTTTTATGCTAAAATAAGTCATTTTTTTGTTCACACAAATTCTTCCCTCTCATTTTTCTTTACTAAAGCAATCTACATTTATAAAAGCTAATTCCTAGGCATTTGGTTCTTTTTGAAGTGATTGTGAATGGAATTATTTTCTTAATTTTTTTCTTCTTATTCATTGTTTGTATATAAAAATGCAATCAATTTTAGTGTGTTGATTTTGTAAACTGCCACTTTTTAGTTTCATTTATTGTTTGCAATAGTTTTCTGGTGAAATTGTTCCTGGAGTTGAGGTCCAATAATGAATAGGCACTTCTCAAACAAAACTTGACAGAAGAATTGGTAGAAGGAAATCAGGTTTGATCAGGTCCCACCTGATCAATGATGGAATGATGAACTAATGTCTGATGGAATTCCACCTGATGGAATGATGAACTAATGTCTCAAAGCCCACCTCCATGAATTAGAGAAAAGCAAGAAGTTATATGGGTCGGTGGGGACAGGGGGAGGGGGTGGCGTGGAGAGGGAAGGACACTAGGGAAGGGTAGAAGCTGAAGGGTGTCTGCAGAATATCAGAGAAATAAGCAGCATTTTCCAAGAACTGCATTTATGCCCCTGTTTCTTCCATGTTTGATGTTGACCAGGTCTGTCACAGTGCTGGTGGGTGTCCTTTTTATTGTGGAAATGAGACTGGCTTACCCCTTGTACTTGGAGCTCTAGTTTTGCCTGATTTTCTGGTTTTGTCTGTAAGAAAAGACACAGGAACAGAGTAAGGACAAACAGGAAAAGGAATTTATGATTAGCAAACCAGTAGCAATTCTCTCCTCTGTCTATAGCCTGCTCCTAATTCTTCCGGCGGGGAGGGGGTGCGGGTGGCAACTAAATGGAGGTCCATCTTCTAGAACACCTTCCAGCTGAACAGGCGAAGAGTTTTGGGGGCCCAAACAGGAGCAGAATCTTTCTCTAGCTAACTTGAGATGTGACCATCAGAGGGTGATTACAGGGTTATAATCTTTAATGTTTATACTCTTGAATTACAATTATTTAGAAGTTTTGATGCCTCCAGACCTTTGGAGACAAAGGGAGCTAAGAAATTCAGGAGACAAGGGCCAAAGGTCAAAAGAAATAAGCAGTGACCTTAGGCCAAGTAAGGTTCCCAACCACCCAAGCTAATTAAAAAAGTTTGTTTATAATAGAATCCAGGGCCAATATTCAGGTTTTTTTCAAGGTTGCCTGCTTCTGGGTACTCCCTTCTTTCTCTGTTTTCAGTTCCCAGATGAACTTGGAGCTCAGCTCAAGGTTGTTGTGACTGTATCTGTAAGTTCAAGCCTCAGAAAGAAAGTTAGATAATCTTTATTTCTTTTGTGCTCTTTAAGGTCTGAAAGCAATTTATCCATTTTTCTTTAGTTATAGAACACTTACGGTTTTATATGTATCATATCTTATGGTCTATGAATAATGATAGTTTCATTTCTTCTTTTCCAACTTTTTATTTCCTGTTATTGTCTGATTGCTCTATCTAAAACCTCTAGTGCTAAATTAAACGGAAGTACTGACAGTGCTTGTCTCATTCCTAATCTTAAAGGGAAAGCTTTCAGTTTTTCACCATTAGTAAAATATTAGCTGAGGTTTATGATAATGGTCTTTATGCTGTTGTGGTAGATTTATTCTATTCCCATCTTGTTCATTGTTTTTATCATAAATGGGTACTGAACCTCAGCAAATGTTTTCTCTGAATATATTGACATTATGATTTTTATCTTTACTTTTGTAAAGATAAAACAATGTATTACATTGTTTGATTTACATATAAAAAGCCATCCTTGTGTCCCTAGAATAAATCCCACTTGATCATGATGTATAAACCTTGTAATGCACTTTCAAATTTGATTTGCTAATATTTTGTTGAAGATTTTACATCAGTATTCATCAGGGATATTAATTTGTAGTTTTCTTGTACTTTATTGGTTTGGTATTAGGGTAATGCCATTGTAAAATATATTAAGGACGATTCCTTCTTGGATTTTTAGAAATAATATGAGCAAGGTAAGTGTAAGTTTTTCTTTAAAAGTTTGATAGAGGGCCTCCCTGGTGGCGCAGGCAGTTGAGCGCAGCACTGTGAAGCTGTCCACAGCCTCTGCAATGTGGTTCCACCCTGGCCGGCCAGGAAGATACCCACATGGCGCAGGAGACCTCTCCTGTCTCGCCCGCTGCTCCCCTCAGCAGTGTATTTCAGTCGATCCACCTGTTCTGTTCCCTGTTCTGTCTCTGTTGAATCCTCTCACCCTCCCACACATCTGGCCTGTACCCCAGTTCTTGTATGTATAAATAAATAAATCTTTTTTAAAAAATAAAAGATTGATAGAATTAGATTATAAAAGCATCAGGTATGGGCTTTTGTTTGGGAGGAGAAGTTTTATTCTTATTTTTAATTTCCATGATTGTGACTGGTTTATTCAAATCTTGTTTCTTCCTGGCTTAAACTTGGTAAACTAAATCATTCTAGATATGTGTCCACTTCTGCAAGGTTATCAAATTTATTGGTGTATAATTGTTCATAATAATCTCTCTTGATTATTTTTTTAGTTTCTAGGCTATCTGTGGTAATATCTTCTGTTTCATTTCTGGTTGTGTTTTTTGTTTAATCTATTGTTAGCCTACCTAGAGGTTCATCAGTTTTGTTTATCTTCCCGATGAACGAACTCTTAGTTTCATTGATTATTAGCGTAGTCTTTTAAATTTCTATTTCGGGCCTGCCGGTGGCACAAGGGATTAAGTCTCAGCACTGTCAAGCTATCACTCAGCCACTGAAGCGTGAGTTGGATCCCAGGTCAGGGAGCTGACCCTCATGGCGCAGCAGAGCTCTCCTGTCTTGCCCACTGCTCCCCTCAGCAGCATATTTCAGTAGATCTGCCTGTTCTGTTCCCCACTCTGTCTCTGGTGAATCCTCTTACCCCCACACCTCTAGCCTACACCCCAGTGTATGTATGCTTAAATAAATCTTTAAAATAAATAAATAAATAAATTTCTATTTTGCTTATTTTCTGTTCTTATTTTTATTTCCCGCTTACTAACTTTAGCTCTAATTTGTTCCTCTTTTTTAATTAGCTTTAGGTGTGATGTTGTCACTTGGGATTTTTCTTGCTTCTTAATGTGGGGCTGTATTGCAATTACCCTCTCTCTTTGGAACACTTTTGTTGCATCTCATAGATTCTACAGCTTATATCCTCATATTCATTAGTCTTGGGTATTTTTAGATTTCTGCTTTATTTTTTTTTATTTTATTTTTTTAAAGATTTATTTGTTTATTTATTTATACAAGCACTGGGTACAGTCAGAAGCCGGGAGGGTGAGAGAATTCACTAAGCCAGAGCCGGGAGCAGAGCAGGCAGAAGGACCGAAGTACACTGCTGAGGGGAGCAGCGGGCGGCAGGAGAGGTCTGCGCGCCATGTGGGACCCTCCTCTGTTGGCCGGGGAGCAGCCGGGGATCGAATGGGCGCTGCAGAGGCTGCGGGCAGCTTCGCAACCTGGCGCTCAACCGCTGTGCCCCTAGATTTCTGCTTTAATCTCCTCTTCAATCCCATAGCTATTATGCAGCATATCCATGTATTTATAGTTTTTCCTGTTTTTTTTTTTAATAGTTGATTTCTAGTTTAACAGCATTTTGGTCAGAAAGTGTTTGATATGATTTCAAATGTGGTCATTCTATTGACAATTGACTAATGCCCCAAAATATGATCTATTCTTGAAAATATATCATGTGAACTTGAAGAAAAATGTATATGCAGTGGTTTTGGGGTGGAGTGTTCTACAAATGTCTATAAAGTTTATTTGGTTTATCTCCTCATTTAAGGCAATTATTCCGTTATCTATTCTGACTTGTGGATCTTCTATAGTTGTAAGCATTAAAATATCCTATTATTAATTTGTTATTGTCAATATCTTTCTTTAATTCTATTAGTAATTTTCTTAGGTATGTTGGTGCTCCATGTAAGTTTTTTAAATATAATTTCTTCTAATTGTATTAGACCATTAGATTCTTACTCAAATGTAAAGTATCTTTTATTGCCTTTTTGATGGAAATCTATCCAATCTACACGTAGCAATTCTTGACTTTTTTTTAAATTGTAGTTTGCTTATAGGATTCTCTCCAACCTTTAAAATGGCTTGTCTTTATTGGTAAGATGGGATTCCTCAAAGAGAATGATGAGTTTTGTCAGCCACTCTATAAAATGTTAACTGGTTAAGTCAAGCCATTTACATTTAAGGTGATTATTGAAACATAAGTAGTTATCGCTATTTTGTCAGATTTTTAGTTTGTGTTTTTGTGACAGGGTGGTCCCCAGGAAGAGGGGAGTTTCCAGGTTCCCTGCCCCACCCAAGGGAGGGTAGAGCTGAGAAGAGGGGAGGGGAAGCTGGGGAGGAGACTGAGAAGGAAGGAAGCAGGATGCAGAGCCAGGAGGAGGAGGCACATGGAGCATGGAGTGGAGAGACACATGAAGAAACTGCCCTTGCTTCTTGGCCTTGGACTGGTTTAAGCAGATGTGGGTGAGAGACACTTAGGGGGGTTAACAATGGCAGCTTTATCTTGATTTTGATTTTGCTCTTTTCATTTCAGATTTGTCTGGCTGTTTCTGAACCTTTTCTATGAGTCCCAGCAAGAACATGCCTTAGATTTGTGGCAGGCTTTCAGGCCTCAGTGGCTCTGCTTTGGGCCAACCCTGTTTGGCTGGACATTTACTCACGAGGGGATGGGTAACTTTGGGTGCTTGATTTGGAAAATATATTCTTCCCCTTTTCTGTATTGCACACTAATTGTATTTAAGTTTCTTTGTATGAAAGGTCTTATACACTAGAGTATTTTTTTAAGATTTTAAAAAGATTTATTTATTTATGCATACAAGAGCTGGGGTGCAGGCCAGAGGTGTGGGGGGTGAGAGGATTCACCAGAGACAGAGTGGGGAGCAGAACAGGCCGATCTACTGAAATACACTGGTGAGGGGAGCAGCAGATGAGATAGGAGAGGTCTGCTGTGCCATGTGGATCACCACCCTGATCAGGAATCGAACTTGTGCTGCAGTGGCTGCTGATAACTTCATAGTGCCAACTCAAGGCCCCCTTGCACCACCAGGGAGGCCCCCACTGGAGTATGTTTTGTCTTGATGTGGCAGATGGCAGAACCTATTTAGATTAGGCAAGTTTGCAGATTCTGGGGTGTCCCACTGCCTGTCCTGTAACATTTTTTATTTTTTATTTTTTGAAGTCTTCCTTTTATGTTTTGTAAGGGTCTGTTTCCACTGCCCTATGTGTTACTTCTATTGGTTTTTGTTTGCAGGTTCTGATGCAGTTACTATATGCTGAAGTATTTTTTTTAATATTTTTTTAATTTATTTGTTTATTTATTTATATTTATACAAGCACTGAATACAGTCAGAAGCGCAGGAGGGTGAGAGAATTCACCAGAGCCAGAGTGGGGAGCAGAGCAGGCAGAAGAACCGAAGTACACTGCTGAGGGGAGCAGCGGGCGGCAGGAGAGGTCTGCGCGCCATGTGGGACCCTCCTCCCGTGGCTGGGGAGCAGCTGGGGATCGAACCAGCGCTGCAGAGGCCGTGGGCAGCTTCACAACCCAGAGCTCAACTGCTGTGCCACCGGGGAGGCTCTGAAGTATTTTTTTAAAGATTTATTTATTTATGCATACAAGAACTAGGTATAGGCCAGAGGTGTGGGGTGTGAGAGAATTCACTAGAGACAGAGTGGGGAACAGAACTGGCAGATTGATTGAAATACACTGCTGAGGGGAGCAGTGGGCGAGTCAGGAGAGGTCTGCTGTGCCTTGTGGGGGATTGAACTATTGAACTCGTGCTGCAGTGGCTACGGATAGCGTCATAGGTTGCATTTTAACCCCTTGCATCACCAGGAAGACCCCAATGAAGTATTTTTGTGGCCTGTTAGATGGTCTGCCTAAAAACCCCTTTTGATGGGTCACATTTTTACTCTCCTTTTCTTAAAATGTGTAATTTAGGTATCTGTTACCTCTATATCTGTTTCTTTGTTGCTTTATAATAGCTCCTAAGGCACTTCTTTCATATCCAGGTTGGTCATGTAAATTCTTTTAGTTTTTAAGTGAAGCTCCTTACCATTCCTTCTGTCTTGAATAATAATTTTATAAGATAAAGAATTCTAGGATGGAAATGTTTGCCTTTGGGTACTGTAGTGCCAGCAAGGCACGGAGCTGGTTCTCTATGGATCGGGGCAAAAGGGTAAAGGGAGAATCCTGGAGCCTTTAATGGCTTTTTCATGCCTTTAATGATCCTTCTGTACCATTTGTAGTGAGGCAACCTGGTGTGGGGCAGGCAGGGAGGCCTGGGGGCTAGGAGGCTGGCAGGCCTCCCAGCCACTAGTGAGTCTTTACCCTTTCTGGGTTCTCTGGTCTCTACTGCTCGCCGCCCCACAGTCCTTTGCTGCCTCCTGTCCTCCGCTGACACGATTATATGCTCAGTTTCTGGCTCAGGTGCACCCACTCACGCACGCCACACCACACTCCAGGTGCCACCATCAGGCACGTGTGTAAGACCACGGATGTCAACCATTGATGCTAATGGCGGGAGGGTGGAAAAAACCTGATCACTTCTATTTACCCTGCAGGTACTTTTAATCTCTCTTGACATTCCCTTCTGGTGTGTAAAGTTTCTACTGAAAAGTCCATGGACAGTCTAATTGGTATTCCCTTATGAGTTAGTTTTTCCCTGATGCTTTTAGTATTCTGTTCTTGTCATTGGCTCTTAGTTTTATTACATAATTTATTAGGATCCTTGGAGTTTGTTGGTTGGTATTATTTTGTTTGGAAGTTGTAGTGGCAGTATGGGACTGAGCAGGATCTCTATGATCCGAGCAGACAGGGTGAAGGAGTCCTGGAGCCCTTGGTGGCTTTTTCAGACTTTTAGTGAGTTTACAGGCTCATGTCAGGCAGGGGTGCGCGGGGCTGAGGGGTGGAGGTGGGGGGGGGGCAAGAGGCTGATAGGCCTCCCAGCCCCCAGCTAGTCTTCCCTCTTTTTGGGCTGTCTGGCGTTCTCTTCTACTCTCTTCTGATGGTTTCTCTTTCGTTCTGCTGGTGTCCTCATGAGGCCAACCTTATAAGCCCAGTCATAGCCCGGGACTTATAGCTGCTGCTGCTCTTCCCTCTCAAGGGTTGCACTTCCCTGGTATCACTATAAACACAATTTAGTTTGTCATACACCTTTCATATCACCACCAATCCTGATTTATATATGTGGTATTCATTCATTTATCTTTCAGGAATTGTTGACTTTGTTCTGTTCTAATTTAGTTATGAATATGTCAATAAGTGTGGACAAGGCAAGCCTAGCATCTTTGCTCTGCTACCATCTTGCCAGACTTTTTTTTTTTTTAAACTATAATGACAAAGCAGTTGGTGGGAAACAAGAGGCCAGGAAAGCAACAAGGAATGTTTTTCAAAATATGGAGTTCTCATATTCCATTCTTAGGATGGATTCTGAAATCCTTAGTGAATTTGAGAATTCTCTAGAGGTAGCTTTGTTAGCACACAGTCACTTGTAGCCCATATTGATTTTTTTGTCCCTTAGGGTACAAGTCCTTAATTGAAAATATTTAACTTTAATAGCCCCACAGCACCACAGCTTTATATGCCTTTCCCAGGTAAGCTAGTTGAATTGAGGTGACTGCCCAGAACTAATACTTCCAATATCCAAACCCCTAACCAACCCACTCTCCAACACAAATGCCAAACTTTCTCTTTTAATTAATACTAAACATCAATTCATTTGAGCTTTATTCCTTTAGCCTAAAGTTTTATATTCTGCTAAAATTAAAATGCAATTCACATTACTATTAATGACTTACACTCTACTTTGATGGAAAAATGTGAACAAGATCGTCTATAGATGACTGTTTACTACTTTGGGAGTAAGTTATTGATCGATTTTAGAATGAATTGCTCATTATATTATAAGCCTATTATTGAAAATGTTCCATGAGCACTTAACAAAAGCATGCATATACATTGGTCTTTGGGTGGAATGTTCTATAAATGTTTCTAAAGTTTATTGAGTCTAGCTCCTCATTTAAGGCTATTTCCTTATCTATTCTGTCTTGTTGATATTCCATAATTAGAGTATTAAAATCTTCTGTTATTATTGTGTTATTGTCACTATCTCTCTTTAATTCATTAATAATTGTCTTATGTATCTTGGTGCTCCATGTAAATTTAGAAATGTTATTTCTTCTACTTTCACTAGGTTATGGAGAGGGATACCAAATGAGTACACACATTCTATCTAAGTAGGGAAGTTCCATTTATCATCTTTCAATACAGCCCCATTTATTATTCATATTACCTGCCTGGTTTTAGATACTTCCATTTTCAACTGGTTTAGAAAGAGATTAATAATAAAATAGAAAATAAGTGAGGAGATATTTTTAAAAAGTGTACTATAATAGTACATGAACAACAAATGTTAAGGGTATATCGCTTATTCTTAAGTTTCACAATCATTCTGCCAAATAGGTATTCCTATCCAGAAGGGGAAACTGAGGTTTAAAATGCAGAAAATGTTAATACCACTGTAAATGGTAGCCAGAGTTTAAACTCATGTCTGTCAGATGCCAAAGCTGAGGTCACCATTTTGCTTAAACCTAAGATAGTGCATGTACGCTCTTAACTCGGATAGTAGCAGAACGAGAGTGGATGAATGAGAATCAGAGATCTGGGGGAAGACTATTTTGGGGTTGTGGTTGAAGGTAAATAAGAACAAAATAGGAAATGGGGTGAGAGAAGTGAAACATGAGTAGAAAATTTGCTCTTGTAAGAACATTTACTGAGTCACTACTTTAAGGAAGGTGTCGTGCTAAATCCTGGCATAGGATGAAAAAGGCAAGAGGGGTGATGACAAGCTCAGTGACCTGCAGACTAACTAGTTTGCAAAGTAGTGACCTACTCAACATTTCTAAAGTTTTTTTTTCCCCATCTTTTTTATTATATTTTTAAATAAATGAAAAAACTTCAAAAAGTAATGAAGAATGTACAGTGAAATATAAGCAATCTTCCTAACCCCACTCTCAACTACCCAGTTCCCTTTCACAGAAGAAGCCTTTTTCTCTTTTTCTTACATTCCTGAAATAATCATTAACTATCTATTATACAATGCATACCTTCAATATTAATTGCATATAAACTATAAGATGAAGTACATACATCTTGAATATAGAAAGACAGAAAGTCTCTCTGGTGGTGCAAGAGGTTAAGCACAGCATTGTGAAGCTGTCCGCAGCCTCTGCAACATGAGTTCATTTCCTGGCTAGGGAGCTACCCACATGGGGAAGCAGACCTCTCCTGTCTCACCTGCTGCTCCCCTCAGCAGTGTATTTCAGTCAACTCACCTTTTCTGTTCCCCACTCTGTCTCTGGTGAATCCTCTCACCCTTTGCATCTATGGCCTGCACCCCAGTTCTTGTATGCATAAATAAATAAATCTTTTAAAAAAGAAAGTAAAAAGACAAATGTTAGCAAACGTATGAATTATTTTACTTCTTGCTTTTCTTAGCAATCTATATCATATCAGTACATACATGCTATCTATGGCTTCACATCATTCCCTTGCATTGGTGTACCATAAGTTATTAAACCATATCTTTTGATAGACATTAAGGATATTTGCAATATTTTACTGGTAGACAAGTGTTACAGTGAGTATCCTCTCGCCCATATCATTTTGCAAGTATACAAGTATACTTGTAGGGTAAATTCCTAGAAGTAGAATTGCTAAGTCAAATATGTGCTTTCATGTATACTTAATTTTAATAGGCATCACAATGCTCTTTATAGTGTATTCTCAACTCATGTTCCCACCAGCAATATAAAAGAGCATCAATTTCTATGCTATCTGATCTTAGCCACATTGTAAGTGGAATACAGTATCCCTGCAGTTTTTAGATTGAATTGCCAATTTTTTAAATGCAGGTATTTCATGAAGGAAAAAAAAGCAGGATTTCCAACTTCTCATTAAAAAATCCCAAACTCTGGAAACTCTGGACCCACTTTCCCGCAAGTTTGACAGCAATGATGACTGCTCTACTATACAGGATGTGTGTACTCCATATGGGGCCCCCTCTCTCATCAACACACACAGCTGCATATACTTCCCTGACGCTGAAGTCAGAAGTCAGTCACCATTTATTGCATTTCAATGAAGTCCTATTTACTAATTCCTATTACCTTCCTGGCTTTAGGGGCTTGCATTTCCAGCTAGTTTATAGAAAGATTAATAATAAAAGAGAAAATAAGAAAATACAGTACATGAAAGAGAATAGTGGGTAGATATTGAAAAAAAAAAAGTGTATTACATACTGCATGGACAACAAATTTTAAGCTCTTCTGAATGATGACCCATCATCCTAGAATTTTATTTCAAGTTACTTGCACAGGCTTAGCCCAGCATTGAATGAATGACTTTATACCTTGTGCCTCTAGCCCACACATTGCATAGTAATTTTGAAAATCTTGGGGTCAGTTCTGGATATGAATCTAATCTTACAACATCCTTGACCTTGGCCTTCTGAAAGGTAAATGTCTTCTCCATATCCAGGAAGCATCACACTGCTTTATTTTCCCAAATCAAATTAAAGTTGAAGTCATCTCCATTCTCACAGGTTAAGTGAAATAACGATATTAGTTATGGTGAGGGGGCAGGATAAGAAGTCCTCCCTGACTCCCTGAGGCTGTGGTGATATGCCAGAGAAGGATTCTGCATTCTGTCATTGTCCTACCTGCAAAGACCTAAAATCCGGGCCTTCCCAGTGGCACAGCAGTTGAGCGCTGGATTGCGAAGCTGCCCACAGCCTCTGCAGCGCCGGTTCAATTCCTGGCCGCCCGGTGAGGGTCCCACATGGCGCGACAGACCTCTCCTGCCGCCTGCCGCGCCCGCTGCTCCCCTCAGCAGTGTACTTCTGACTGTTCTGCTCCCCGCTCTGGCTCTGGTGAATTCTCTCACCCTCCCGCGCTTCCGAATGTACCCAGCGCTTGCATGAATAAATAAATAAATAAATAAATCTTTTAAAAATAAATAAATAAAAATAAAGACCTAAAACCCACTCACTCCCTTCATGGCAATTAAAAGCACAGGGAAATTTCAATAAGATTCAATTTTCTTGCCTCCTGATAAAGTAGAGGCAGGAAGACAATTTCTAATTCAGGCTTTTAGAAACAAATTGTTGTCCTTTCTTATTGGGGGAAATGAAATGCCTTATTCTTCCCTTTTAAATTCACAATGAGGGGAAATGTCTCTTTGATTTTCACTTTCTTAATAAGTTACTTTGCTGTTTAAGAAGG
The DNA here is from genome assembly GCF_014898055.3 of Talpa occidentalis. NCBI lineage: Eukaryota > Metazoa > Chordata > Mammalia > Eulipotyphla > Talpidae > Talpa > Talpa occidentalis. The sequence continues at coordinate 108,685,487 of NW_023604972.1, read as the reverse complement.
AAAGTTCTGCAATTTAAGGAGGTTAAGTCTTTAGTTTGGAACTATAAAACAGATCAACTCAATCTAGAGGATATTTAAATTGCCCGAGATGGACCTGGCTATGAAGAACCATCTGCTGTCCACTGTGTCCTTTTTAATACAGAATTACTTATAAAAATACATATAGCCTGGATCTGAGGCCTACAATCTTGGGAGTTTTATCATATGTTCATTTTTTCAGTGTTGATCTGTCATTTAAGCCATTCTCTTCATGAATCTGAAATCATCTATTTAAAGTAAAAGATAGTTACTGTCAAGTTTTCAGTGGAGGGGGAGAATAGAAGAAGGGAAGACAGGTTCAAGTTCAATTAAAACATGAAAACATCGTTTTATGGTGAAGGATGAAATTAGACTTTTAGTGATGAACATAATATAGTACACCTGAATATTATGGAATATTAGAAACCAATGTTGCTTTAATAAAAAAAAGGTTTTAAAGAATTTGAACAAGCAGAAAAAAAAAAAGCATTGTTTGCATGGAAAAAATCTTTTCTTTTAAAAGATTTATCTATTCATGCATACAAAAACTGGGGTACAGGCCAGAGGTGTAGGGCAGGGGTGAGAGGATTCACCAGAGACAGAGTGGGGAGCAGAACTGGTGGATTGACTAAAATACACTGCTGAAGGGAGCAGGGGGCGAGTCAGAGAGGTATGCAGCACCATGTGGACAGCTCCCTGACTGGGGATCGAACTGGTTCTGCAGCAGCTGTGGACAGCTTTATAGGTTGCGTCTTAACCCCCTGTGCCACCAGGGACGTCCTGCATGAAAAAAAAATTTAAAAGCAGAATCATAATGCTGAGTACCTGAAATTTATATAATGTTAAAAACCAGTGCTATATCAATTTAAAATTAGTAATAAAATGACAAAGAAAAAAGTAGAAAGCAGATATGAGTCAGAAAAGACCATCACTCATACAGTATTTTCCTTCTTTCCACTACTTACAAACTGCCAAATAAATACATTTTCTTAATACAACTCCCTTTCTTGTAATTAAGTTACTAGAGGGAGATAACTCCCATGGCAAGGCAGTTTTCACGTTGTTTTTTTTTTTTTTTTTTTTTTTTTTTAATATAAGAGCTGGGGTACAGGCCAGAGTCATGGGAGGGTGAGAAGTCTCACCAGAGACAGAGCGGGGAGCAGGGAGCAGAACAGGCAGACGGACTGAAAGCACTGCTGAGGGGAGCAGCGAGTGAGACAGGAGAAGTCTGCCTAGCCATGTGGGATTCTCCCTGGCCGGCCGGGATTCGAACCGGCGTCGCGGAGGCTGCCGGCAGCTTCACAGCATGGCGCTCAACCCGCTGCGCCACCAGGGAGGCCCAGTTTTCACATTTTTGTAAGATCTCAGTGCTTGACTACAATTAAATATTTGTTCATTGCCTGTTTCCCCCTTATTTTGTGACACTTTTAATAAGCAATCTGAAATGTTTGGGGCCAAATGGAAAAAGAAATTTTTCCCAATGCCTAAAAATAGATACAATGTTATATTTAAACTAGTTTTTTTTTTTAAAGTAAGATTTTTTTTTTTAAAGATTTATTTATTTATTTATGCAAGCACTGGGTACAGTCAGAAGCGCAGGAGGGTGAGAGAATTCACCAGAGCCCGATCGGGGAGCAGAACAGGCAGACTGACGAAATACACTGCTGAGGGGAGCAGCAGACGCAGCAGGAGAGGTCTGTTGCGCCATGTGGGACCCTTGCCCAGTGCCGGGGATTGAACCGGCACTGCAGAGGCAGCGGGCAGCTTTGCAGCCCAGTGCTCAACTGCTGTGCCACCAGGGGAGGCCCAGAAATAAAGTTGTTCTTAAATGAGAATGATGTAAAAAAAAAAAAAATCCATACATTATGGATATTACTTAACACATAGTCTGTAGAAATTAAACATATTATAGGTTTTATACAATGAGCCACCACAGTTATCGTCATGGGTAGTGTCAGTGCAAATAGACTTGAATAGACTTCCCAGTTCATAGAACTTTTGGCATCTTTTATATTAATACATAAAATATTGCAGATTTCTTCATGTCCCACTTGTTTTATTTGGTTTTGCATGGGTTCAGTTCAGAGCTTTTGCAGAATTCTCTTCGGGAGCCCAGAGCTGCCCTCCACCACCTTAAGCTGCTACCCCGCTGTTCTTTCCCATCTGTCCAAAACAGATTGCGTTCTATGTTCCACATATTCCTAATCCCTTCCCTGTTTAAGAGTGATGTTATTGTTTCATTGCCAAAACAAATGAACAAATAAAACCCCAAAAATGAAAATTTCCCGTCATTTCAATAGGAGCTTGACAGAGAAGTAAAGGAAATGTGTGTGCTCAGTCCCATTTTTTAAGCATTTTCAGTGACTCATTACCCATTTTTTTAAACAATTGCCTCAGTCTAACTTTCAAGATTTTTTATATCTCTTTTTTATTTCTGCCCTAGTAGTTCTATCCAAAAAAACTATGCTACCTCCAAATCACTGTGTCATAAAATGGCTGCTATGAGTTCAATTGTGTCCACCCAAAAAAAAGGTCAAAATCCTAACCCCAATACCTCAAAATATGACCTTAGCTGGAAATAGGATTTTTACAAAGGCAATCAAGTTAAAATGAAATGATAAGGGCAGACTGTAATTCAATATGAATGGTATCCTTATGAAGGGAAGAAAGTTGAATACATAGACAGACATGCACGACAGGAAAGACACTGTGATGACACAGAACAAGTTGGGAAGGCAGAAGATTGGTTTGATGCATCTGCAGGCAAAGGAACACTAAAGGTTGCTGGCAAATCATCAGAAGATAGAAAAAAATGCAAGGAGGGATACCCCTGTTGGTTTCAGCAGGAGCATGGTGCTGCCATCATCTTGATTTCACGCTTCTAGCCTCTGGAACAGCTAAGAAAATGAATTTCTATTGCTTTAAGTCTCCCAGTTTTGGATATTTTGTTACAGTAGCAACAGGAAAACAAATATAATTGTTAGGCAAATTTCAGATTTCTCTTAATAGTTTTACTTTTGCTTCTTTTTGTCTCCTCCCTCCTTTTGAAAAACATTTCTCTTTTTTAGAACTCCATTCATATCTTACTTCCTTTATTGTTACTGTGCCTTATAAAAACAAGCATTCCTTGTAATTTCAACTCCTGTAGCATTTCTTATGTTCTTAATATTGGCATTCATTATAGTCTAGGTATTTCACGTGTATGCATGTGTTCTGTTCCTTATTCTAGATTCCAAGCCTAGACTATGTCTTCCCTTTTCATATGTCTTAGATTAGCAATAAATTATGTAAAAGTATTCAATAAATGTTTTAGGACTTGATATTTTTTCCCAACTAATTAATACATTTAAATAATGTAGTAAAAATGGCGAAAACAAATGGCTATTTCATTAGAAAAATTATTTAATTTTAATGTATTTTAATTGTTTATATTAATTATACATAATATGGTACAAGCTCTTTTTTCAAATCTTTTTTATGTTTATGTGGTTCAAAAAGCAAAGTCTCATATATTCACTTTTATATCCTGCTTTATTCATTTAATACTCATTTAATACATTATAGAATTTTTTCTTCCAATTTTATGTTTGTATAGCATTTAAAAACCAAAATTAGAATCACAATATGCAATCATTTAATTCACTTAACCATTTACTATCACACTGAGTAATTTCCACATTTAAAAAAATACTTAAAAGCATGTTCTTTATTATCTATTGCAATGATTAATTTTATGTATCCACTAGGCCAAGGGATACCCAGATAAATGGTAAAATATTTTTTTCTTGGTATGTCTGTGAAGGTGTTTCTGGAAAAGATTAGTCTTTGATTCAGCACACTAAGTAAATATCACTGTCACCAAGGGAGGCAGCAACTGATCCCTTTAGGGACTGAATAGAACAAAACTGCTATGGAAGCCTGTCTTAAGCTAGAATGTCTGTCTTCTATGATATCAAAGCTTCTGGTCTTAGGACTCTGGGACTTAGTCAACAACCCCACCCCTACTCCATCTCCATTCTAAAACCTTTGGAGTCAAACTAAATGTATCATTGGTTCTCCAGTTTGCAGACAGCAGGCTATGGAACTTCAAGGCCTTCATAACTGTGTGAGTCAACTCCAATAAAAAATCCCCCCATATATATTTATTGTAGAGAAGCTCACAGGGGCTTTCAAGTTCACAGGAGTGGACAGTTTTCCAAAATTCTAACATTTTGATGAAAACTTATTTTTTTGTCATTGCAAATAAAGTATACTGTCAGTTGTTTTTCTTGAAAAGACAGGCTCACTTCATTTCTTTTTGAGATAACATCTGCCAAATACACGGATATGAAATAATCTTAATTGTTCTTTCTCTCAATCATTCTTTCAAGTAAAAATGACACCTCATTAAGTAAGCCCTACATGAGCTTGCAGTGTACACAATCTCAACCCACAAGTACATTCCCACAAGGCCAACATTGCATGTATTTTGGTAAGTAGCAAAAATATTGTATGCATGTATTATGATTGTGACACAGAATATTAAGAAGACAGACACTAAAGAGTCAAGTTTTAATAAACTTAATTATTTTTCCTACCTCATCAGCACATTCTCAGTGTGAAGCTTTTTTTCCTCTCTGAGTACCTAGGAGTGAAGAATCCTTTTTGTCTTAAAGAGTCCTGCTTGGTACCCTTCCTTGATTCATGCTAAGGGATCACCAGTGCTTTACTCACCAGGGCTTTTGCACCATCAATATAAATAAAGACAAAGAAAATGGCAAATAACATCTTAGGTTTGATTCAAAGACCTCATGTACTCCTGAGAGTGTCTGAGAAATCCTTAAAGCTCCATGAGCCACACTTGGAGAAACACTTGCATGGGGTACCATAACAGTGGTTAAATTATTAATAGGTTCACTCATGTTCATGCTGATGGAGACATTTCAGGCGTGGAAGGTAAATTTTAAAGCTAAACTTATCCAAAGTAAGAGTATATACAGGGAAATCAACCCGGCATCAGATTGCCAACAGGTCTTCCAGAGAAATGTTGCCCTTTCAGAAACTCAGTGATGGTTTTCACTGTTGGACAAACACTCAGCAGTAGTGGTAGCTGATCAGCCTGAATGAGAGTAGGTTCATGATGTTGAGTCATGTGTATTCACTGTCCCTGCAATAATGTCACTTTGCTTACAAGCTTTAAGCAAGCCCTGGAGTGTCTGGATACAAGGGCTGATATTATCTATATAAAGGGTTATCGTGTAACTGGTAAGATAACAGTTAGTGAATTTTAGCTAATAGTGAATTTTGGCAGGTTTTCACACAAGACAAATCTTTATATTCTATCATCACTCTAAGGTATACATATACATACCTCTTTGTCACCAATCCTTGAATTTTGTATCTCCCAAGACCTTGAATATTTGAAATCAAGCAGTAGCCACTATTTTAAGAATACATACCTCTGGCCATATCTTCTTTCAATCAGAGTGGACACACAGATATACTGCATAGAGTTCTACTATGTGGAAATTTCATTTCCTCACTATCATTGAGACTACTCCTGACTTGAACCATAATCACTTCCATCACAGTATATCATGGCATATCACTTTACAGTGTAAAGTGGGTCTGATTTTTTTCTTCCTCAGTCATTTTGTCAGTGGCACTCCCATGAGGTCATAGTGAATGAGTTGAAGGAAAGGCAGCAATTCAGTATGAGTAGGTGTCATGAAATCTGAACTTCAGCTCATGCAAATATACCCAGTCTCTCTTTGTGCTCAGTATCACATCATTATCACTTTATGTTGGAGTGTTGCTGTTCGCGCATAACTTTAGAACTTTGTGGGTCAGTTAACACACAATTTATAATGGTGATCTCAAATAGCCTGGTAACTTGGTGTCCCATGATTGGGAATTTAATCCCTACCAGTGCTAAGTGGCAATAAAGATGCCATTCATTTCTCAAAAGGAGAGTAGATATTTGCATGACTGTGCTTTAAAATCCTAGATGTATGCATTCTTATTCTCTTATGAGAGACCTCTCAAGAGAATTTTCCAAAATCCACATAGAGCTGATTCACATGGCCTAAATGGTAAATAGTTTCACCATAACCTAGATCAAATACAGACCCTTCTTTTGCTCAAAGCCCCACTTGAAACTCAGCAAATGGGCAAAGTAAACAAGGCATCAACTGGAACCCAAAGATGCCCATGAAACATTGACACTCTTAATGTTAGAAGGTGGAAGATACTTAGACTTTAATTTGAAGGAGAAATCTTAATATATCCCAAACCCTTGGGGCTCTCAAAACCCTCCATTTTTTTAAAAAAGATTTATTTATGCATAAAATAACTGGGGACAGGCCAGAGACAGAGTGGGGAACAGACTAGGCGGAATGACTGAAATTCTCTGCTGAGAGGAGCAGCAGGCAAGACAGGAGAGGTTTGCTGTGCCATGTGGGTCACCTCCCTAGTTGGGGATCGAACTCGTGCTGTAGTGGCTGCTGATAGCTTGATAGTGTTGTGTCTTTAACCCCTGCCAAAACCCACCAAATTTTTTTTTTTTTGTGGGCCCCTTGCCGGCGGCCAGGGAACAAACTGGCCCTGCAGAGGCTGCCGGCAGCCTCACAGCTCTGCGCTCAACCACTGCGCCACCAGGGGAGGCCCCAAAACCCACCAATTTTTAATGGGGTTTATCACCTACCTTCTAGAACTTATACGCCTTTCTAAAGTTTTCAGAGTATTTGTTGCCTCCTGCAAAACAGATCTATTAGCATGATTTCACAGTTTATGTAGCCAAGATTATGACAGAAAACTCTAGAGCTGAAAGTAACAATGAATACGTTTTGTTGATCCGATCTTGTGGAAATCTCGCTTTTTGGTTGGTTTAAAAATATCTGATCAGGAATCAGGGATTGTGTTATTTTTCTCCAAAAGGAAAGTACATCTATAAAAGAGCATTTAAGACCACCACCTGCATAAGCTCATGAAAATCCTCTTCTACTCTCCAATCTCCACTATTATCCATGTGCACAAGCCAAGTTCATATTCTTGCATCTCTCAAGACCTTCATGGTGACATTAATCTCCACAAACCTTAAGGATGCAGTGCTTTTTAGTTAATATTTTGCCTGAGCAGGACAATTCTAGTAGTTTCCATTTGGCCCTGCCTATTCCATTAAACCCTTTCCACAGGCCAGAAAGTCAGTTTGAAGGGTCTACTGGTGCGCAAGTATGTTCTTGGGAACTACATATTCAGAAACAGAATTAGGACTCACTGAGTATGTAGACCCACTGAGTGTGTGAACGCATAGAGTGTGTAAACCCACTGGATTCACATTGAAAAGGAAGTAGATCAAAGCTCTGGTAACAATCTAATCTCTCCAAAAATAGAAACGAAAAAGTGAAGGCAACAAATATGTAACAGTATTGAATATAATAGATATTAATCCAACTATATCAATTTCTTATTACTCCTTACTGGACAAGTAGTTTGAAAATATTTCTTCCCATTCCATAGATTGCCTTTTTACTTTGTTACATCATTATTTATTTACAGTGCAGAAACTTTTCAGTTTGATGCAGTTCCATGTAATCTATTTGTGCTTTTTTTTAAAAGATTTATTTATTTATACATACAAGAATTGGGGTACAGGCCAGAGGTGGGGGAGGTGAGAGAATTCACCAGAGACAGAGAGGGAAACAGAACAGGTAGACTGACTGAAATACACTGCTGAGGGAAGCAGTGGTGAGTCAGGAGAGATCTGCTGCGCAATGTGGGTAGCTCCCTGGCTGGGGATTGAACTCATGCTGTCTTAACCCCTTGAGCCACCAGGGAGGCCCCCTATTTGTGCTCTTGGTGTCACATAAGACAGCACTGTGAAACTATCCACAGTCACTGCAGCACGAGTTCGATCCCCGGCCAGCCAGGGAGCTACCCACATGGCACGGCAGACCTCTCCTGACTCGCCCGTTGCTCCCCTCAGCAGTGTATTTCAGTCAATCTGCCTGTTCTGTTCCCCACTCTGTCTGCGGTGAATCCTCTCACCCCATACACCTCTGGCATGTACCCCAGTTTTTGTATGCATAAATAAATAAATCTTAAAAAACAAACAAAAAAAAGAATAAATATTTTAGCAAGCTATTTTAGGCTTTCAAAATATGACACCAGTCTGCCTTTCTACTTTTATTTTTTACCATTACACTGCTGCACACCACAGTCCAGGCCCTTGTACCACTCCTAACCCCTAACAACACCACATATTTCTATGTATACCTGCATATTGTCCTACATTCTTCAGATATCTGTGCTCTATGACATCCACCATAGCAATAATGCAAAAAATCTCTGGAGACTTTCCTAATCTTCTCCCTCTCAAGGAAGAATTAGTTTCATTTAGTTCACTAGTAAAGAATGTACTATGGCTGTTTGCATAATTGGTTTCTATTCTAGACTTTATTCTAGAAATTATTATCTACCAAATATAGTACATTATTTTTTAAAAGTAAATTTGATAACTCAGTCTTCATTTCTTTAGCTATAAAAAGATAGTGTTTTAAATACATCTGCCTAGAGAAATGCACTTTGAAAATACAGATTCTGGTATCCCTCCTATGGACTATGATTTCAGAAGTCCAGGAATTAATATTTGAAATGACCGTACTTAGGTGAATCTTACAATTAGGTAGTATATTAAGGGACACTAAAATTACATCTAGGCCTTATCTTACTTTAAAATTACTTTTTTTCTTTCTCTTCTATAATTTCATATGGCGTAGAAGAGAATAAAAGATAGGACAAAGGTGAAGAACACAGTTAAAGATGAATAGCTAGAGTCACTGATATACATCCCCTTTCTTCTTTTTTTTAACCCCTTTCTTTAAGTCTTCATTTTCAAGGGCAGCTTTAAAATTTTGAGTCTGATAAATGAGTAGAAATATAAGATGGTAAAGCACTCTAATACTGGATAAAGATGATGTGGTATGTATACACAAAGGAATACTATCCTAGCTATAAAAAAAAAAGATGAAATCCTGTTATTTGCAACAACATGGATGAAACTAAAAGAGAAATAAGTGATGAAAAAAGACAAATATTGTATAATTTTACTCATATGGTCATATATGGAAAAAAACAAATGAGCAAATAAAACAAAAATAAACAGACTACATGACCAAATAAGTAGTTACCAGAAGTGAGGAGGGGAAAAGGTAAGTGAGTCAGGTAAAAGGAATTAATTATATGATGAAGGACTGGACATAGAACTAGATTTTTAGTGAGAAAATTAATATATATATATATACATATTAATGTATGTATATACTATGTAGTATGTACAGATGTATTTATAATGGTGCATACCAGAAATTTATATAACATTATAATGCAATGTTACTTTGATTTTAAAAAAAAAAAACAAAGAATTTTCAAAGTTTTCACAATATCCTATCAGACCAAAAGGCTTAGTCACAGAACAAAAAGTTTAGGTTCAAATCAGAACTACAAACACCACTAATCAAAACAACATAAATCCATAAGTAGCAAACTGACCACAAATAGGCAAAAGTCCTTACTGACAGAGTGAATGTTGGGCCTAAGAGCAAATGGTAAATCAATGCATTTCATGACTAATATTTATTTTGTTCCTCTCTGACTCTTACTGGGTAAGGTTTCTAAATAAAAAAAGAAACTAATTGCTTTATTTCAAAATAGATAGTGGTTTTTAATGGTATGTTTTGGTTTTGGGCTTTTTCCCCTCCATGCAGGACATGTATTATATATGAGAGACCAACCCAGCAAATAAATCACTGGGTTAGAGTAATATGACTGTTGATACCATCAAATGTCTCTAACTTACAATTATTTCCATTCCTATATATCAATGAAATATTTGGCAAATAGGTTGTTTTTGCAACAGTCTGGTTTACAGTGAATCAAAAAAAAAAAATTGTTTGCGTGCGAGGAAAATAAGCATTGATTCTGGAAATGAGCCACAATTTCTTGGGTGGCCTAAGAACAAGTCACTAGACTTGCCTAGACCTGATTTTCCCATCTGTGAAATGATAATAGTTTTTACCTACCTCATTAAGAGATGTCAGACATTAATTAATGTTCATAATGGGGCTTGAGATCTGTGATTAAAAGCTGTTATACTTGACGAAAACAACCGTTCAACCGTTGAGGAGCAGTAAACAAATCAGGAGAGATGTGTAGAAGAAATATTGAAGAGTGAAAAGTCAGTCAGGAATGGGGAGTCAGGACTAGGACAAAAATCTCTTTTGATGTATAAGTATTCACACATTTTTTTCTCTCTGTAGGGTTAAGCAATATGCTTACCTAATGTCTCAGGAAAGGGAACCTTTCTTCCCTCCACTGAGGTTTTTAGCCTTTTTTGTGCAATAGCCTTTTTGAATATTTTAATGAAGTCATAGACCACAACTCGTAATAATTTTTAAATGCATTTAAAATATGCAGGATTATAAAAGAAACCGATTTTTAAGGCACAGTTATCAAAATATTTTTAATTTTAGAGTGAAATGTGTGCTTCTTTATTAAATTCAATGAAATCTAATGCCAAAATTTCAAAGTAGTAACAGTTGTTTACAACATGTAAACAACAAGTCTAATGGGATATGAAAATCTGTTTTTTATTGGTGATAAAGTTAGAGACATTACTCTTATTCCTTTGGTTTGTTGCCTATTTTTGTAATTTTTAAAATGCTAAGGTTTAGTTGAAAGTTACTGAGAATAAAAAGATATATATATCTTTTTATTTATATATACATATATATACACAAATATACAAATACATACAAATTTATATATACAAACTTCCATTCAAGCCTGTGGACTCTCTAAACTTTATCCAAGGGCTCCTTAAATATTTGTATCTCAGATAAAGAAACCTTGGTCTACACCTATCCTGGGATCTCTGGTTTTACTACTACTTATCAAAGTGAGATCAAGTGATCACAATTATGAAGGGTTTATTAAAAATGCCAACCTTTTGGCCTTTTCCTAAACCTGCTGAATCAGAATTAGTGTTAGAGAATGGCTGTGTGAGTATTTTTAGCAAACATACAAGTAACTGACACATCCAGGAAAGTCTCAGAATTGCAACAAAGCAATTGATTTAATATTGAGTGTTGGTTACATCAATAACATCTTCAAAGGGATCACAGTTATCAAGCCAGAGATCCTTCAAGAATAGTTTGAGAGCTTGTTTATAATAATATAAGTCTGGAAAGAAACTAGAAATTTTAATTTTTAGTAGGCATTCCAAATATTATGATGAATATTTTCAACTAAATACATTATGAAAAATGTTCTTAAACAAAGACACTGAAAGTCAAAGTATAAAATCTGCTTGTTGAAATTTACATCAGAATCATCAAAACAATACTCTTCCGTTTCTGTACTAGTTAATATAACTTAAAAGAAAGTCTTTACATACAACAAATCAGAAATCAAAACATGTCACAGAAGACTCAAAAGGTGAGACAGTCTCATGCCCATTTTTTTCCAAAGTTTTATTTATTAATTTTCATACAAGAACCGGGGTACAGGCCAGATGCGAGGGAGGGTGAGAGGATTCACCAGAGACAGAGGGGGGAACGGAACAGGCAGACTGAGGAAATACACTGCTGAGGAGCAGTGGAAGAGACAGAAGAGGTCTGCTTTGCCATGTGGGATTCTCGCTGGCCGGCTGGGATTGAACCGCGCTGCAGAGCCTGCGGACAGCTTCACAGTGTGGCACTCAACCGCCTGCACCACCAGGGAGGACCCTCATGCCCATTTTTAAATTCAAGCTTTAAACTCATAGGCAATGGTCTCCCTGGTGGTGCAAGGGGTTAAGGCGCAACCTATGAAGCTATCACCAGCCACTGCAACACGAGTTCGATCCCTGGCCAGGGAGCCACCCACATGGCACAGCAGACCTCTCCTGCCTCACCTGCCGCTCCCCTCAGCAGTGTATTTCAGTCAGTCTGCCTGTTCTGTTCCCCATTCTGTCTCTGGTGAATCCTCTCACCCTCCCGTGCATCTGGCCTGTACCTCAGTTCTTGTATGCATGAATAAATAAATCTTAAAAAAAAATAAACTCACAGGCAAAATTTATCATCAATAATGTGAAAAGCAATAATACAGTAACTGAACTGCAGAACAATGAAAGACCATCTTGAGTTTTCAATTATCTTTTTTTTTTTTTAAATGTAGAAGCTCTGGGGTGTAGGCTAGGGGTGCTGGTGGTGAGAGGATTCACCAGAGACAGAGTGGGGAGGAGAACAGGAGGATCTACTGAAATACACTGCTGAGGGAAGCAGGGAGCCAGACAGGACAGATCTGCTGCGCCATTGGCTGGGAATTGAGTTCAGGCCATAGTGGATACCACTAACACTTAACTTCTAGACCACCAGGGAGGCCCTCAACTTTTTTCTTCCGCTTCACAAGACATTATACCTATCCCAGAACTCTGTAATTTGAACTTCAGACTAGAAAATCTGTCTACCAGACATTTATCCCTTATTTCACAGACAACTCAAGACAATACAGATCAAAACTGAGCTTACTGCATTCCTCCAGAGTGGCCTTTTATATTTGTTTGTCTTGAGTACTGGTATCACCATCTAGCAAGATACCCAGAAGTTGTCCTAGACATCTCCCTATTTCTTTTATTCTTTGCTAGGGTCACTTTTAGAGTGATAAGCAGTTGTAAAGCTCCTACAGTGGCCTGCAGTTCTTTGAGTCTGCATTTTTGGAGTAGTAATCTCCAATGTGGCTGATGTTTTAAAGCGCACACAGTGATTGGAAGAGTGCTTCTCAGACAGCTCTCATTCCTGAAATTAACTACCACATCATCTCTACAGTTTAGGAGAGTTTAGGAGAATGGGTTTATACCAGCTCAAGTTTAGGTCTATGAAGTTAAATACCTTTTGTTTCTATGATTTGTTTTTCCTTGCATCATTTTTTCATATGCTTCACGCCATTCAAGAATAAGATTTTTGAGGTCCAAGTTTAAGTGTAGTTCTTAGAGAATAGTCTCTCAGTATGCCTCTGACCTGGACAAGAGAAATCCTTGGGATCTCACATGGCCATGACTAAATCTTGAGGATGGGAGATCCACCTAACTTATTGTCTATGATTCAGAATTTGGAATTCTGATCAACATCTGGTATAGTTAAACTGACCAAGGTGAGTGCATAGTTAAGATTTGAGGGGTAGGATGACTCAAAACCCTCAAAATTGAAGGGTTGTTGCATTGTTTTTGGGTAAATCCCTCTAAGACCAGTAGGGCTACTGCATGAAGTAGGCTCTAGTAAGGATCTAGTAAGTAGACCAGGGGGTGGGTGAAGACAAAGATTCAGTTCTAGCATCTCAGGCAGAGCCTCAGTATGCAAACTTTTGATTTACAAATGTCAATCGCATTGTGGGACTGCTCTGTGTTATCCACTCCACCAACTATTTTCTTCTTATTTCTCAGGCAGGGCAGAATAATATGTATTCCATATAAGTTGCTCCAGAGAAAATAGAGCAAATTCTTCCCGAAACAGGATAAAAGGGTTACAGAAAAGACTGTTTGCGTCACTATGAAACGCCTAAGTCTAAGCAAGGTTATGTGATTTCAAATGCTGATGAAATGAGAGATTTGAGGAATGAGACACAGAGATAATATTCTTCTCAATGAGAACCAGGATGTACAGTGGCAGGGAATGCATGAGCAGTGGTAGAGCAAACAAAGGTAGGATTCTTCAGGGATTGAAGCAGCACAGAGTGGGGTCTATGTTACTGAGCACATGTCACCCTCAATTCAGGATTGTGGAGTCGAAATAATCAGGGCTTTAGGGGACAACAGAAATTATTCAGAAAAAGAAAAGAAATGGAAGAATCCCAGGAAAAGCCTGCATCATTGAGATGCAACCTTGCAGCCAGTGGAAGTGGACCCTGAATTATTGACAGGAATCAACTGGTCTTTCACTATAGATTAGAAGCAAAATGTCTTTAGTTATTTTTTAAATTATTTTTAATCTGCTCTTTAAATGGCTAGGCTATAACTACAAGCAAGAATGCATTATTGAGAAACTGTGAATGACTGCTGGTAGGAATGCAAATTGGCCCAGCCCCTAAGGAAAGCTGTGTTGAGGGCTCTCAGAAGACTAAATAAGGATCTACCTTATTATGATGCAGCAATTCTACTACAAGGAATCTACCCAGAGGACACAAAAACATTAATTCTAAAGGAAACCTGGACTCCTATATTTATTGCAGCAGTATTTACAATAGCTTAGATATGGAAACAACTTAAATGCCCACAAACAGATGAATGGACCAAGAAAATGTGGTATATAGGCACAATGGAATGCTACTCAGCAATGAAAAAAAGATAAACTCATGTCGTTTGCAGTAACATGGGTGGAGGGGGAAGGTATTATACTATGAAATAAGCCAGAAGGAAAAAGAAAAATATAGAATGATTTTTCTATTATAGTGGAGCATAAGAAACCTGAACAAGGGTCAGGGAAAAGACAAAGCTTGCAAGTTGACCATAGACTTGCGACAAACAAGAGAGGGGAAGGAAGAGGGAGCAAAAGAGGAGAGGGAAGAGACAAGGGACTATGGTGATGGATTATATGTGCTATGGTGGTTGGAGAACTATGGGGACTACTCCTGAAGGGAGATAATGATGTAAGAAAATAAATAAAAATTAAATTTTAAAAATGATGAAGAAATGTGAATGGGTGGGGGTAAGCAGAAGGGAGGTGTACTAGAGGGCATGAGATAATGGATCCTGTATTAGAGCTTTGATTTGTCTGAATGTGCAATTTTATATTTTACTTCACATTATTTCATTCCATTTCATTTTACCTTCCCTGCTCTATTCTACTATTTACTCCCTTACTCCAAAAAATACCAGTGTTTGTTATAACCTATAGCTGATAACAACAATATAGATCAAGACCTGCTTACTCCAGTCTAGTAAGTACTAACTGTATGTATCTATTGACCAGTGGAAATGTGACTAATCTGAAATGGAAGATTAAACATAAAATACCTATCATATCTCATAAATTTGTTACAAGAAGGAATGTAAAACATCTCATTAATGTTTACATTAATTACATGTTGAAAATATATTAGATACCTTGTTTTAAATAAAATATATACTAAAATTAAATTCATCTGCTTCCTTATACTCTAAGTGTAACTACTGGAAAATTCAAAATTATATATATGGCTTGCATTATTTCTCCATTGTACAGTGCTGATCCAATGCATATATTGGTTCCAGGGCCATTGCTTTGTGTGTGTGTGTTTATGCTAAATACTAAGGAGTTAGTATGTTGCCAATAGCTCTAAAATTTAGTGTGTTAATAAATCATCTAGGGAGGGCCTCCCTGGTGGTGTAAGGGGTTAGGATGCAACCTACAAAGCTGTCTGCAGCCTCTGCAGCATGAGTTCAATCCCCAGCTGCCAGAGAGCTACCCACATGGCACAGTAGACCTCTCCTGTCATGCCCACTGCTCCCCTCAGCAGGGTTTTTTAGTCAGTCTGCCTGTTCTGTTCCCCACTCTGTCTCTGGTGAATCCTCTCACCCCACCCCCCCCAACACACCTCTGGCCTTTATCCCAGTTCTTGTATGCATAAATAAATTAATCTTTAAAAAATATTTTTTTTTTCATGTAATGGAATATCTCAGTATTACAAAACAATTTTTGTATTGAACCCATATTTTAGTGACATTCTGTAGGGATTAGTGAAAATAAAGTTATTTATTAAAAACTGAAATCCATCACATGATTTCTAGTACAAATCTACACTATTATTAAACTTTATCAAGGTTTTATCAAGGATGGGATACTCAAGAATGTCTTTTCTTCTAGAAATACTATTATTTAAGTATAAGTGTTAAACTTTTACAAAATGCATGCTGAATGTACTGATGTACAGGTGACTTTCAACAGACTAATTTTAGTAGGAATCTATGTTGCTAAAAAAGTGATTGGGGGCCTCCCCCAATGGTGCAGCGGGTTGAGCGCTGGGCTGCGAAGCTGCCCGCAGCCACAGGCAAGGGTCCTGCATGGCGTTCAGACCTCTCCTGCCACTCTCTGCTCCCCTCAGCAGTGTACTTCATCACTCTGCCTGTTCTACTCTCCACTCTGGCTCTGCTGAATGCTCTCACCCTCCCGCACCTCTGACTGTACCCAGTGCTTGTATAAATAAATAAATCTTAAAAAAAAAAGAAAAGAAAAGAAAGGTCTCACTATCAAGATACTGGTATGGGCTTGTAGACATTTGTAAAGACATTGACTTTTATTTCATGCAAAATTGGAAGCTTAGAACAGAGAAGTGACATGATCTGACTTACCATTTAAAAAGATTCCTAGCCACTATTGTCCGCATACAGTGGGGAAGAAGGCTGTGTCAGCACATCCTTCTGTTCTGTCCTGGAGTGATGCTGTAGTACTAAGTGGTGGTGAACAGGTTAATTCTGACCAATAATTTATCTTTTATTCAAGGCCATGATCAATCCCTAGACATCACAGCTGTTGATGCACTCCTTGGTACACCAAAGCAAACTCAATTCATGTTTGGTTTTCAGAAAAAAGGGACTCAGAGTAAAGGTGGATGGATTTTTATTATTTTAGGAGCAAATATAGTAATTTGTTATTGATAAAAGTATTTTCTTAAAGTTAAGGATAAGAGTTGGAGTCCTAGAAGTTTGGATAATAGATTCCATGAAAAGTTAAGAGAGGGCAAATGTAACTCTATAAAGCAGAGGAATTTTCAGTTTCTGGTGAATATTTGAGAGGGGGAAAAAACAGAAGTGAGAAAAGTTGATGGATATTTGAAGGAAGGGCCAAAGAGAGGAAACCCCTTTAGCATGGTATCTAAGCAAGAACTAAGGAAATCAATTGTATCTTACAGGAATGTGAAAAGTGGCAAGCAAACTATTTCTCCTTGTCCCCTCCAATATGCAGAAGTAGTCTGTATTTTTCACTAATATTGTAGTGTGAGTTGATTTTTATGTGAAAGCTGTAAGTGCTTCTTATTGGATAACACAAAGTAAAACAAAATGAGCATCTGCGGATGCAGTGGGAAAGAAGAAAAGGTATTTCCTCTTCAATACATTTTAAGATCTCCATAGCCAAGTTTTCCTCATCACTGTCCATCAAATGGACAGTATGAAATTGTTCTAGGAGGAAACCCCAAATTTTATTACTAGTCAATAGTTTTAAAGGAAAAATAAAGAGCATTTTAAAAGATGTGAGTCAGCAGTAGAAAACAAGAAAAAGTCACTAGTTTTTTCTGTATGAAATTTTCCAGCTTAGCCAAGGCTATAATTCAATAGTCTCTAAAATTGTTGCTATCTCAAAAAGTTTGGCAGAAAACATCCATGCCCACAAACCCATCTCTCTTCCTAGGAACACAGATAGATGCTATTTCCCTGTCACTGCTGCAATTGAATGTGTGATAAAATAGTCCTAGCCAATGCAATATGGGCATATGGGCATGACATGAGCCATTTTCAGCCTGGCTCATAAAAACTTCCCATAAAAGGTCTTCCATCCATTACTTGATTGGAGAGGTCTTAGAGGACCTAGATAATGCAGAGCCTGGGTCCCTGAAAAAATACTTGGAAAGCTCCCAACTAAGGCCACCAACATGGAGTTGTTGAAAGAGTAAGAAATAAACTCAATGTTAAGTCACTAAAATTTGCTGATTATCTGTTAGAACACCCAGCATTACAGCTTAACTAATAATACAAAGGATGACAGTTTTCATTATAAGAAAAGATTCATATTTTTTCTCTGATACATAGAATCACAGAATTCTGGAGTTGAGTAAAAAAAGATATTAGATACTAGATTGTTCAAACTATGTTTTCCAAGTTTGTTAATAATTCTTCATGAACTCTCTTCTACATGAAATTCCTGACTTGTTTCATTTTCTACATCTTTCCACCATTCTGAGATTGGATTTGGGTATACCATCCCCAAGTATGATGTCTTAACTGTTCAGGAATATTTTTAGATTACTCCCAAGTGTCAAGGGGAGCTCATAAGTAAATTATGAGATTATAAATAAATTTTCGAGTTGCTAATATTGTTATGGATGAATTTACACTCCAAACATTTATGTAAACATAAAAATAAGTCCAACAATCTCTTCCAGATGAGCAATATCTGAATTTAATACCTAAAAAAACATTCATTGTTAAATATTGTGGTGGTCAATGATTTTACCTTAGGTTTCCCCCCCTCATTTTTTTTAACGATTTATTTATATATGCATAAAAGAGCTGGGGTACAGGCCAGAGATGGGGGACAGTGAGAGGATTCACCAGGGACAGAGTGCAGAACAGAACAGGCAGACTGAAACACACCACTGAGGGGAGCAGTGGGTGAGACAGTAGAGATCTGCTTCGCTGTGTGGGTTGCTCCCTGGCCCGATGGGGTGGGGGATTTAACTTGTGCTGCAGAGGCTGCGGATTGCTTCATAGTGTGGTGCTTAACCCCTTGCACCACCAGGGAGGCTCCCCCCTCTCTTTTAAATATATCTTCCCAGTTATGATTACTCTGCGGCTTCAAAACAAACTTCCACACATCTGCCCTTGATGAAAACTCTTGAATCAATTCTCATTTTTTGCAAGGCATGATTCTTCCAGAGAATTTTTTCCAATGGCTTTTGGTATATACACAATTGTAACTGTAATTTATTTCTTATATCACGAACATTAATTTCTAGTTAGGCATTCTTAGTTAAACATTTAATACAATTAGCAGATTTAGTAATAACCTGCTTGATGACATACTGTTTTTTTTTCCAAAATTCATTTACTTATGCATACAAGAACTGGGGTATAGGGCAGAGGTACGGGAGGTGAGAGGATTCACCAGAGACATAGTGGGGAACAGAACAGGCAGATAGACTGAAGTACACTGCTGAGGGAAGTAGCAGCGAGTCAGAAGAGGTCTGCGCGCCATGTGGGTAGCTCCCTGGCTGGGGATCGAACTCACGCTGCAGAGGCTGTGGCCAGCTTCACAGTGCTGTGCCAAACCCCTTGTGCCACCAGGGAGGACCAATGAAATACTGTTTTAGAGTAAAAATTCCCAGACTGCCTTAGGGCATTCTGCTAATAAGTTGTATTCTTTTTTTCCCAAAGAGATCATTTTTCACCTCACAGGACTCATTGTTCCACAACTATTATTCAAAAAATGACTTTATATTTTATATTCCCATTGCTATAGTAAAAGTTTATATTATGACAACTAATATGCAACAAAGGATATATTAAGCAAACTGCATAATTATTCAAGTGTTAAAGTAAAACTTTGATCTTTAAACAATTTGTAACAGCAACAGATTTAAAGTTTGTGTATTTTCAAGATTTATATCCCATTACAAGAGTCAGCAATCCTTTGAAAAGTGATGGAGCATCAAAATAGTTCTCTAATAATTAAAACATTTGTAGTCTTTCTGGCTATAGTAACAATTATCATTTAATGTTTTTCAGCATATCGTATTTTCTTTCTTCCACAATAGATCTCCTTTTCTTACAAAACAGTGTTAGCATTCTCAATATCTTTTTAAAAATTACAATCAGAATATTTCATAAAATTTATATTTAATGTGATTATCTAGAAATCTATTTTGATGAACATTAGTTTATTATAGTTTGGGGTTTTGTTTTCTTTTCTTTAATAATTGAAATTATTTTCAACTAAACCAAGTGCCAGCACTTACGGTGAGGCTGAAAAGACACGACTTTTTTTTGTTCTCAGACTAAACAAGTAATTTTTCTAACTGTGATTTCAAAATTCATATTGTACTGTTCCTTACATAATTTCTTTTTTTTAAGATTTATTTATTTTTATACAAGAGCTTGGTTACAGGCCAAATATGCGAGGAGGAGACAGAGACAGAGCAGGGAACAGAACAGGCAGAAGGACTGAAATACACTGCTGAGGGGAGCAGCAGGCACGACAGGAGAGGTCGAGAGGTCTGCCACGCCATGGGGGAATCTCCTTGGCCGGCCAGCAATCGAACTGGAGTTGCAGAGGCTGTGGACAGCTTCACAGTGCTGCGCTCAACCTGCTGCGCCATGGGGGAGGCCCTGTTTTTTACATAGTTTCTATAAGGAAAAAAATGTTTCTAAAACTTCTAACTTCTTAGTGTCTCAAGTGCTATTTCCTTTTTCCATTGACACATTCTAATAGCCTGGGCACTGATACCTTTTGCTCAGCCTCACTACCACACAACCCTAACTGGTCTCTTTTGTATTTAATGGCCTTATAACTTTCCTAAAATTATTCCATTAGATCATTTTCTTGTTTACTAACTTATAATTAATGGCCAAAGTAGAAATTTCTTTGTCTTTGAATCATATTATATACATTTTTATAATTCTGGCTTCTTTTACCAATTACATTTATACTAAATAAATGTTTTTAATGGCTTAAAGTTATTTCAAGTAGATATAGAGGAGTTCATAGTAGAAAGCAATATTACTGTAAGGAGAAAAGAAAAGAAAAAAGTCTTATTGTCATTTACCATATCTTATATATTTCCCTAAAGGACTTGTGAGCTAGACACTATCATTTTCATTTCATAGATAAGAAACCAAGGTCCAGCAATTCCATTCCTAGGTATTTACCCAAAGGACACAGAAACATTAATTCCAAAGGGCACCTGCACCCCTATGTTTATAGCAGCACTATTTACAATAGCTAAGCTTTGGAAACAACCCAAATGTCCAAAAATAGATGACTGGATCAAGAAGATGTGGTACATATATACAATGGAATATTACTCAGCAATCAAAAAAGATAAACACATGCAATTTGCAGCAACATGGATGGAGCTGGAAAGGATCATGCTCAGCGAAATAAGCCAGAAAGAAAAAGAAAAATACCAGATGGTCTCACTCATAGCAGGAATCTAGAAAACCTAAATAAGGGACCAGGAAAAAGAATAACTATAAGAAAGAAAAAATCAAAATCAACAAACAACTATAAATCAGAGACACACTATGGGGGTGGGGCGAGGAAAGGAGGGACTGGAGTCAAAATAAGGGGGGTGCAATTGTACGGGGAATATAAAAATTAAAAAAAAAACATTTTTTAAATGAAATGAAAAAAAAGAAATTAAGGTTTAAAAAGCTAAATGATGACTAAGTGGACACAGTTTGAATGTAGAAGGTAGAGTCAAAGACTTGTCCAATTAAAAAACTTCCTGCCCAGGAGTTTTGGTTTCTCAGCTGGAAGTATATGAATATACTTGGGTCATTCGGGAAAATTTGACTTGGCACCTATTATTGGAGCATAGTTTCACCATCATTGTTAGGCAGTTTTTCTTAATAAATCACATGATAATGACTGGAGGATTTGGAGGTTCAGTAAAGAGAATGAAGTCTGCTGTTTCAGTGAGTGTATCTACCAAGAGTGGTATAATCTTTGGAAAAATGCAACTATTTTATGAAATCTAGTATAGTGGTTTTTCCAGGGGGCTGGGGTACAGGTGAATGAATAAGTCTTGCAGGATTTTCAGACCCCAAAAGAAGTAACAAGGTCATTTTATAATGTAGGGCAATGTGTTGGAAAAGTGAGCATGTGAAATTTCCAAGAACAACATAAGCATAAGAGCACAATCAAGATTGACATTTGTATTTCCTCATTCCCTCACTTGAATCATGCGCAAGGTATTTCTGTTTAATTTAGTTGCTGATTGAGGCGGTGTCTGACTCATCACAAAACATTAAATAGTATAATCTCTACTTTTGCTTCTGACTAATTGTCTTAGTTATTGCCAGTTGTGGTCAACAAGTGTGCACTTACAGCTAGGGTCAGCTTTCCAGTCGGTTGTTTCCTTGAGGTTTTACTGATCTAAACCATAGGTGAGAGCCAGCTTCAGGCCAGTTGCTGCTATAGGAACTTAAATTCTATATTCATACTGTCCAAAACAGAGGCTAAGCTATTTTCTTATGGTAGATTGGCCACTTCATACACAGTCTAAAAAGATGGCCACACACACACATATAATCCTCCAATGGAGAATTTACAAATTATCTAAATAAAATTACACATCCATCTATGCATAGTGAGCAGGAGGTTAAAAGCACCATTTTTTTAGATTTCACATTCATTCATCCAAAAATATTTATTGAGCACTTATTATCTGTGAAGAATCTTTTTTAGGAGCTATAAATGTATCTGAATACAGCAGATAAAAAGCACTGTCCTCATCCAGCTCATATTGTACTAAAGTAAGACAAACATGCAATAAAAATAAGAAAAACATATCACGTAGAAGGAAATACCATGAGATATAGATTTCCTTTATTTATTTTTTTATTTATTTTTTATTATATTTTTAAATTTTCTTTCATTGTTCTTCATTTTTGGATAGTAATTGATTTCTCCCCTCAGGTGTAGTTTCTGTAAATATTCCACCACCACGTCAGCTGTGAATCTTCATCACAGTCCCTAGTTCTCTTCCCTCCCCTGTTTTGATCACCCTCTTCCTCCCCTGCTGTATGCCTCAGGAGATCTAGATTTACTTCAGAATATACCCAGGGGCCTCCCTGGTGGCTTCGGGTTAAGTCTCAGGGCTACCACCCATGAAGGCCTGAATTTGATCCCACCAGGAAGCTGACCCACATATGGAGCAGCAGACCTCTCTCATCTCTCCTGCTGCTCCCCTCAGCAGTGTATTTCAGTATATCTGCCTGTTCTGCTCCCCACCCTATCTCTAGTGAATCCTCTCACCCTCACACCTATGGCCTACACCCCAGTTCTTCTTCTATGTAATAAATAAATCTTTTTTTAAAAATACACCACAAAAAGTAGGGGATATGTAGGGTAAGGTAAAAGGTATCAGGCTTTTCTGCCCTCCCGCCATTAGGCTAGATGACGGAACCCTGCGGTCCTGAATGCATGCCTGATGGCGGGCACCTGGAGTAGGGTGTGGGCATAGGTAGATGGGATTCACCTGGGCTAAGACTGTGCTTTTAAGGGCGGCGTCACAGGGACGCCAGCAGAAGCCAAGAAGCTGAGCAGAAGCTGAAAGAGAAGCAAGAGAAGCAAGAGAAGCAAGAGAAGCAGAAGCTGAGGAGAAGGCCCGAGAGCCCAGATAGAGTGAATACTTGCTGGGGGCTGGGAGGCCTGTCAGCCTCCCGGCCCCCCAGCACCACTGCCTGCAGTGTACCGGGTAAATCCCAATAAAAAGCCTTCAAAAAATCACAGGACTCTGACTCCTCCTTTACCCGGTCTGCTGGATATTAGAAAACCTGCACCGTGTCCTGTCCTGACCCTACAGGATGGTATAGATTAAATAAGATTGGTAATATATTAATGATCATTGAAGCTTGGTGATCAGAATGTGAAGGTTCATCACATCACATGCACATTGTTTATTTTTTATAGAGCCTATATAGAAAAGTAAAGCAGATAGAAGCATAAGAAGTAGTTGCGGTACAACTAAAGATGGACTAGTCAGAGAAGACCTGCTGAAAGGGGTATCTGAGCAAAGGCCTTGTAGGTAGGTTCATACATGTACTCACTGTACTCAGATGTATGGTGGCAATGAGATAAGTTCATTGTCTATTAACATCTGATCTCCCTTGTGAGCCCCCACCCTTGTGGGAAGCAAGGAAGAAAAAAATCTAAATTTAATTCAACCCAGGAAAACCTCATCTTAATCTACGTTTTGCCGCAGCAGTGTAGGATGGGAGACACTGATGAGGCAATGTGGAGAACCAATCTTATATTATCTGTAGTGAACACAACCTTGTCAGTTAGTCTGGGGTTAACAAGTCTAAGGGTTAACACCCAAGAATTGTCTAAGTATGCAAGTCTGCACATTTTTAAGCTTATTCTCAGTTTATTACTTTTATATGCTCATCTTCTTAAACAACTTCCCTCCCTCTCACCCCCACAATTGCTCGTTGCATCATCTTCAGGTGATACTAACTGGTTGTTCTATCACTGTTCAACAATTACTTTATTTTCTTATTATATTGTCATTCTTACAAAGAAGGATTCTATTCCCCAGACCATCAGGAATGAGGCCTACACAGTGTAACGTCAGTTATAGCCCATCCTGGTTTAGTCACACTCCAATTGTGGTTTTCGCTTATCCTATGCTTATCATTATAAGACTATAAACATTTTGCAGTTGCCTTATCCTTATCTATTTTTCACAATGTCTTGGTGACCTTATACTTTGCCCTGAATTTGGTGACTTTATAATTCTGTTTTTTCTAACCTACATTAATACAATTCTATTCTCCAATAGAAAATACTTTTCCTTTGATCAATTCTACTCAAAACCAAGAATTTGAACACTGGTTCTTCAGCTCCTCTCCCAAAGTACTGCTCCCAACCCCCACCCATACCCCAGAAGTGGACTTAACATCTCTCCTTTTTCTGTCTCATTGAATCCTCCCTTTTGAAAACTCCCAGGCTAGTACTTTTTTTTTTTAACTTAGATCACAGTTGGGCATGATGTGAATAGTATATTTAAAAGAAAATGAAATTGTGCTAGACAGAGTATATCAGTATGCTGTGCAAATAACAAGAATAATTTTTGGTGGAAACTTTAGTTTCAGCTATAACATATATACACTGAATATTATACATACATGTGAACTGGGTCATAACACAAAGTTTCCTATTGTGGTTAGTGGTGCTTTGAAAACCCAGTCACTATCAGGCCTAGCTTTTGATATGTTAAATGCAAGTAAAAAGGAGTTTGGGAAATCTTTTCATTCTCCAGGTTTGCAAGACAATTATCTTCCTAGAGAGGTCAAGAAAGTCAGCTTTTGAGTTGAAAGCTCATCAATGTCCTTTTTGGTGTAGCTTCTTTTGTATAATAGCCTTTGGCTCCTTTTGTGTAATAAGCCTCAAACCCAGGGGAGGAAGGCTGCAAAGAAGCATTAAGTTGCATCCTATAACATTGTAAAATAGCACCCAATTAAACATGCCAATTATGAGCCTGGGGCTTCCACATGGATTTGCAGGTGCTTAAGCAGAAAAGGCAGTTTTCTTTTTTATTGATCCAACACGTACTCTAGAGGATGAAGCAGTGATGGCTTGCAGATCACTTGGACAGCTGTGGGAGGGAATGCTAGTACCTGCACAACAGCAGTTTCTTTTTTTTAATATTTATTTATTTATGCATACAAGAACTGGGGTACAGGCCAGAGATGTGGGGGGTGAGAGGATTCATCAGAGACAGAGTGGGAAACAGAACAGGAAGACTGACTGAAATACACTGCTGTGGGGAGCAGTGGGCAAGACAAGAGAGGTTTGCTGTGCCGTGTGGGTTGCTCCCTGGCCAGCTGGGGATTGAACTCTGTGCTGCAGTGGCTGCAGATAACGTCATAGGTTGCATCTTAACCCCTTGCACCACCAGGGAGGCCCAATTTCTTTAACAAACTGGTTCAATCAAGTGGGTATGAATAAATACCGTAGTTCCCCTCTCTCATCCTTGGACTTCAACAGATGCACTTATCCAATTAGAATGTAATGATTTTTGTTGACTGTGGTGCCCGGCTAGCTCAGTCGGTAGAGCATGAGACTCTTAATCTCAGGGTCGTGGGTTCGAGCCCCACGTTGGGCGCCAAGCTCTTATAGCGCAGCCCCGATATTGAACGGGTTGCCTGGCTGTGGGTCCTCACCCACGCGCTTAAAAGGGACTTATTAATACTCCACTACAGGCATACACAAAAGGTTAATAAAAGGTTTATTTACAAGGGCAAAGGAAATAAGGAAAATGTACAACTCAGGGAGAAAATAGGGAAATAAAGTCTTTAATGCGTCCTACCTGATCCGCCAACCTGGAAACCCAAAGGCACTCTCAGAGCTGGCCAGACGCTGCGAGTTGGCGGAGCGCCAAAATGGGGGAACCCTCCAAAGCCCACATGTCTGGCTTTATACCAACCTGGCTGCTTAACCCCACCCTCAGGTCCCAGCCACCTTCCCTTTGGTGGTGATGGGATTTGGAGTTCCCAGTGTCTTTGGCTTTTGCCTGGGGTGGGGGTGGAGCCCACAAAGCCTGTACAGAATTAGCTTTAGGACATCCTTTTCCCCCCTAACAATATCATTAGTAGCCAGAACATCTTCTAGTATATAATCTATGTTCAAAAAATATCTGTTGAAAAAAAATTGCTGATTCAAAATGTATTTTTGCAAATATCTTTCAGCAAAATATTGTCCTAAAATCAACAACAGCAGAACATTCATTGTCCCTACATAGGGATTGAGTGTTAAACTGCCAAGGGTGCAAACCATAAGCTATATGACAGACTGTAGTGACCAAATTACTTCATAAGTACAGAATAGAGAAAGCCAAGTCAGAGTCCAAAGATTTAACACTTAGTCAAAACTTACACATCATGTCAAGTTTAAGAGATGGGGACTGAAGACTCAGTTATGGGCACGAAATGGATCAGGAACACAGAAGTAGGGCCCAGAGTGGTGTTTCCAAACACCACTGGGTACAGTTTCTTCACAGATCTTGGCATTTGGTTAGACTGATTGAGATATAGGATTGAAAGTAAAAATGGGGCATGAAGGTTTCAGTCCTTAAGGGTTGGAATGTGGGTGTCATAGCACAGCATCTGCTATAAAGAATCTTATATTTTTATAGGGATTTTGTTTTAATGATACTCTTGTTTGTTGCTAAGAATATAATTTTAAATAAAATTGGACATATGAGTGGGCTTTTGAACAAAGAAAAATTCAGGGCCTGAATAAAGCAGAAGAAATATGAATTTTTGACACATTTCTGGTTAAAATTTTAAGACTTTGTGCCCAAGTATCAGTATTATATGAGGGAAGAATAAGAATGATTAATGTAATTTACTTTGGGGAAAAGGAAAATCATATTTAAAAGAGTTTGAAACTCTTTGGGGGAGTGGTTGTTTTCTCCCGTAAACTCATTTCCTTTTTGAGTTTAGTTTTGGACACAATAAATTAGAAATGTCTATAAAAAAATTTCAAATTAAGAGGTCAAAGAGGCCATTGGTGATTGTCATCTAGTTCTCAGAAAGAGGTTAGAGTTGGAGTTAAAGAGTATGGAATCCACTGTGCTAATTGATTCCATAACTAACTAACTTGAATGCAAAGACTGCTTGTGGAATCATATAGAGAAAAGAGAATGGAGAATGGTAGGAAGAAATTTTCTCAAATTTAGGGTAAATGGAAAAAAGTGAAAGAATACAGATAAAATAGCACCAGTGATACTATCCAAGTAAAGGAATTTAATATCCAAGCTTTTTTTTCTCATTCACCCTCCCATAATTATGGCACATAGAGCCAACATTAATCAGCTCATTCAAGTTTCTTCCTTTTGCCCCCCTACCCCACTATTTCCATGTACACATATTTGTACTATTGCTGGTTGGGATCCCAAGAAAAAGCCTTTGAAATCCTGACATCTGCTTTATGATGTCTCTAGGGGGCTCGAGGGTGGGTGGTATTCAGAAGTGAGATCTGTGAAAGGTGAGAGGCATAGGATTAGACAGAGGAGAAGCTGAACTGTGGTGCAGTTTTGTTTTTTTTTTTAAGATTTATTTATTTATACAAGAGCTGGGGTACAGGCCAGAGGCGCGGGAGGGTGAGAAGAGTCACCAGAGACAGAGCAGGGAACAGAACAGGCAGACTGATTGAAATACACTGCTGAGGGGAGCAGTGGGCGAGATAGGAGAGGTCTGCCATGCCATGTGGGTACCTCAGCCGGGATCGAACCCACACTGCAGAGGCTGCGGACAGTTTCACAGTGCTGCACTCAACTGCCTGCATCACCAGGGGAGGCCCTGTGGTGTAGTTTTAACAGAGATTTTAGTTGACCCACAAAAGTTCTAAAGCCCCTCGGGGAAGTTTTATATTGAGGTATTATATAAATGCTTACCAAATTTTCAAGTGAAGGATGCATCCAAATATCTTTAATGTCTCCTGAGAATTAATTGTGCTATTAGGTATTCAATTTTGTCCTTGTTTTTATTTGCTGTTGCTTTCTTTTGTTTGTTGGTGATGGTTGTTTTGTTTTGAGCATTAGAAACCAGTATCTAAAATGTAATGCAAATTTCCTTACTTCTATACTCAAAAGATAAGAGGGTCAAGTCCTTGTATACCCATATCAACTGAGGGAGTGTAAATTTGGATGTAACTTCTTTAGCTCAAAATCATTTCTAGAGAAGAAACAGAGCTATGAGAAATTAAGCAGCCAACATGCTAGGCAGATGTAGATGTGTGTGTGTTTTAGTCCTAATGGGGCTGGAATTTAGAAGTCAGCACAGTTCTTTCACAATAGATGGTCATTTGTATCTTTTGGGTGTGTGTGTGTGTGTGTGTATTTAGTGAGTCAGTTTACTGATTAGTCAGTAAATATATTAGAAAAATGATTATTTTAACATCACCACTATTGGTCCAATTCTACCCTTAATCATACCATTTATTCTAAATAATGTACACCTGAAATTTATATAACTTTAAGTTATATTGGTATTATTTCAATAAAAATGAAATTATTAAAAAAATGATTACTGATGACAGACGTATTCTGGTGAGATACAAACATGGTAATGCCAGAATGACTACACCTGCTGTCATTGTGAAGCTACTGGTAATAACAATTCTCTAGTTCATATTCCAGAGGCAGAGGCAGTGGAAGAACCAAGATTGAGAAAGCTCATCTTTTCCTAAGAGACACAGTCAATAAAAATGTCTCTCCTAATCTTTTGATCTTTACAACCTTCTCATAATGTAGCAATACAAAAGAAACTATGTTACATTACTTAGACTACATACAATTTTTGCCAGAAATTTTTTAAAAATATTAAAGTTCTTGCTAAGAATAATTTTAACAGATATATGGAAGTCGCTATAATGTTCTATAAGTAATGATTTTCATAGATCATCCAAATTCAATCTACAGTACAAAGCAGCATTGAATTTAGTGCTAATAATTTAGTGCTTTTTTTTAAAAAAAGTCTCTGTATTAAATCCTCTCTGTAAAGAATTTAGATGTATATGAATACTAACACATTAGTAGAAAAATAGTTAAGGAAAATTAGATAATTAGATCAGGAAAAGGCTTCAGATTCATTTGTGAATTCAGAGAATGCAAATTAAGGACTTTTGAATTATTTTTTTGATTACTAAGCAAGTCTAAGGGAGTAAACTCAAATTTATTCAAGCCTAAATTTGTTCAGATCTCACCTGAATGTACCACAAAGTTCATAACTGGTTTCCATTTCATGGATACATACTAAAGAAATAGTTGTGGGGGAGTTGGGCCTAAGGACAAAGTTAAACTCTGCCATCAAGTGGCTAGGTAGTTTTCTTTTTTTCAAGATTTATTTATTTATTTATAAAAGCACTGGGTACAGTCAGAAGCGCGGGAGGGTGAGAGAATTCACCAGAGCCAGAGCGGGGAGCAGAGCAGGCAGGAGGACCGAAGTACACTGCTGAGGGGAGCAGTGGGCGGCAGGAGAGGTCTGTGCACCATGTGGGACCCTCACGTGGTGGCGGGGGAGCAGCGGGGCATGGAAAGGGCTCTGCAGAGGCTGTGGGCAGCTTCACAACCCAGCACTCAACCGCTGCGCCACCGGGGAGGCCCTAGGTAGTTTTCAATATATTCTGTGTTACTTTAGGTTTTGATTTTCTTATCTATAAAATTACAGGGCAGACAATTACTAAGGACCCTTGTTATAGGGACAACATCGGAGGTATCATTGATTTGTCAGCAATGAGTTTAAATATATCACACATGCTACTGAAGAAGTAATTTTTAATCAGAATTATAGGATTTTTTTTAATATCCAAAAGGGCAGGTTTATTATATTTAAAAAAAGGAAAAGAAAGAAAAGGGCACTTGCACAGACACAAATGGGCAGAAAGAGATACTGCTACTGCTGTGCAAAGAGAAAAGATTTGTGAAAAGAAATACCTGCATAGTGACAGGCAGGCAAGAAAGCTGCCGCGATCTTGTCTCTGAAATATTTGTGAGCTACAGAATTCTTGAAAGTAGTCTATGACTGCCCTCTCCTGTTAATTATATGATGACTGTAAGAAATCACCTAAATATAATGCATTTTTTATTTCAGAATAACTTGCAAGTTCCCCATCACGCCTCCCAACAAATATTCATTTACTCAGAAAGGTGGAAATATATTAAAATACTACATTCATGTGCTTTGATTAAAGATTATAGATTTTACAGCTAATGAGAAAGTCAATTTCTGTCAATGCATTAAGAAATTGGCTCAAGAACATACATACACATGGAATATGACTCAGTTATAGCTATATGTGACAACACGGATAGAAGTGGAGAGGATAAATGCTAAACAAAGTAAGTCAGAAGGAGAAAATGATTTTGCTCACATGTGGAATATAAAGAAACAAAGCAAAGTAACAGACTAAACTGAAATAAAACAAATGGACTGCAGATATGCAGTTACCTTAGAGGGAGAGAGAGTCCATGAGCTGTTGGTAGAGGGCTACCAGTGCTTTGTTGTGTGTGCTGTGTGCGGGTGTGGTAACATATTTAAGGTGGTGTAACCTGTGTTCTAAACAAATACAATGTTGTAAACCTCAGTGAGAAAAAGAAAAAAAGCAACCCATGGAAATGATACGTAACATATTAGGCATCCTGAAATCCTGTCATGACATATATACCTAAAAACAGTAAAAACATTTCTAAAGGCCACAAAGGAGCAGCACAGATCTGTTCACTATTTTGTCTCTGAAAAAGCAATGAAATTGCCATTATATAAAAGCTTGCCAGATTTTCAAAGTTGAAGGATGTATCTAAATATCTTTAATGTCTCCTAAGATTTAACTGTGCTATTAGGTCTTTATTTTGTCCTTGTTTTTATTTGCTTTTGCTTTGTTTTGTTTGTTGGTTGTTTTGTTTTGAGCATAAGAAACTAGTATTTAAAATGTAATATGAATTCCCTTACTTCTACACTCAAAAGTAAGAGGATCAAGTATTTGAATACTCACAGCAACAGAGGGAGTGTAAACTTAAATGTAAATTCTTTAGATCAAAATCATTAGAAAACCAGTATTAAAAATGTAATATTAATTCCCTTACTTCTACATACAAAAACACAGCTATTTTATTTATTCAAATACTAAACAGAGATGAGTATAGCCACTGTGAAAAATGGAATATACTTGCAGAGTTAAATAAAATGGAGTGCACAAGAGTCAAGAATTATTTCCTCCTTGGCATAGCCTGGCTTGCTTTTGAACTTCAATTAAATCTCTAGTATTGACTGGACAGATGTGGAATGGTCTGTCACCAAATAGAAATAGATATTAAAGAACTATCAAGTTGGGAGGTGCTTGGCAGATCATCCCTTATGTTATTCCTCTACTACACAGACCAGGGAACCAAAACCAGACTGCTCACGACTAGTCCATAGTCACAAATGCAGAAGAAAGCTTTTGGATACTTACCTAGTGCGTGATCCTCTATTACCAGTTTGCAAAGTGTTTTTCTCAAGGACCCAGGATTCTTGGAGAAGCCCCAAGGGCTTCGAGGATAATGGAGAGGTGGCTGAGTGGAATAGACTCTGCATCCTTCTCTGACTACAACTCCAGCATTGTTACTACTTTGATCATAGCATTCTAAGCAGGCTTTGTTCAAAGACAGTTTTACCACTAAGACATAAATACTTTAAAATTTTTTGGAAATCACTATTACTGTACATACAGCTTAAATATTCTGCCCAGAAAACTGCTCAACATCACCCATTCAACAAACTTCTTAGTAAATAGACTCACTATTTACTAAGTAAACAGTAAATATTTTAGGAATCACTCCTATTTTATGCTAGCAGAATTTTAAAAAAATGTTGTGCATGCTTGCAAGCAAACCCCATGCAGGGGTGTGGAAAAAATTTTTTTTCACTTATTGATATCAAATTCTGATAATAAAATTATTCAAAAAATACATGTGGGTTCATGACTATCAACAGGATGGAAATATATCAACATTTAAAAGCATTTTTTTGTCCATAGTTTCTGTAATATTAAGCTAAATTGAAAATAGAGTTAGCATCTTTCCTAGAATACTTTCAAAAAGAAAATACTTTAAAAATGTTTAAAGTCAAAGATGTAATAAAGACACTTTGCCAAATAGTCTACTCAAATATATATATATATATTATTTATTTATATATATATATTTATATATTTATATATATTTATATATATATTTATATTTATATTTATATTTATATATATATAATATATATATATATATTCTAGGATTAGTACAGTGAGTATTTATTTCCTAGAGGGACTAATCCTCAGAGTATAAAATGCTGACTTGGCACCTAGAATACCCAAGAGGCTTACTTAGTGTCACCAAAATGCAATGGGCTAATAAGAGTGAGGTGCCAGGTGCTCACTAATTCAAAGCTCTTAAAAACTCATTTGAATAAATTTACTTCTGTAGGAACTTTGACACTTTCTGGGGTCACTTACTGTGTTTGTTTTTTGGAGCTGCCATAACAAAGTATCACAGACTGGACAGCTTAGACAACAACACCAAATTATTTTCTCAGAGTTCCATGACCCTAGAAGTCTGAGATCAAGGTTGTCAGCAGGGCTGATTTTTTATGAAGCCTCTCTCCTTTACTAGTAGGTGGCCACCTCCTCCCTGAGTTTTCACACGGTCTTCTCTCTGCAGCAGTCTGTTTACAAATTTCCTCTTCTCATAAGGACACCAGTTTTATTGGATTAGGGCCCGCCTTAATGAGAGTTCATTTTAACTTAATTACCTCTTTAAAGATCCTATCTCCAAACCAGTCAAATTCTGAGGTACTGTGGATTAGTACTCCAACATGTGGGAGCACAATTCAGTCTATAACACTTAACATGAAGCAATAAATGCTGCTGACTAAAATTTATTTAACAAGAAGCTCTCGAGAAAAAAACAAAAACCTTGAATTGCAACATTTGCAATATCTGTGGTAAAAATTCTCTCATCACAGTCACTTTTTAGGCTATCAATATGATTCCTCTGATAAAGAGTTGGGTAGAGATAGACAATAGCACAATATTTCTACCATAAAGAGTCACAGATGTAAGTAGTCTGTAGGGTAAGGTGAATGATATCAGGCTTTTCTGCCCTCCAGCCATTAGGACCGATGATGGATCCCTGCGGTCTTGAAGGCATGCCTGATAGCAGGCACCTGGAATAGGGTGTGGACCTATTTAGATGGGATTCACCTGGGCTGAGACTGGGCTTATAAGGCGGTGTCACGGGACACCAGTGGAAAACAGTAGAGCGAAAGAGAACCAGCAGAGAAGCAGATGCCACGAGAGAACATCGGAGAGCCCAAAAAGAGTGAAGACCTTACAGCCCCCGGCACCCTGGCGTGTTGTATACCTGGTAAATCCCAATAAAAGTCTGCAAAAGCCAGCAAGGGCAACAGGACTCCTCTTTTGCCTTCTGCTCGGGTCATAGAGATCCTGCACTGTGCTTTTCCAGCCTCTATAAGTATTAAGAGCATAAATCAAGAATCAGCAATCTTTCTATTTAGGATGAGGTAGGAAATACTTTCAGATTTGCTCTTCTCTGTACAACAGACAAAGTGCCAAAGAAATATGTAATATGGGCATGACTTTGTTCCAGTAAAACTCTCCTATTTTCAGTTGGCCTTTGCCTATTGATAAAGCCTTGCAGAGATCTAGTGTTCTCATTGCTGCTTCTACCACTTTCAACCAGTCCTCCTTGTTTCTCCTGATACCTCCTTTGAGCTCTCCTGTGATTAGCTTCTGACACCTCATGAGCCTTCTGAGGCTAGATGGGTAGGTCATCCAAGGAAATGCACTAGTTAGAGCTCCTTCAAGATAAGCTTGGCACTCTGCTGTGATGAGTGACATTAAGCTAACTGCCTTCACCCGCAGCTTCTGCAAGATTGGCCACAGCATTCCCCGGGGAGATGACTTCCTCCCCAGCAGTGCTCAGGTAGTGCCTGAGCCTGGTGATGGCACTAGACCTAGCCATTCTGCCCAATTTCTCTAACAGGTAATATTTGCTCCAGAGCTTCACAATAAAGGAGCTTTTATCAGATCTAAACCACAGTTTGAGGCTTTTTCTTCCCAATTCTGCTCTTTACCTTTTTCCCAAAAAATCCTTCCCTTTATACTTTTTCCAACAGACTTCTTGTACTTGTACTCCTAGCTTCATGTCTTCTGTCTCTTGGAACACCCAGTCAGTAAAAGGAATACCAGGCAGTAAGACAGGATTTGGGGAACAAGGTCTCAACTGACCCACAGTCAAAGAACCTTAGCACATGTGGTATTTGGGGCACAGATAGTCGTGCCAGAATGTGGTGGCTCCACTACTAAAATTTTCACCAGTTGTGATTTGGGAGATTATTCTGCTGTAGAACAATACTCTGATTTGAGCAAAAATGCACATGTCTGAAAAATGGATACAAGCTGTTATTGGCTGGTTATTAACATGCATTGAGGGCTGTATAGAAGGTTAATGAAAATCTGAGAGCAATTAACAAGTGAAAACTCATTCTGTGGGCCAGATGGCTTTAGTAGTTTAAAAAGAAGATAAACACCAAATTCACAACTTAATAGTCAAGAGCTTTAAAAGCAATTAAAGCCAAGGTTTAGGCAGCATCTTAGAAAGCTAGGTACCCTGCCATAAGGATGAGGACACAAGGTGGACACCCCCAAAGATTTTGACTCCAAGACCCTTCTAAAGACTCAGAACATCTGAGGTGGTCCACCTTTCCTACTAACGGTTAGCTCTCCCTGTTACCACCCAGTGGAAAATCACTGCAACAAGCTTTTCTGAACAAGGTAATAGAAGAGCTCTCAGAAACTTACCCACCACTTCTCATGACTACTACACCAGTAACTAAGATTAAGTGACCGCAAAATCCAGATGGGAAAGTGCTAGTCCTGGTTTATTCCCCAAAGAAGAATTAATAAGCAGATACTGGTAGGAAGTGGGATCAGAATTTGAAGGTACTTGCACAAGAGAATGTAGAATCAGATACAGTGTGGTTATTGATTTGGAGGCACTCCTGAGATGTGAGATTTAAAACCATGGCAGAGTCACAGGTGATAGTGCAACCTTTCTGTTAGGATGGTCCTTAGAAGTTTGGAGGAAGCAATGACCCAAGCTGCAAAATATGGAAATGCCTGAGTTGCCATAACTGACAGTGGATGATCGAATTAAAAAGCTCAGATAAGTGGGTTGGCTGGAGTAGTTATATTATGTAAGGTAAGAAACCCACAGGCAGAATTGTGTTCCATGGGAAAGGTCAGAAGATACAGCAGTCACCAAGGAATAAGGAATGTCCTAATAAGAGCCTCACTAAAGTCAGTGACAGTCTTTAAAGGCCAGGGTTCATGGCAGGAGATATTGTTAATGGGCTTAGCTTACTATCAGCAGTGGGAATGATGGCGCCCAAAAGCACATCAGATCCAGGAGGTAGAACTTAATGCCAGAAGTCAGGTGGAGTCCCAGTGACCAGAATGACAGGTAAAATCAGAATGATACCCAAGGGGGATGGGAGAGAGGTTGACTTGAAAAGAGTTGATGTGGTTTATATAACTCGGTGTTTCTAGGGGAGAAGTTAGGCCAGAAGCAAGAGTACTTACTGCCTAATGTGTGTGTGTGTGTGTGTATTTATTTATTATGTATGTAATATATAAGCAAAGGAAGCAAAGTGAATGAGGAGACTAAGGATGGTCACTGCCCAGCCTCCCTGGTGGTGCAAGGGGTTAAGATGCAACCTCTGAAGCTGTCCACAGCCACTGTAGCACGAGTTCGATCCCCAGCCAGGGAGCTACCCACATGGTGCAGCAGATCTCTCCTGACATGCCCGTTTTCCCCTCAGCAGTGTATTTCAGTCAGTCTGCCTGTTCTGTTCCCCACTCTGTCTCTGGTAAATCCTCTCACCCCCCACAGAGAGGTAAATCCTCTCTGGCCTGTACTCCGGTTCTTGTATGCATAAATAAATGTTTAAAAAAAAAAAAAAGATGGTCACTCCATAAAAAAGTATCATGATACCTTGTCCAGTTCCCAAATAGGTGACAATTTTCATATCCAGAACCTGTTGACTTGTAGAGGTAGCCACGTTGTAGAAGTTGTGTGGTAAAGTAACTAAGAAAGAAAATTCTCAATGTTTATGATTTTTTCCTTTAGAGTAGTTTCAACCACACCTCATTTACCTGAATATTTTTAGCTATTTGTCTCAGTTTTTCAAAAGCATTCATCGAAATTTTCTTTTTTAAAAAAGATTATTTATGCATACAAGAGCTGGGTACAGGCCAGAGATGGGGGGGTGGGGTTGAGAGGATTCACCGAGACAGAGTGAGGAACAGAACAGGCAGGTTGACTGAAGCACACTGCTGCGGGGAGCAGCAGGAGAGTCAGGAGAGGTCTGCTGTACCATATGGCTTGCTCCCTGGCCGGCCGGGGGATTGAACTCATGCTGCAGAGGCTGCGGAATGCTTTATTATAGTGTGGTGCTTAACCCCTTGTGCCACCAGGGAGGCCCTCATCAAAATTTTCATAGAAACATTTTGCCTTCTTAGTTCATCAGTTTACATAATTTTTCAATTACATAATTACAATAACAAGTTCAAAGAGCATTAACAGGTTTAAGAACAAACATTATGTATTTTAAAATATACAATTCAGGCCTCCCTGGTGGCGCAAGGGTAAATAAGCACAGCACTATGAAGCAATCCGCAGCCTCTGCAGTACAAGTTCCATCCCTGGCCGGCCAGGGAGCTACCCACATGGTGCAGCAGCCCTCTCCTGACTTGCCCGCTGCTCCCCTCAGCAGTGTGTTTTAGTCAGTCTGCCTGTTCTGTTCCCCACTCTGTCTCTGGTGAATCCTCTCAACCCCCGGTACCTCTGGCCTGTACCCCCAGTTCTTGTATGCATAAATGAAATAAATAAGTAATAAATAAAATACACAATTCAACCTAAAGAAGCAGAAATGCATATTGTGGTAGTGTAGCTTCTCACTTGTACGCATTTAGAGACTCGGCAGTGTCTTTAACAGATAGAATGAAGGTCAGTTATGCATTTCAAGGAATTACAGTGGTTTAAGATTAAGAGCTCAGTTCTGAGAGTGTTTACACTCAGCAAGAACATGATTCTGTGCTTCTCCCTAGTCCTGTGTGTGTGTTGGGGGAGAGGGGATGGTGGTGATGGTAGGTAAATGCACTTCAGTTCTTTTCATCATTAAACACATATGATCTTATCTTTGGCTGCTTGCTCCCAAACCACCATCAGTCCACACTGTCTTCAAGGCAAACATAAACTTGAAAGGAAAGTAAAAGGCCCTTCACCACCTCAGATGCTGCCTCTCATTTGTGTCATATTTCCACCTTGCACATTTTCCCCCACCAAGTCTCCTGGCCTGCCAAACTGAGATCATGCTCTTCACTTCCTCATGACTGGGCCACTCAGTCTAGAGTGAATTTTTCCTTCTTTTTAAGGTGACTATATACTTTATTGTCCAAATGGGACACATTTGAGAGTGTAAAGGGACATTTAATCTGATGGGATGATGGAAAACACATACATACTGCGATCATCCTGTACAAACAGACATGTGATGAATACTCCTTAGAGGCCACCAATTTGCTCATTTCTGTGATCCCAGGGCCTGACATTTAGCTGGTGTTCTAAAAACCTTAGAAATTGATGATACAGTCTATGACCTTCTCCTACTGCTGTTTTTATTTTTCTGGTCTCCAAGCTTGGTCACCACTAATCCATATAGAAACTATATGTGTTACAAAATATACCCTTCTTCCTGGCAGCAAATTCTACCCTACCCAACAAGTGGATACAGGTTGGTTTCAGTTACCATTTTTACTCTCTTGTGGGCATTATTGTGTAGTGAAAAAGATGACTCAATGTATCTCCAACTATTTATCCTGCATAAAAGTTAAGTGGTTGGGGGAGATACAGAAACACTCCACTAAAATATATGTGGATGAGAAAAGGTACAAAGTGGATTTGTAATAAAGGAGGAAAGCATCAAACATCTATCTGGAATTTATGCCTAATGAATATAAAGCACTCTGAAAATCTATTGGGGAGTAATATATTTGCTTCAAGTAGAAATAGGGAAGTATTTGAGCAGTAGAACAGGGGCCCATATAATTACTTCGGGAAAGCATGCTATCAGTATCAAGTTAAGAAAAACTAATACTCTTACCACTCAGAAACACTATACTAACTCTAAGTCTAAAATGCCCGTTTTGCTTTAAGAAATCTATCTTAATAAGTATCCAGTATTTTTCTGGTTGGTCAATACTTTTGTAGCATAGTGCATACATTTAAAGATATTAGCTATTAGGCACTTAAAAAACCAAAAACCACTTCAAATATCTTATACTTTTAACACTGACATTCCTTCTTTATCAACTTTATGTACCCTACTCTTCTATTACCCTTCACTACATTTAAAAAACCTGTATTTTCATTTTTAGGCTGCCTGAATTAAAACAGCAACTAAAGGAGTTTCATGTTTTTGTTTTTTTCAGAATTAACTCAATTTAAAATTCTAAACTTGTTTAGGTTCTTTTTGAAAAAATCTAAATAATTAAGAATGATTTCTAGGGCCTCCCTGGTGGTGCAAGGGGTTAAGATGCAATCTATGAGGCTATCTGCAGCCACTCTAGCACGAGTTCAATCCCTGGCCAGTGAGTTACCCACATGGTACAGCAGACCTCTCCTGTCTCACCTGCTGCTCCCCTCAGCAATGTATTTCAGTTGGTCTGCCTGTTCTGTTCCCCACTCTGTCTCTGGTGAAGCTTCTCACCCCCTGAACCTTTGGCCTGTACTCAGGTTCTTATATGCATAAATAAATAAATCTTAAAAAAAAAAAAGAATGATTTCTAGTTTGGGAAGGCTAACAATGAAAAAGAATAGCCTATGCCTCATCTCTCTTGTCTCTACCTCTGTTCCTTCTAGAGGTAAACACTTCTCAGCTATTTGAAGCTGTTTCTTCTTCTAGCAAGATGCATTCTTTAAAAACAAAATATGTTACTTCTTCATTTACATATTTTAGGAATGTCTCTTGACTTATTATTAAAAGTAGGATTTCAATTGTCAACTTCTATTAATCCTAATCCACCTGGTTTAGGAAGTAAGAACTGCATGGTTTCCACAAGTGGGAGCCTGGAGTTTATGCTAAACCTCAGAGTCAGTTTCATTCAGTGACTCTAGTTGCATTTCTCTGTAGTTCCCTTAATTCCACTCTCCTCTGTGTGATCCCTCCTCACTAAGGTTGTTTTTCCTGTGGAGGCAAACACTGACACACCCAACCTCCAGAGAAAAAAAGAGATTTCCCCTCTGATCTTTCACACTAGAATAAGAAAATGTCTTTTTCTGAATTCTTAGATAAACCTCTCATAGCTCTCTTTTATATAGTAGGTCAATATCTATTCCTGAACTATCCCCTATGGCCTAGAAAATGCATTTCTTTATAGCTTATACTTGCCCATTTATAAAGTTGTTAGAATGGCAAGGGGAACAAGATGACACTGATCAATTTAGATTAATCAGGCTGACCTCTAAAGCTGTACTAAATGGCTCTTACGAAATAGGGGGAAAGGTGAATGATTTGGACTCAACAATGCCAACTTCCACTATAAGTAGTTAATATGCACATACCACTTCTGCCCCTACCATGCCAATAGAATTCTATCAGCGTATGTATTTACGTCAGTAACAGTGATGATGGCCATGAAAAAATGGCAATGTAACTTTTATGCTTTACCAGTAATTTTTAATTGTTTTAAAAGAATCTTGCAAAATTTACTTAAACATATATTTAAGTCTTCCAATGTATCATCATATCTGTTTATCAGATAACTTACTTTCTACTAGGGGAGAAGACAATAGGCAAGTAAGACAAGTAAAATGAGGTCATTGTAAATCATGATCATTATTATGAAGAAAATAAACAGGGTAACTTGCAAAAGTAACTGAAGAACGTTCTCTGAAGAGAACATTGTGGAGAAGGCCTCTCTGAGGTAGGGACATCTGGCCTGAGACCTAGAGGATGACGAATAGCCTGCAGGAGAAGAGCTGAGAGAAGAATTCCAGGCATAGAAACCACGGGAGCAAATGCCTGCAAGTGGAAAAGAATTTGGCAGTCTTGACAACAGAAAGGAGGCCAAAAGGCTGGAGCATAATGAGTAAGGGGGAGAATGACAGGGATGGGACTTTGGAGAGTTAGACTGAATGAGATCATGCAGGCTTCTGGAAGACCATGGAAAGAAGGCTGGACTTTTCTGAAAGGGTGTTAAACAGTGGAGCTGTATGATTTTATGTGTTTAAAGACCTTTCTGGTTTCTATTTTGAGAATATTTGGGGAGTGGGAGGATGGGAGAATAGGGCAGAAATGGAAGTATGACAAATAGGCAGGATACTTTTGCCACTCTATTCTAGTAAGGCTGCCTTGTAGCAGCTCTACTAACTGTATTATTTGATCTATAAAAATAGTTTTTTAAAAGGACGTTTAAAAAGATTTGAGAACATCTAATCAGTGTTATTAATGTATTATCATTGAAAAGTAGATGGTTAATTTAACCATAAAAATCTATAGGATATCGGGGCCTCCCTGGTGGCACAAGGGGTTAAGACACAGCACTATGAAGCTATCCGCAGCCACTGTAGTGCAAGTTTGATCCCCGGCCAGGGAGCTACCCACACAGTGCAGCAGACCTCTCCTGTCTCCCCCGCTGCTCCCCTCAGCAGTGTATTTCAGTTAATCTGCCTGTTCTGTTCCCCACTCTGTCTCTGGTGAATCCTCTCACCCCCCCCCCACAGGCCTGTACCCCAGCTCTTGTGTGCATAAATAAATAAATCTTTTTTTTGGTAAAAAAGACCTATAGGACATCAAGTTAGAAAAAGGACTGGCACTTATTTTCCCATTCCTCCAAATGTCTATTTGTCTCGAGTAACTACTTCAGCTGAATCATATAGGCTCACTTTCTACCTCCTCTGAAAGTTTTATTAGTAACAGCTATATAATGATAATTTCAAACAATTTTTACTCTCATTTCTTTTGAATTAAAAGCAATATTGACTAGTTGAAGGAAAAATAGGTAATACACAATAACAAATAATATTAAGATAACAAATGGGCCTCCCCGGTGGCGCAACGGTTGAGCGCTGGGTTGAGAAGCTTCCCGCGGCCTCTGCACCACCGGTTCGATCCCCGGCTGCTCCCCGGCCACCGGAGGAGGGTCCCACATGGCGCTCAGACCTCTCCTGCCGCCCGCTGCTCCCCTCAGCAGTGTGCTTCGGTCCTTCTGCCTTCTCTGTTCCCCGCTCTGGCTCTGGTGAATTCTCTCACCCTCCTGTGCTTCTGACTGTACCCAGTGCATGTATAAACAAAACAAACAAACAAACAAACAAATAAATAAATAAAATATGCCTCTATACAAAATAAAAAAAAAAAGTTAAAAAAATATTAAGATAACAAAAACTCAAATTAATTTTAACACTGAAAAATATATAAAGCATTTATGTCTATGGTAGCTGATAAATCAAACACAACTACTTCAAATTTCAGGTAGCAGTAAAATTAAAGACTATGGAATACTTTAAAAGTGCTAGAAAGAAAAAGAGAAGAGCTAGAGAAGCTACTAACCAAATCAACATACTTACCCAAATTTGTGATAATACAAAAATTAGTGTGTGTGTAATAAATATTTGTATAGGAGTGCTCACTCCACTGAAGTCACATCAGTTTCCTTGCTATTCCACAAATATAATAAATACTCTCCGGCCCAACGGCTTTTGCCTTTGCTCTCCCTTCTGGAAATGTCCTGCCACTGCCTCTGCCAAATAGCTGTAAATCACTCTCTCTCTCTCCTCTTCACTTATTCAAGTGTTGGTTCCCATGTCTATTACCTTGTTAGAGAGGTTTTCTGTGACCCTGCTTAAAATATTATTCCCATTACCATCCATCCCTCTCAATATTTTTTCTTCATGCCACTTACCATTACCAAATTGAACATATGTTTATTTTCTGGCTTCCCTCACAGAAAGGTAAGTCCAGAAAAATGCAGGAATTTTGTTTTTCTGTTACTGCTTACCTCAAAATCCTGAAACAAATGGCATAAATACACAGATGCACAATAAAACATGTCCTTACCAAATTAAGGCGTATATCCTTAGCATAATTGAGTTTAGGCTGTCTTAAATTAAAATATGACTCAACTATATCCTTTTTTATAACTTTTTTTAAAGATTTATTTATTTATGCATACAAGAGCTGGGGTACAGGCCAGAGAAGCAGGGGATGAGAGGATTCACCAGAGACAGAATGAGGAGCAGAACAAGTGGACCGACTGAAATACACTGCTGAGGGGAGCAGTGGGCGAGACAGGAGAGGTCTGCTGCGCCATGTGGGTAGCTCCCTGGCTGGGGATTGAACTCATGCTGCAGTGGCTGTGGATAGCTTCATAGTGCTGCATCTTAACCCCTTGTGCCACCAGGGAGGCCCCTTAATTAAATTCTTTTTGAGTGAAAATTTTCTTTGTTTCTATGTTATGAATATCAGGGGGTAATCTGGAGCCAGAGTCCTCCTTGCCTCCAACATATAAATTCCCTTGAAGCTTATGTCCTTAAATCTATTACTGGTCAGTCCTCTGTAGCCAATTTCAAACATTAGTTCCTGACTTACTATCATGGTCTCCTTTTCCAATACTATACACAGTCATTCTCTGTAACTTTCAAAATATATGTAGATGGCCCATCCAAGAGCATAGAGTCAATTCTTTTTTCTGTCAGTT
The DNA here is from genome assembly GCF_014898055.3 of Talpa occidentalis. Classification (NCBI taxonomy): domain Eukaryota; kingdom Metazoa; phylum Chordata; class Mammalia; order Eulipotyphla; family Talpidae; genus Talpa; species Talpa occidentalis. The sequence continues at coordinate 108,642,672 of NW_023604972.1, read as the reverse complement.
TTTTTTTTTTTAATCTCTAACATTTCTCAGGATTTTCTTTGCTCTGATTACATTGCCCACCTGCTTTTGTACACTGCCTATTTTATCCATTATATCCCTTAGCATATTAATTATAGCAGTTTTAAATTTCCAAGCTGATAATTCCAACATGACTGCTATGTCTGATTCTGATACTTGCTTCAAACTGTGTCTTCCCTCCCTCCCTCTTTTGTCTTTTGATAATCTGGATAGCTGTGCATATTGTATGGGCAAAAGGAATCACTGAAAATAGACTTTTAGTAATGTGTTGGGGAGGTGTGGTTGGAGAAAGGAGAGCCTTCTATGGTTCTTTTAGTGATTTTAGGATTTTTGAGGTATAGCAATCTACAGTCTTAGTGAGCCTGTGCCTTCACAGCCTGGACTATGAACTTCACAAGTTTCTCAGGTTTTTCCTCCTCCCTTATGCAGTATGGGATGTGTAGGGAGAGCTGTAGTTGGGTTTTCCCCATCCCTTACCTTAGGCGGTAAGCTTTGATAATTCTCCAGCAGGTCAGGTGCTGATTAACTAGTTTTCCACTGGAGAAGGCCTTATTTAGAAGACAGTGTTCTTGCATATTTCAAAATTGTTTGTTTTCCCTACCTCCTGCTGGAAACACAAGGATTATTCTCCAATATTTACTGTGCGCATCTGGTTGAGCTCCTGGAACTAAATCTCACAATATGGTGGAGACCCTTTTAGCTGCGTCCCCTGAAGTTTTACACTCTTAGAATCATCCACACTGATTCTCCAGCAATTTGTCGATTACATATTGTTCATATTTTCTTATGCTAGCTGGATTTCCGCAGTGGTTTCTGTTTATCTTTGCAACTGTGACCCACTGTTTTCAGTTTTAGGGACAGAGGTGTGTCCTGTGTTCTCCCCTCTCGTATGGATCCAAGAAGAGTTGTTCATTGTCCAGGCTGTTCAACTTTTTTACTTGCTGTAAGGACAGAGTGGTCACTTCAAGCTCCTTATATGCAGCACCATAAAATAAACTAAAATAAAATTAATTCTTTAATATCATCCCTTCTAAAGAATAATACTCAACTTCATTTCACATCCTAGACTAACCCTGGACCACATGAGCACTGATAACAGAATTATTTGTGCATACCAACATTAAACATTCTATTCAACCCACTACCTCCCATTCTTCAACTCATTTTAGCTTGGCAATATGTCACTAGCCTCTTTGAGACACCCACAGTCCATATAATTATCTATATTCACTCCCACATTCACCCAGGTTGGCTGTCATGGTTTATCATTATCATCACTCCTTCTCAACATGATCAACTACCTTGGTTCCCCTCTCTTTCTGTTGAATTTACTGACAGTCCCAAACCTGCTTAAACTCAATTATTTGGTTCTTTGTGCAAAGACCAAAGCAACTTAATAAATAATACAATTACCTGAGTGATTTCACTTTAAATCCACTACTATTGACCACCAATGACTGTCCAAATCAATAAGGCAATCTCACTATGCTTCCCTAGGAAGTTCATATTTACATTGTGAGGTTAACAATGTCATTTTTCTTCCTGTATTTCAAACTTCTTCACTCTACTCATTTTTAGTTGATAATCTTACTCAATAATTCATTGTGCAATAAGAAATGAAGAAAACTTCATTTTCATTCCAACAAACATTCAAATCTCTCTCATTCACCTGCTCAGCTTTCTTTTCTGTTAAAATTAAAAGAGCATCATTTCTCCTATTGTGGGAAAGTTTTAACTCTTGACATCTATTGATATATTTTCTCTTCTCAATATTTTGCTTCTTTAGTTACTCCACTTGTTACTATGTATCATCATTTTTTCATTCTATGCTTATTATTCCTGCCAGTCTACCAAAATACATTAGTATTTTCTACTATAAAAAAAATCCTCTCTTGCCATCTCCCATTTACCACCATACACCTCTCTACCCTTCTTGAAGCAAAGGTTATACATACACAGATACATTTATATATAAACATGCAACAGAATCTGTGCAGAAGTTGATATTTCATGTTCATAAAAAAGCAGTCACCTCTCCTACCCCTCTTCATCCCCAACTACTCTTAACATTTCAATTTTTTCTTTTGCTATCTCCACTTTTCCAAATAATATGATTGCACTGCTATTATTAACAATTGTAAATACAAATGTATGGTGAATGAGTTTCTCATTTACCATATGCTGTTACTTTTATACCCCAAATTTATCTTAATTACATCTCCTTTACATCCTCAAAGCTACTTTCTAATCCTAATAGCCATGATAAACTAGAATGGCTTTCTAGTGGAGAGTTAAGAGTGGACAGTCACTTCCACTCTTGCTGCTACTATCCATTTCCTACATAGCAGCTAGAACAATCTTGTAGAAAGTATATCAGATCATATTATTCTTTGGTGTAAAATATTCAATGGCATGCTTCTATTGTTTGGATTTAAACCTCAAATGCTATCAATAGTCCCCTAACCTGTGCCCGAAGAAGGTTCCTTGACTCTCTTTGATATAACACTAACTTCCCACTTACTATGTTTCAGTTATCCTGCCTTCTTCAGTTCTTAACATCTAGGAAATGCTTCCTACTTTAGGGTCTTCACACTTGTTCTTCTTCCTGCTTTTCCCATGGTGCTTCCTACAAAAAGATACACCTACCTCCTCATTCCAGTTACAACTCAATGAAGCTTTCTCTGACCACCCTACTGTGCTTTTCATTTAAGAGTATCTCTTTACTCTCTCTGAAATTAGCCTGTCTTTCCTTTATAGAATTCATTCTAACTTGTAACTTTATTTCCTTATTCATGTCTGTCTTCTACCTCTCCCCTAAACCAGAATGTCAAGCCTAAGTGAGAAAAATCTTTGTCCATCTTAACACTGTTTTTTCACAAACCTAATCCAAAGATAAAGAACATTCAAGGAAATCTATAATCGGTAGAATAAATGTAAATTTAGTGATTCAACTAAAGAACATATTACATTTAGCAGGAGTAGAGCAGTAATAGGTTCTTGAAATATTTTAAGCCATAATTAAACTTCTTCCTAGTCAGTTCTTAGGATATCTGAATGCATAGAGTTTGGATTCTCTTCTATGAATCTCCCAGTAACACTCCTGAGAAAGGACACTAAAGTTCTTCATTTGGGGCAAGGGAACCCAGTTCTGGCTGTGTAGATTCTCTTGTACAGGAGATAAGATGCTTGAGGAACTAGAATATCTCCAGTCAGAATCTACTGTAGATTTGGGGGGCGGGGGGCAGTTATGGCATGCAACTACTATGGAGGACTGCCTGCCAATTTTCTTTTAGTGAGATTCCTTTTTGTATTTAGCTAATGCTGAAGACCTTAGTGGATCAGATTTCTCCTTAAGTTGTCAATTCTTCTGGACTTGGGTTTCTTAGCAACAGCTGGGACTCTGCCCATCTCATTGTTCTCTGCTTTAGCCTCAAAGCAAACAAGAGAAAAAGTGAGCATTGCAGCTTGCAGTTTGCCATTTAGTAATATTCCCAGACACATGGTGCATTCCAATCTTAGTGGCTACTGACAGACAACGTAAAAGATCATCACACTTTCATGATACATGGCAGGGAATGGGCTGCAGAAAATATTTTGGAGGAAGCTGAGAAGTTGGAGTCCCTTAATATCACTTGCCCCTCCTTGATAACCCTATTCCTATTACTAAAATCTTTTTTTTTTTTTTTTTTTGGTGGGACACTCGCCAGTGGCTGGGGATCGAACCGGCGCTGCAGAGGCTACGGGCAGCTTCACAACCCAGCATTCAACTGCTGCGCCACCAGGGGAGGCCCACTAAAATTTCATTTTTTGATAGTCAATATAAAAACTTTAGTGTCAGAAAAGAGGTGGCAAAACATTGCAATTCAACAATTAAATGAGTTCTGTGAGTGATTTCTTAGTTGTTTTCAGAAAACATGTGAACTGGTATCAAGGAATTGCCAAATTTGCTCCAATCTACTTTCATCTGGGAACCTTGTTTACAGTACCTATCTTTTCTAATGTAGTTTTCAAAACTCCACATATAGTAATGCACCTGACCTTTTTTATATTTGGTTACCAAATTCTCCAGCGCCCTACCTTAGTGACTATATAATTTGAATTCTAAGACACTATTGGAGAAAGTCTGGATAAAAGAGTCACTATTGCATAACACAAGCTAACAAGTTCCATTTTAGGGCAGGAGTCTGCATAGTCTGCTACCCCACCTTGATTCAGTCAGTAGTTTCTGTAAGGTTTATTATTTGCAGTCCCATTCATAATCAAATGGGAGTAGGACTCTCCCAGTTGCAATTGGCTGAAATTCACTTATGTCAGCTTAAGCAAAGACATGAAATTTACCTGTAAGGATAAATTATGATAAATAAGTCAAAGATAAGGAACAGACCTGACCTTTTCAAGGGAATGAGATCAGGAACTAGAAAACTATGAGGAACTAATGCAGCACACATATCTGATATGTTAACTCTGCTTTGTGAAAGTAGACTTGGGAGTCAAACTACCTTGGTTGTATTATTGCTTCAGTACTTTAGTCAAGCTTGTCATTTTTCTTAATTGTACAATAGGGATAATACTACTAACCTCACAAAACCACTTAGAAATTGAGTGACATAGAAAGTAATTGAGATTATTCTTGTTCTACAAATACAACACTGATTGTTCATGTGGCTACTATCAAACAAGGTAGCCCTGGCTTAACTTTCTCAACCCCAATTTTAAATTCTCAAAAAAACCTGATTGGTCCATGTAGAGTTCAGTTATTCATCCTAGTCAGAGGTGTTATGTCACCTAATACATACTCAATTTGCTCAGGTCTACTGCTGAATGCATGTGGACATGTGTTAGTTGTGGGGATTATGAATCCAGGCTAAAATTTTTATTTATTTATTTTTAAAAGATTTATTTATTTATTTATACAAGCATTGGGTATAGTCAAAAGCACGGGAGGGTGAGAGAATTCACCAGAGCCAAAGCAGGGAACAGAACAGGCAGACTGATGAAATACACTGCTGAGGGGAGCAGCGGGCACGGCAGGAGAGGTCTGTGCACCATGTGGGACCCTCGCCGGTGGCCTGGGATCGAACCGGCACTACAGATGCTGCGGGCAGCTTCACAGAACAGTGCTCAACCGCTGCGCCACCAGAGGAGGCCCAGGCTAAAAATTTTAAATGATTTTTTTTTTTTTAAGATTTATTTGTTTGTTTGTTTGTTTGTTTGTTTATACAAGCACTGGGTACAGTCAGAAGTGCGGGAGGGTGAGAGAATTCACCAGAGCCAGAGCGGTGAGCAGAGCAGGCAGAAGGACCGAAGTACACTGCTGAGGGGAGCAGCCGGCAGCAGGAGAGGTCTGCACGCCATGTGGGACCCTCCTCCTGTGGCCGGGGAGCAGCTGGGGATTGAACCGGCGTCGCAGAGGCTGCAGGCAGCTTTGCAACCCAGCGCTCAACCGCTGCGCCACTGGGGAGGCCCTGATTTTTAAAAATATAAAAAATATATACTTATATTGTTTCACAGATCTTCTGTTCCTTCAATAGTCACAAAAAGTCCTGATATAAGTGACTTGCCCAAGTGAAGTAGAGGTTCAAAACGAGTGCTGACTTCAAGTCCAAAAGTTATTTTCATTAAACAATTCATTAGTACTGTTTATATTATTAAGAACATATTAGGCAGCTGATACTGATTTAATAAGCACTTGAAATATGACAAGTTGATCAAAACTGGATTTCCTTTCCCCACAATTTTTTTTTTTATATATAAATTCCTCTTCACCATGTTCCTCCAGGTGCCTATCTTCAGTCTTTTTTTTTTTTTTTTTAAAGATTTATTTATTTATACAAGCACTGGGTACAGTTAGACGTGCAGGAGGGTGAGAGATTTCACCGAGCCAGAGCGGGGAGCAGAGCAGGCAGAGGGACCAAGGTACACTGCTGAGGGGCGCAGCGGGCGGCAGGAGGGGTCTGCGCGCCATGTGGGACCCTCCTCCGGTGGCCAGGGGGCAGCCGGGGATCGAACCGGCACTGCAGAGGCTGCGGGCAGCTTCGCAGCCCAGCGCTCAACCACTGTGCCACCAGGGAGGCCCTCCTTTCCCCACAATTTTAAAAGTAAAGGACTTTTTAAAATTGGGGACTTGCATATATACACAAAATTTAAATGTTCAGCTCCATGAATTTTTCATATGCATACAGTCCTATAACCACCACCCAGAGCAAGATACAGAACATATCCATCATTTCATAAGGCTCTCTATACCCTTCCCAGTTAATACTCACATTCAGAGAGGTAACTACTAGCATGACATCTATCATCCATAAATTAGTTTTATTCTCAAATTCCATACCCATGAAATTATACAATATGAATTCTTTCATGTTTATTTCATTCAATGATATGTCTGTGGGATCTGTCCATGTTATTGTGTATAGCAGTTTACTCTTTTTTATTGCTGGATAGTATGCTAATGTATGAAAACACTTTACTGTTCCTTTGAAACTACAGTGAAATTAAATTGCTATGAAGATTCTTTAATAATACTTTTAATACACACCTGTATTCATGTCCTTGAATACATACTCGGGAGTGAAATTATGAATTATAGGCATAAGTTCAACTATAATGGGTACTATCTGCCAATATTCCAAAGTGGCTATGATGAATTTATATCCCCGACTGCCATAAGACTTTTTGTTGCACTATAATTTTGTTTAAAAATGGAAAATATAACCAGTCTGTTGTCTTAGTCACTTTTCTTAGTTCTATTCTAATTGTAAAATTTCTCAGGTAATTCTAAATTTTGGCACAGTTGAAAACTGCCTTATTAACATTACTGCTCTTCCCAGAAATATAGGCTTTAAAATAGATTTCTACCAACAACTTTCCAAACATTAGTAGAGTCAGAGGTATATATTTGTGGAGTACAAAACACATGAACTCTCATATCACTTATAACTATAAACAATGGTTTCTGTTCTATTTCTGATTAATTTCCTCCCCAATCAGATTATAAAATATTCACATATTTCCCTTTTCTGATAGCTGAAACTCTTTTCTAATATAGCCAACTTCTCTACACTTTAAGTTGCCTCAAAAAGTAAAAATTGGGGCCTCCCTCATGGTGCAGGCGGTTGAGCACCACACTGTGAAGCTGTCCACAGCCTCTACAGCACAGGTTCGATCCCAGCCGGCTGGTGAGAATCCTACATGGCGCGGCAGACCTCTCCTGTTTCACGCACTGCTCCCCTCAGCAGTATGTTTTGTCAGTCTGCCTATTCTGGTCCCTGCTCTGTCTCTGGTGAATCCTCTCACCCTCCCGTGCATCTGGCCTGTACCCCAGCGCTTGTATAAATAAAAAATAAATCTTTAAAAAAAAGTAAAAATTGACAAAACCACCAAATCCCATAAATTTTTATTTCCTCCCAAAGTCAAATCCTGTGAAAGAGAAATTTAGACCTACTGATGTCATTTTATTTATCATATTACATTTCAACCTGGCTTCTGGGCCTATTATTCCAACAAAATAGTTCTTCCTAAGGTACCTGATGACCACCACGTTATTAAATCCAGTGAATATTATTCAGACCTTATTTTGTGTGAGTGCGCAACACACTGGACACTATTCATGTCTCAAAGTGCGTATGTCTTTGACCTCCATTACACAATAGCTTCTTGACACTGGCAACTCCTTAACCAGCTCATCTTCTAGCCAAAAATTGTTCCTCATTTCACACTCTTAAACTGTCTTCCAAGTCTATTTCATATATAATCAACATGTTACATTTCCTTACACACTTAACCATTTTTATTTTCACTACCTTCTAGCTCCATTTATCCAAGTCTCTTAGATAACTCTGTCATCAAAAACTCAGTGAGTCCTAAGATAAACTTATGATCTTCATACCTATTCATCTTCAAGTTACCATTCAAGTGGCTGTCACCACCATGCAGGTGCAAATGTATTGCTTTCCTCGCTTCCTAGCCCTGAATTCAACTCCATTAGTCTAATAGACTTTTCCTTCCAAATCCTCTTCCTATTTCCATTATACTATTTGGGCCCCTCAAGTCATTTACTAATCTTTTACCTGCCGTAACCACCTAACTTACTTAATAACATTGTATTTTCTTTGACCTGCCTCTAATCCTTTTTTTTTTTAATTTACAACCAAATTTTCAGTTTGCAAATCCCATCATCACCACCCACTTCAAAATCCTTCAAAGGTTTCCCATTGTTCCAAGGAAAGAACCTACTTCTTCACCAGGCTTTTAATCCCTATGCAGTGTCATTTTCCTCAGCTCTGTTTGCTCTAGCAATACTGTGCTTCATGTAGTCCTTCTAGGGTGAAAACTGACTCATCAAAACCAGGATTTCTGAGTTTAAAAAGCCTACCATTGGCAAACCGGGTTGTAAACTGACATCATCCCTGTCCCCCAAAATTTTCGATTATGTTGGTTCTTTTACTGGAAAAACTTTTCACTTCCCTTTTGCCTATTTCATACTAATTTTCTTTGATTATGGCACTTCCTTAGGGGAGTCTTTTCTGACCAGAGTTCTTCACTGAATTTTTACCACACTGTATGCTTTTTCATATTTTATACTTTGTTATGTTTCCTGCACTAGACTTTAACTCTTGAGTGTTCATTTTTGCTCTATTATAGTCCCTTTTCTGCTACACAATAGTATGTCTGGTGTGCAATTTATTGCATGTCAATAAAATGTAGAGGGGGCATAGTCTTTGCACTCAAGCTCACAATCTAGTAAGGAAACATGATTTATTACAATACAATGACATGGTACATGTACAGAATCCAGAAATTGCTGTTTGGAAAGGGACAAGGGCAACCTGACAGTGCAATTGTGTCAAGTCACTTATTTGTTCTTGAAGGTTTACTTAATACTACAGACAGACTCACAAGATGAATGGATTATATACATTTATGAGATATTTTTCCAATGTTGTGAAGAAATATGTAGCTGCAGTGTCAAGTGTCTGCTAGGAATGATAGGAGGCAATGTTGGGATTAGATTGTGAAGACTGATTAAAATGTGTATGCAAATACTTGGTATATTCAAATATATGTATTTAAAGCAGGTGAATGATATCACTCAATTTTAAGACTGAAGGGAGTCTATAGGATAAGATGTAGAGGAAATAGAGCCTAAAATAATGGGAATTCAGAAGAAAGGCTGATGACAACATATTAGTAAAATGGACAGTAAATTAAGGACTTAGGGAAAAAGAAGCAGTGATACAGAATCAATGAATCAATATATTTTGAGGGTAGTTTCACTGATGCAACTTTTTTTTTACCCTGTGCACTATGTTGTAAGTAGAATCTTTGTATCCATTTCAAAGCTTATTAGATTTTATACATAGTTCTTAACATCATTTCTAAGAACTTCCCATTTGAAATTTCTGTGATTCAAGAATTTTATCAGTAAAAAGTCCCAAATACAGTGGCCACAGAAAGGTGGATGAGCTATTGGTGAGTATCAGAATAGAGCTTAGAATTTCTTCATATCAAAAACGGGGAAACAGAGTCAGGCATGTGTAGATAAAAAAAAAAAAAAATTCTAGATAACTGACTCCTGTCCCCTGCCCAACACAGGGCACCACAGTTTCTCCCTTATAGTTTTTATGATTAGAAAACATACTGTAACTTTTTACTAGAAAGTGTTTTAGGATTTCACAGGTTCTATTTATACAGGACTTTGTGAAATTTTAGTATCCTATTAAGAAAGCTCTTTGTCTGCTTGGCAAGGACCTGGGGCATGAAGTAGTAGTTTGAGATTCTAAGATATTTTATACTGTCTTGATTGTTTTAGCAGCTCAAAAGAAAATGCTAGGCAGCAAGGACATAATTATGGAATTAGACTATATTGTTATCCACAACAGAAAAGCAAAAATTATTGTTTTTGTTTCCTATCTCATGCTATGGAAAATGATTCTCAATCTATCTTCAGTAAGGACCTCCAATGGAGCATATCAGCATTAAGGACAAAGGGCTGACTGAGGTTTTGTAAAAGTAAAATTCCTTCCAAAGAATATGAAATTTCCCACTAGGAAAATTAGAGACTAACAAAAACCCTCCAGGTTGATATTAATTTTCAGGGATTTTTGCAAGTCATGTGTTGAGATTATTAACTGTTAGTATACTGTTTTCAGTATACTACCAGCAGGTAGAAATATAAAAAATTTAAGCAAAATGAAATTGAGACTTATAACCATGTAGACAAATGATTAAAAATACTTTTGCGTTATTATCAATTGACTTTTCATAAACCAAATTGACAAGATTAGTTCAATTTTTTCATTTACTTGATCTTTCCGAACATTTTCAGTTATTCTAAAATTCTGTGGGATCATAAAGTATATTATGATTGTAACAGAAATACAAATCTAGGTTCAGTATTTTATTACAAATTTAGCAAATTTTTTTCTGATAAAAAAGGAGGCATTATACAACAGCAAGTCAGTAGTTTATAAAGGTTTGATATGTGCTTTTAGAAAACATAAAATAGATTAAATCCAAACAGTACTTCATTTTTATAAGACAGTGGGAAAACACCCCGCAGCTATAACTGAGGACTTTTATTATGCGAATCATTTGATAACAAAATTCTTTATCTGCCGTGGTTTTTCTAGGGCTTTTTTTACTGACCTCTCCAGAAATCCAAAAATGGAATTAGTCGGAGGTACAGAAAGTTCCTATCATTAAGGCATCTCTACTATATTTTACAAGCATTATTATTAAAGATAAGCTCTTAGTCCCTACTTTTAGGGAGTTTCAGAGATAAAAATTTGTATGATCTTGTTATTTCTCACAATCTAGCATTATACCTATATAATAGGAAAAGAAAAAAGGAGGCTGAGTACAGATCGTTTTGCAAACGCCAGTATTCTATCTTGTTTTACCATTCACTGATCGCAAACCTAGCATTTTATTGAGAAGACAATGCATACCTTTTACCTACTCCATTCCCAAAGGTGAACAATACACCCTTTCATGGCGGGATCAAATAATTGATTTATGTCTTGAGATCTTTTCGAAGGCTTTGAACCAAACTTTCAACATCTGGTGCACTAAAACTTGACCCGCCCCCCACCCCCGCGCGAAAAGAATTATTTTGAGACTAGTTACCATCAACTCATTTGACTTGGAAGTGGGCCTTTCCCCAAATCAAAAAAGAATGCGATTAGGACAGTTTTAAAATTAACTTCTAATTATTCAAGACTCATCTGTGGCGGGCGGGGGGGTTGTTTCATTAAGTGTTAAGAGAATTAACTTAAAAAAAAAAAAGTATTTTGAACGAGTGAAGAGGGACACCCTCAGGCTTGAGAAGACAGTGTTTCCTTAAGACACCCCTGAAAAGTTGTAGCCGAGGTCTGCAGTAACAGTTATGAAAGAAACCGTCAACTAAATTGCAGCATGTTAAACGGAGACAGTTACCAACGTCCCTCGAGTGACTTATTTGCTGCGCTCCGCGCCGCGCCCTCACCCCGCCCTCCGGGGAGGGCCTGAAAATGCTTCTAAAAGTTGTTTTCTGCACCGGGCAGCGGCTGCACAAAGTGAGTAATCGTCACAGGAAGTAGACAGCGCGGTCTCCACTTTCTCCCGGCGTCTCGGGAGCCCCGCCCGGGCCGGACCTCAGGCCCGGGGGCCGCAGCTGCAGGTCGCCAAGGCGCGCGAGGCGGCGGGAGGCGCCCACAGTTGCCCAACAGTTGGGTTCCCCGGCTGCCCGGGGTGACGGAGCAGCCCCCTCCCCTGCCCTCCGGACGGGCGCTCAGGCAGGGCCCGGGACCCGCGGGCGACGCGGAAGAGGCCCGGGCGACCGGACCGCACGCACGCCCCGTCCCCGCGCCTCCCCAGCGCGACCCGCCCGCCGGCTCCCGGCGCCCGGCAAAGTCGTCGGCATCTCCCGCTCCCACCCCCACCCCTCTCCGCGATCCCGTCTCAGTTTCTCCGCCGTGAGGTTCCCGTGCAGCCGTCCCGCGTGACAGCTGCCTCCACACCCGCACGCAGCGAGCCTGCAGCTCCCACTTCCCGGAATTCAACTCCGGGCCGCTCAGGGAGGGCGCCCGAGCGTGGAACTGCAGGCCACTACCGCGGCCAGAGTCCGGCGGCCTCCGCGCGGCCTGCGTGCGCGCTCCCATCAGTGCGCGCGCGCGCACCCTCGCTCTCCGCCCCGCCTCCACGCCAATCGCTTTCTCCTGCCGCCCCCAGGCTCCAAAACGTGGCCCCGCCCACCGCCCGGGAGCCCGCGAGAGGGGTTCGCCGTGCGCGCGCCCGCTCGCCCGCCCGCCCGCTTCGCGCACAGTGGGGAAGGGGAGCGAGCAGAGGAGCTTACGTCGCGCGGGAGGCGGAGGCGACCGCGACCTCGGTGGCGGCGGCGGCGAGGCGGCTACGACTGAGACGGTTGCGCTCTCCCTTTCCGCGTCATGGCGGCTCCCGGCGGCCGATAAGCGGCGGGAGCGGGAGCGTGCGCGCGGCGGCGGCGGCGGCGACGACGACGGCTGGTTACTTCTCGCTCTCGCTGCTCTCGCCGTTGGTGCTTCAATAATGAATTGATTGTTGGCTCCGCTCCGTGGGGGATCGCGCGTTGTCCGGGGCTTCCCCTTCCCCTCCGCGTCCTTCCCCGTCCCCTCCCCCTCACGGACGCCTGCTTCCCCCGCGACGCCTGGAGCCGGACGACTCGGCGGCGGCGGCGACCGCGGGCCCGGGCGCGGGGAGGCCGCCGACCCGAGCCGGCCCCCTCCGCCCCACGACGCCTGCGAGCCCGCGGGTAAGGAAGGGGGCGGCCGGCGGGTCAGGATGTGGCGGGGAGGCCGGGGCCGGCCGGGCGGAGGGCGGGGGCGGCGCGGTGCCCGGGCGGCGGCCCAGCGGCCGAGCGCCGGGCGCAGGCCGGGGCAGCGCGGCGAGGGCCGGCGCGGCGGACGGGCCGGGCGCGCAGGGGGCGTGTGAGCGGGGCGCGCAGGCCGCCCTGGCCGCAGCCTCGCGCCGGACGGGTGGGCGGCCGGGCGGCCGAGCCCGGGCCTCCTCGGCGTGGGCCCGGCGCGGCCGCGGGAGGAGCGCTCCGGGCGCCGGCGGCGGGCTCTCCCCGGCCGGGGCGCCGGTCCCGCCGCGCCTCGGGCTGCCAGCACGTGGGGAGGGGGAGGGGGCGGCGGCCCGGGCGAGCCCGGGAGGGCGCGGGGCGGGTCTGCGGGAAGTTTGAGGCGGGAAGAGAGACTTCGGGACCGGGATGGAGGCCCTGGGAGACTCGGGGAGGAAGGGGGGGTTGGTGCTGCGTCCAAGTAGGAGGCTGATTGGAGCAAAGCTGCGGTGAACTGATGAGGGAGGAGGAAGGTTTCCAGCCTCCTTTCGAGGACCGCTTCGGAAACTTAGTGGGAGCGGAGCAACTGCAAACAAGCTGGTCCTGCCAGGGGAGGCTCGTGGAAGTTGCACGGCTTGGGGACGAGGCATTGTTGAGACGCGTGAAAGGCAGGCGGGGGAGAGGTGCGTGCGCTTGGAGCTCACCGTTGCGGAAAGGCGCTCAGAGGACCCGAACTCGGAGGAGGATTAAAATGAGGGGTGAAAAGGAAGTTCCAGTGTACTGAGAAAGCCATTTTGAGAGGCCGAAGGAAGGTGAAAAAGAAAGAACGAAAAGAGGAATGAACTTTCAAGGAAGAGAGACGTTCAGGAAAGAGGCAGTTTGCTAGCGCGCCCCGCTTTTAAATACTTCATTGTTAAATGGTAAAGCTCTTGGGGCAGTTGGAATTAATATTTAACATTAGTTATAAATATTGCGTGCAGTAGTTTTCGGAGAACCAGTTCTTGTAAAGAGTCTGCTGGACCGTGGATCGTCTTTGGAGGCTTAAAATCCCTGCTCAGGTGCAGCGTACGCGGTGACTGAGTTGGCAGCAGCATGTTCTCCCCCCCCTAGCCCCCCTTTTGTGGAATGGAAATAATAGTAGGAGTGAATTCTCTTGCTGATGTTGGAGGACAGCTCTGCTCTCAGTCGCTGTCTCGGTACTTTCTGGCTGGGGAAGGATCTGACGTCTTCCCCCGCTTCTTCCTCTCCCTCCCCTGCCAGAGATCTCCTTTGTTTATTCGTGGATGGCTTGTAGGTGACTCTCCAGTGCAGTGCTGAAATCTTGAAAGATGGAAATGTTTTGTTTTGGTCCTTGATTTTTGCCCGGAGCCCTTACTTGAAAAAAACATAATAGTCTATATTCTATTACCATTGGGGAAAAAAAAAAAAAAGGAATCTTTTCAGGTCCAAACTAAATGTTATTTAACCTCATCACTTCACTGTGAGTTTACCTGGGAAAGAACGTGTATTTTGACCTGTACCGTTTTTGCTAAAATTGTATATGAAACCCTTTTATTTTCCTCTTGGTCTCCTGTGAGCATTTTCGAAACTTTCCCTCACTCAAGTATATGACGTTCTTGATAGGAAGTTAGGAATTAGGGCTTGAGAAAAGGTAATCTTTCCCCTTACTTCATTTGTTTCACCGAGAATCTATGAAGACTCCATTTGTTTCTTTGGGATGTATGTATATGTTACATTATACCATTGTATGGTAGTTTTTGTTTATAACATTTATCTATATTGCTACACAGTTGCAGTTAGCGTCTAAAAGTTTTATCACACCACAAATATTTTAATTTCTTCTCTCAAAAATAAGCAGTGGTGTGTTAAATTTTAGTAAGTTGCCAGGAATGTAGTTAATACCTTGGTATTTTAAGTAAAAGACTTCAACCCCTTTCTTAACATCTACAATCTAACTAGCTTTGGTAGATTTGTGCAAGTTCTAAAATAAACTTGTCTTTTTCTCTGCATGAAAATTTCTTACTTTCTTAATATATTTTTTTAGGTGAATCAAAAAGGGTGCCAGGGAACCTGTGAATGCAGAAGAAAATTCATCTGTGAATTTTTGATATTTAAGGAGGAGACAGTATTTATATTCATCTTTTAAACTGGGAAGATTTATATTTTTATTTTAAAACTTCTTGATATTTACAATGAATGGACACAGTGATGAAGAAAGTGTTAGAAACAGTAGTGGAGAATCAAGGTAAGCACTTTATTATCACATATAGATTGTGAATAGAATTGCAAACTTGATTCTTTTTTTAGTTTTCCTAATAGCAGCAGTGTTTTCATATTCTTCATCCTAGCTGTGCGGACAGTGAAAAGTTTTCAAATATTTAAAGCTTTGTTGATGATGCACATTTTAATTATTTTTCCATTGACGTGCATAAAGAATTTAAATATAGAAATTTCAGCTTACTTAAATCTGTCTGGGACTTTATATTGTTTGGGTTAATAATTGAAGAACAAGTTAAAAAAAAAGACATCTAAATCAATTTGGCTGTTGGTGTATTTCAAATAAAGGCAACACAAGTTTCCTTAGTCATCTTTTTTGGCATTTTTGGCTTTTATACCTATAATGTCCAGTATAATAGCCACTAGCCATTTGTGGCTATATAAGCTAGCCACAAGGTACTCAAAATTCAGTACTTCTTTATGTACTAGATACATTTTAGATGCTCAGTAGTAACATGTGGTAGGTGGCCGTGCTGATTAGGACATTATTAAAGTATTGCTGCATCTCCTTTTTTCCCTATTGCTTTTTCAAATTTGAATTTTAATTATTTATGAATGAGTTCTTACTTGGGCAAATAAAAGTTCTTTGCACAGAGGATATAGACAACAGCAGTAACCCATCTGAAGCTATTTTAACATAAGAAATCTATTCAAATACAAAGACTCTTTAAGTTCTTTGGAGTCCTTAATTTTGAGTTTTTTGCACATTAATAATACAATCCATGTAGTTTCATACACCTATACGTAGAGAGATCAGGAATATAGATTATAGTCGGTCTGATAAACTAATCCCAGCCACACTTCTTACTAGCTGTGTGAATTAGGACAAATTATTTAATGTTTGAGGTTATGATTTTTACACTTAAACCTGGATTACTGTATTTAGAGGGAAGAATCAAGTGAGAACCTACATGAAAGGAGCTAAAAATAGTTCCTGAAATAATGAGCACTCAATATTTGCTTGTTATCATGTTTTATGTAACATATTGTACTATGGAGAAATATAATGGACAAGAAATAGGCACGTTTTGGCAGTTAGGAGGGTTTCAGAAAAAAATACTGGTTAGAAAATGAAGCACTTAAAAAGAGTGATGGAGTAAACTTTATAGATATAGGTAGGGATTTTCTTCTAAGAAACAAACATTCCCATAAATGATATTAATAGGGAGTGATGAAAGGAGAAATAATGCTTTGCTTCTAAAATAAATATACATTGTAAAGCGTTTTAAGTTAAATTTTATTTGTACTGGCTAGAATTTTAAAATACATTTTTGCTTCATATTTTTTTATTCCTTTGTGAGAGTTTATGAAATAGCATTAAGCAAGAAGTCACTTGGCATTTTTGGTTGTTACAAGTAGCTTTCTAATAAAAATGCCTTTTTTTTTTTTTTTTTAATGCTTTCCATGTGGAAAGTTCTCTATATCCATTGACTGAAAGGAAGAATAATGCACAGGAAAATGTCTCTTTGGCTGTCCTGTAACTGACAATTTGAAACTATTTACTAAGAAATGTGGGTCAGGATGCACCTGTACAACAGTTTCAGCTCAGCATAAAGTTTATTATCTAACTGAAGTTAAACTTTGTAAAGATGCTGTTGGAAGATTGTAATGCATCAGTTTCTAGTTGTGTGTGTTGATGATTTGCAACCAAGTTTTTCAGTCCTGATTAGATCTTTTTTCTTAGGATGATTTACTGCACAAATAGATTTATGGGTAAAGGTCAGTAATATATAGTCACATGATGCTAATTTTTAGATGATTGACATCTGCTTAATATTCAGAAGAATATGGTTATATAATTTTCAGTAATCTATACATATTTGAGATTTTACTTGAATCACTTTCATTAGTCTTCCTATGTTACGTTTTTGAAAAACTCTTAAGTTAGCACAAGTAATAATTGGGAGAAATTGTTGATGATAGGCTATAATAGTCTGAACTGTGTGTAATTTATCTATAGCTGACAACTGAGCTTTGTTGACATGATTCTTAGAATACTTAATTGTGCTTTTTATAGTAGTAACAATGTTTGACTTACTATATTAACATGTCTTAATACATACATATATTAAGTAAATAGAACACTCTGTTTGCTTAAAGGAGGTTTTGCATATCAATTTCCTTGGCTTCATGTTTTATATTTTGAGAATTTTTGGATCTCAACTTTTGCTGTTTGGGGGAAGTAGTGGTGGTGTACAGTGAGTAGGAGATGGGATCAATGGAAATGTTCTAAATGAAAATCCTTTTTTTAGAAATGTGTGGTCTTTAAAATTAAATTGAACTCAGGCCACGTTTTTCACCATATATCTGTTAGTGCCCTGTTGCATATCATTATGTCATACCATTTTTGGAAACATTGCAATTAAGTATACAGTTACCAGAAAGATTTCTTACTATCAAAATCAGTTTATTTTGCTAAATAAATTTGAACAATTTTTAAAGGCAATGCCAGTTACAGTTGTGCTTTTTATTGTACATTATCTACATTTACATAATGTAATGTAATTTATTGTACATTTACATTATTGTACATTGTACATTTACATTATCTCAGAGTTTTAGAAAAAGTCCATTTTTAAGTTTTAGAAGTTTATACTGAGAAGTATTTTAAAGGGTACAAGAATGTGAAATCAGAGCAGAATGGCTAGAAATTGCTGACTGAAGGAAGCTGCCTTGAATTTTGTATAAGGCTACTAACTGCAGAAAGTATGGCTCTTACATCTTTTTCATTGTTGTTGTTTGTCAGTTCAATATGTGCTTTCTTTGTCTTTTATTCCATTTTTCATTTCTCAGATCTGTGTATACTACTGAATCTAATGATAGTACCAGTTCCTTTTTCTTTGGAAACTTAATAAATTGTTAAGTAGGAACCTTTGTAATACCTTTGTAATAGCTTACTCTCTCCAAATAGAATTTACCAAATTAAAATTTTCATATAATTTTAGTATTGTTGTCTGAGTACTGTATTTAGATTTCAACAGGAAAGGTTAAGAAAATTGTCTGTGACTTAATTTCAAGGGCATTACTATTTATTTTTTTTAATTTTATTTTCACATTGTTCTCTTTTTTTTTTTTTTTGGTGGGACCCTTGCCGGCGCCCGGGGAACGAACTAGCGCTGCAGAGGCTGCAGGCAGCCTCGCAGCCCAGTGCTCAACCGCTGTGCCACCAGGGGAGGCCCTTCACTTTGTTCATTTTTGTATAATGTTTGATTATTTCCCCTCAGGTGTAATTCTCATAAAATTCCCACTCCCAAATTACCCATGAACTGTCACTGTAGTCTCTTTTGTGTTCTTCCCTCCCCTTTTGACTCCTTCCTTCCCCCTCCCCTGTAGTATCTCTCAGTTCTAGAGTTTGCCTGCAAATATTTGCCTTTTTTTCCCTGACCCCTTGTTCGATTTCCCTGTATTCCTCCTATAAGTGAAACCATCTGCTGTTTTTTCTTTTTTCTTCTGACTTCAGTGAGCATTATTCCTTCCAGCTTCATCTATGTTGCTGTGAATGGCATGAATTTATCTTTTTTGATTGCTGAGTAGTAGTCCGTTGTGTATATATGCCACATCTTCTTGATCCAGCCATCTGTTTTTGGGCATTTAGGTTGTTTCCATAGAATAACTATTGTAAATAATGCTGCAACGAACATGGTGCAGCTTTCTTTTTGAATTAATGTTTTTGTGTCCTTTGGGTAGATTCCTAGGAGTGGAATTGTTGGGTCCTATGGTAGATCCATTTTTAGTAATTTGAGGCTCCTCCACACAGCTTTCCATAGTAGTTGGACCAGTTCACATTCCCACCAACAATGTAAAAGGGTTCCTTTTTCTCCAGATCCTCACCAGCATTTGTTATTGTTAGTTGTTTTAATGTGGGCCATTCTTACTGGTGTGGTTTTGATTTGCATTTCCCTGATTATAAGTGATGTTTAACATTTTTTCTTGTGTGTGTTGATCATCTGCATTTCTTCTTTGGAGAAGTTTCTTTTTAGCTCTTCTGCCCACTTTTTCACTGAATTCTTTATTTTTGTTGAGTTGTGTAAGCTCTTTGTAGATCTTTGATATAAGTCCCCTATTAGTTGTGTGGAGTGCAAATATTTTCTCCCAATGTATAGGGTGTCTCTTCGTCTTGGTTATGGACTCTTTCGCTGTACAGAAAGAAACTTGATAATGAAGTTGTCCCTTTTTTATAATGCTGAAGTAGTTTTGAAGGCTGGTGGATTATATCTGTACAGTTCTGTGTTTAAATATAAGAGCATTTCTTTGTGCTTAGTAGGTGGATAACACTTTTACGTGGAAAAATTTGAAAATATAAAGAAGTAGAAAAGTTGCAGTTGTGGTCCTTGGATCTCAGCAATGGCATCACCTAGGAATTCGGCAGAAATGTACAACTTTGCAGCTCACCCCAGACTAACTAAATCAAAGTCTTCATTTTAATAAGATTACCAAGTGATTCATAGTGATATTAAATGTATACAAATGTATATGAGTCTATTTGCCTGGTATCAATAAGCACCTTGTCAGGTGTTTTGGGTTTTGTTTTGATGTGATTACATGTTCTTGTTATTTTCTGGGATTCCACAAATAATGATATCCTGGATCCTATCAGCAAAAGTTTGTGCAAAATTCATTTCTCTAAGAGTAATAATTATGGCAATCAGTAGTTTCTGAATTCATACTCTAACTGAACCAGGCATGGAACACATAGTGCATTGTACATTTAATGAATTTTCACAGTATATCCTCACAAAACTCCTGTGATGTATGCAGTATTATGGTTAACAGAAGGGGAAACAAGGTTTATAGCCATTTAAAAAAAATTTTTTTTTCTTGTGAATAACCAAAATCCAGTCTTTACTTGAATTTTATAGTTTTTGTTTTTTTTTTTCCTTTAATGTCTTTCTGTTCCAGTATTCAGTCCAGAGCACCATGTTGCATTTAATTGTCAAGTCTCCCAAGTGTTCTCTGGACTGTTGAGAGTTTCTAATTCTTTCCTTGTTTTCCTTAGTAGTCTTGTTTTCCTTAGTAGTCTTAGTTATCCTGTAGAAAGTCCTCCAACTTGGATTCGTATGGATATTTTTAGGATCAACTGGGGTTATCAATTTTTATAAAGATTATCAGAAGTGCGGTACTTTCCTAATTCTGTCATATCCACATGACATTCCTGATGTTATCTTTAATCACTTGGCTGTGATAATATTTGCTAGGATTCTCCACTGTAAACTTACTGTTTTTCTCATTCCATACTAAATACTGTATTGGAAACAAGTCTCTGTGTCTATCCCTTACTCTAAGTGGGTAGGGGTTGAGCTAGAAATTAAGTTCTCTCTCTTCTTGAGAGTATATTTATGTATTAAATAGAATTACTTTATAAAGAAGTTATTTTGCCCTCATTTATTCCCTTAAGCATGTCCTTATGTTTACATAGTTTATATTTTGGGATGTAATCCACTAAGTTATTTCTTTTGTTGCTCACATTTTTCTTCCTTATCCATTGGGGTCTCTCAAGCTGACTTCTGTTGTCTTTTTCCGCACACCTATCCTTTTGCCCTAGAGTCAGCTGTTTCTTTAAAAAGCCCTGGTTCTATTTGTTAAGGAAAAGGATATTAGAAACCAGGCTTGTTGCTACTAAGCTGTCACTGCATCTAGACCCTCAGTAGACCAAGCAGATAGAGCTAGGTAATATATGTGTATATATTAAATCTTGTCTATTTCCAAACCTGTAGTTGTTTCTGTCCATCTGTATGTGTATTAAGATAAGCATGAGTTTATATTGATGTCTTCAACTTCAGCCCTCTACTACAGCATTCATTCTAACCTTCCTTTCTTGCTCTTTTAATTTCTATCTCCAGCAGTGACTAATCTGAGTCCCTGCTCCAACCCCAACTCCCCAATTCACCATCCATACACTTCAATCTCAATATACAAGTTTAAGATTTATTTATTTATGTATATAAGAGCTGGGGTGCAGGCCAGAGATGTGGGGGTGGTGAGAGGATTCACCAGAGACAGAATGGGAAGAGAAGAGGCAGGCAGACTAAAATACACTGCTGAGGGGAGCAGCTGACGAGACAGGAGATGTCTGCCTTGCCATGTAGGTTGCTCCTTGGCTGGCTGGGGATCGAACACATGCTGCCCAGGCTGCGGATTGCTTCATAGTGCGGTGCTTTCACCCCTTGCACCACCAGGGAGGCCCAATACTGTGTTGTTGTTGTTTTTTTAATTTACCAATCCAATTATATTTTACCTTACAGTTTCTAGTCAGAATACTGCTTTTCAGAGCTACTCAAGCTATTATCTTTTCATTCCACACCGTTCTTTGTAGTTAGACCATGAATTTGTAATAAAGTTAGATTCATTTGTTACAGTATGCATTCTATCCTTGGTACCTCAGTACAGTGTTTCGTTTTTAAATTTGCATTTCAGGGCCTCCCCGGTGGGTTGAGCGCTGGGTTGCGAAGCTGCCTGCAGCCTCTGCAGCGCCGGTTCAATCCCCGGCTGCTCCCCGGCCACCGGAGGAGGGTCCCACATGGCGCGCAGACCTCTCCTGCCGCCCTCTGCTCCCCACTCTGGCTCTGGTGAATTCTCTCACCCTCCCGCGCTTCTGACTGTACCCAATGCCTGTATGTATAAATAAATAAATAAATCTTTATAAAAAAATTTGCATTTCATACATCAGAATTTTCATTTTAAGAAATGCAGATGATTTGTGTGCATATTAAATTCATATGTGTATATATGAACTTATTCACAGTATCTTGCCAATATTGAAAATTATAAAATAAACCTGAAGAGAGATTATTATAATCCAGAGATGATAATGGAATAGCCAGGTTTAAACACACAATCAAATAAATATACTCAAATTCATGGACCCCTATAGGTACGCATGAAGAAAAAGGAATTAGGCAAATTATTGGAATAATGTATATGGGCTTTGTGGGAAATTTTAATGAAACTCCTTAACTTTTGCTATTTTTTTTTTTTTAAGATTTATTTATATGAGAGCTGGGGTACATGCTAGTTGCGCGGGAGGGTGAGAGGATTCACTAGAGACGGAGCAGGGAACAGAACAGGAAGACTGATGAAATATACTGCTGAGGGGAGCAGCGGGCAAGACAGGAGAGGTCTGCTTGCCATGTGGGTTGCTCCACGGCCAGCGGGGATCGAACCAGCGCTGTAGAGGCTGTGGACAGCTTCACAACATTGCGCTCAACTGTCTGCGCCACCAAGGAGGCCCAACTTTTGCTATTTTAATGATGAAAAATGATATAGTTTGGTGAAACAGAAAGAATAGCAAATGGTATGTATTCAGAAGTGTGATGGAGAGAAAGGTTTTTACAAAGACATGGTCCCCCAATAAAGAAGTGTAAAACCTTTAATGAAGAAAATGTTTTGGACATCCTAGTGTTGCAGTTTTGCAGAGTTAAAAAAAACCTCTGTTGAAAGTCTTTCAAAAATTCTAAGGACATACTATTTAGTGTTTTGCTAAGGTTTTCTATGCTGGAGTTTTTCTGTGGTTTAGTCCTAAGTGGAGAAAGTTAAAAAAAAGGAAGTATAGTTGAATGCATTTTTAGGTACCCAGGGGAGTATATTAACCATGTGAATGCACTGATCAGAACTAATGGTTTTAAGGAGAGACTGGGAAATACTGCTTGAGAATCAAGTTCTGTTCATGAGCGACTGAGAAGGTTGATGTTTGTAATTAAAAGTATACTATCACTGTGATATGAGGTGTCTGCTTAGTCAGAAGTCAGCTGCATTTGAAAGTTTCTTGGTGTGGATCAGTTAACTGGAGATCTAAGTTATCATTGAGATTAAAACACACAGACATGCAAAGTTCAGGCTTGACAGTACAGACTTTTGGATTCCAAAGTTACATGTCTCTCAGAGCTGAAACATAAGGCACAAAAATAATAGGCCCTCTTTGGTTAATGTAAACCATTCCATTAATTCGCATCACTCCTGTTGTTGCTTTCAGAAATATAGCTCTTTATCCTAAATAATTACTTCACATGATTGAGCTACTACTATGTGTTGTAGAAACCATGAAATACTAAAATTATTTTCTAAAGCCTAAAATATTTATAGTACCAGGTGGATATGGTAAGTGTGGATAGTCTGTGACAGGACAAAGGTAGGAAAATGGTAAGTTTGATCAAAAGACAAATGATTTATTTCCAGGAATCAAGCCCAATTATCAGAATAAAGTTCTGGGTTTTGTTTGTTTGTTTGTTTGTTTTTTGTTTTTTTTTTGAGGGGGAGATCATTTAAAACCAACATAAGCTTAAATTTTATGTGCTTTAAACCCTCAGTTAGTGTGACTTATGATTTATTTTGACAGACTTAGGGAAGAAGCAGAGAGTAATTTTTATACTAGGGAAAAATGATGTTAGAAGGCAATTAAGTACTGCGCTGAAGTGTTTTTATGTAGAGGACTGGGGCCATTGGAGAAGAGTGATGTTATACCTAAATTCCCTCCAAAAAGACTATTTTTGTTAGTGTGCTTGAGAGGTATTATTGCCATTTTGTTCACTTACTACAATATTCTTAGTTCTGTGTGACTAAATCCTGAATTATATCAGTTAAAAAAAATTATATCAGTTAAAAAAGGTGTGATCAGAAGGAAGTTTTATAAGAATTACAGTTAACTATATATATATGAGTACTAAAAGTATTTGTTTTAGTGTGTATATCAAAGAAGTGATCCCATTGTGCAGTAATTTGTTTTAGTCATACTATGTACTATGTTGATTATTTCAGGATTATTTTATTCTTAGGTATAGCACATTTCCATGGGTATATGCAGACTAATGAAATGCCACATTACAAATAATTTTTGTTAGAAAGTAGTGCATATAATGCTGGGAACCTTTTTTTTTGGCTGCAGTATTCATTAATTTGAAAGTATATAAAAATTTAAGATTTTTTAAGAAGGCAAATCTTTAAGATAGGTAATATCATTAAAATTGAACTATAAAAGTTGATATTTGTGTTAACTTAAAAATTATTACAGATAATTTCAACCATATACAAGAGTAGCAACAATAGTAAAATGAGTTGCCGTGTATACATCATCTAGCTTCAACATAGTTCATTTCATAGCCAATCTCTAAATCCTGTCTCTAATTCCTTCCATTTGACTGTTTTGATACAGTATATAATGTCCACATATGTTAGATTTCTGCATGATAGATAATATTAACAAGGAAAAGATGGAGCCTGCCCTAATTGTTACATAAAAATTATAGAATAGCAAATTTCAAACTATTAAATGGCTTCAGATGTATACACTGACTTACTTCGCATCTGATTCCCAAATAATTATTTGAGAAACTTAGAGTTTATTATCTTTACCCTAGATTCAATATGACTAACCCAAACAGCCGTCTTTGAAATTAGTCACACTAAATGTTACCCATCCTAGCATCTATCAGTTTTATTCTCATTTATTCATTCAGAGATTATGAGGTGATAGAATCATACTGTACTTGTACTTTAAGAAGGGTTTATTTTATAATAGAATTTTGTTATGGATTGGTGAGTTAGAATGCTAAAAGAAACCATCAATTTATGGCCTACCTGGTGGCGCAGGTGGTTGAGCACAGCGCTGTGGAGCTGTCTGCCGCCTCTGCAGTGCGGGTTCGATCCCAGTGCAGATTCGACCCACATGATGCAGCAGGCCTCTCTTGTCTCGCCCGCTGTACCCCTCAGCAGTGTATTTCACTCAGTCTGCCTATTCTGTTTCCTGCTCTGTCTCTGGTGATAACTCTCACCCTCCCACACATCTGGCCTGTACCCTGGTTCTTATATAAATAAATAAATCTTAAAAAAAAAAAAAAAGAAACCATTGATTTAGTGCATAGCAAAGTAATAGCAGTAACTGGTGTTCAGAACCAGACAGGTCGAAAGATATTTCTGAATTATCTCAAATATTTGATGCTTATTTTCTCATAGTAAAAGATAAAGTAGATAACAAATTTTAGTGCACTGTAATTTTATAGAATTTAAAGGTAGATTTGATTTTAGTTATCATCTAACCCAAACCCATCCTCATTTTCTAAAGGACTTATTCTAGGATAATATATTTTAAATAAGTGAGTTGCAGCATGTTGGGGGATCATAATTAAAATTTTTTAGTGAGAAAGAATAATGTGAACTAGAATAGAAAATAGTGTTCCTTCTGTAGAGTAATATTTCATCAGACCTTTAGTTGCTTAATTCCCCTGTACCTCTGTGTGTGTGTTTGTACACTGTATCACGATGTAAAATGTATTATATATGTTTTGTCCCAAAAGTTTGAAAGCCATTGCCTTTTTTTTTTTTTTTTTAAGATTGATTTATTTTTATACAAGAGCTGGGGTATAGGCCAGAGGCATGGGAGGGTGAGAGGATTCACCAGAGACAGTGGGGAGCGGAACAGGCAGACGACTGAAATACACTGCTGAGGGGAGCAGGGGGCATGACAGGAGAGGTCTGCTGTGCCATGTGGGAATCTCCCTGGCCATTCAGGAATCGAACCGGCGCTGCAGAGTCTGTGGACAGCTTCACAGCGCTGTGCTCAACCCACTGCGCCACTGGGGAGGCCTGAAAGCCATTGCCTTTGACGACTAATTCATTTTTTAAATTTTAATTATTTACTCAGTACCTACTAATTTCCAGATTGCTGCTCTAGACTTGTTGAAGTGGATAATGGTCTACAAAAATAACTAAATTAAAGGTCCCACTTAAATAATTCCAGAACCTAGTTAGGAGAATACATGTTAAAAAACAACTGTAAGTATTGTGAGGGGATTATTAATAGCGCATTAACAAAATGTTGTGAACACAAGGACTAGAACAATGTCATTTGTGGGGGACATTGGAGAAGGTTACATAAAATGTATTTTTGAACAATTTAAAGAGCGGAAATTTTTATTAGTTGATTCAGAGGACTCCTTCATTGTAGTTTCTAATATACCTATTTTACCTAATAAGCATGTAATAGCATGTACTGAACTCTTTAAAAATCTTTAAAAAAAGCTTTACCTCTGCTTCTACCTATAGTCCCTCAATCATGAAATGATCCATCTTTAGTATCTTTGATTGTTTAAAGTGTTTCTTTTTCCTGTGAAATTTTGTCCCTAGTAGAAATCCTTGCTCAGTACTTGTTAATAAGCAGTTGGGGCCTCCCTGGTGGCGCAAGGGGTTAAGACACAGAACTATGAAGCTATCCGCAGCCACTGCAGCACAGGTTCCATCTCTGGCCAGGAAGGTGACCCACATGGCGCAGCAGACCTCTCCTGACTCATCCATTGCTTCCCTCAGCAGTGTATTTCAGTCTGCCTGTTCTGCTCCCCACTCTGTCTGGTTAATATTTTCACACACGCCCCCCCCCCCCATCTCTGACCTACACTCCAGCTCTTGTATGCATAAATAAATAAATCTTAAAAAATAAACAAGCAGTTGGATACAAATTATATATGTACAAAATCAGTCCTTTCAAAAATGCATTTATTGCACAAAAAATATTATAGCATATTGGAGAAACAGTTAAGATGCTATGTTAGAGACCCCAAAACACAGGAACTCAAATATATTTCTTTTTTGCTCTCAAGTTCATGGGCTTTATCCTTTGAGGTTGTTGAGGCACTCTGGCTAATGGGACAGTTTTGTGTTCCTTAACATATGACTTCTATTGCTTCAGTTGCTGCTACTTCCAGCTATCAGGAAGAAGGTGGGAATGAGGAGGATTTTAAGGCAAGCCTCTTTATTTTTAAGGCTATGACATTGAAATCCCAGATCACTTCTAACCGTATCCTTTTGCCCAAAACTGTTCACATGGCCATATCTACTTGAAAGAGATACTGGGAAATCTAATCTGTGCCAGTAAAAACTGGAGGAATAGTTATGTAATACCCAATGGCTAACAAAGAAAATGGATACTGGGTGGGTAAGGAGGGGCAAGTAAACAATGAATAATAGCTTTTTCTGCCATAACAATAAAGTACCATTTTAAAATTACTCCTTATCCTAAGAAATTAGTTATTTTAATTATTTGAATTTCCTTTAAGTTGTTCATAGGTATTTGTAATTTCTATGTTTGCAACCGTGGTATTGTTATTTGTTTCTTCACTTAGACTTGTCTGAACCTCAGTTTATTTTTATATGAAAATCATGGGATTAAATGAGAGCCCAGTCTGCCACGTAGCATCAGTTAGTAATCCTTATATCTCCCCTTTTTTGTTAAACAGTTTGTATACTAATATATACAAATAGTATAGTCTCAAGTTTTATTCACAAACATTAACTATGCTTGCAGTTATGATCTTCTGAAAAATACCTAAATCAAACTTTGAAGTAATGATTCTGATCTTGAACTCAGGAGAAAGATGAATAGTTTTTTATTTCTAATTGTTATCAATATTGAACTTTACCATGTGTTGTACTGCATGGTTTACATCTCTTTTAAAATTCATAGTGATCTGTAAGTATGTTTATATGACAAAAAATTTAGATGAGACTTCCTGAGACTCACTGGGTTTATGGATATAAATACAATTGCAATGAGAATGGCTGGAAAGGAGATAATTTAGGGTTGCACTTCAGAACACCATCATGTTAACCCTGAATTTCCCCCACTTGTTTCTGTCAAAAAAATTCTTTCAGACACTCCTCCAAAGAGATCCTTTTGTGGCTTTGACACAAGTAGTGGTTAAGGGGGAAGTGAGCAAGGCGTAATGTTAGAATTTAATGTAGTATGCTTGTTCTTTAGGATAGTAAATACAGTTGTTTGTGTATGTAATTATTCTTTGTTGGGTACACAGTCCTCTTATAATATTTTTGTGGAAAATCAGTTTACTTTCCATCAGTGATCTTATAGCACCTCTCATCCACCTTCCTGGAGTCTAATTCATCTAAAATACTACTGTCATTTAGGAAAGAAAAAGTAGGGAAATGATACACTAGAGTGAAAATCTTTATGTATTGACAAAAGAAATAAACGAACTAATGAGAAACCATCACTCTAAATTTTTGATACAGGTTGTCTAATTGCAGACAGTATTCAAAGACACACGAACAGTCCTTTTTTATTTTTCTTTAGTGTTGCTGTATTGAAGTGTTCTTTTCACTTCAAAAGGGAACTCAAAGCTGGTGCAGTAAAGGAGCAGTGTGTTCTAAGTAAGCATGCAGCACAGGAGATACTTGGAGAGACACTGGCCCTTAGGAGAGGAGGCTGGAACTGGGATTTGGAACTTAGTATTTGGCTGTGGAATGGAATTAAGACTCCTTAAATCTGGTCCTTGGAAGGGTTGCCTCTTTGAAAAGCCACTAAGGGTATTTTGTAGTAAAGATGAAATGGGATAACCTGTGAAAATATTTTGAAAGCTATGAAGAACTTTATGATATGAATTTTATCTTAGCTAAAATATAAATGAAAGTTGCCCATGTATAAGACATTTGTTTCAGGGAGTTGACTGGTGAGTTCGAGATCATACGCATTATTGAAAGGAACCAGGGTTACTTGGAGAATTTGACCATTTGGGGAAGTGGACCTAGTGTTTCCAGATTTTCTAATCCTTCAAAAGAAACTGCTTCTTAAAATTATTTCCCCCCCAAACAATTTTAAATTAGATAACTTGGAGGAAAAATAAACCCAAAAGAAGAAAAGTAGAGGTACAGAAATCAGTAGGAGAATATGAGAAAATGTGTTGGCTTATGGTGCTTTTGAGTAAAACCAAACAGAACTATCTCCTTGGAAGCTGTACTACCTAATACCATTTATTAATTCACAAATATATTTTCGTTGTCTGTCAGATACAGTACGAGAAAGTAGAGGGCACAATTGTGAATAAAACCATACACTCATACTAGCTTATTTTAAACAAGTGCCAGACACTGTGCTAGTTGTCTTATACGTGAGGAGATCTAAAAAAAAAAAAAAGAAAAGCACAACTTGAGAGAATGAGTAGAATAGTTGCATGCTAGGGAAGAAGGTGGGCTGGAGATTAACATGTTTTGCAGGTAGGGAGAAAGCATGGCACATTCACAGATTGAAGGAAGTTAGTGATGGGATACAGAATAGAGAGAGAATGATTTTAAGAAGTTGGAGAGGTAGGTAGAAATCAGATGTTAGTCATTTTATCTCAAGAACAAAGGTAAGCCATTAAAACCCTCAAGATAAGCTTGAGTGTAGCTTTACCACAGGATATGGCATGGGATTCAGGCATATGTAATGTAAAGGTTGAGTGATAATGGTGATCTTGAAGTGTTAGAGTCATTTTTGTAAATTAATCCACAGGAACAGAATTATAACATTTTGGTCATATAGAACTGATAAGCAGGTGTGAACTATTGAAAATTACTAGTTACTAAAAATTTAAATTGAGAAAACAATTTAAAAATGAATTTCTTGTCTTCTATTAAACAGGCATGGGTTTTTTTGGTTTGTTTTTGGTCACATTATTAAAAATATTGATTTAAAATAACCTTAGGAATATTGGGGGGGGGAAATACTGGACTTTTTGGTAAAAGAACTTGTGCAATCATGTATTTTGAGTAGTTTCCTTGTCTTATTCTCCTAACAGCTGCAAATTTAAGGGAAAACCAGAGGGCCAAAAAAGGGAGTCCCTCTTAGCTGAATCGGTCCCCATTGTACAACATTCTGGGAAGTAATACCTAACATTTCTCCTTAGGTCTCTTTTGTTGGAACTTAAGCTAGTAGCCCCACTTAACTGCAGGGAGTTTGTGTTGTGCAGTCTTCTACTGGGTGACCATAACTTTGGGATTTCTGCTACTAAGAATGATGATGTGCTAAGTTAGATAACTAGCAATTTTTTTTTTTTTTTAAGATTTATTTTTACTTATTTATTTATTTATACAAGTACTGGGTACAGTCAGAAGCGCGGGAGGGTGAGAGAATTCACCAGAGCCAGAGCGGGGCACAGAGCAGGCAGAAGGACCGAAGTACGCTGCTGAGGGGAGCAGCGGGCGGCAGAAAAGGTCTGTGCGCCATGTGGGACCCTCCTCCGGTGGCCGGGGATCGAACCGGCACTGCAGAGGCTGCAGGCAGCTTCGCAACCCAGCGCTCAACCGCTGCGCCACCGGGGAGGCCCAGTAACTACCAATTTTTTAGGCAGCTGTTGTATATGTAGTTGGTCTTTAATTTCCTTTATTTAATATTTTTGCATTTTAGGTTTTCTAAGGAAGTTTTGTGTTTTTTTTTTTGTAGATTGGTTATTTTATAGACTGATTGCATATTTGTTTTTCATGCTAGTGAATGTTTACTTCCTTTTTTAAAAAATATTTATTTATGCATATAAGGACTGGGGTACGGGCCAGAGGGGTGTGTGTGTGGGGGGGTGAGGATTCACCAGAGACAGAGTGGGGAGCAGAACAGGCAGGTTAACTGAAATACACTGCTGCGGGGAGCAGCGGGCAAGCCAGGACAGGTCTGCTGCACCACGTGGGTAGTTCCCTGGCCCGGGGATCGAACTCATGCAGCAGTGTGGATAGCTTAATAGTTTGCATCCTAACCCCTTGCGCCACCAGGGAGGCCCTGCTTCCCTTTTATATTCATTTGGCTTCTTTGACTTTTGAATTTCCTTATCTTTGTGTCTTAAACTACTTGCACATGAGAGTTTACAGTATTGATTATTAATGGTAAAAGTTTATGGCATTGTAAAATTGCTCTCATATAATTAAAAATAAAAATGATATTTCTTACTGATTTATTGAAATTTAAAATTACAGGAAATTTGCAAAAATAGTATTAAGAACTTCTTCATATATCTTGCCCATATTTACTAATTTTTAAATTTTGCCCCTTTTCCATTTTTTCTCTGTAGCTACGTATTTATGTGCATCATATGTATATAATGCTTATTTTTCCTGAGTGAAAAAAAATGCAAAACCATACTTTGTATATTAAAACTTTAATACCTGTTTTTAACAAACCATGGTATTCCTATACACACACATATATGGTTTTATATAGTTATTAAATTGAAGCGTTTATGTTGATATGATACTTAAGACCTTTAGCTGTATTCTATTTTGGTCAGTCATTTCAATCACCTTTCATTGCAGTTTTCAGCATTAGACCACATTGCATTTAGCTATCAAGATTTTTAATCTCCTTTAATCTGAAAGTTCCCTTTCCTTTGTCTTTTATGACTTCAGCATATTGAAAGCTATAGGCTAGTTAATTTTTAGAACATATTTCTCAATTTGGGTTTGTGTTATGTTGGCTTACGTTTAAATCTAAGTTATTCATTCTCTATCTTGTGTATTACTGACTGGAGTACTGTGATAGGTTTTTATCAGAGGCAGTGTGTCAGGAAGTTCATGGTGTTTGTTCCTATTTATATCAGGTTTTGATCATCAGGACAAGGTGGTGTCTGATTTTTTTCCCCTACATTGTAGTTTCTAATATTATACCTATTTTACCTAATAAGCAGTTTGTGAGAAGATACTCAGAAACTGCAAATATTTTACTCATCAAATTCTCCCACTAGAATTAGAATCTGTTGATGATTTTTCCCCAAACCAATATTTTCTATGATGATTGCAAAAATAGTAATTTTCTAACACTACCCTACCCTTCCACAATTACCAGTTGGCATTCAGAGAGCCTTCTCCCCTGTCTATCGATGAAGACAGAAGTGTTTTCAGGATGGTCTTGAGGATTCCTGTTTTATTGCTAGGTAATAATCCTTTACTGTCTGTTTTAATGCTCAGATTAGATTTGGCCACTGGAAATACTTTTAAGTTGACTCCTGGGTTCATTTTTTTTGGGCTATTATTTTGACATGTCCTTTTTTCTTTTTTTTTTAAAGCCTTTTTTTTTTTTTTTTTAATCATTCATCTTCTCCTGCCCCTGTCCCAGCCTTAGAATCTGCCATTTCTTAAAGGAGCCCTAGTTAAGCTAAGTGTTGAGTAGACCTAGAAATCAAGATCTGAGTGTAGGTGATTATAAAAATTTCAAAAGGATATACTTACATTAGGTAATAATAAATAGCAAATCAGAAGATTCATTTCTATATATAAGAAGAGGTATCCAAGGGGCCATTTTTTAATTTCATTTTATAGTATGAAAGGACCAGAAACAAAGCATATTCATCTTTGAGGGGTAAGTTAAAACTGCAGTGTAGCTACATAATGGAAGCAGGTCTGTCTGCAAAATGGAATATATGCAATTGCATCAAGGAATGGTAAATATATCGTCAGTGGCATGGTCTTCGGGATACATGGGTGTTTACTATGCTATTGATATGAGTGTAAAATGTGTTAACTTGGGAAAGGTATATAAATGTATTATTCATAATTTTGTTATATTGAAAATGGGAACATTTTGAAACTTTAAATGTAATTACTATAGGGAGCGAGAGGAGATAGTATATAGTAGAGAAAGATGGAAGCTGGACATCTTACTGTAGTTCCAAAGTTGGACCAAGTAAATAATAAAGTAACATTAAGTCAAAATGAATATAAAGCCATCCCTAAAAATGAAAAAAAGCAAATGACTCTTAATTATATCAAATTGATGGCCATACAGAAATTTATGGGAGTGAATATTCTTGATGAATATAAAGCATTATAAAGACCTCTTAACATTTACTGGTCATATTGTTAATAGAAGTAGTATTATTTTGAAACAATTACATGTGATCTAAGGTAAAGCAAATAATTGTATTAGTGTGATTTGGAACCAAGAAACTCAACCCAAATGATGTTTAGATATATAATCAAAGAAGTAAAATAACTTAAGAACGTGAATTGGAAGTACTAGCATAAATTCATTTGATGTCTTTCCTTTAAAAAGGTACAATCTGGAGCTCATTCCAATAAAAGTAAAAAACAATGACCAATACAGTAGTAGTATGCACACTGGATTGCAGTTTAATTTCAGATTTAAATAGAAGCATTAGAAAGAGCTGAATTAGTCTCATAAACCAGAAATTGACTGAGGCCACTTGTCATGCCTGTCAAAGATGACTTGACATCTTGTCAGAGGACTCAGGAGATAACAAATGGTTTTCTGTTGGCTAAATATGGGACACTTGGACATCGATGATGATACTGACAATGAATTAAAATTCATCAAATAATTTCAAGTCCAAGAGTTCAGTGAAATTTAAAATTGACTTTACTTTGTAGCATGCTTAGCAGTCTTAACTCATTTTGAAAACTAACAAATAAGGAAAAGAAATGACAATGCCTTTCCTGTATGAATAGTACATCAGGGTTAACAAATATGATGAAGGAATGGTTCTCTTTAAAAAATTATTTCACTTATGGTGAAGAAATGATTTGATGGGTAAATGCAGAATAATATAATCCAAGAAGCTGTATGAACATCAGTGACTGCTAAAACAGTATAAGACATGTTGCTCATAGAGAACTTTATAATAAATGGATAAAGCTGAAAACACCTGAATCCCCACAGATCATTCTTAACCTTACACAAACAACCAAACATTAAGTCCCCTCTGGTAGAAGTCCAAAGCTCTTAAAACATATACTTTCCCAAAAAAGCTCCACTTGAATTTGAGCTTCTAGATCTAACAGTTTACAGGAAATACAAGGGACAAAAAAAAATGTTAAATACCACAGGTATTCAGTCAGCAAATTCTGTAAGGCAGGAAAGTCTACAGAAAAAGCTACCTAATTCACAAATTGCAGAGTTGGCGGGGACGAGGAGAGGGAACTGTCAAATTTTTAAAAACAATCAAGCACAATATATGAACCTTGTGTGGATTCCCATTCAGTCAATGAAAAAGCTACTGTATGATTAAAGAGGTAAATTAACTTGGCATTTAATCTTGTTTAATATATTTAATTCCATATTTAATATTAAAGAATGAATTATTTTTTAGAGGTGTACTGGTGTTATGAATGCTTAAACAGTGCAGTGTTTTATTTTTTTCATGAGTACTGGAGTATTTATGGATTAAATTTTACAATGTCTGAGATTTTGTGGAGGGGAAACTAGATAATTTGAAACAAGATTGGTATGAATTGATAGTGTAAAACTGATAGATAAACATGTTAATTCATTATATTGCTCTCATTTATATTTGAAATTGAATATAAAAATAAGATTGATAAGAAACTAATTTGTGTTGGTATTTTACTTTATCAAAGTGTACACATAAACATAAATGTTGTTTTCTCTTTTGTACTCCTGAGAAAAGTGAAGAAAAGAACTAAGTATTTTTCATAATCTACCATATTACTATTTCAGTAAGGGTTAATATAAGTGCTTTATAGTTATTTAAATTTTATAAATAATCAGTGATATTGGTTATTATCGAAATAAATAAAAGTTTTAAAAAGTTAATCTCAGAAATTTCACTTTTAGCCAAATTATGTTTGTGAATTTTATACCAAAATTTGTATCCATACATAGGGACTATATCTGTCAAATGTGACATGTGTATATAGCGAGAGCTTTGATTTGTCTAACCATTCACCCATCAAACTTTTTAATACTCAACATACAATGGGCAACAAGTAAAAATTTCAACCCACTAGGAAATATGGTAGAATACCAAAGGTAGGATTCCCCCCAAAAAAAAAGAAAACAAAGCTGAACTGTAGTGATTATTGCATGATGTGCTCACAACTATATAGTATGGTAATACAATATGTTTTGGGAATGCTGAGGAAGGATATCTATTTATTGTTGAAAATGAGGTCAGAAGATACTTATTGAAATACCTCTAAGGTGAGGCTCAAGTAGGATTTCCATGGTAGGATAAAAAGAGAATTGTACAAAAGCAAGAAGTAGAAAGAGA
The DNA here is from genome assembly GCF_014898055.3 of Talpa occidentalis. NCBI lineage: Eukaryota > Metazoa > Chordata > Mammalia > Eulipotyphla > Talpidae > Talpa > Talpa occidentalis. Next base: position 108,607,812 of record NW_023604972.1, on the reverse strand, counting down.
AATTGACTCAGAATTTCAAGTAGTTTGCCATCTCAAGGTCTAGGGCTTTCTTTAAGTGGAAAACTGACTGGAGATAGGTGGGGAGAGACAAATTCCTGAAAGGCCTCAAAGATGTTTAAACTTTGTTATAAAAATAGTGAAGACTTTAAAAAAGAAAAGGCTATTATCAAATTTTTACTCTAGGAAGATCACTAGTGAGCTGGAATAGAATTTCTTTATCAGGGAGAGACTTTTTCAAACCTATTTTAGCTCAAATTTTTGTCTGAATATACATTTATTTCCTGGTTCTAGTCTTTCATTGTTTTAGGATTTTCCTGCCAATCATGTACATGGTCTAAAAACTGAAGACTCATTTCAGTCCCTCTTCCCTCTACTCTCTTTATCTCCCTCCCTCTATAGTAACCATTTTTAATTTAATTTTCTCTTTATGCTGCCATGCTTGATTTTTTCCTGTTTTTAAAAGAATAAGCAAATATAAATAATCCCCCTTTTTATACAAAGGAAGTTAACTCAAACATTTTATCTTGGTTTTTTTTTTTTTTTTTTAATTTTTTTTATCTTGGTGTTTTTTGTTGGTGGTTTTTTTTTTTAACTGAACTAGATCTTTTAGATCATTCCGCAGCAGTATATAAGGTATTACTTACTTTGTATGTTTTTTATCCTACTGAGAACAACTAGATTAAATAGGTAATATATACACATCTAGTACCTAAGGTAAAAAGGCATTCTAATAATATATGCCATTAGAGTAGCCTAGAGTCAGTCTGTTTGCTTTTATCTACTGCCAGAATAGTACTGCCTATTGAATATGATGCATTCATTTACTCAAGTTGTTGAGAACTTTGAGTGGTTAACAAGGAATTTTGACTAGCTGCTTATTTGGAATGACTGATCAAGATATAATTAAGCATATAGGTCCATGATAGCTTCCACCCCCAAATGTAATCATTCATGTATCCAGTTAGCAAGTATTTTTATTGAGTCACCCACATATGGCAGGTGCTTTGTCTAGGTAATGTAGGAAAAAACCAGTACCCTCAAGATCCTAATCAGCAATTAATGTGACAGCCCTGGTGCTTAATTCTTTCCTGGAGAATTAGTACAACTGCATTTTTTTTTCTAAATGTTCCACAATTATTGTATCAGGCTTGGTTATATTTTAAGTGTACCCTATATATGTGGATCAATTATCTTAAACACCAGCATATAATGGTATTTATTGATCTACAAGACGATCATGTCATACTAGGTTAGAATTTTTTCTTTTTAATGGTAAGAACCTTTTCTCATCTCAGTCCTCCCAGTGTCTAACACATGATAGTGCTCAGTGAAGTTTATTGAGTAAATGAAAGGTGTCTGCTTACCTAATTGGTTAAAGGAGAAGTATTTCATATTCTTGCTGAAATTTCAGCCATCCAAGTAAAATATGGTAGGTTTTCTACCCCCTCCGATTAAAAGATGTTGCAACTCAGAACCATGTGACCAAAACGTAGAAATTGTGGCAAAAAGTGATCTTGATAGCATGACCTTTTAAGAGGCAAGTTTTTATCATTTCTAAGAACATATATTCTGTTAGATTCCAGGTTTTAACATTTTGTTCACACTTCAATCATTTTAACCTGTGTGTAACTTTTTAAATCAAGTCTTCTAGCAATTTTTTATGTCTGTCCTTCCATGTAGTAACTATCATTGAGACCTTAAACTAGAAAAGGAGAGATCACTTTTAGTAAGGAATTACTGTTACTATTGCAGTCTATTAGAGTAATGCCTCCATCTGGTGGTATTTGTGAAAATTGCAGGAGAGGATATTAAGCTTGATTTTGTTTTATATGCATAAACTATATTGTTACCTGTTGTTCCTTATAAAGCCAGATGAAATTACATCAAAGACTCAGCGCATCATATTTAATGCCCTCACTTTTAATAATAATAATTCAAATACCATGTTAGCTAATGATCTTGGGGAGTATATCGTTTATACAATCAGCTATTTAGTTCCATTTTAGACCGTTTTAGGCTATCTTGGACTAGAAATTACATATGGAGACCAAGGTAGTTTCTCAGTGAGCAATTAATTGGTTTCACAGATGTGTTTGTAAAGAGATTAAGAAAGATTTTGAGAATTTGCTATTTCAGATTTATTGAAATTTCAGTGGTTCTGTAGAAGAAGCAATTCCTGAATTTATTTTTAGTACATTATATTTCGTCATTGCTTAATTATAATAAACTACATCCCCCTGAAATGATAGAACATAAACATAAACTTTAAAGCAAATAGAAGCTACAAATTTATGTTTCATCTGTTACCTTGAGGATTTTTAAAACATTTAACTTTCTCTCCACACAATTCCTACTTTGATTACTATAGCTAAATAGCCTTTTCAGGACAAGTAATGTGGCTTAAACTTCTTGCCTTCCCAAGTTCCTAGGCCAGGATTATGTGCTTGGTCAGTTTTCCCATTATCTTGAGGAAGAATGTGATCTTATTGCTTATGTTTTCTTTTAGCCAAAGCTGTACTAAGTAAGTCTGTCAGTTGTTACTGTAGATTAACATTAATTGCCTTTTCTGTTTGTTTTGCCATAGACTATTGAAATATGAAATAAAGAAACTTTAGTAATTTGGGGCTTTCTGATCATTTAAAAAATTTCCTAATGAATTTTGTTTGAAATCTGTTTATTTTCAAATTATAGCCAGTCGGATGATGATTCTGGGTCAGCTTCAGGCTCTGGATCTGGTTCAAGTTCTGGAAGCAGTAGTGATGGAAGCAGTAGCCAGTCAGGTAGCAGTGACTCTGACTCTGGATCTGAATCAGGCAGTCAGACGGAGTCCGAGTCAGACACTTCTCGAGAGAACAAAGTTCAAGCAAAACCACCGAAAGTTGATGGAGCTGAGGTAATGAATAAAAAAATAAAATAGATTTATATTGCAGTGGGAAAATTTGTAACACTATTTTATAGGGTTCTTAATATAACTTTAATAAAAAAAACATTTTAAACATTAAGGTAGTTTTTAACAACTCTCAAACTTGAGTTTAGCTCTCTGTGGACTAATTGGCTTGATAGAGAAACACTTTTTTTAACTATAAAACAGTGACTACAGAATAAGCAAATCTTTTTCTTCCTGATTTTGAGGCAGAAGTGAAGTTTCATAAATATTCATTGTCTCATGGATAAAAAGTAAAGGCTTTGTGTGGACTTTTTGTTAACCTTACAGAGTATGATCTTTCAAGATTTCAAAAGATTTTTTTTTTAACAATTAGAAAAATTTAATAGGACTCTGCTTCCTTGAAGTTACTTACAGAATAGACTAAGGACCATTCTGTTTGACCAGAACTACTGCAAGATAAACTAAAACTTGTCTGTTCCTCATAACAGAATATAATAGTGTTGCTTAGAGTACCAGTTAGGATAAGATGGTTGGTCCAGAAAAGAAATCCACATACAACTTTCTTCATGGAGAAAATCTTGCTACCAGAAAAGAGCTGAACTAAAACTGTTTTGTGACATTGTTGATTTGCATTCTGACTGAAGCACTTCATCTCACACTACTATAAAATACTGGATAAATCTCACTTTGAGTAGCACTAGTGTTACATATTATCACTTTGTTTTTGAAAACAACGTTCTTAACACCAGTGAAGATAATTACTATTGTCTGCCTGTGAAGCTCAACTAATTGTAAATTCTTTATATATATCTACAGCTCAGCATTTTATTTTAATTAGATTATAATAACGTTGTATTATATATAATGAGGATAAACAAAATAGTCTTACTTGCAGGCAGTGAAAAATATACTGCTTTTTAATAAGGACATTTTTTCAATTTTCTCAACACTAAATCCTCTGGTTTATATTTCTGTTATAGTTTTGGAAATCTAGTCCTAGTATTCTGGCTGTTCAGAGATCTGCGATGCTTAAGAAGCAGCAGCAGCAACAGCAACATCAAGCTTCATCTAATAGTGCATCAGAAGAGGTGAGGTTTCATTATTGTCACTTTAAAAATAGATAAGCCTAATCATTTAATCAGGTAGGTATTTGTGAGATTCTTAGGCGTAGTAAGTGTTTTGTAAGAATGGAAAAGAATGACTGTTTAAATTTGTATCAGAAGTTCTGAAATGTGGACATAACTTTTATCCAATAATACCACTTGTAGAGATTAATACAAAACAAGCAATGGAAGTTTGTTTACAGTTGCTCATTGCAGCAAAGCTAAAAAATATATGAATACTAGGCAAATATACATATTTAAGCATATACATATATTACTAGGGAATTATTGCAACATTAAAATCATTTTTGTGAAAAATGCTAATTATAGAATTTTCCACATATTTTTAAAATAATAGGCTGCATCTTGTTTTCTCTGTGTATATGAGCACATCTGCTGCATATATTTTGGCACAAAAACATTCAGAACTAACTATACCAAAAACCAAAGAGGAACAAAAACATTAAATTTTGACATAGCAACAGTTAAGATTCTTTTGACGTCATAGTAGGTAACAGTATTGGCCTGCAGAAAAGGTTGATTTAATTAAGGGTTTATATAAAATGCTGACTGTAGTATTTACCTAATTCCACTGACTGTTACAGATTTATGATTAAATTGTTGTTTGTGTGCTAATTAATGATAATGTAACAGCATAGAAAAAAAGAGGTTTACAATTAATTTTATAGCAAAGTGAACATTAAATAGTATTGCAAACATAAATTTGATATATCATGGTTAAATTCTCATCATTAGTGATGTTGATTTTACTTTTCTTTATAGGATTCCTCTAGCAGTGAAGTCTCTGACGACTCATCAAATGAGGTCAAAAGGAAAAAGCATAAGGAGTATGTCATTTTGTTCAGCTGATTACTTTCATATGAGGGAAATTTTAATGCTTTTGTACTTCTTCCTTTATGAAAACTTTTTGCCAAAAGTAGACTTTTATAAATTCTTGGCTTATTGTATTTTAGTAGGTTAATTTGAACCATTACTCCTTAATATTTGTCGCTCGCTAATGACCTGAGGTTTCTGTGCCACATGTTTATCTCCCCATATATTTTTAATTTCAAAGATCAACTTTTAATGATAATATCAAAAATTTTTATAACTTTGGTAACAGGAGTATAGAGACCAAAGAATGACCATGGATAATTCTCTTAGCATGTGTAACAGCTATTTTTTTTTTTTTTTTTTTTTTTTTTTTTTTGTGGGACCCTCGCTGGTGGCCGGGCATCAAACTGGCGCTGCAGAGGCCGCGGGCAGCCTCGCAACCCAGCGCTCAACGCAGTGCTCAACCGCTGGGCCACCAGGGGAGGCCCTGTAACAGCTATTCTTAATGTTGATCTGTATGTAGATTTTTTTTGCAATATTTATTTGTGTGTACAAGAACTGAGGTACAAGCTAGAGGTGAGGAGGGCTGGGAGGATTCACCAGAGAGAGTGGGAACAGAACAGGCAGATCTACCAAAATACACTGCTTAGGCAAGCAGTGGGCGAGACAGGAGAGGTCTGCTGTGCCATGTGAGTTAATTCCATGGCCAACCAGGGATTGAACTCGTGCTGCAGTGGCTGGCAATAGATTGATAGTGCTGTGTTTAACCCCTATGCCACCAGGAAGGCCCCCCATATGTAAAATTTACCTGTAGACCTCACTACAGTAATTTTCTAAAGATCTTAAAAAGTGTTGAGTACTGCAAATTCTCAATTCTGTGGATTGTCTCAGTTTTTTAAACTCTAATTTCTTCAGAAACATTGTTGCATTTGTCTTATGTTATTCTTCTGTTTATTTGTTTTTGATATTCTGTTCTTTGACTTTGGTGTATCATTTATCCCATTATGCATTTTATCTTATGTATCTTTAATATGAAGATAACTTACTAGTTTCTGATAATTTAGTCACTGTATCTGAATTTCTCATTCTATAATCTGGTGTTGCTATTAGTAGTGTTTGTGTGTGTTTGTGTTTGATCATCCTTTCCATCCTTCATGAATTTTACTATATCATGTTTTTCAACCATTTATGGTTATAATACTATATTATGGCCAAATTCATCAGTCTTTTTGTTTAAGTGCATTTTCAATTACTGTGTCTTAAATTGGTTATTTAATGTTTCATTGTGTTAGCAGTTTCTAATCTTATCATGGGGGCATACAAAGAACTATTTTAAAAGCAAGTAATTTGGAATGATGGCTAGCTTTCTTGGGTATAAAAATTTTTAATTTGTTATAAAAATTTCAAATGGAGACTTCATATATTCTGCCTGTTGCAATTTCTAATTTGCACATAATGAAAAATATTTCAAGATTATAAATTTGCTTTTCTATGATGTTATCATCACCAGATTATATGTGCTTACTGAATGTAACCCTTAATATAGCCAATATTGAGCAGTAGAACAGAAGCCGTAAATGAGACCGGAAACGTATAGGAACTTAATGTGTATCATTTGACGTTTATATTGCAGCAGGATATTAACATTTGCATCCATTATATTTCTGTCTACATGTTGATTTGAATTAAACAGACTAAAATAGGAATAAAGGTAATCATTGAATGTTGGATTAAATGGACTGATTTTTCATGTTTTTCACTGTAGTTTAAGTTTCCTAATGACTCTGTATTTTAAAAATCAGTTTTGAAGGAAATGCTTTTAAAAAATCAGTCTCGGGCCTCCCTGGTGGCTCAAGGGGTTAAGCACCACACTATAATAAAGCATTCCGCAGCCTCTGCAGCATGAATTCAATCCCTGGCCGGCCAGGGAGCAACCCACTTGGCGAAGCAGACCTCACCTATCTCACCCGCTGCTCCCCTCGTAGTGTATTTCAGTCTGCCTGCCTGTTCTACTCCCTACTTTGTTTCTGTTTCTGGTACTTCCTCTCACCCTCCTTCATCTCTGGCCTGTACCCAGCTCTTCTATGCATAAATAAATAAAAATTTAAAAAATAAATAAATAAAAATCAGTCTCTAGAAAATTAAAATGAAAGAAATTTAGAAACTTTTGAAATTAAATATAATAATTACAAGATTTCTAAAATTACATCCTGTCACTTGTAGCATGCTATGTTTTAATCCATAGTGAGGATAAAAATAACATTTACTAATTACCATCCATTGAGTTGTAACTAAATTATTGACAAAACTTGACTTATACCAAATCTATGAAGAATACTTTTAGCCTTTCTTATTTTACAGTAATTTATTTTTAGTTTGGTGAAAGCAACAATATTTTTGACATTACGTGGAATGTAATTTAGTTTTTATTTAATTATTTTTGTATTTTTAAATATGGAAATAGTAAATACAGATTTGCTATGTGCAATATAAATATAAATAAAGATACTTTCTATATTTTGTATACAGTGAAGATTGGCAGATGTCTGGGTCAGGATCCCCATCTCAATCTGGTTCAGACTCAGAATCTGAAGAAGAAAGAGAGAAAAGCAGTTGTGATGAGACAGAATCAGATTATGAACCAAAAAACAAAATTAAAAGCAGAAAACCTCAAAATAGGTAAGGGTACTATGTTCTCTGTTGCTGAAAAAGGTCGTGTACAGAAGGCATTCCTTCTTTTTGTATATGATTTCTCAGACCTTGTTATGCCAGTTTTTCCCTCTCATCTCCCCTAGATCTAAGTCAAAAAATGGAAAGAAGATTCTTGGACAAAAAAAGAGGCAGATTGATTCATCTGAAGATGATGATGATGAAGATTATGATAATGATAAAAGAAGTTCTCGTCGGCAAGCAACTGTCAATGTTAGCTATAAAGAAGATGAAGAAATGAAAACAGATTCAGATGACTTATTGGAAGTCTGTGGAGAGGATGTTCCTCAACCTGAAGAAGAGGAATTTGAAACAATAGAACGGTTTATGGATTGTCGGATTGGGAGAAAAGGAGGTATTTTATTTTTAAATCACTTATTTGTTTTTTCCCCACTAATACTTACTAAGGTAAAAAAAATATATTGAGATTATTTTAATTTTGAAAGTAGAAGAGGGTGGATTTTCTTCTATTTCACTTGTTTGCTATAACAATATACTTTTCTTAGCCTTAGTATTTTCTTCATAGAAAGTATCTACTTGACCTCACTTCACTGTTTTGATTACAAAAATTTTAATTTGTATATTTGAACTTTTTAGTTGCTCTGCATAAATAATAGTTGATATTTAGGTACTTTATATGTCACTGGTGGTGTCATTCTTTTAAAAAAAAACCTTTTCCTCTCAAATATGTAGATTTTCATTCATCTTGTAGTTTTTGTTTTTATTGAGATGTAATTGACATAAAGACTTTTAGGTAAGTTTAAGATATATTCAGCTTTACCACAGTAAGTACAGTTAACATCCATAATTTCCTATGGATACAATAAAAATAAGGTTTTCCCTTGTGATGAGAACTTTTGGGATTTACTGTCTTTTAAAACAACTTTTAATATCTCCATAAAACAGAGTTAACTATTGTCATGATGTTGCACATTACATTCCCACTTACGTATCTTCTAATTGTACATTTGTACATTTTGATAACTACCTTTATTTCATTCTCCCTACCCCTCTAACAACAAATCTGTTCTCCATTTCTATGAGTGTGGTTGTGTGTTCTTTTTCCTTTTTCTGCTTCATTTAGCATAATGTTCTCAGTGATGATCCATGTTACCACAAATGATATTTCCTTCCTTAGTTTTGGTTGTATTCTATTTCATCATTATATATGTTTTTCTTTCTCACGCACAAACACACAGATGTACAACCTTGTTTTCTTTATCCATTAAGTTATTGAGGGACACTTTTAAGTTGTTTCCGTATCTTTAGCTCTTGTAAATAATGCTGTGATGTACGTGTGGTTATCGGTATCTCTTTAACATAGTTATTTTGGCCATGCAATTTTTTTCTTAATTTTTATTGTTATAAGTATTGTAAAGAAGAGTATGTGTGTCTGTCTGTCTGTCTGTCTATCTGTCTGTCTATCTATCTGTCTGTCTATCTATCTATCTATCTATCTATCTATCTATCTATCTATCTATCTATCTATCTATCTATCTATATTTATGTTTTAAGCCTCGGTTACTTTTTAACAATACAGGATTTCTCCCCTCAGGTGCAGTCATCATAGTTTTCACATCACCAAAGTGCCCACAGTCCACTTGGCTTCCCCCTCCACCCCCTTCTCTACTCTCCACTCTCCTCCCCACTTCTTCCCTCCTAAATGCCTCAGATTTAAAGTCTGCTTTTAAGGGTCAGTCTTTGATCATTTGTTTGGTTTCTCTCTCTTCCACATATAAGTGAAACTTTCCAATATTTAATTTTCTCTTTCTGGTTCATTTCATTTAGAATGATCCCTTCCAGCTCCATTCATGTTGCTTCATATGGCATGAGTTTGTATATTTTTTGATCGCTAAATAGTATTTTATGCAGTTTTTTTGGTCATGTAATTTTTAAAATTATATTTAATTAGTTTTTAATTACTTATCTCCTAATCATCAGTTACTATAAGTTAATTGTGCTGGGTGTCTTTTGACCATTTTTCCCTTTTTTTAAATTTATTATGTCATTGTTCATTTTTAAACAATATTTGCTTTCCCCACCCCTTCAGGTGCAATCCCCATAGAGTTTCCTTCACCAGTGCATCCATGCACCATCACCTCAGTCCCCTGTGCTCCTCCCTCCCTCCCTCCCTCCCTCTGATCCCTCTCCCTTCTCCTCCCCTGCAGGATGTCTCTGATTTATAATTGTTTTTGCTTTGTTGTGTTTTGTACTATTGTTATTTTTTTACACTGATTGATGTCTTATTTGGCTCCCCTATATACCTGCTATAAGTGAAACCATCTGATATTTTTCTTTTTCCTTCTGGCTTATATCACTGAGCATAAGTCCTTCTAGTTCCATCCATGTTGCTGCGAATGGCATGAGTTTATCTTTCTTGATGGCTGAATAATATTCCATTGTGTATATATACCACATCTTCTTGATCCAGTCATCTATTTTTGGGCATTTGGGTTGTTTTCAGGTTTTACCTATTATAAATAGTACTGCAATAAACAGAGGGGTACAGGTGTTCTTTTGAATCAGTGTTTTTGTGTCCTTTGAGTAGATCCCTAGGAGTGGAATTGCTGGGTCACATGGTAGCTCCATTTTTAGTAGACTGAGGAACCTCCAGACAGCTTTCCATAGTGGTTGGACTAGTTTGCACTCCCCCAGCAATGTAGGAGAGCTCCTTTTTCACCACATCCTTGCCAACATTTGTTGTTGCTTGTTTTTTTGATATGTGCCATTCTTACTGGTGTAAGGTGGTATTTCAATGTGGTTTTGATTTGCATTTCCCTGATTGTGAGGGATGTTGAATATTTTTTCATATGCCTGTTGGCCATTTGCATTTCCTCTTTGGAGAAGTGTCTTTTAAGTTCTTCTGCCCATTTCTTGACTGGATAGATTATTTTGTTTTTGTGGAGTCCTGTGAGTTATTTGTCTATCTTTGTGATCAGTCCCTTATCAGTTGACTGGAGTGCAAAGATTTTTTTTTCCCCAATCAGTGGGGTGTCTCTCTGTTTTGGTTAATGTCTCTTTTGCTGTGCAGAAGCTTTTCAGTTTGATGTAATCCCAGGTGTTTATCTTTTCCTTGACTTTTTTTGCTTTGGGTAATGAGTCTTTAAAGATGTTATCGCGATGTGTATCTTATAGTGTTTTACCTATATTTTCTTCTATATATCTTATAGTTTCAGGTCTTATGTCCAGTTCTTTTATCCATTTTGAGTTGATTTTTGTGCATGGTGGAAGGTAGTAGTCTGGTTTCATTTTTTTGGTATGTGGTGGTCCACTTTTCCCAACACCATTTATTGAATAAACTGTGTTCCATTGCATATTCTTTACTCCTTTGTCAAAGATCAGTTGTCCATATAAGTATGGTTTTATTTCTGGGCACTCTATTCAGTTCCATTGGTCTGTGTGTCTGTTTCTGTTTCAATACCAAACTGTTTTAATTATTATGGCTTTGTAGTAAAGCTTGAAGTTTGGAAGTGTGATACCTCCTTTCTCCTTTGTTTTCATCAGTAGGGCTTTGGCTATTTGTGGTTTTTTTGCGGTTCAATATGAATTTCATCAGTATTTGTTCTATTTCTTTGAAGAATTTCATTGAGATTTTTATTGGAATAGAGTTGAATGTGTATATTGCTTTTGGTAGGATGGGCATTTTAATAATGTTAAGTCTTCCAATCCATGAGCAGGGGCTGTCTTTCCATTTCTTTGTGTCTTCTATTTTTTTTAACAGTGTTTTATAATTTTCTTTGTATAGGTCTTTCATCTCTTTTGTTAGGTTTATTCCCAAGTATTTGACTTTTTTTTTTTGTTTCAGTTATAAAAGGGATGGTTTTCTTGATTTCTTCTTCAGATCAATTGTGTATAGGAAGGCTACTGATTTTTGTATGTTGATTTTGTATCCTGCTAGTTTACTGAACTGGTTGATTATTTTGAGTAGTTTTTCTGTGGAGTTTTTAGGGTTCTCTATGTATATTATCATATCGTCTGCAAATAGTGATCGTTTTACTTCTTTTTTCCCTGTCTGGATTCCTTGTATGTCTTTCTCTTGTCTTACTGCCCTGGCTAGAACCTCCAGTATTATATTGAAGAGCAGTGATGAGAGTGGACATCCTTGTCTTGTTCCTGATCTTAAAGGGAAGGCCTTCAGCTTTTCACCATTGAGAATAATATTGGCGATGGGTTTGTCGTATATGGCTTTTATCATGTTATGTTCCTTCCATCCCAAGAATTTCAAGGGCTTTCATCATAAATGAGATGTTGGACTTTGTTGAATGCTTTCTCAGCATCTATTGATATGGTCATATGGTTTTTATTTTTCTTTTTGTTGATGTGTTGTATTACACTGATAGATTTTTGTATGTTGAACCATCCTTGTGCCCCTGGCATGAATCCCACTTGATTGTGGTATATTATCCCTTTGATGCATTGTTGGATTCTGTTGGCAAGGATTTTGTTTAGGACTTTTGCATCAGTGTTCATTAGGGAGATTGGCCTATAACTTTCTTTTTTGTGTGCTGTCTTTGTTTGTTTTTGGTATTAGTGTGATGTTGGCTTCATAGAACGTATTTGGTAGTATTCCTTCTTTTTCAATTTTTTGAAAGAGTTTGTGTAGGATGGCACTAATTCACTGCTGACCATTTGGTAGAATTCATTTGTGAAGCCATCTGGGGTGGGGCTTTTGTTTTTGGGGAGTGCTTTGATTACTGCCTCAATTTCACTGCTTGTAATTGGTCTGTTTAGGTATTCTGTTTCTTCTTTGTCCAACTTTGGATGATTATATCATTCTAGGAATTTGTCCATCTCTTCTAGGTTGTTGAATTTGTTTGCATATAAGTTTCATAGTAATCTCTGATTATTCTTTTGATTTCTACTGAGTCTGTTGTGATTTCTCCTCTTTCATTTATAATCCTATTTATATGTGTTTTCTCCCATTTTTACTTTGTGAGGCTGGCTAGAGGTTTGTCTATTTTGTTTATTTTTTCAAAGAACCAACTTTTGGTTTTATTTATCTTTTGGATTGTTTTTTTAATTTCTATTTTGTTTATTTCTGCTTTGATTTTTATTATTTCCTTTTTTCTGTTGGCTTTAGGGGTTGTTTTTGTTCTTTTTCTAGCTCTTTGAGATGTGAGATTAGGTTGTTTCTTTGCGTTCTTTCTTGTTTCTTGATGTGAGCCTGTATTGCAATATATTTTCCTCGTATTACTGCTTTTGCTGCATCCCACACATTCTGGAAAGTGGTGTCCTTCTTGTCGTTCAACTCAAAGTAGTTTTTAATTTCTTCTTTGATCTCCTCATTAGTCCAGTCATCTTTCAGTAGTGTGGATTTCAATCTCCATGAAGTGGGAGGGTTCCTTGTTTTCTCTTCAAGATTTATTTCTAGTTTGATGCCTTTATGATCGGAGAAGATAGTTGGAATGATTTTGATCTTCATGTATCTGTTGATGTTTGTCTTGTGACCCAGTATGTGATCGATTCTGGAGAATGATCCATGTGCGCTTCAGAAAAATGTGTACTCAGATTATTTTTTGGGTGCAGTATCCTATAGATGTCTATTAAGTCTGTGAGTTCTATGTCTTTATTTAGGGCTCTAGTGTCTTTATTTTTTTTTTTGTCTCGTTAATCTGTGCATTGGTGAGAGTGGAGTGTTGAAGTCTCCCGCTATATATGTATTTTCTTTAATGTCCATTTTCAGAGCTGATAATAACTGTAATATATTTTGGTGCTCCTTCATTTGGTGAGTATATGTTGATGGTGTTATATCTTCCTGATGTATTGTCCCCTTGATCATAATGTAGTGTCCGTCTATGTCTCTTTACTTTTTTTAATTTGAAGTCTTATTTCATCTAATATAAGTACAGCTGTTCCTGCCTTCTTTTTTGGTCCGCTTGCTTGTAGGATTGTTTTCCAACCTTTTACTTTCAGTCTGTGTTTATCTTTTGTGGTTAAATGTGTTTCCTGGAGACAGCAGAAGGATGGATTTTGTTTTTTAATCCAGCATGCTACTCTGTGTCTTTTTTATTGCTGAGTTTAATCCATTTACATTTAGAGTTAATATTGATATGTTGGCATCTGTATTTGCCATTTTTTTGTCTTTGTGATTTTATACCTCACTTTATTCTGTTCTTCTTGATCATTCCTCTGTTGGTTTTGGCTTTAGGACTTCATGTAGAATTTTTTGGAGTGGGGGTTTAGTTGTAATGAATTTCTGCAGTTTTTGTTTGTCTGAGAAGGTCCATATTTTTCCTTCATAGAGGAAGGAGAGCTTTGCAGGGTAAATTATTCTTGGTTGGCATTTGCTGTCTTGAAGTTTGTTGAATATGTTACTCCATTCTCTTCTTGCCCATAGTGTTTCTTCAGAGAAGTGTGATGTTAACCTGATTGATTTTCCCTTATAAGTTACCTGTTTCTTCCCCCTAGCCAGTTTCATTATTTTTTCTTTGTCTTGGACTCTTGCAAGCTTTACTATCATGTGTCTTGCTGTAGTTTTCTTTTCATTGTGGTAATTGGGTGGTATTCTCCCTTCTTTATGTGTATATTCATCTCCTTTTTCATGCATGGGAAGTTTTCTTCAATTATCTCCTTGAATAATTTCTCAGATCCTTTGTCTCTCTCCTCTCCTTCTGGAATGCCTATAACTCATATTTCCTCTCTTCATGGAATCTGATAAATTGGCTCAGGGTATTCTCATTCTTCTTCCTTTGCACTTTTCTCTCTTTCTCTTTTGGTTCTTTTTATTTCTGTATATTCAAGAGAACTGATCCATTTTCCCATTTCCTCAGTTCTGTTTTCAGTGGTTTTCCAAGAGCTCTTTGTCTCCTCCAGTAATCTTTTAGTCTCCTCCTTTTCTTTTATTTCCTTTCTTAAGGTCTCATTTTCCTTCTTCAGTTCATTGTTTATTTCATCTCATTATACTTTTTAATCATGATGATTATTAATTCTCTATCTGACAGGCAGAGAATTTCTTCCATGTCGTTGATGGTGTGTTCTGGTGTCTGATTTTCTTTTTGTGGTGTGTCCTTCTCTTGCAGGCTTGCTTGGTTATTTGAATTTTTCCTTCTTCCTGCTGTCTGCTTTCTAACCCTTTGCACTCCTCTGTCCCCTCTCAGGGGACATCGGAATTCTAGCATATCACTCGGATGTCCCCTCTCAGGGGACATTGCAATTTATTAGTGATTACGGGGAATTGAGTTATTTCAACGCAACTTTTTGAGACATGCGTGTTTCCCTGAAGTTTTATCTTGAAATGGCACAAGAAATTAAATCAAAATATCGTAAAATTACTAAGATATATACAAGAAATGTCAGCGGGTTTTGTGTTGGACGAGAATGTGAGATGCGTGCTCACGACGGTCCGAGCACTTCGCGACGGATAAGGGGAGTTTGTAGAAGAAAGGTCGGTTTTCGAACATAGTGCGCACTGTATAGTGAGATATATAATTACAAATAAACAAGTCTACATCTGGAGGAAAAGATTTTCAAAGCTGAGCTCATTTTGGTTTGAAGCTTCGAGCAGTGCACATAGATCTAACGAGGAGAAAATCGGAAAAGTGATTCTTTTCTTAGTGAATAAATTGTTTGGTGAAAGCTATTTTGGTAAATATCATCTTGTCAGTTAGTAATAACAATTAGAAATTTTCAACCCATGCATTTACTCATATTTTTTATTAGAACAATGGCAAAGTGTCCAACCACGAATGAGTCTCATGACACAAGTAGTAGTGAAGATGAGCTCCAGATAGACCTCTATACAGACATGTCAAACATGCACTAATCAGCCTGCAATGCATATTGGGGAGTGTTACAAAACTTATCATACTGTACAAAATTATAAACAATAAAATATTGTTTTTTTTTGCAAATATACATTCCTCAATGTCACCCAATTCATATAAGTCCAATATCATTATAATACGTTACTTGGTTCCAAAATTATACTAAATAATATGAGGGTCTGTAAATGCACGTTTCCCCCGCAAAGTAGCATCGAGTACCTGGTAGCCAGTGTCCAGAATGGTTCGGAGTGCAAAGGGCTAATTTGTTCTATGCGTTAGGACATTGTGTCACTGATGTTGGCCAGCATCTCTTTGGATTGCTCCTTCAGGGGTGTCGGAAACTGTTTACCAGACTGAGACCAGCACTGGTAGACCAAAACTCGACCAGGGTGTTGATGCTGTGGCTGTG
The DNA here is from genome assembly GCF_014898055.3 of Talpa occidentalis. Lineage (NCBI taxonomy): Eukaryota > Metazoa > Chordata > Mammalia > Eulipotyphla > Talpidae > Talpa > Talpa occidentalis. The sequence continues at coordinate 108,592,107 of NW_023604972.1, read as the reverse complement.
TTGCTGGTCACTGTCTCTTCAAGTTTCCCTCCCTCTGTATTTACTCAGTTCCAGCAGGGAATCAGTTAGTTGGTGATTTTGCTCTGGTCACTAGGTGGCTCTAGAGACCTGTACTTGCTGACCTGTTCTTTTTCCCAGTAGTTCTCTGAGAAAGGGAGAGGGGAGGGGAGCATATCGACACAGGGGCCATTGCACATGCTGGGTGCTGTGTCTGCCCCGTGTTCACCTGGTGCTATGCCCGCGGCTGTGTGTATCCCGTGCCCTGAATTCTACTCTCTAGTTCTCAACCTCAGGGTCTCAGATATAAAACGACGGCTCTCACCTTGTGCAGTGCCTGCTGTTATGGTGCGTCCCACGCCCCGAATCCTGTGCCTAGCTCTCAGTTCCAGAGTGGGGTCTTGTTCCACGCCTTGTTTCCCTTCTTTCCCCTATTTACGTGGCCTACTCCCTCTCAGGGCCTGAGGTGGTTTAGGAAACCCTGGCTTCCAGCTATTAGGAAGTTGGTGATTTTGTTCTGATCACTAGGTGGCACCAGAGATCTTTCATAGTATCCTTCCAAAGCTGTGCTTTTTCCCGTGGGTCTCCGCGGAACTGAGTCGGGGTGGCGTGGAATGGCTCAGTGGTGTGGGGTGCTGTGTCTGCCCTGTGCCGCGTGTCGTGGGGATCCCACCTCCCGAATTTTGTGCCCCGGGTCTCAGTTCCGAAGCCCTCAGGTCTGGGATGCGGGTGGTAGACCACTTCAGTGTCCGCAAAAATGGCGCCTTTTGCACCCTGCTCGCGTCCTCGAGCGCCTGGTTTTTGATTACTCAGTGAGGATTACTCAGTGAGGCTCGTTCACCTCAGTGACGGTTCCCACATGTCTCCCCACAAACCTGGGCATCCCCGACCCCGTATGCCACACAAGTTTACCGGCTGGCCTTGGGCTATTTGTAGGTCTCTCCTTGGAGTCCTTATCTTCCTCTAATGGCTCCTGGAACCGTTTGGTTTGCCTCACTCCATGGCGATTCCCTCAGGGTTCTCCACAGTTCCCGTTGGCGGGTTGCGGTGCCTGCAATAGTTCCTTTCCACTCACAGTCCCGCTTGATATGTAGTTTGTTCTCGTTCTGTTTTTGACTTTTTTTAGTTGAAAGGAAATGACAAAATTACATGAAATTTCTTGTATTTTCTTTATTAGCTACTGGTGCTACTACAACCATCTATGCGGTTGAAGCAGATGGTGACCCTAATTCAGGATTTGAAAAAAACAAAGAACCTGGAGAGATCCAGTATTTAATTAAATGGAAAGGATGGTCCCATATTCACAACACTTGGGAGACAGAAGAAACCCTTAAACAGCAGAATGTTAGAGGAATGAAAAAATTGGATAATTATAAGAAAAAAGACCAGGAAACAAAGAGATGGTAAATATGCTTTATATTATAGTTCAAAGATTATTACAAGACTTTTTTGTTAAGGGATACATAATGAAGAATGAAATGATAACCAAAAATAACTATATAGGCTTCTTTGATTTTCACCTCCAAGTAAAACTTCTAGGAATAGCCAGCCTGTCAGACTTTCTCCATCATAACAACTCACCAACTCCCTGGTGGCACGGGGCTTAAGTCTCAGCACTGTCACGCTAGTAACCACTGTGGCTTGAGTTCAATCTCAGGCTAAGGAGCTAACAACCCACATGGCACAGCAGACCTCTCCTGTCTCGCCCACTGCTTCCCTCAGCAGTGTATTTCAGTGGATCCACCTGTTCTGCTCCCCACTCTGTCTCTGGTGAATCCCCTCACCCCCTGTACCTCTGGCCTATACCCCAGTTCTTATATGCATAAATAAATCTTAAAAAAACAACCAACCAATTACTTAGAATGTCTATAAATTACAGATTTTAAAGTAAAGAATTAGTGATGCTTAATCATTTTTTTAAATTGGAATAACATTATATTGTAACAGCTAAAATTGCAGATGTTCATTGAGAATCATCATGTGTCTGTACATTAATGTTCTTTTTTTATAACGTTTTTATTTTATTTATTTAATTTTTTAGATTATTTATTTATACAAGCACTGGGTACAGTCAGACGCGCAGGAGGGTGAGAGAATTCACCAGAGCCAGAGCAGGGAGCAGAGCAGGCAGAAGGACCAAAGTACACTGCTGGGGGGAGCAGCGGGCGGCAGGAGAGGTCTGCGCGCCATGTGGGACCCTCCGGTGGCCAGGGAGCAGCTGGGGATCAAACCGGCGCTGTAGAGACTGCGGGCAGCTTCGCAACCCAGCGCTCAACCGCTGCGCCACCAGGGAGGCCCCATGTGTCTGTACATTAAGCTCACTGCTGAAAGTCCAAATTGATCCTTCACCATACTGTTACCGTTTTCCCTACTTAACTACTTCTCTTCCCCCTTTTCTTCTGGTAACTGCTACATTTTTCAGATTTGGCTTACTTGAAGTTTTGTGCCATAAATATTGTTTGGGAGCATTGGATTGTTTAGAGAAGATTTTGAAATCTATTCCTGAATTAATTGTCTTTCAGGTTAAAAAATGCTTCTCCAGAAGATGTGGAATATTATAATTGTCAGCAAGAACTTACAGATGATCTGCATAAACAGTATCAAATAGTGGAGCGAATAATTGGTTAGTAATAAATGATTTTAATTAAACTTTTAACCTTTTTTACATTTGAAATGATGAAGAAAAAAATTTAAACTTCTTTCACACCAAATACAGTAACTTGTACTTGCTATAATATTGTAAACCAGGTAATTTTTACTTGTGTAGCTTTTGCTAAGAATCATGCTTCAGGTAAGGTTAAATGTAAAATAAATATATGATTTTATGTTGCAGCTCATTCCAATCAGAAGTCAGCAGCTGGTTATCCTGATTATTACTGCAAATGGCAGGGCCTTCCATACTCAGAATGCAGCTGGGAAGATGGAGCTCTTATTTCCAAAAAGTTTCAGGCATGCATAGATGAGTATTTTAGCAGGAATCAATCAAAAACTACCCCTTTTAAAGATTGCAAAGTGAGTATTTAGCATTTTTAATTATTGAAATGTATTTATGCTTTATAAATATTATAAGCCTAAATAGAGAGCTGGATCTTGATTTCCCTCTTGGGGGTACAGGAGAGAGCTGCTTGGTTAGTATGTAGAAGGAGTTGTATTCCTATAATTACTATGTGATTTTAGATGTGGCATTTTCTTTTAGCCTTGGTGAGTGAAACTTTTAGAATGATGATAAGTTAGTGGTGGCATTGTGGGGAATGGGTTAGTAAGACCAAATAAGGAAAATTCCTTGGAATCTAGTTGTACATTTCTGGTGTTTCTTTGAACATAGAAAAGTAAAAGAGGGATGTACCCATAAGAAAATAACCAGGACTACCTGAGATCTTTGTACTTGAAAGTTACTGGAGTAATGGGAGTCGATGTACTTAGTTTCTTTTCTTATTGGAAGATTGAATTAAATTCATGATGATAATGTAGAAATCAGAAATCAGATGGGAAGTTAAGCCAGTTTTATGATTTATTTTGGGGAGCACTACTTAAATGGATGAATTTAACATGCCTTTTGAGTCATGGAATGTCTGAGCTTGATGATTTAAGGTAAAAATTCAAAACATGGTAAAAACTGAGGTAGTCATCTTTTATTATTTCTTACATTCAGTAATTGAGCATATTAACTAACATTTATTTTCTTAAAGGTATTAAAACAAAGGCCAAGATTTGTAGCTCTGAAGAAGCAGCCATCCTATATTGGAGGACATGAAGGTTTAGAATTAAGAGATTATCAACTAAATGGTTTAAATTGGCTTGCTCATTCTTGGTGCAAGTAAGTATATTTTGAATTATCTCTTTGAGAGAGTAAGTTTACAAATACAGGATTTGGAAAAGATTTCCATCAACAAAGCCTAAATCCTTTTGATGTTTGATGTTATGTAAACAATCCTTATGCTAATGAGAAACTCCATGAGATTAACCTGTTTGCAGTACCTACATGAGTTTTTATTATTTTATTAAGTTAAAATCAAATTGTATATATACTCTTATCCCATATTAGCCCTTGACTATTTCTCTTTCCTCCTAGTTACTTCTCATACCCATTTATGCCTCTAGTATTTTTCATCTTGCCTGTGTTTCCCACTCTGTTCTTGTCAACGTAGGTGACTCTTAAGGTGCAGGGTTTTTTTTTTAGCTTTATAGTAGTATAATTTTTCCTGCTATATGTTCTTCCTGAGTACTTTTTATTCATTTAATATATCTGGTCTGTTTTAGTAGATGGGTTATGTTCTTAGCTACATAATTGATTAAAGCTAAGACAGTCAATCTTTATGACTCTTCTGATTTAAAATGGTAAACTTCCTCTTTTCTTATATGTATTTCTTATAAATAATAAATGTGGTGTATTGTGTATAATACCTATCAGATTAATTTTAACTTCATAATAACTTATATATGAGTTATATAAAAGTTTCATTGTCAATTTGAATATAGCATATATGATCTTTGAACTTAAAAAAATTAAGTGTAATTGACACTATTAACAGTTTAAGATTTCATAAATGAAATCATGTTGTCTTTTTCTCAGTGGTGTATTTTATTTAGCATAATGCTTTAAAGACTTCTGTGTTGTTTCAAATGATAAGATTTCATTCTGTTTTATAACTGTAGTATTCCATTATACTACGTGTGTGTGTGTGTGTGTGTATTCCATGTATACCACATCTTTATCCATTCATATATTGATTCTTAGCTTGTTTCCATATTTTGGCCATTGTAGTGATAATGGAGTATATATATCTTTTTGAACTAATCTTTGTTTTCTGATTTTTGTTTTTAATTTTGTAGAGGAAATAGTTGCATACTTGCTGATGAAATGGGCCTTGGAAAAACAATACAGACGATCTCATTTCTGAACTATTTGTTTCATGAACATCAATTATATGGACCTTTTCTATTAGTTGTACCGCTTTCTACTCTCACTTCCTGGCAAAGGGAAATTCAGACCTGGGCTTCCCAAATGAATGCTGTGGTTTATTTAGGTGACATTAACAGCAGAAACATGGTAAGTTGTCTCTTCAGATTTAGAAATGTAGACATACTTACCTTTGAGGACAAGTGGTTTATTTACCTTTATAGTTTTAGTTTCTATTTCTGATGTAGAACTTGTCACAAAGTGCTCAAAACATGTTTAGCGTAAACATGAAATAAAATGTTTAATATTTAAACATGTAATGAAAATCAGTTTTTGGTTAGTGTCATTTCATATATCTTAGCTATTTTTCTTGTAGAAGGTTTCAAGTATACATAAAGGCAGACAGGAAAGTAAACTAAATCTGCATGTGCCCATCTCCAACTTCACGGTTTTAACACTCACTGCAACTTTCCTTTCACCTGTGTGTCTAAATGCTGTTCTCCTCCCAATTACTACATCTCCCAAGTATATTTGATCCATGAATGTTATGTTGTTAAATGAATGAATTACTTGTGTTTTGTTAAATAAGAATTTCTTTTAATGAAAGTTGTGTATTGAAAGCCTATCTATATTTTACTTATGATAAGGACTATATAAAAACTACAATTTATTACATGAACATAGAGATATAGTTATTTGTGTATTTTTGATGGATTTTATTTTAGATGTTCAAGTAAAAGTATACTTTTCTTGATGTTTGTCTTAAAATTATCTTTAAAATTTCTTAATAGATAAGAACTCATGAATGGATGCATCCCCAGACCAAACGGTTAAAATTTAATATACTGTTAACAACTTATGAAATTTTATTGAAGGATAAGGTGTGTATTATCTATGTTTTTCTGTTTGTTTTTCCATTACCCTACATTGTGGACAGGATGAAAAGATAATTTAAAATGAGGGTCAGAAAACTACAAATTTGACTTATTTTTTAATGACCTGGAATAAGAATGATTTTAATATTTTTACAGGCTTGTAAGAAAAGCTAAAGAAAATGTAATAGAGACCACCACACATTTTTTCTGCAAAGTCTAAAATATTTACAGTCTTGTTCTTCACAGAAAAAGTTTGGTAATTTCGTACTTAAATGAAACCTGTTTGGTATAGTGCCCACTAATTTGTAGACCTTTAAAGAGGAGGAAGAGGGGGCTCCCTTGGGTACAGGGGTTAAGTCTCGGCACTGTGAAGCTATCTGCAGCCAATGCAGCATTAGATCCCCAGCCAGGGAGCTACCCACATGGTACCGCAGACCTCTCCTGTCTTGCCCGCTACTCCCCTCATCAGCGTATTTCAGTAGATCTGCGTGTCCTGCTCCCTGCTCTGTCTTTAGTGATTCCTCTTACCCCCCAACACCTCTGGTCTGTACCCCAGCTCTTGTAGGCATAAATAAATCTTTAAAAAAAAATTTTAAAATTTAAAAAAAAAAGAGGAGGAAAAGATCTAATAGGGTTAAGTGCTGTGTTCAATGCTTTGTAACTGTTATACTTAATTCTTAACAGTTAATATCTCAATTCTTGTATAAGATATGCCAGCAAAGAAAAAACTCAAGTCTTAAGGAGGTTAATAAACTTGCATAATAAGGTCACACAGCTATTAAAGTTGCAAGAAGAATTATACCTTACTCTGTTTTAGGCCTGAGACCTAAGTTTTTGTGTAGAGATCTGCAGGTCATAAACATCATACAATGAGTTATACTTACCCTTGGAATAAGACACTATTCTAAATTTGGGTCATATTTTCTCCAAATTGACTAATAGAGGCTTTTGTTGTGCCTGAGCATTTTGTAAAATTTTTAAATGGTATTTTTTTATTCCTTTACTTTCAATATGTAAACTAATAAAAGCGTTCACTTTATATTATGTTCTGTTTTTTAATGGCTAAGTTAGTCATGGAAGAAACTATTTTGCCTCTTGATTTACTTGGTTTGAGGACACCAATAGAAATAGCTATTTTTTTTAAATTAGAAATTTGTTTGATTTCAATTTGCTTCATCTTAATTGCGTTCTGATTTTTGTTTAAAATATTAACTGTGTTTTGTTTATTTTAAGGCATTCCTTGGAGGTTTAAATTGGGCATTCATAGGTGTAGATGAAGCGCACAGATTAAAGAATGATGATTCTCTTCTGTATAAAACTTTAATAGACTTTAAGTCCAATCACCGCCTCCTTATCACTGGAACTCCTCTACAGAACTCCCTAAAAGAGCTCTGGTCTTTGCTACATTTCATTATGCCAGAAAAGTAAGATAAGTTTGATTTTAATCTTAGTTTTTTGTGCTAAATTTAGGACAATAATTCATATAAATAATAAGGTCAGTAAGAGGTTTTGTTGCTTTAAAACATTGGACCACAGATTGTTAAAAAGGGGGAAAAAGGAAACAGACTGGGGTATTTCAATTTGTATTGCTATTTTAGTTTTTCAATTTTGTAAATAAGCTTACGCCCTGTATATTAAATTATAAGTTGAGTTTCCTCATGTTCAAAATATACCTGGTTTAAAAAACTGAAAGTGTTAATATTTAACAGTACCAATAAAACATGCCGGCAGGTAAATGTTCTAAATGAAGAAACTTAGACTAGATAAGGATAACTAACTTTTCTTCCAGTAGATTTCAGAGCTTTAAAATTATATTCTTGGTGATATATATTAGTGGTAATTAATCTCATGCTTAAAAATACTTCTTTATTTAACTGAGAGAAGTACATTTCAGTATTATATGGTGAATTTTTAGGGAATGGTGGTAGTTAAATGTGACTAATTTTAGCAAATCTTTTTCCTGAAAATATGTAATTTTTTACATATGACTGCCTGAAAAGTCTCAATTGCAGTGTGACTTTTCCCCCCAACAATTCTTCCATTTTCTTAAATTTTTAAGGTTTTCTTCCTGGGAAGATTTTGAAGAAGAACATGGCAAAGGCAGAGAATATGGTTATGCAAGCCTCCACAAGGAGCTGGAGCCGTTTCTATTACGCAGAGTTAAGAAAGACGTGGAAAAATCTCTTCCTGCCAAAGTTGAGCAGATTTTAAGAATGGAAATGAGTGCTTTACAGAAACAATATTACAAGTAAGCAGTCAATACATATGTTCTGAATAACTCCCCCATCCTTGTCTTATCAAAGTGCTTCCCCGCCCCTCTCTCTCTTCATATCTTTTAGAGCAATAACAATTCTTGAGTTTTAGAACAGGTTTATTCTATTATGTAGTGGGGCAAAGAGACTTAATGGCTTGTCCAATATTGTTAATGACATAGGTTAACTTGTCTTTGAATGCATCATTAATTGTTTTTCCTTGTTTCATACTAATAGCTTAATGAGGATTTCTTTTAAGTATTAGGAGTTATATGATATTAAGCTAAGACGTTATTGTGAAACTATGATAATTATATAACTTGACTTATAGAAGTAGATGCCAGAAAAATTTAGAGCAAAATTTCAGACCTGTCTGACTTTTGAAGAATATTAATCATATTTTGTATAAATTCTGCTTGTCAGATCTATATAGTAATACTCCAAAGACTCTAAAAGGAAAATTTGTCCTAATAGCTATTGAGACACTTAATTGCATAAAGTGCACTACTACTGTGCTTGAATTCTCAAAAAAAAATTGAGTTGTGGAAAAGTCATGACATATTTTTCCTATGTTTTTCAAGCAAAAATATGTCGAGACTTTTCCGACAACCCAATGTATAGTAAAATATGTAAATGCTACACATTTGAAAATATATATATTGCATAAATTTTAATAGATTCTTATTGTGAAAAATTTCAAACAAACACAAAAGATCATAAAACTGCCACCTTTCAGCTTTATTTTCAACTTATAGAAAATTATCTCTAGTGATGTCCCCACTTTCCTACCTCCATCATTTTGAGGCAAATCAAGAGATCAAATAGTTTCAAGTCTCTCTGGGAAATAAATGTAGTGGAAGGGAAAGTAGATTATGGGTGAGAGGAAATGGTCTGTATGGATTGGAGTAATAAAATAACCACCCATAATTTTTTATAAGCTACATATGTGTTGTGTAACTACAATTTACAAAAGACATTGTGGTTAAGCCAGATATCCTCATGAGGCTTCTTGATCTGTGCATTGTCTTTTTTCAATGTAGTGTATTCATAGGAAGGTTAAGATAAATAATAGAGTTGACCATTTTTAAAATAAATTTTGGGCTGGGTATGGATTAATACACTATGCTCCTTGTATTACATTAAGCCTTTACTTCATATAGTTAGGAGTTCCGATAATATATTACATTTTCTCATTAGTCTTATGAACATGGTTTTTCATTTTATATATTTCATAATGATGGAGTTTTGCTTTGGTGCTTGATTTTTTGAAATATTAATATAATTTTTTGGACCTGCCCGGTGGCGCAGCGGTTGAGCGCTGGGTTGCGAAGCTGCCCGCAGCCTCTGCAGTGCCGGTTCAATCCCCGGCTGCTCCCCGGCCACCGGAGGAGGGTCCCACATGGCGCGCAGACTCTCCTGCCGCCTGCTGCTCCCCTCAGCAGTGTACTTTGGTCCTTCTGCCTGCTCTGCTCCCCACTCTGGCTCTGGTAAATTCTCTCACCCTCCTGCGCTTCTGACTGTACCCAGTGCTTATATAAATAAATAAATAAATAAATAAAAATCTTAAAAAAAAATTAATATAATTTTCATGTCTTTCTTTAATAGGTGGATATTAACTAGAAATTACAAAGCCCTCAGCAAAGGTTCCAAGGGCAGTACCTCAGGCTTTTTGAACATTATGATGGAGCTAAAGAAATGTTGTAACCATTGCTACCTCATTAAACCACCAGATAATAATGAATTCTATAATAAACAGGAGGCCTTACAAGTAAGAATTTTAAATATTATTTTGTGGTAAAGCAGAGCTCTTGAAATATTTATTTTACTTTTAAGTGAAAGTGTTACAATGTTTTAATATTTTGGTTAGATTTGTTGTTTGGTTAATCATGATTTAAATTATGGTGCTTCTTATTTTTTAGCCCTTTTAAAAAAGCTTTCAAATCATAATTTGCCCAGCTACTTTGTTTTGTTTTCGAGAAATAAATCTAACCATGTGATATTGTAATTTATCTAGTGAGAATCCCTTAGTGTATTCTTAATTGTGAATAAATATCACTAGTGATGATTATGCTAAATATGGCAAATGATAATCTTAAGGACACCTTGACCTCCGATAGTACAGTTCCAATCATTTTGGAGACATTAAGTGTGAAGAAGGTACAGTTGTTATCCAGCCACAGTAGAGCTCTGAAGTACTAGGATCAGTGACTAATATCCATAAATTAGAATACATTTTCTTATACTCTGAGACCTTTGGTTGCTTAGTTGCTCCTTCTTATTGTATATTTTTAGTTAAGAATTTTAGAGAAATATTTTAGTGACTTACAAATAGAGTGAGACAGTGCCTTTGTTCCCCTGAAAAGATAATATAGATGTTAAATGGTAAGTAAAATTTAGTTTAATAAAACAAAAGTAATAATTGTCCTAGAACTTTTTGAAAACTGAAATAAACTTATTTTCCAACATTAGGGAAATTTAAATCTCAATTTGAAATAATTAAACTGAAGTGTTAAGTGGCACATTTATTTCATCTGATTGGATCCTTAATATAACAGTTTTAATTTATTGTTTCCTTAGCACTTAATCCGTAGTAGCGGAAAATTGATTCTTCTTGACAAGCTGTTAATTCGCCTAAGAGAACGAGGCAATAGAGTTCTTATTTTTTCTCAAATGGTGCGGATGTTAGATATACTTGCGGAATATTTGAAATATCGTCAGTTCCCATTTCAAGTACGTATTTCATTTTGTCTTTTTTGTTGCTATAAATTTCATCTATTCCTGAATACATTGATACCCAAATCAGTACTCTCAAACTTTGGAGAGCTTTTCCTGGACCCTTATCCCCAGAGTTTCTGATTCAGTAGATCTGGAATGAAATGCAGTAATTACATTTCTAATGGTTAACCATAGTGGATTTAATCAGTGTATTTTTTTAAAATGACTTTTTTTTAAGATTTATTTATTTATGCATATAAGAACTGGGGTATGGGCCAGAGGTGTGGGGTGGTGAGAGGATTCACCAGAGACAGAGTGGGGAACAGAACTGGTAGATTGACTGAAATACACTGCTGAGAGGAGCAGCAGGAGAGCTAGGAGAGGTCTGCTGCGCCATGTGGGTTGCTCCCTGGCTGGAGATGAACTCATGTTGCAGTGGCTGCGGATAGGTTCATTGGTTGCATCTTAACCAATGGTTGCGCCATCAGGGAGGCCCCTAATCAGTGTGTTTTAAACTGTGACTGTTACCTGTTAATCTGGGAATCAATGTAATTGTTCATATGTAAAATATATTTTTTACAGTGGGTTTCAGACAGATTAATATGATAGCTGGTGCAATTATTTACTACTTATTAGGGGAAGTAGTCATAGTGGTGATAGCACAGACTCTGGAGACATTGTTTTACTGCCTAATTAAGTATCATGTACTTTCATAGTCTTAGAAAGTAATGCTGCACTTGTATCTTAATTAATATCATAATTGATTTTAATTTTAAATATTTTGTTTATATTAATACAGTATTTTAATGTGTTTCATTCTAGAGATTAGATGGATCAATAAAGGGAGAGCTGAGGAAACAAGCTCTAGATCATTTTAATGCTGAAGGATCAGAGGTATGAATGCTTTAAAAAATTCAGATAAGTTTTATTAATTTAATAATTGGTAGCTCATTTTTAAAAAAGTCTGGGGGTAGCCAGTTTTGATTTGCAAGTATGGTTTTAAAGTCAGTATTCTGTGTTAAAGCTGAAGAACTTTAGGCTTTCTCATCAATATTGTTTGAGCATAGGATAGTCAATTTACTTCAAAATAAGTTAACCTACTTTCGTATAGAACTCATTTTTAATTTGGTGTTCATTATCCCCATGTATATTTGTATTTTGGAATCTTATTGATTAGTTTTGTTAGAGGTTTATATATTAATGTTTTTTAAAACGATCTTTTAATTTTGTTGATAAGATATTTTTTAAATTCATAAAATCAGTTGTAAAATTCTCATTGATTATTCAGTTATAGTTTAGAAGAATTTAAAGTCGTGCCTATTTATAATTCCTTATAGGATTTCTGCTTTTTGCTTTCCACAAGAGCTGGAGGTCTAGGAATTAATTTAGCCTCTGCTGACACTGTTGTTATATTTGATTCTGATTGGAATCCACAAAATGATCTTCAGGCACAGGCTAGAGCTCATCGAATTGGGCAGAAGAAACAGGTATTTTTTTCTCCTTTATTTCACTATTTAGAATCTTTTCTTCATGACCAGTGTTGAAAAAATTATTTGGTTTACCCTCCTGTGAGTTCATTGGAGTAGTGATATTCCTACTTAGCAATAAGATGTTGAGCAATTCACATTTACCATAATCCTCTGAAATTCTGACAAATTAGATACTTATTCCTAAATAGGAGAATTCACTCTCTTCGGATCATTCTGTTCACAGTTCTGGAGACAATGTTTTTCATTCAATGTATTCTCTTTAAAATGTTTCCATTTGCTTCTTTTAATAATTGAAATGAATTTTGCCTACTAGTACAATGTTTTTTGTTAACCTGTATTTTATCCATGCAAAAAAATAATACTAGAATGTTCAGAAAATGTTCAGAGAGATCTACTACTCATAAGTATAATAGAAGGTAAGAGCCAGGAAATATACCTGGTGCATAACAAAGTAAATTGGCTATTAGATAATAAGAGACATATTTGAACATTGTAAAGAAGGGGGAACTTGAAGTGTAGAGTTAACATTCCAAGAGAAATTATAGATAATTGGAGAGTAGAAAGTGAGAAAACAGGATATTTCTACAAATGAGTTGGGCCTAATGCATATGTGAGAGTCAGAATATCCCTGTATTATGTGAGAAGTAAGTAATTGATCTGAGCAGATGAATATATTAAAGTCCTCAAACATGGCTAGATTTAAATTTCGCTTACTTTGTCACCAAATTTTCTAATAGGTGATGCAAAAAAGAGGATAGATTAGGAAAAGAAAAAGTAAAACTGAAAGCTATGGAAAGCTGCCTGATACTCTGTTAATAGTTACCTGAATTTGACTGCAAAATAATGACAATACAGATTTCTTACCATTATGTTACAAATTTTAAAACAAATGTGGTGTAAATACAAAGTGCATTTTTATTATTAGTTGATAAGATAGATTCTTAATTATCTCATTGTTGATAAAATATAGTAAAGTCCTTAAGCTTTCATGTACTATTTTTTTTTTTTACTAATATTTTAGTTATACAGGTTTCTTGATTCTCATATCTAACAAAAGGAGTTAAATATTTGCATGTAGCAACTACAAAGTGAATAGTAGATAATTAATGCAGATGAGTTTTATTGAGGATATCAACACTTAGGAGAATTTGAAAATAACTTGTGAAAAAACTGCAAATAAAACAGTATCAAATGATTTACATGAGTTATAATCCTGAAAAAATAGTGTATAACCTTACAAATATTCTTTGTGTTTTTATTAAAAGAGAGTTTGCACACACGATAATTTTAAAATGGACTTTTGAAGTTATTTGAAAAGGTACAAGATAATTTTTCATTGTATCAGAATGTCCAGTTTAATGCAGAATGTTTAATATCCCAGGTTCCTGTGCTCTAAATAATAAACCCATTTGAGCATTGGAAAAACTTAATATATTTCTCTAAATTTTCAAAATGTTCCTATATGGTGGTACTGTTTGATATAGCAAACTGGACGTGAGGAATCTGGCAAAATTGTTACAGTCAATTCTTGTCTATTTTGGAAAATTTGATCTTATGGCAGGAATTCATCAACTTGGAAGTGGTTCTTAGAATTCATTAACTTGGGAAGTGGTTCTTTTGGCTTTTATGGAATCAAAATGGAGGGAACTTAATTCTTTCAATTAAAGGGTTCTTAAGTTTGTCCTTTTTTTCCAGTCAAAAGGTAATTTTAAAATTACTGTTACCCTTTTAAAAAAAGAAAAAGGAGCAATTAAATCTCCTAGCCAGAATGTAAGAAAGACATACTCTCAAAATACTAAGTTCAAGAAACTTAACTTTCAGCATATTATTGCTGTATGTATTTTTAATTTTCATTTTGATTTTGGCTAGTGAAAATTTTTTATAGGATGAACTTCATTTTATATACTGATACAGGGCATTTCAGATTATAAAACAACTTTTTACTGCAGTTTATGTTTGATCATGCATGTCTTTACAGGTAAATATTTATCGTCTAGTTACAAAGGGATCAGTTGAAGAGGATATTCTTGAAAGGGCCAAAAAGAAAATGGTTTTAGATCATCTTGTGATTCAGAGAATGGATACAACTGGGAAGACAGTACTACACACAGGTTCTGCCCCCTCAAGGTAGTTACTTAAAAAAAAAGTAATTTTCAAATCATATTACTCTCATTTTTCTGAAAAATTGAAAATTCTAAGTAGATCATTGAAGTATACTATATTTTGTGTTACAATATTTTTTTTATTTTTTTTAAGTATTGCACTAATTTCTCATCAAAGGCACATAATCAGTTCCTAATTTCACCACTCTAGATTTGTAATCTTGAGGGAAAATCCTTTACTTTCCAGATGTCAAGTTTTTTAGTTTTACAGTAGTGTACTATGGTAGTTCACCTCTGTGTCATGTAACTGCTATTAAGTAGCCAATGTTAATAGTTGGTAAAAGCACTACGTAAATGTTAGATTTTTAACTGTTAGTGTTAAGTATTTTTGTTTTTCCTGATTTTAGTTCTACTCCTTTCAATAAGGAAGAGTTATCAGCTATTTTAAAGTTTGGTGCTGAGGAACTTTTTAAGGAACCCGAAGGGGAAGAACAAGAGCCTCAGGTAAAAAACAAAACAAACAAAAAAAAACCCCTGGTCTCAGAATATCTTACCTATTAAAACTCTATTTAAGTATAAAGTATATTTATCTTAAAACATATTGATATATATTTACAAGATTTTCTGATTACAGGAGATGGATATAGATGAAATCTTGAAGAGGGCTGAAACTCATGAAAATGAACCAGGCCCTCTAACTGTAGGAGATGAATTGCTGTCCCAGTTCAAGGTAGATTTTTTCTTTTTAATTTTTTAAAATAAATGTTATAAATTGAGACAGACTGAGTTTTTGTCATTTAGTTTTTATTCTTTCCATTTTTAAAGAAGAAACAGCAACATAATTTTTTGTCTAAAATTTTATATGATGTATAAAATTATTTTTCCTTTATTCCTACAAATCAGCCATAACCTCTATGAATAGTTATATTTAGTTGGGATGGGGAAGCTGTTACTTCCTAATTAGCAACTAAATTAGTGGTTGGCCAATAGCATGTTCTCAAATATTTGGGTAAATGAGTGAGTGTCATCTTTAATTTAGATTTCCACGACTGAGAGCCGTTAGCTGATTATTTTACTGGAGCACTCTTTGACATTAGATTAACTTACGTTATCACAACTAAGAGAACTCAAAACAGTCAAAGTAAACAGTAAGTGTCTATTACTTAGCACATACCCTGGTTTGGTGAGGGTGAAACTGTTAACAACCAACCTCATGACAGTAAATTGTGTGCTTATTGTTAGTATAAAGAAACAGGTTCCTTTATATTCTAGCCATTTTCCGTGAATCAAGGTTTTTTTTTTTAAGGTTCAATTCAATTTTTGTCATTTGTTCATTGAACAAGTAGTTGAAGTTATTGAGTGCCTGCAATGTACCATGGATAGGGATGCATCAGTGAATAGCAACTTTTGAAATTTTAATGAGTCAGTCTGGCTGCAGTCAGGAGGATATCGATAGTAGCACAAGAATTAAAGTAGGGAGATAAGTTAAAAGACTATTTCAGTTTTCCTGGTGAGAAGCTGTCTGGGTATGATCCAATTCCCTCCCATCCTTCCTCGCTCCATTTCTTCTTATGCTAGTTGTAAAAGAGACATAAATTAACTGATACAGGTTATTTTTATACCATTGAGTTGGCAATCACATACAGTTGACTTTAAAAGACTATCATCAGGGACTCCCAGGTGGCGCAGCGGTAGAGCGCTGGGTTGCGAAGCTGCCCGTGGCCTCTGTGGTGCCAGTTCAATCCCCGGCTGCTCCCCGGCCACCGGAGGAGGGTCCCACATGGCGCGCAGACCTCTCCTGCCGCCCACTGCTCCCCTCAGCAGTGTACTTCAGTCCTTCTGCCTGCTCTGCTCCCTACTCTGGCTCTGGTGAATTCTCTCACCCTCCCGCGCTTCTGACTGTACCCAGTGCATGTATAAACAAAACAAACAAACAAACAAATAAATAAATAAAAACATGCCTCTATTAAAAAAAAAATCTTAAAAAAAAAAAAGACTATCATCACATTTAAATATGAGAGAATAAATTATTTTAACTCTGACACTTAGTAAGCAGTTTTCTTATCTTCATTTATAAGTTTTATATACTAGTGTTGGCAGTTGACTTTAATGAAAGCTTTCTATATGTAACACTTCACAGTTCTTAAATGTATTATTTTATTCTTCACAAAATTTAGTGTGCTGTTGCTATCCTTTTTTTCCTTTTTTTTTTTTTAAAGACAAAATTAGGGAATCTAGATCATTTACCTGTGATTTCAAAATTCCTTATGTCAGTAGCTCTTTAGGGTTGGTTTTATGGTCATACCAAAAAAATACTGACTTATTCAATACTTAGTAATTAATGGATTGGTATAATGCCTATAGAAGATGACTTCAGTATGTTGCTACTATAACATAGTGTGTTGTTGTATTCACTTCCTCTGGTTCTTGGAAGAGAATTCTTAGAAGTCATTTTGTTTTTCTACTTTGACCTAATGGAGAAATGAACTTAAGTTTATTAGTCATACGTGGTTTAGTCTGTAGTCTTATTTATTGTATGAGGATATTTAAGCTTTATTTTCTTAATCTAGTTCACCACTTAACTCTCTTCCTAAAAAGAAAAAAAATATAATTTAAGGATGAGTTCTTTTTTAATGCTTTTCCATTAAAATTCTTGAATTTTTCAGGTTGCCAACTTTTCAAATATGGATGAGGATGACATTGAGTTAGAACCCGAAAGAAATTCAAAGAATTGGGAAGAAATCATTCCAGAAGATCAAAGAAGACGATTAGAAGAGGAAGAACGACAAAAGGAACTTGAAGAAATTTATATGCTCCCAAGAATGAGAAACTGTGCAAAACAGGTGACTTTTTAATTTAAAAAGTACTTTGGTAATATAAGAATTTTCACATTTGGACTGAACTTTTTTTTTTTTTTTTTTTTTTAAAGATTTATTATTTATTTATTTGTTTGTTTATACATACAAGCACTGGGTACAGTCAGAAGTGCGGGAAGGTGAGAGAATTCACCAGAGCGGGGAGCAGAGCAGGCAGAAGGACCGAAGTACACTGCTGAGGGGAGCAGTGGGCGCCAGGAGAGGTCTGCGCGCCATGTGGGACCCTCCTTTGGTGGCCAGGAAGCAGCCGGGGATTGAACTGGTGCTGCAGAGGCTGCGGGCAGCTTCGCAACCCAGCGCTCAACCGCTGCGCCACCGGGGAGGCCCTGAACTTTTTTTTGTTAATAGTTATTGGTCCATAATTTTCATATGATATCTTTATCTGATTTGATAATACTTGCCTCATGAAATGAGTTGGAGAGGTTCTCTCCGCTTCTAATTTTGGGAAGAATTTTTGTAGAATTGGCATTATTTCCTCTGTAAAGTTTGGCAGTATTTGTTAGGAAAATCATTTAAGCCTGCAGTTCTCTTGGTTAGAAAGTTTTACCCTTAAATTTCTTTTATAAATAAAGTATTATTTAAAGAATGTATATTTTGGGAGTTTAATGGTTTCTGTCAAGGAATTTGTTCATTTGATCTAAGTTGTTGCATGTATGGGTATAAAGTTATGCGTAGTTTTTCCTTACACTCTGTTAGTGTTTGGAATATTTAATGAGCCCTCATTCCTAATAGTGATTTTTTCTTGATCATTCCAGCTAGAAATTAATTTTTTTATCTTTTTTAAAAATGCCTTTTTGGTTTCATTGATTTTTTGTTGTTATTTTAAACTTCATTGATTTTGTTCTTTGTTTCTTCTTTCTTGCTTTTATTTCAGATTGTTCCTCTTTTTTGTGTATCTGTGTGTGTCAAGATATAAGCTTAGACTGCTGATACTTCAAGACCTTCCATTTCTAATGTTAGCGTTTAATCCTACAATCCCTCTTAGCTCTTCACTGCTGCTTCAGGAGTTCCTAAATTTGATATCTATTGTGTTTTCTTTTCATTCATTTGAAAATATTTTCTAATTTCCTTTGTGACTTCCTTTTTGACCGTTAGGTTATTTTTGGGTTTTGGAAGTGTATTATTTAATTTTCAAATACTTTGGAGATTTTCCAAGTATTTCATTATTGATTTCTACTTTATTATATCATGAATACCATGATAGCACACCTTGGGTGACCTGAAGTTTTACAAATTTGTTGATGTTTATTTCATGATCAAATGAACAAAGTGTAAGATTTTAAAAAAACTTAACAATGCAGTACAAGCGATATTGGATCCTACTGCAAAGGGGGAAAATCCAATTGTCTTTTGCTTTCAAGATTTTTCATCTAGTTAGAGTTTTTTTTGGTTCCTCCTGAAAAATTTGAGCCTAAGGCAAATGAGGGACTCTCCCTCACCCTAGTCCTCACCTCTTAATCTTGCTACTCCTCTCCCAAGGGTAGGTTTTTTGTTTGTTTGTTTGTTTCCCATTTTTCTGTTTGTTTTCCTGCATAGTAGATCTTTGTCTAAGTTCTGTATGTGAGAAGAATCTGGGTAGGCTTGCTTTGCCTGTCCTCTCAAAGGTGGCTGTTGTTTCCTTTCTCCAGGCTTGTACTGGGAAAGAAAGTTTCCTCTAAGTAGACCAGCCTGTTTCTAGGCTGTGTCGTGACCACCTGGTGGAGGTTTGTGGAGAAGCTCCTAAGAGTGGATGCAGGATCTCCCTATGTCTTTGGTTCCCGGGAATCCTGGTAACTCATAGCAAATACTAGCTTGCCTTCCCTGATTGCATTGTGTTCTATCTACCATTCTTGCTTTCCACAAGTGAGGCTGTTTCCGTCCCATCTGTTCTTGGAATCTGCTCTGTTTCCTTATGTGCATACTACTAGATTGCCCTAGGATTCTGATGCATTTAAGAACAGCTCTGGTTTTATAAGTTTGAGTGGGAACAACCTGTCAACTTCTCTGCCTCAAGCAAAAATGAAGCCCAATAAAAGTGATCAAGAATGTAATTTCTTGATAGTATTTATTTCTGCAAATCCTAAAATGATTTCATTTTATGGTACACAGAAATCACAATGTTACATTAGATCTTATGAAAGTATGAGCAGGAGTTAGAACTAAAAGAACCAAATACTGACTAGTTTTCAGCATATTAGGGATTCAGAATATGCACTAAGAATTTGGAAAAACTCCAAATACTTACAGAAAATATGTTTCGCACTGTTAAAAAAAATCTAATAGATGCTTCATATAGGTTTTTATGTGGATTTAACTGGCATTTTTTTTCTTTTGAATATCTGATTAGCCTAACTAAATTACTAGTAAGTAGATGTCAAGGGTGAACAGAAACAAAAAGTCTCCACCCAGAGATAGCACTAGTATTAATATTATAGATACGTAATTCCAATATTTTAAAATATTTTAATTGCTAAAATATTTTAGCAAATATTTGTTGAATTTAATTGGAATCATACCAATTTGGAACTTGTTTCCTTCTCTTTCACAGTATATAATGACTATTAATTATTCAACAACATGATTTTTAATAGAGTCTCAACTTTCCATTGTAGAGATTATTTGTCCAGTCTCTTTTTTATGTATGATTAGATTGTTTGCACCCTTTTTTACATTCATAATGTAAAGTCATTCCTTTGTATCTCTGATCTCAGGAAAAATGTCGAGGAGTGGTGTTACTGGATGAGCATGATAGTTTTTAAGGCTTTTGAAATTGTATTGTCAAATGGTCCTCTCTCCCATTTTAGATACCCATCAGAGATAAAACTTATTCTGTACCATTAATAATATTGGATATTATTACTTAGTTAGAATTGGTCAAATTGATGGTTTAAAAAAAGAATTGTATTTCATTGTTACTTTAACTCACATTTAAAGAATTTCCCAGTGAGGTTGTATTTTATGTTTATGTTATATAATTAATTGCTTGTTTGTTAATAACCTTTCTCATTTTCATAAAAGGACAATAGTTATTTCCCTGATAATTTTTAAGATTGTGTTAAGTATTAAGGCTGTTAATAATTTACTGTATTTAACATGCTGTATTTTTCTATTTTGTTTTAATTTTGTTCATAGAATTTGTTAATTCTATAAATCCTTTAGTGTTTTCTTAATTCTTATGATTGAAACTTTCTTCACTTTAAGCTAGCACCAATTTTTTTTTTCCAAATTCCAGATTAGTTTCAATGGAAGTGAAGGGAGACGCAGTAGAAGTAGAAGATACTCTGGATCTGATAGTGATTCAGTCTCAGAAAGGAAAAGACCAAAGAAACGTGGAAGACCACGGACTATCCCTCGAGAGAATATTAAAGGATTTAGTGATGCAGAGATTCGGCGGTAAGATGAAATAAGACCATTTATTTCAATTTGCCTTTGTTAGAGGGTGAAACTAAAATATGGAAATCCCATAATTTTC
This sequence comes from Talpa occidentalis, assembly GCF_014898055.3. Classification (NCBI taxonomy): domain Eukaryota; kingdom Metazoa; phylum Chordata; class Mammalia; order Eulipotyphla; family Talpidae; genus Talpa; species Talpa occidentalis. The sequence continues at coordinate 108,571,449 of NW_023604972.1, read as the reverse complement.
AAAGCTTAAGATCAAAGTTTTAGACAAATATATAATTGAGTTTGGGTTGGGTAGTTCTGTTTTATTGTAACTATGGGGGAAAAAGTTTGACATCTAATCTTTGCTGCTGTTTATTTATTGTTAGCCTATTTAGACTGCTGATGTCTTTGGTTTGTTAATGTGGTTCAGAATTGTGGGCCTTTTGAATAATGAATGTATATTTCAATACATTAGATTTATTAAAAATTCTTACTGCATCTATGACTCCCAACATTACTATTTTTATGTGGGAATAAATTTAGTTCCATGATTTTGAGGGTTTTTTTAACATTGAAGTGATTTGCTTTTTGAAAGTAACCACGTTAAAAGCATTTCTGTTATGTCCAATTAGGAACTGAGGTAAGATTGGCCATGCAGAATAAATTGTAGTTTTCTTTCAAAATATGGTTATTTGCATACATAAATTTATTGGGATAACAGCTTAGTTTTGTCTGTTATATTTTTGCATGTGACATTTGTAAAAAGGTTGTTCATTGTTGTATTTTAAGAGTTTTGTTATTCCTTTCAAACCATTGTAACTCTTTTCTTTTAAATCATAGACCTGACCGATAAAATTCTTCCTCATTCTTTCTACCAGGAAACTAAATATATTGTTAGATTTTGTTAAGGGTGCTTTTACGATCACCTGATTTACTGGACTTTCTGTCTTTAGTTGAAGATGCATTTCAGCTTCCACTTTTCCTGGATATTTTCCCTCATCCATCAACCACTTAGGTAGCTTTGTTCTTAAGTAAAATTTTATTTTCCATTGTTGGTATAATACCATACATTTGAATTGAAACTATATTCAGTAAACTTTTATCAACACTTGGAATGTGAGGAGGTGTATAACTGATTGATAATTCTGAAGACACTTCCTGTGATAGCCTGGAACCCTTTTTTGTCTTGTGAAAATAATAAAGTAATTTCTAAAATAAAATTTAGCTTCTTTTGTTTTATTTATTTTGGTTTGTAAACATCATCTGGGTGTTATGAAATGTCTGTCTTACATGGTATATTGTACATTTTTTTCTAGCATAGTTTATTCATTTTTGTTAGTAATAGTGCTTTGAATTAATATTTGAACTAACAATATTTTCTTATTTCTATATAAATATATCTTTGCTTATGTATGGTGGGACCCACATTTAAACCAAGCAATTATTCTCTGTTAGGTTTATCAAGAGTTACAAGAAATTTGGTGGCCCTCTGGAAAGGTAAATAGTTTTGTAATTCTTACAGAATTCTAAGAGTATGTTGCATACTGTCATCTTTATTTATACTAATATTCAGTTTAGTTTCTGTGTCAAATTTACTTAATAGGTATTTACAATTAATCAAAAAAGCACATGCCATTGATTGTAAAAGTTTTTGTACTGTTCTTCCTAGTCTCTAAAATTTTATCTACAAAATGAGATTTTCTATAAAATGTATGGAATCTTTGCATTTTTATAATCTTAAGGTACTTTTCACATGGTTTATCTTGTCCTGTTTTTAATCAAACACAAAATAGCAGGTTCATTCTTAGAGAAACTGAGCTGCTGACCTACCTTTTGACCTTAAGGCCAGTTCTGTTTTCCCTTATTATTATTTAGTAAAGTGTCATTAAGTTTTCCTAATTGCTGTTTCCTTTTTTACATATAAACTGTATTAAAATCTAAATTGCCAAGGAGTTCTTAAATTATTGGTTTATCTTAATTGTTGGTGATTTGCATATTCTTTTTCCTTTGTTGGAGCCAGTAGAGTGACATAAACTTAATTATTATAACTCTTTTTTCTTCCCTAAAGCGTTCTTATTTTGAGATGAATTTTTTATCTGAGATGAATTGCATGAAGTACAATGAAATGATTGCAAAATTATTTTTAGATAATGAGAAAACATTTTGAATGTTATTCACTATTTATATTTTAACTCATTGCATGGTAAATTAAAGAACTTTACTATATCTTTTTCATATAATTATCATAACTTAGTATCAACACTTATTTACCTTTTGAGTTTGAAATTTGATCAGTTTTGGTAAATTTTTATACAATTATATTCCATAATCTTCAAATTTGAAACATAACATATGTAATAAACTATTAACTTTATTATTATCCTTAAATATATAAGTGAATTATATCCTTGTCAGATCTCCTGGTTTTTACTTAAGTCATCCCATTTATGCGAACTAGAATTTGTAGGGCATGCAATATAAGTACATGTAGAGCTTGAGATAGAGTGAAACTTGTTCTGTCTTTCGTGGCACCACTTTATTCTGCAGTATCTTTTCATTGAACTGAAAATTGTATTATTTTGTTGCAGATTAGATGCAATTGCTCGAGATGCTGAATTAGTTGATAAATCAGAGACAGACCTCAGACGACTAGGAGAATTAGTACATAATGGTTGCATTAAAGCTTTAAAGGATAATTCTTCAGGAACAGAACGAACAGGTAACATTAAAATGAGAGTGATTTTAAAAAGAAGTAAATGGAAATTGTAAACTAAGCTTTTATTGAGTTGGGCACGTATTATATTTTAAGTTATCTATTCATCAGTCTTAAAAGATGCTTTACAAATAAAGCAAATCCATGCATGGGTCAAAGGAAATGTTTACAACAGTTATGTTATTGAAGGCAGTAGAACCTAGCTACCTGGTATATTTTGGCAAGGCGGTGACATTAGGAATTACTGTTATACTAAGTTTTGAGTAGATGACTGGGGAAAGATAATGTAAGTGAACATATGTGATACTGGCTTTTTGAGCATAATTACTTCATTATGCTGACTTTACAATTTGTCCAAATAAAAATATACATTTTTAAAAAAAATTTTCCCAACCAGTGGGGTGTCTCTTTTTTTTTTGTTTGTTTGTTTTTTGTTTTGTTTTGTTTTTAAGATTTATTTATTTATACAATAGCTGGGGTACAGACCAGAGGCATGGGAGGGTGAGAGATTTATCAGAGACAGAACCGGGAGCAGAACAGGCATACGGACCAAAAGCACTGCTGAGAGGAGCAGCGGGCACGACAGGAGAAGTCAGCCACGCCATGTGGGAATCTCCGTGGCCAGTCTGGAATTGGATGGGTGCTGCAGAGGCTGCAGACAGTTTCACAGTGCTGTGCTCAACCCGCTGCGCCACCAGGGAGGCCCCAAATAAAAATATTTAGATAAGATTTAGTAATAGTGTACTGGAAAAAAAAAACTTACTAGAATTCTTATTTAGAAGCTAATAGTGTTATCGATTGATTTATGAAACTGGAAAAACAGTTACTTGAAATAATTCTTGTGACTCCATATCTGTTATATATAAAAACTGGAACCATCTTTAGTAAAATTTAAGGTTTGCCAGTAGCCTCTCCTTAGTATGAATAAGTTAATACTTACTAATGTATATAATAGCTTTGTTACTTTGTATCTTGTGGAACTATATATTTTATGCTCTTTTCTCTTTTTTTAAAAAAAAACTAAGGTGGTAGACTTGGGAAAGTGAAGGGTCCAACATTCCGAATTTCAGGAGTACAGGTGAATGCCAAGCTAGTCATTTCCCATGAGGAAGAATTAATACCATTGCACAAATCCATTCCTTCAGATCCAGAAGAAAGAAAGCAGTGAGTTACTTACTTTTTCATTGTAAAATATTTGTTGTTACTATTTGAATTTTCAAAAATGTGTTAAGTATCTTTTGTCATTGGCTAATTTGAATCATATTTATAGAAATAAAGGGTAATATACTGAAGTTCTAGTGACTCATGTTATGTAAAATAAATGTTTAGTAAGGCAACTGCAAACCTGACAGTGGTGATTTATTGCTAGGTATACTATACCATGCCACACAAAGGCAGCTCATTTTGATATAGACTGGGGCAAAGAAGATGACTCCAATTTGTTAATTGGTATCTACGAGTATGGATATGGAAGCTGGGAAATGATTAAAATGGATCCTGACCTCAGTCTAACACATAAGGTAGGTACTTAAGTTTATTTCTTGATTCTTTTGACCATTATAATGCTGAATATAATTTATTCTAATTTTTGCCTTTAAATTTTGTTGGAAATACACTCAAATGGGAGTCAGGAAACTGAAGTATTTGTGTGATTTTGATTTCTTTAGAAGCTGGTTGTCATGAAGAGAGTTGAAGTTAAATCATCTTTGAGAATTTGCTTTGAGAATATATTCTGAAATATATTTTTGTTCAAAGGATTAGGTGTATTTTTCTTTCTTATTATTACCTAAAAATTCAGTCTCTCACTCCATCATTATATATCACTCAAGGGCAAAAAAGGATCCTGAAATATTTTATAGTTTCTTTTTTAAATATCAAACAATGTTTAGGGTTTTTTGTTTGTTTTGTTTTTGTTTTTTTGCTGATTAGATGCTATCACATTAGCTTAAATCATTTTTTTGCCTAGAAAAAAACACTGAAAATAATGCCTTATTCTTATTTGTCTTTTTTATATTTTAAGTTTTTGTGAACAAATGGAAAATTTCAGGTGCTGTGCTCTGTCATTTACTACTTTGACGAAAAACTAAATAGTGCAGATTCCCACTGTAAAAGTTTTCTCACAGTGCATGCTTTGGGTAATCTACATATATGATACTGTAGATTCTAGGAATTTTATATACTTCTTAGGTAAAATACCGTTATTGATAGAGGAAGAAAATCTAAGACTACTTTAATATTAAATAACTGGATATGAAATGTATTCTAGTAGACTTAAAAAAAATTTTTTTAAGATTTACTTATTTATGCATACAAGAGCTGGGGTATTGGCCAGAGGTTTGAGGGGTGAGCAGATTCGCTAGAGACAGTGGGGAACAGAACAGGCAGACTGACTGAAATACACTGCTGAGGGGAGCATCAGGTGAGACAGGAGAGGTTTGCTGTGCCATGTGGGTAGCTCCCTTGCTGACTGGGGATTAAACTTGTGCTGCAGAGGCTGTAGATTGCTTCATAGTACTGTGCTTAACCCCTTGCACCACCAGGGAGGTCCTTAAAAAAAAAAAATTAACCTCACACTTTCAATTTTCATTTTAAATGGAGGACTTTTTTTTCCCCCACATATTTATTTAGAATCCATTCCCACGGAAATGAAATCTTTGAGTATGACACAGGGATTAAAAAAAATGTATTTTGCATTCTGAGTTGTTTATTCCTGCAAATTTTAAGAATTGTAGCTTGTTAATGAATTACATATTTTTTTAAAAAGGGAAAGCATTTTTAGCCAGTAAATTTCTCACATTAGTTACTGAAAACAAACTGAAAAAATTGTTTTCAGATTCTTCCAGATGATCCTGATAAAAAGCCACAAGCAAAACAGTTGCAGACTCGTGCAGACTACCTCATCAAATTACTTAGTAAAGATCTTGCAAAAAAAGAAGCTCAGAGACTTTCTGGTGCAGTAAGTTAAAATTTGAATGCTTAAGAGAAGTTTTCTTTTCCTTTTTTATTAAAGATTTATTTATTTATACATACAAGAACTGGGGTGTGGGAGGTGAGAGGATTCACCAGAGATGTAGTGGGGAACAGAACAGGCAGATCAACTGAAACACACTGCTGAGGGGAGCAGCGGGCAAGTCAGGAGAGATCTGCTGTACCATGTGGGTTAGCTCCCTGGCCAGGGATCGAACTCGTGCTGCAGTGACTGAATAGCTTCATTGTGTTGCATCTAACCCCTTGCCACCACCAAGGGAGGCCTGAAGTTTTCTTTTTATATAAGCTTAGTTTACTGATCATCTCAGAGATTTGTGGTTAATATGGACTTCTAAGTATATATTTTTTATAATTTAGTGGCTTTATTTGTATATGGTAATATTTTACTTTATCTCACCATTCATCTTAAAATTGGTGAATCATATCTTTAAATGTGGGATCTGATTGTTCTTCATTTTTTGTCATTTTTTGTCTTTTTAGTATTTTGAGACAACTTGTTAGAGTGTGGGTACTTTTGAGAGATCAAGCATCCTTTACTATTTTAGAGAACTTAAGGGACAGTTGTAAGATCATTGAACTTATAAGGGGACTCAAAAATGTGAGGAAAAAACACAAAAAAGAGAATTGGAAGCTAAAGCAACCTTTAAAAGTTTACCTGTGAACACCATTTCAATTACCTGTGTACCATTAGAAATCATTTTTAATGCTATCTCTGGTAGCATCAAATGTAGTTGAAAAAATTTAAGAGGATGAAAAACCTTCTTATAGCTGCTTCTCTTCTTTTTTAAAAGGAATAATTACTTCTAAAAGAATAATTACTTGGTTAGTATTTACTGTTAACATTAATAAATATTGTATCTGATTCATTAAGTTACAACCTTTTTGTTGACTTTCTAAGATCAGTGTAGCTTATTACCAACAGACTAAGCATTGTGTAGGACTGTTCTTTTAGCTGTTTAGATATGCCATTTAAGTGTCTTTTTTAAAATTTATGGAGTTGACTAGAATAAAAATAATTATTTTTAGGGAGGTTCAAAGCGGAGAAAAGCAAGAGCAAAGAAGAATAAAGCATTGAAGTCTATAAAAATGAAAGAAGAAATAAAGAGTGATTCTTCTCCTTTACCCTCAGAAAAGTCTGATGAAGATGATGATAAGGTAAAAATATATAACAATCTTTTGTATAGAAAGGGAACATGAAGTATATTACTATTTGCATTTGAAATTCAAATTTAAAATGTTTCTGGTATTGAAGTTTTTTTTTTTTTCTAAGATTTTTATTTATTTATTTGTACAAGCACTGGGTACAGTCAGAAGCGCGGGAGGATGAGAGAATTCACCAGAGCCAGAAGGGAGAGCAGTGAAGTTCTTTTTTTTTTTTTATAGTGCATTATATAGTCTTATTTATAGAATAGTTCTACCAATCCAATAGAATACTATGTATCACTAGAGGGATAGAGCAAGGTCCTTCCTTTTCAAACATTTGCCAATTAACTGAAGTTCTGTCTCCTTTAATTTTATTATGACTTTTAAAGAGAGCTGGTTTACCTTTGTTTTTATCCTAAGGTAAACATTGCTTGTATCATTATTAAAGGGATTCTGTGTTATTTCAGAATCCACGTACATGTAATCCATACTCAAGCAAAGTAAAGAAATTAGTCTTTGTCAGGATTTGGTTAGTAATACATTGGCCATACTTGCACTTTCCAGGATGAGATCACTTCTGTGAAACATCCAAATAAAAAAATTAAAACAGAAAGAGACAGTGAAGAAAAACCTGAGCCAGATGTTTGTATAAAGAAAGAACCAGAAGAAAAGAGGGAAGCAAAAGAAAAGGAGAATAAAAGAGAACTTAAAGGGGATATAAAAGAAAAAGAGGATAAGAAAGATATAAAAGAAAAAGATTTTAAAGAAAAAAGAGAAAACAAAGTTAAAGAAGCTATGCAGAAAGAAAAAGACATAAAGGAAGAAAAGGTATGCAAATCATGATGTAAAATTTAGCAAGTGAATCAACATATCAGGAAAATAAATTGACTATAAACACAAGTTAGTCTCAGTTGACTTCTCTAAAAATATATATATGGGTATCTCGTAGAGGAGAAAAATAGGTTTGATTACTTTCTAACTGCCTATTGATATAGGGTAACATTACAGAGTAGCTTTATTTGTGGTTTCCCCAAGTAAATTGGGGGGAAAATAAAAATGTAAGTGAGAATAAGCAGTTACATAATAAAGTAAGACCATATGTTTTTCCCAAAAGTGGTAATCATTTTGCCTTTGTTGTTTTGTTTTTGTTTTATTTTCCTTTTTCTTCAGTTGAGTGAATCCAAGTCTGACAGTAAGGAAAGATCCAAGAAGTCTTCAGTATCAGATGCCCCAGTTCATATCACTGCAAGTGGTGAACCAGTTCCCATATCTGAAGAATCTGAAGAATTAGATCAGAAGACATTCAGCATTGTAAGTAGTAGACTTTCTGGTTTTTAATAATGATTCACCTAACATTTAAATTGCATTTTCATCTTTTGGTGCTTTTTATTCAGTAATATATTTGAATGTGGTAGTACTTTAGTTTAGATTGATAAAAGCAGTAGATTTAAATTTTGAAAGGTTATTTTGTATTGAGAATCAACTCGAAAAAACTCACTAGAAAGACTGTAGGGACAGATGTGTAAGGAGCTTTTTTTCTCCAACTTTAGGATTTTAAACTTTAGTTCCTGAACCATTTAGCTGTTTGATACTGCCTTTTACCTATAGTGAAAGACTGGTTTATTTTCTAATCTTTTACAGGTAAATATTTTTAGAAAATAAAATGAAAATAAGGGTGAAAAAGAATGCCATGATGTGTTTTATTACTAAATATTAAATTGTTTCAAAATTAAACCTGCACAGAGCTTTCTAAAATTTCTGTACTTTTCTCATTGTGGGCTACCATAGGTTCATGGACCACACTTTGAGTAACACTGATCTAAAATACTGGTTTTATATGTTGTCGTGCTTTTGTGCTTATCAGAGTAAGAAAGACTCTATCATGGCTTTTTCCCAAAGGGTTTATTTACTGGATATATAGGAATCCAGAGTTGTTTCAACTATGAAATTGTTATGTAAATTTTAAGAAAAACTTTATAATGAGATTACAGTATGGGGAAGCGATAAGGGTGTTTGTTAAGTGTACTATATTGGCTCTATAGCCAGACTACTACTTGCTGTGAAGAAAGTATGAAGGTTTGATGAGTTAATATATGTAAAATCTCAAAAACATTGTTGTGTGTAGAAAAATAGAAGTTAATACTGGTTGTGGTAGCAGTTATTACTGAATTAAGACATACCAACTGATTAATGGATAACTAAAAAATCTAGCTATAGAGATAAAATCAAGAAGGAAGAGTAATTTTAAAGAAAAAAAGAATGCTATACTTGAAAGATGGAAATTTTTTACCTTCTAGGATTACATTTGTGTCTTATCCAGTATGCCATTTTAGATCCTCAGCTCACCTCTTACCCTTTTTTTTAATAGGAAAAAAAAATGTATTTTATACTTTGGAGAATTTTGATTAATGAACCCATATGTTCATTTCCTACTGATTTCATGACATCCTAATACGTTTCAAATAATTTACATGCTCTTTAAATAATTCTTGTTACAATACACACACACAGGGAGCTATCCTTACATCTCTGAAACAAATTACTTGCTACCCATGGATAGATTTATTATTAATTTCAATTTTTTTCTTATATACATAAGTAAATAAAATTTATTTACAATTTGTTTTAATATAATTTTGATTCTATTTTTGGTAGTCATAGTTTTTATTACATTAAATTAGATTTCAGCTGAATTGTACAATTTTTGGCATGTCATCCTTAGTGTGCCAGATATATATATATATATATATGGCCAAGGGACAGGTTGTTCAACCTCCTTTCACATCCTGACCATCCAAAATATAATAGTAGCAAAAGTTGTTACCTACTTTGTTTTGCCCCAAAGTTTAAGACACACTATTTATACTTCTGGTTATATTGATTTTAATCACTTTGTCAGTATATTTAATTATATAAAGAACTTTATGTTTTACCTTTTATTTAATCTTACAGTGAATATAAGCTACTGTCATTTAACAGTCTGTGTTTGACTGCTAAAAATGGTGTGCTATAGTGTAAAAAGTAACCATTCTATACAAGGTTAAGTAAAATCAAAAGTTTTTACTACAGAAAGACTAATTTTGCTTTCTGGAAAAAAAAATGTGTGTTGAAAAGCCCTGATATTTCAGGGCAATGCTATGTATTTTCTCATGTAAATGTCAGTAAAGATAGATGTTAAATTCATGTTTTTAATAAATGTATTTCTGTTATTTTTCTATTTTTAAGTGTAAAGAAAGAATGAGGCCTGTCAAAGCAGCTTTGAAACAACTTGATAGGCCTGAGAAAGGCCTTTCAGAAAGAGAACAATTGGAGCATACTAGACAATGTTTAATAAAAATTGGAGACCATATCACAGAATGTCTGAAAGAGTATACAAATCCTGAACAAATTAAGCAGTGGAGAAAGTAAGTAAAGTGCAGAATAAATTTATAATTATATAACCATCTGTTGCCTATATTTCAATTTATTCTTATACTTAAGAAGTTTAGGTAGCAAAATAATATTTAAAGAGGTAACCTGAGGGCAATTGTTTTTTTTTTTCCTTTAACTTTAAAACTTTTTATTCATGAATGATTGCTTAATTATCATGATGAACCACAGCCTTTATATCCTCAACCAATGTAAACTGCAGACTTGTATTTCCACCCTGTGTTTTTATAAGCAGTAACATTATAGTTGATGTTAAATTGTAAACCTGAGCTACTACATTATTTTACAAATAATGATTATCAGCTCTAGCTCAGTGTTAAGCCAAACTACTAGACAACTTAGGAAAAAAATAAAATGAACGCAAACTAGTCATTGACATCAGCATGTTAGTTACTGATTTCTTTTCTACATTAGGTGCAGCTACTCATCAAAACCAAAAAAAGTAATGACATTACTGGAATAGTGATAATTATCACTATTATCACTTATTTCAAAAAATCTCCCCTTTCTCCTTAAATTCAACCAAGACCGAGAGAGAAGAGATCACTAAAAGATCATTATGATCACTAAGCTTTTGAAAACAAGTGAAACTGAGCTATCTTGTTCAAAGAAACAAACTGTGCTTGGATAATAATTGTGTGAAGTCACGTGCTTATAATGCCATAGAATGATTAAGAGTTGGCATCAGAAGACGTGCTCAGGACCTATCTTTGCTAATTTTCAGTTTAGTGACACTGAACAGTTACAGATACTTTTGAGCACCCTGGTGTTATTATTTGTAAAATTATAACACCTGTACTTGAACTTCTTTATATACTGTAAGACACTGCAGATTTTTCAGTTATTAAATAAGTTTAATTATATATGAAGGCTGAGCAGCATTAATCCTAAAATACTGTATTCTTTATCTTTTATTTGTGATTGGAATATATCTACTGGAATGCTAATGTTTTATTTACATATCATAAAACATTATTTCATCCTTTGTAAGCTCTTTCAGTTTATATGATAATCCCCAAAACATGGAACCACAGAACAAAATTAGAGTAACCTTCAATCCTTTATTTTAAGGCTAAGTGGGAATGTAGTCTAATTTGTATATTTAATTTCTTAAATTCTGTGTCAGTGGTTCCCAAGTATCTTGAGTGTTGGTGATAAAATTAGGAAGATAAAGGCAATGTAAGGAATTATTCTTAGTTAAATTTAGTTAAAGTATCATACAAAAATTGTTTCCAACTTTTCCAACTTTTTTAGTGGAAAAAAAATTTGGTGTCGATCTGAAAATACTTGTGTACTAGATACCAGTTTTTAAATCCTATTAAATTTTTGAGGTTATAAGGAAAGCAGAATTTCTATTTTTCTTGCCTGTATACATTAGAAATAAGCAATATCATATTGAAATTATATACACTGAACAGATGTTATTTCAGATTTAATTTGTTATTAGGAAAGGGAAAAAAAGAAACTTCTACAAGAAGAGACACATAGCCAGAAAACATATTTCTTCATCTTCATCCTAAAATTTGGCCCATTTTTTTTACCCAGTGAAACAAGTTTGCCCCCCTCCCCATTTTTTTTTTTTTTACCCACAGATGTCTTGACTTCATGTGCCTTAGTGTTCATTCCTGCAGCAACTGTCTCTGGTTATACCATACTACCCTTAAGGGAGAAGGGAGAACTGAAAAAATTAATTGAGAAATGTTTCGTAAAGTAAATTAGTTTTTGCTCTGGTTTGAGTGTTGTCTTAGAGAAAATTTGGGGAATTGGATGTGGAAGTAAGAGAAGGAGTAACTATAATTGAACTTCTAACCCAGTCTCTCTCCACCCCTCCCCAAGAACATAGCTGCAATTACTGATTGTACAAACGTAATTATAAAGCAGTGGACATTAATCAAGTTATAGCCATAATTATCTGTTTTATTTCTTGCTCATAGATACTTCCATACATGTATGCTGACTAAATATTTGGTGCTGAAGTGAAACATTGTTTATTTAAAAATCACTTGTAACCAAGTCATGACTGTAATAATGTATATTTGTGTCAGAGTACTTTCATATGCCTCATTCTCATCCTTTGAACAGCATCTAGGAAACTGAACAGTTATTTTACTGTTCCATTTTACAGAAAAAAAGATAGACTTAGGTGAACAGCTTAGTAGGCTGAGACTGGGGCATGACAAAGGAAGGCATCTAGGGTGCCACCTTTAGAGACATGCACTTAAAACATTTGTGTATATGCCAATGCTAGTCCCAGCTCTCATGTTTTGCCCAAGGTCACACAATTCAGCAGTTGATGTAATTAGGACCAAAATCTAATTTCTGACTAGAGAGTCTAGGAAAAAGATGTATTTTTAAAAAGGAAAAACAGGCAGTTTTTCCTGCTTCTTACTCTAGTGAGTTAACTGTAGAATGTAAATACATTAGAGTATCTTAAATGCATTTAAATGGTAGATGAATTTTCTGAGCTGCTGTGGATTTCAGTTCATTCAGGTATCATTTCATTTATTTTCTCAACTAAGTTTGCTTTTAAATTTTATTTCAATGTTGATATACTTAAAGGGTATATTTTTGTTCTCCACTAACCACTAACCTACAGTATTTTTAATAATTTAAACATGATAATTCTAAGATTTAGTATATTTTTTTTATCTTTACTCACTTTTCATCTGTTTTATATGCTAGAACCCCAAGGAACATTATAGGCATTGTTTTAAAATTTTAAATATATATTTTTAATTTAATGTCATTCTTTAAGTTCATTGATAATTGATTACATAGAATAATGTAGTGTAGAGAAGGTTTCTCAATTTTTTGGACCATTTATCTGTTAAAACTTTGCATTGGTAAAAGAACTAACTTAGACTTTGTGAAGAGGTGAAACATCTTTCTTTACAGTTTGTAATCTGTAATTAATTAACATTAACACATTAATGTTAAATTGTATACATTGATCATACATTAAAATTGAAAAATTCAGCAAAATTAAATACAGTCAATGTAAAAATTGTTCATTTCTATCTTTTTTATTTAAAAACATACTAGCTAATGATAATGCATTCTGTAGTGTTTAAGGGAAGATACACTAATACCTGCCTTTGTTCTGAAATTAAATAAAAATTAGAGGAATTGACACATGGATATATTTATGGAATGACATGTTATAAAGTAAGCACTGTAAACTCAGAATCTAGTGGATAGGTGAGTGATTTTAAAATTCTTTCATCTTCGATATAAGTTGAAAATTTTCATGATGAAAATTGAAATATCATAGGCCTATAATATGTAAAATGAAAATGTCCCATTCATTTAAATAGCCTAATAGTATTGATACCTTGATATGCCTTGATAATTTATTTTATTTAAATAGCCTGATTTTATAGGCTATGAAATATCACAACAAAAGCAGATTTTTGAGAGTATTATGCATATATGTGCATTTAATTAAAGGTGTAGGTAACTGCACTAATATATTTTGCAGTTTTTGTAAAATTATCAGCCAAAATATTGTTTAACAATAGGTAACAGATGCTGCAATTAAGCAACCAAAATGCTCACAAACTAAATTGATAATACCAGTAATACTAAATTGGTAATTTGTAATTAGTAAAAACAGTATGGGAAGAAGGCAATTGAGAAAGGATAATTTAATAGTGGTTAGAGTTCTTCTGCCCAGGGCCTCCCTGGTGGCTCAAGAGGTTAAAACATAGCACTAATGAAGCTGTCTGCAGCCACTGCAGCCCAAGTTTGATCCCCAGCCAGGGAGGTGACCTACATAGTGCAGGAGACCTCTCTTGACTCACCGCTGCTCCTCTCAGTAGTACATTTCAGTCAATCCACCTGTTTTGTTCCCCCCTCTGCTTCTGATGAATCCTCTCACCCCGCACACCTCGGGCCTGTACCCTAGTTCTTGTATGCATAAATATTTTTTTAAAAAAGAATTCTTCTATCTGATTACCAGATACCCGTCTCTGTGTGCACATATTCAGATAATTTTGCAGTTAAATTGTGACTTAGATTTATGTACTCCAAAATTTACTAACATTTAGCAATTTTTTTTATTTATTTATTTATTTATTTTTAATCTTAAATTTTATTTTTATATTCCCCCATACAATTGCAAACGCCCCATTCTGACCCCAATCCTTCCCCTCCCGCCCCCCTCCCCCAAAAAGTGTCTCTGGTTCATAGTTTTTTGTTGATTTTGATTTTCACTTTCTTATATTCATTTTCCTGGTCCCTTATTTAAGTTTTCTAGATTCCTGCTATGAGTGAGACCATCCGGTATTTTTCTTTTTCTTTTTGGCTTATTTCGCTTAGCATGATCCCTTCCAGCGCCATCCATGTTGCTGCAAATTGCATGTGTTTATCTTTTTTGAATGCTGAGTAATATTCCATGGTATATATGTACCACATCTTCTTGATCCAGTCATCTACTTTTGGGCATTTGGGTTGTTTCCAAAGCTTAGCTATTGTAAACAGTGCTGCTATAAACATAGGGGTGCAGGTGCTCTTTGGAATTGATGTTTCTGTGTCCTTTGGGTAAATACCTAGGAGTGGAATTGCTGGATCATATGGAAGCTCTATGTTTAGTAGGTCTAGAAATCTCCACACAGCTCTCCATAGTGGTTGGACCAGTTTGCACTCCCACCAACAGTGCAGAAGAGTTCCTTTTTCTCCACATCCTCGCCAACATTTGTTGTTGCTAGTTTTTTTAATATGTGCCATTCTCACTGGTGTGAGATGGTATCTCATGGTAGTTTTGATTTGCATTTCCCTGATTGCAAGTGATGTTGAACATTTTTTCATATGTCTGTTGGCCATTTGCATTTCCTCTTCAGAGAAGTTTCTTTTTAGCTCTTCTGCCCATTTTTTGACTGGATTATTTTCTTTGTTGTTGCTGAGTCTCATCAGCTCTTTGCAGATTTTTGTGATCAGTCCTTTATCATTAGTGTTGGGTGCAAAAATGTTCTCCCAGTTGGTGGGGTTTCTCTTTGTTTTTGTTATTGTCTCTTTTGCTGTGCAGAAGCTCTTTAATTTGATGTAGTCCCAGCTGTTTATCTTTGTCTTCACTATCACTGCTTTGGGTGATGTGTCTGTAAAGATGTCTTTGATGTGCAAATCCCGTAGTGTTTCACCTATATTTCCTTCTATGTATTTTATGGTTTCAGGTCTTATGTCTAGTTCTTTAATCCATTTTGAGTTGATTTTTGTGTATGGTGTGAGGTAGTGGTCAAGCTTCATTCTTTTGCATGTAGCGACCCAGTTTTCCCAGCACCATTTATTGAACAAACTTTCTTTGCTCCAATGCAGTCTTTGCTCCTTTGTCAAAGATTAGTTGACCATAAATCTGTGGGTTTATTTCTGGATTTTCTATTCGATTCCATTGGTCTGTATGTCTGTTCTTGTTCCAATACCATGCAGTTTTGATGATTATGGCTTTGTAGTATAGTTTGAAGTCTGGGAGTTTGATGCCTCCATTTCCTTCTTTTTTTTTCAGTAGAGCTTTGGCTATTCGGGGTTTTTGGTGATTCCATATGAATTTCATCAATAATTGTTCTATTTCTTTGAAGAATGCCATTGAGATTTTGATTGGAATAGCATTGAATCTGTATATTGCTTTTGGTAGGATGGCCATTTTAATAATGTTTATTCTTCCAATCCATGAGCAGGGGATGTCTTTCCATTTCTTTGTGTCTTCTTCTATTTCTTTTAACAGTGTTTTATAGTTTTCTTTGTATAGGTCCTTTACCTCTTTTGTTAGATTTATTCCCAAATATTTGATTTTTTTTGTTTCAATAATAAAAGGGGTGGTTTTTTTGATTTCTTCTTCTTCAGATTTATTGTTTGTGTATAGGAAGGCTACTGACTTTTGCGTGTTGATTTTGTATCCTGCCACTTTACTGAACTGACTGATGAGTTGAATTAGTTTTTCTGTAGAGATTTTGGGGTTCTCTATGTATATTATCATATCATCTGCAAATAGTGATAGTTTGACTTCTTCTTTTCCTATTTGGATTCCTTGGATGTCTTTCTCTTGTCTTATTGCTATGGCTAGGACTTCCAGTATTATATTGAAAAGCAGTGGTGAGAGTGGACATCCTTGTCTTGTTCCAGATCTTAATGGAATTGCTTTTAGCTTTTCACCATTGAGAATTATACTGGCTGTTGGCTTCTCATAGATGGCCTTTATGATGTTGAGGTATGTTCCTTGTATCCCAAGAATTTCAAGGGCTTTTATCATGAATGGGTGTTGCACTTTGTCGAAAGCTTTCTCAGCATCTATTGATATTATCATATGGTTTTTATATTTCTTTTTGTTGATGTGTTGGATAACGTTGATTGATTTTCGGATGTTAAACCATCCTTGTGCCCCTGGAATGAATCCAACTTGGTCGTGGTGAATTATCTTATGGATACATTGTTGGATTCTGATAGCTAAAATTTTATTGAGGATTTTTGCATCAGTGTTCATTAGGGAGATTGGCCTATAGTTTTCCTTTTTTGTGTTGTCCTTATTCGGTTTTGGTATTAGTGTAATATTGGCTTCATAGAACGTGTTTGGTATTGTCCCTTCCTTCTCAATTTTTTGGAAGAGTTTGTGAAGGATAGGCACTAATTCGTCTCTGAATGTTTGGTAGAATTCATTTGTAAATCCATCAGGTCCTGGGCTTTTGTTTTCGGGGAGGTTTTTAATTACCATTTCAATTTCGCTGCTTGTAATTGGTCTGTTTAGGTGTTCTATTTCTTCTTTATCTAGCTTTGGGTGATTGTAGAGTTGTAGGAATTTGTCCATCTCCTCTAGATTGTTGAACTTGTTTCCATATAACTGTTCATAGTAGTTACTGATTATTCTTTTGATTTCTGCTGTGTCCGTTGTGATTTCTCCTCTTTCATTTATGATCCTGTGTATTTGTGCTTTCTCCCTTTTTTCCTTTGTGAACCTGGCTAGGGGTTTGTCTATTTTATTTATTTTTTCAAAGAACCAGCTCTTGGTTTCATTGATCTTTTGGATTGTTTTTTTAGTTTCAATTTCATTTATTTCTGCCTTGGTTTTTATTATTTCTTTTCTTCTACTGGATTTGGGGTTTTTTTGTTGTTCTTTTTCTAGATCTTTGAGCTTCGAGATTAGGTTGTTTCTTTGAGTTCTTTCTTGTTTTTTGATGTGAGCTTCTATTGCTATATATTTTCCTCTTATTACTGCTTTTGCTGCATCCCATACATTTAGGATATTGGTGTCCTCCTTGTCATTCAATTCAAAGAATTTTTTAATTTCTTCTTTGATCTCCTCATTAGTCCAGTGGTCTTCAAGTAGTGTGGTTTTTAATCTCCATGAGGTAGGATAGTTCCTTGCCTTCTTTTTATGATTTATTTCTAGTTTGATGCCTTCGTGGTCAGAAAAGATGGTTGGTATGATTTCAGTCTTGGTGTATCTGTTGATGTTTGTCTTGTGCCCCAGTATGTGATCGATCCTGGAGAATGATCCGTGTGCGCTTGAGAAAAATGTGTACTCCGTTTTTTTTGGGTTTAGTGTTCTATAGATGTCTGTTAAGCCCAAATGCTCTAGGTCCTTATTTAGAGCTTTAGTTTCTTTACTTATTTTTTGTCTTGTTGATCTATCCATTGTTGATAGTGGTGTGTTGAAGTCTCCCACTACGTATGTGTTTTCTCTGATGTCTGTTTTCAGAGAGGACAACAGTTGTCTGATATATTTTGGTGCTCTTTCGTTTGGTGAGTATATGTTAATGAGTGTTATTTCTTCTTGAAGTATTGTCCCCTTAATCATAATGTAGTGACCATTGGGGTCTCTTTTTATTTTTTTGAGTTTGAAGTCTCTTTTATCTGATATAAGTATAGCTGTTCCTGCTTTCTTTTTTGGCCCATTTGCTTGTAGGATTGTTTTCCATCCTTTGACTTTGAGCCTATTTTTATCTTTTGTAGCTAAATGTGTTTCCTGGAGACAGCAAAAGGTTGGGTTTTGTTTCTTAATCCAGGCTGCAACTCTGTGTCTTTTTATTGAAGAGTTTAGTCCATTTACATTTAGAGTTAATATTGATATGTTAGCATCTGTATTTGCCATTATGTTTGTCTTTCCTTTGATTTTATTTATTCTTTTAATAACTTTTTTTTTTTTTTTGGTCTTCTTTCATTGTTATTCGTCCCTCTGAGGTTCTGGCTTTAGGATTCCTTGTAGTATTTTTTGGAGTGGGGGTTTATTCGTAATGAAATTCCGGAGTTTCTCTTTGTCTGGGAAGGTCCATATTCTTTCTTCATGGAGGAAAGAGAGCTTTGCGGGATAGAGTATTCTTGGTTGGCATCTGTTTTCTTGGAGTCTGTTGACTATGTCCCTCCACTCTCTCCTTGCCCGTAGTGTTTCTTCAGAGAAGTCTGATGTCAGCCTGATTGGTTTTCCTTTGAATGTTATCTGTTTCTTCCCTCTTGTCAGCTTCATTATTTTTTCCTTGTCCTGGATTCTTGGGAGCTTTACTATTATGTGTCTTGCTGTGTTTTTCCTTTCGTCGTGGAAGTTTGGTGTTCTTCTTGCTTCTTGTATATCAATTTTCAGCTCCTTCTTCTCATTTGGGAAGTTCTCTTCAATTATCTCCTGGAATATTTTCTCTGTTCCTACATCTCTCTCCTCTCCTTCTGGAATTCCTATAACTCTTGTATTTCCTTTCCTCATGGAGTCAGATAGTTCTCGAAGTCTTTCTTCATTCTTTTTCCTTCGTACTTCTCTTTCCTTTTCTGTTTTGGTTCTTTTTATTTCTGTGTCTTCAAGAGAACTTATTCGTTCTTCCATTTCATCTATTCTGCTTTCCTTGCTTTTCCCGGAGTTCTTTAGTTCCTCCATTAATTCTTTGATCTCCTGCATTTCTTTTACTTCCCTCTTTAGGGACTCAATTTCATTCTTCTGACCATTGTTTTCCCTCTTTAGGGACTCAATTTCCTTCTTCTGATCTATCACTTTTTTAATCATGGCAATTTTAAATTCTCTTTCTGGAAGGCTCAGAAGTTCTTCCAAGTTGCTGTCGTTGCAATCTGGGGAGTGGTTTTCTTTTTGTGGTGTGCTTCTTTCTTGAGGAGTTGTTAGGTTGCGTGTGGTTCTTCTACTCCCTACTGTCTGTTTTCTAATTTGTCGTATGCGTTGGGACACTGTGATGCTCGGACTGACTGGCATCTTGGGTGAACTTCTCCGCTCCCCTCTGGCTCTTCCAGGAGCCATCTCTGCCTTCTGGGGAGCTTTCTGCTGGTTTTAGGCAGTTTTTACTGAAGAAATGTCCCTGTTCTCAAATGGCGAAGCGGGATGCAGTCCCTGCGCCTCCGTTTCAGGCACACTCTTCTGCGCACCCGGTCTGCCCGGACGTGGGTGCCTGCTCCCTCTGTGGGCTCAGACTGCTGGTCGTAAGGGGCCTGGCATGGAATAACTTCCCGGCTGGCCACTGCAGAAGCCTTCTGCCCTTTTCAAGCAGTCTTAAGAAATTTCCTGTTCTATGGGGTGTTAGTGACTTTTTTTTTCCTGGTCACTAGGTGGCGCCAGAGATCTCTCCTATTGTCCTTGGGGGGCTGTTTTTCGTCCCCCCCACACCGTGGGACAGGGAACAGAGCGGGAATGGTAGGGTACACCTCAACAGCTTTGGGGTGCTGTGTCTGCCTTGTGCCCCACCGTCGTGGAGAACCCACGCCCCGAATTTTCGTGCCCCGGGTCTCAGTTCAAAGCCCTCAGTTCCAGGACGCGGGCTGTAGCCCAGTTCAGTGGCGCGGGAATGGCGCCTTTTGCACCGCTCCCGTGCCCGGGTGCCTGGTTCCTGCTCACTCAGGGAGGGACCTTCACCTCAGTGAGGACCTCCGCGCGTCTCCCCGCAAGCCTAGGTCGTCTCCCCGCAAGCCTAGGTCGCAGGCGCGGGGACCTGGGCAGCCGCGATCCCGGTCTGCACTTGCTTTTCAAGCGTGCCGAGTGCGCCGCTTTCCGCGCAGGCTTACCGGCAGCCCGGGCTGTGTGCGCGTCTCCCGGGGTCTTTGTTCTTCTCTACTGGCGCCCGGAGCCGTTCGCTCACCGCCGCGGCGAATCCTGCAGGGTTCGCCTCAGCTCCCGTTCACGGGGTGTGGTGGCTGCAATAGTTCCTTTCCACTCACAGTCCCGCTTGCTGCGTCGTTTGTTCTTGTTGGTCGTTTTAGTTTGTTTTTTTCCTCCTCTCTGCGGGTCGGAGAGTGCCGCCTCTGTGGGCGGGGGAGGGGAGCAGGGTTCTGCGCTTCCCTCCCTTCTAGTCCTCTTTTATGGCCACTTTCTTCTTCGGGTAGTTTGCTGGAGTCACCCGTTTATCTTCCGTGTCCCGGTTCTCACTGGGACCTGCCGCTTTTCCTCCCTATTAACTTTTTTTAATGGGAGATCTTACTCGCAGCGTCTCCTCGCCGCCATGTTGCTCCCGATAGTAACTAGCAATTTTTTTTTAATGGCTTAAAGAATAGCTGCTCTTCAACATATTGATGTTCAAAATGAAAAGACTGGGAATTACTTAGTGGAAAGAGAATTAGGAGATCTGTCTTCTAGACTTACTTATTTTATATAATTTTATATGCAAGTCACTTATTGTCAATACCTTATTTATTTTTAAAATTAGCTACTATATTTACTGTCTACCTTAAAAGATGATTATTCGTGGAATTAAGGTGGTGACACACAACTGAGAAGGTGTGAACCTATTCCCCTAAATCGTATACGGTACTATAAATCAGTGTTCCCTCAATAATGAAAAAAAAAAATCACAAAAATCTTTGTAAAGTACTTGCTATTAATAGTATCTCATTCTAAGCTCTGTAACTTAATGTATGTTTTGTAGTGATATGCAATAGATACTTGATAGTCGAGAGAAATGGCTTAGCCATTTAGAAATCACCAAACTTAGTTTTTCTGTATGTTATTCGTCCCATAAAATAAAATTAAAAATTATATTTAGCTGAGACTTTTCTTTTTCTTAGACTCCATCAGTGTCTCTGGAAAAATGGCTTCTTTCCTTGAGTAGTTATTATTCAAACACAGATTTATTATTTTTTTAAATCAGTCACTTGACCCATTTAAAATGTTGACATTGGGTAATTCACTAAACTCCATCATTGTGTAAGTAGTAAATTCTGAACTCTTTTGAGTTGAAATCACATTTTACATGAAAAGCAAGCAGTTTAAGAAAATAAAATATGAAGCCATTACTCTTCAATTGATACTAGACAGATTTCAACTCATGTCATTGTGGCTACTTCTGTATTAAGAGGGATTCTTAAGCTGCATCTGAATTTATTATGATCATTTATTGATTCATGCCTTGGGACAGGAAAGGAGGACTAAAGACACAGTGTCGGCCCTTGTATATAGTTTCTGGTCATGTTACTCTCATGGCCATTGCATTACCATTAAAAAATTACAGTTGCCTCTTAATGCATTTTTAAGATTATTTCACAAACTTAATGCATATTATGTGATGGTATCTTAAACTACGAACATAGCTTGTATGTTTTTATTCGTTATTTGAATCACAATATGAATACCTTCCTAATTTCTAAGTTACACCTCTTTTTCCATTCCAGAGGTTATAAAATGAAGGGTTTTGGAAGAGAAATACAGTTAAATGATATTTAGTTTCCTTTGCAATCTTATCCAAAAATGAAGTTTTAAAATAACTAGAAATAATCTCCTTAGACTTTATGCCATAGAAAAGCTAAATATGTATATATATATATATATATTATATATATATATGTGTGTGTGTGTGTGTGTGTGTGAAAAAATTAAATACTTGCCATCTAATTTGCCCTTTCACCTTTCAGAAACCTGTGGATTTTTGTATCTAAGTTTACTGAGTTTGATGCAAGAAAACTACATAAGCTATATAAGCATGCTATTAAAAAAAGGCAGGAATTGCAGGTAAGTTAATACATTTTTAACATTAATTTATGTCATTAAAACAATGAAACATTTTTCCTTATGGAGAAATTCATTAAGAAGTGAAGGGAGGGGCCTCCCCGGTGGCACAGCGGTTGAGCACTGGGTTGCGAAGCTGCCTGCAGCCTCTGCAGCGCCTGGTTCGATCCCTGGCTGCTCCCCGGCCACTGGAGGTGGGCCCCACATGGCGCGCAGACCTCTCCTGCCGCCCACTGCTCCCCTCAGCAGTGTACTTCAGTCCTTCTGCCTGCTCTGCTCCCCGCTCTGGCTCTGGTGAATTCTCTCACCCTCCCGTGCTTCTGACTGTACCCAGTGCTTGCATAGATAGAGAGAGAGAGAGAGAGAGAGAGAGAGATAGATAGATAGATAGATAGATAGATAGATAGATAGATAGATAGATAGATAGATAGATAGATAGAAAATCACCTTTAGAATGCCAGCATAAAAACTTTTGCAGTAAGATCCATTGAAGGAAGCTAAAATTAGTGAGAAATTAGCAAGAAAACAAGGTATTAGCATAATCTGAAAGTATTTCCTCCAAGGTGTTTATTAATTATAAAGAGAAAATTAATAACTTTATAGAGGAAAAATGTCCCTGACATCACCATATACATGCAGTTAATGTTATCTTCACCACTATATAAGACATATGTAACATCATGAACCCCAAATACTGATGCACTGGGAAAATAGTACATCACTTCTGTGGAATTTTTGACAACAATGCATAACCTCAATCTAATCATGAGAAAATATCAGATGCACCCCAATTGAGAGAGATTCTATAAGAATATCTAGTGCTTTCCAAAATTGTCAAGGTTGCAGAAGACAAGAAAAAGCAGGAATGTCCAGATTGGAGGAAACTAAGAAGACATGAAAACTAAGTGTACTATGAAATTCCAGATTGTATACTATAGCAGAAAAGGGACCTTACGTGAAAAAATGAGAAATCTAAATGTAGTCTGTAGTTCAGTTAACAGAATTGTACCAGTTTTTTGATTACTTAGTTTTAGTCATTATACTATAGTTATATGACATATTTAACATTCGAAAAAGCTGGGTGAAGGGCATATGGAAACTTTTTACAGTCTAAAATTATTTGAAAGTCAAACTTATGCTAAAATTTTGTTTAAA
Organism: Talpa occidentalis; assembly: GCF_014898055.3. Classification (NCBI taxonomy): domain Eukaryota; kingdom Metazoa; phylum Chordata; class Mammalia; order Eulipotyphla; family Talpidae; genus Talpa; species Talpa occidentalis. Next base: position 108,548,372 of record NW_023604972.1, on the reverse strand, counting down.
AATACATATGCAATATATTGTGTTGTTGGAGAAGTCATGACTTATTGAAAATCAGAAAAAAATATGTCATGACTTTTCCAATAACCCAAAATAGGGATATTTGCAAGTGTTACATTAATGCATTCTAACACCTTATGTGAGCATTTCTTTTAGCCATTGGATTTTCTTTTTGAGCATTTATCCTTGTTTTGTAAAGATATTTGAAGCTACTGAAAAGATACTTAACTTTATGCATTTATTTTAGCAAAATAATGACCAGAACAGCAATTTGAATACTCACATGATTAGAAACCCAGGTAAGGAAGCCTTCATAATTGTCTTGGAAAATAAATTGTTTTTCCTTTATTGGGTTTTAGGTAAATTATAAAGAGGGTCCTTAAATTTTTTTTGAAAGTACCTTTATATACAGAGAAGTTTAACACATTTCTATATCAAATCAGTAATCTTAAACAATTGTTTTAGCTTGATAATCTTTCCGAAAATCAAGTTTTATAGGTTTTCAGACATCATAGAATAATTGTTACAATGAACATGTTTTTTAAAAGATATTATTTGGAAAAATAATGCAGCATTTGTATACATAAAATCACAAAGGTATAGCCTGTTTGAGAAGGAAATGGGCCTTGTACTTTGTGTAGTTTTTTTTTTTTTTTTTAAACATTTCAGAATTTTCTGACTCTTGTAGGCATTAGGTATTGCTTTCATAGACTATTTCTAAAATGTTTTAACCTGCTGTACTTGGGAACTGATTATGTTTAGTCAGGAATTGAAAAAGGAGTTACTATTATTTGGTAGCCAAGTTTATTTTGTTTATCATGTATGTTTTTTAAGTTAACAAAAGTTGGGCTCTTTTATCTAACAGATGTGGAAAGATTAAAAGAGAATACCAATCATGACGATAGTAGCAGGGACAGTTATTCATCTGATAGACACTTATCTCAGTATCATGATCATCATAAAGACCGACATCAGGGAGATTCTTATAAAAAGAGTGACTCTAGGAAAAGACCCTATTCTTCCTTTAGTAATGGTAAAGATCATCGTGATTGGGATCACTACAAGCAAGATAGCAGGTAAACTTGACCTTTTTTTTTTTTTAATTTTCTTTATTCATGTTTTTCTTTGTGATTTTATTTGCTTATTTGACCTTATCAGCCAATTCAGTCTTCAAGTAAACAGAGTAAGTCTTAGTGAAATAAAGATTTGTTTCTAAATAAGAAAAAGTGATATGTAGTACATTTTTGTTAATAAGACCTGAATTTCTCAAAAATATGTTGTTTATTTTTTAATTATAGATTGAATATGAAAAAATGTGCAATAAGAGATGAAGGTTATGTACGGAGTATTATAATTCATGGGATTCATTATTACTGATTTTAGAGAATATTGACTCGAGTACTCTTCAAAATACAGTATAGACTAAGATAAAAGGTTATGTTTGAAAATAAGGATATAAGGATATGTCTGAAATTTGGTGAGGGAATCCTGTATCTTCTCCCATTGGGAAAAAAAAACAAAAAGAGATAATTGTCTTTCAGACAAGAGTTTGTCGACACATTAAACTACTTTCCTTCTCAAAAAAAAAAAAAAACTTACAAGGAAAAAATTAAGTGAAAAAGCTCATTAAGGTTAGATGTAGGGCCTCCCTGGTGGCGTAAGGGGTTAAGACGCAACCTATGAAGCTGTCCACAGCCACTGCAGCACAAGTGTAATCCCTAGCCAGGGAGCTACCCACATGGCGCAGAAGACCTCGCCTATCTCACCCACTGCTCCCCTCAGCAGTGTATTTCACTCAGTCTGCCTGGTCTATTTGCCACTCTGTCTCTGGTGAATCCTCTCACCCCCTACACCTCTGGCCTGTACCCCAGTTCTTATATGCATAAATAAATAAATCTTTTTAAAAAAGGTTAGATGTAATTACTGCAGTCTGGAATAAACAGGAAGTTTTCTGGGTGGGTTTTTTTTTTTCTCCCCCACAGAATGCATTTTAGAGATTTTAATTTTTCCTCCTTAGGGAATTATGAAAGACTGAGTTTGCAGGTGATGTAGATAGGTTAAATTTCATCTTCCAGATAATTAAAATACACCCATATTAGATATGCATAGAATAAAAAGTAGCAATCAATATAAAATACATGTAAAATTAGATGTGATCCTGTGTGGATCACTTTAGTTTTATGAATTTATTAGTTTTCCAAAAGCATGGCACAGAAAAGTTATTTCCAGTGTTTTTTTTTTTAAGCTTAAGAAATTCCCTTACGCTTACTTACGAAATTTTGTAATGAGACACTGAGCTCAACATACAATTAAAAGTATGTCAAAGTATTTTTCGTTTCGTCTTTTAATAAGATTTTATTTGGAAATGTTTGATTTGCTTTATTAACTGAAGTTCTTAATTTATTTCATTAGATATTACAGTGATAGAGAGAAACACAGAAAACTGGACGACCACAGAAGTAGAGATCATAGATCCAGTTTGGAAGGAAGTTTGAAAGATAGATCTCACTCTGACCATCGTTCTCATTCAGATCACCGATTACATTCAGACCATCGATCAAGTTCTGAATACACACACCATAAATCGTCCAGGGATTATAGGTACCACTCAGATTGGCAAATGGACCATAGAGCTTCCAACAGTGGCCCTAGATCACCACTAGATCAAAGGTCCCCTTATGGCTCCAGATCTCCATTTGAACACTCAATGGAACACAAAAGTACACCTGAGCATACCTGGAGTAGTCGGAAAACATAACAAAAACTGATGCTTTGTCTTTCTGGACTTTTCTTTTAGCCATATATCATAAACCAACACAGTAATTGCCTTACATGACTTGAAAGATATAAACAGATCTTCTATCAGTAGCAGTATTGTTACTTCTTTCCAGGATGCAAGGTCTATTACCCCACCAGAAGAGAAAATATTTTTATATTTAAGGATTATGCTGCACTGTACTACAAATATTGTGGTACTTTTTTTCTTTTTTAAAGAAATGGAAAATGTTTACTATTATAGGGACCTCAACACTGCCCTTCCATATAGGCTGGATAAAACTGTTTTTAAGTCAGTGATTTTAGACTGACCTTCATTTAAATTATGTTTGTATATGAACTTTACTCTGACCTGTTGATCATGTTTCAGGAAGGAATAAAAGAGAGTTCTTTTCTTAATAAAGAAAAAACACTCAAGGACTTTGTTCACTTTCCAAAGCTACTTGTTTACATTGTACACTGCGACCACCTTGCCGCTTTCATCACAAGCTTGAATATTTAAATTCTGTACTTATATCTGTAAAATAGCCAGGAATTTCCTGTTTGTGATCTATTATTATGCCTTTTTACACACAAAAAAATATGGCTGTAAATTATTGTAAATGGATTAAATGAGCTTTCCTTACTTCCTTCCCCTTCTCAGGCTTTTTTTGACTGTTCCTTTCCCTACCAACTCAGGCCTTCTTATCATTAAAAAAAAAAAATCAGTGTAATAACACTTTTTAATGATTTGTCTTGACGGAATCATTGTTTAGAATGTAAAAAATGGGGAAAGGGGCCTCTTAATTCCATTAGTCCTCTTTTTATATTGACTTTTATTAGATACATGTTATTTCTTCCCTTTTCTTTTTTAGTCAAAATTGTGTTTGTTGTAACAAAATGAGATAATATGTAAAAATCTAAACTGCATGCTCTGGAAACGTTTTTTCAGATGCATTTGGTTTAAAAGGGTAAGTGTATGAACACTTTCAGAATCCAAAATGGCCAAAAGTTATTGTAAATCCATTTGTTTTCCCTTTTCATGTGGGCAATAATGTCAAATGTGCTATGCAGCCAGATAACATTTTAGATAAACTTGATTGACTTTTAATATAAACTGTTACAATGCACACTGATTGTATATAAAAACCTTATATATGGCAAATTAAATTTAAGAAAAAAGGATATGTGGGCTCTTGTAATTTTCTGCTGCATTCTTATTCCCTTAAGCACTTAACTTTTCTTTTTTTTTAAATAATTACATAGCTGCCAGAAAAGGATATTTTGGTAAGCAGTTAAATATTATTAATGTGTAGCACTACAACTAAATCTATTTTGAAAATTCTATGAATCTATGAAGTAAAATTTAGGTCATGGATGTATTTGTTTTACTCTTGTTTTCTGCAGATGTTTTAGAATGCCTTATATTTATTCACAGATTTTTATTTTGTTATATTCAATGGGAATTTTTGACAGACTGCATACATTCTTGGATGTGTGCTATAATGTAAAAAATTTGAATCTTAACTTTGATAAATATATTGGTATATTCCTAGAATATTCTTAAATGTGTACCTGTTGATTAGCTGTGGGAGCAATCTACAGAAATTTTTCCATATATGTATTTTTAAACATCTCCTTTTTATCCAGTTAGGTCTAAAATGTATACTATGTGTACAAAACAAATTTTTCCCTTTTTTCAAAAACTGATCCCATTTTAGATACAGTTACCCTAAGAGGAATAATCTGTCTCTTCCTGGTATATAAGTAACATGAGAAATAATTCAATTTTTAAATATTAATTTATAATTTATAAAAGTGATAAAGCAATTTAGTGCCAGTATGCATTTTTAAGCTTTTTCCATTTTCTCCACATTCAATAAATGATTTTATTTCAGAAGATAGCATTTTTTTTAAAAATTATGCATATTGGAATCATAATATTAATACAATAAATGAACAGGGTTGGCATTTTTAATTCATCACTTTGTAGCTGGAACATTTGCATTATATCCTATTGTACAGATTTCATAGAACAATATTACATTTTTTGAGACAATGGAATGGGCTCTAACTTTCTTAATTCTATATTTAGTTTAATATCTTAGTCAACTAGCTGAGTTGAACGAAAAAACTAAAACTGTATGTAACATTAGTTGATGGAAAATATGTTCATTATTTGTAAGAAATCAACAATTATGTAGAAAGGAATCCATAAATAATTACTAAGACACAATGGAGAACAGCATTAGTACATAGATATAACAGGGAACATTCTCTATAAAATATGCTTAATTTTTGTCTTTTACATGGTCATTCTGCTTTGCTATTTTTATCCATTTGTGTTTAATTTTTCAAAGATGAGAGATTATGCATAGTACTGTACCAATTTAACTCCACTTTAACAATATACAATAAATGATTCTTACTAAAAGCAGTGGCCTGTTTGCTTATAAAGAGAATATTCTTGGTTTAGGTTATTCCCATACTGGAAATTTTCATATTGGAAAGCTGTGGAAAACTGGAGTGTGAATGACTCATTCATTCATTTGTGAATGGCTTAATAAATGGAAACTGTTACAGTTGTATAAAACAATTACATATGATTGTTTCCCTTTTGTAACCTGTTTTTGTAGTTAAGTAATGAAAGGGTTGTGAAAATTATACACTGATTTACACTTTCCTTGAGATCATGTTTTTGCAGTCAGGATAAATGACATTTTTATCTCCATCCCATTACTCTTTGTAACAAAAAAAAATAGCTGTTGTAACTATATAATTGACTGTTTTTAATGGGAGGGATCTTAGAAATGCAACTAATATTTGAATATGGATTTTTTTTTTGCAGACTCCTAGCTTCATCTGAAACAATGTGAACTGCTACATGTCGCTGGCTAAAGTTTGATTAGCTCAGTACTTAGCATATAATGCAAACAATTTTTAACATTTCTGAATTAATGAATTTAAGCATATTAATATACATATCAAAAAATAGATTAAATTCAAGACTATAAAACTTATAGCAGTATTGCAGCATTTCATGTAAGATTTGTGATAAGTTGGGTGTGTTTTAACGGGGCAACTAGATAAAGTATAAGAACAAATCTGAAACAATGTCAAAACTCCTGTGATAAAATTCTTCAGGCATCTAATTTTAGATATTTAAGAGAAAATTCAATTGAAATTACATTTTCTTGCAATTACTAGTAATTTTATGTGGAACACTTTATGCTAATTTATTCCTTTTAATACTACAAGTATCTATACAAATACGTATACCAGATTTTTATGCTAAAAGGCCATTAGACAACTTGTCCTTTGTTTTAAAAAAATTACCCACCCTTTATTTGAAACAGGATTGATTGGTAGTTCAAACTTTTAATTCTATACCCCACAGCAGTATTCGCTGGATCTCAAATAAAATTTAACTCAACAATTCTATTAAATAAGGATATTGATTGCATTGATGGGATATATAACCTTATATGGCAGAAATGTGGATTGTGTCATAATTACATTATGGCAGGTTACTATTGCAGACATTTAATCTGTATATGCAGATTCATCAACTGTGGTATTGAAGTAAACTGTTTACTTTTCAAAACTTTTTCTCATGTACTACAGTTTCATTGTGTTAAGTCTAGTTGTAGTTTTATTTGTTTTCTTTGTTGAGGTCTTGACCAATTACCTTTCCAGTTTCCTATATTACTGCTATTACATAATTTTTTATTTCTGTCTCAGCAGCTTTGGTATTTTTCCTTTGCATTTCTGTACTGTGTATCTTCAGCCACTTCCCTGAACTCGTGTCTCCTTAGATATCTAAATGATTTTAAGATATATAAAATGGTACAAAACCCTTCTATATTGTTAATCTTTTTTTAAGAAAGAAAACTTCCATTGTTCCATGTTCTTTAATAAATGAATGGCCTCTCATTCACAGCTCTTTAACCTATCTATGGCACTTCTCACCTTGCTATTTCTGTTTCTTGCCTCACACACACTATTTTCCATTGCTTTTCTTAGAATAGATACCAAAGAATACTTCTAGGTCTGAGAATATATATACCAACGAATACTTCTGAATGCTTTTACGCCTGGTTTGTACAAACTTCCTTTATTAATTTAGATCTTAGCTCAAATGCCATGTGTCCAGATCAGTATCCTTTCTAAACTGTCATTTTTATACCCCTTATCTTGCTTTTTTCCTTTCCATTTGACATTTACTGCTTCCTCACTAGAATGTAAGTTCATTAGGGCAGGAAGTTTATTTTGTTCACCAGTGTATAGCAAGATCTAAAGCTATGTTACATATTGATGTATTTATTTCATTATTTTTGTGTCTTTCTCAGAAATGCAATGTTCTGTAAATACTATTACCCAACTTATTGTTTTACTATAGTTATCTGTTAGCAGTTTTTCTATTACTAGCATCTACTTCCTATCATATTGCTTTTAAGTTTTACTGATAAATACAGAAACATCTGACTCAGTTCTAGGAATTAAAATTGTCAAAGAAAAACCCCAATTGATATGAGTTTTGAGAGATTTTAATATTTTATTGATGGGTAATATGGAAGTTACTTATATGTAAATAGATATGAAAAACTGATTTCTTTAACTTACATTTTATAATGATACAGAGCAAATACTGCAATGATATATGCAGATATGGTGAGATACAGAAAAATAAAACATTTTCATTTGTCTTTTGAGAGGAAATACACTTTTACATGGCAAGTTATACTACTTTTCCTACTCACAAGAACACAACTTGTAAATACACTAAAGGAAATATGTTGCATTTCCAATGATTTTTCAAAGTGAAACAGAAAATCTTCCCTCTTGGTATGACTATTCTTTTAATTTAAAAATGTAGGCTAGAGTTACATAAATTCACCCTTTTTAGGTGTACTGTGTAATGATCTTTGGCATGTGTAGTTGGGTAACCACAGGTGTGTGTGTGTGGCTTAAAACACAGAGGTTTTAAGAAGCCTCACAGTTTCAGAAGCCTTTAAGTTGAAAATCAAGGTTTTAGCAGGGCCACCCACCCCCTGAAGGTTCTAGGGGAAGATTTGTCCTTGCCTCTTGGCGCTTCTGGTGCTGCCAGCAATCTCTGGCTTCTCTTGATTTAGAGACACATCATTTACCCTCTACCATCACACAATTCTTTCTGTATGTCTCCCCATCTCTGTGTCTCTTTCACTTTTTAAAAGACTGTTTATTGAGGTGACTTTGATTTACAACGCTAAGTTTCAGGGGCACACCTCTACAGGTGTGTGTTATCACCAAGCCCATCACCAAAACACCAATAATGCTCCATAATAGTCCACTGGGACTCACTCCTGTTACCACCCACTTCCTCTCCTGTGCTGGTAGCCTCACTTATGCAGAGAGATTTCAAGGGTTTGTTTAGTTTTGATTTTGCCTGCTTCTTTATTTTTTTATAATTCCACATATGAGTGAAATAATTCAGTATTTGTCTTTCACCTACTTATTTCACTTAGTATGACCCCCTCCAGTTGCACCCATGTTGTTGCAAATGGCAAGATTTCATCTTTATTCTATGCCTGAGTCCATTGTATATAAACACCACATCTCAACCCATTCATCTGTCCTTGGGTACTTAGGTTTAACTTGGCTATTATTAATAGTTCTGCAGTGAACTTAGGCATGCATATAGTCCTTCAAAGTAATTTTTTTCCATATTCTTTGGGTAGATATCTAAGAAGGATCAATGGATCATATGATGGATGTGTTTTTAATGTTTTGAAAAACCTCCATACTCTTCCAAAGAGGTTGGACCTAGTCTACATTTCCAACCAACAGTGCGTGAGGGTTCCTTTTCCTCCACGTACTTGTCAACATCTGTTTCTTGCCTTTTTGATATAGGCCTTTCCCATAGGTGTGAGCTGGTATCTCATTGTTTTGATTTGGATTTCCCTGATAGTAAGAACCACCAATTTTTTCAAGACATAAACATTTCCATTTTTACAAAAGTTATCCCGTGCTGTTTTCCCTACTCATGAACCCTGGAAACCACTGATTTGTCCCTATAGTTTTACCTTTTCCATATTTTTACATAAATAGGATCATACAAAGTGTAGAGTTTTGAGCCTGCCTGTGTCTTAGAATAATGTTGAATTTATCACTGCTTCATTTCTTTTTATTAATGATTGATATACTACTCTATATTGGATTAGTACAGTTGTTTATCCTTCCTACTGAGTTTTCTGTTTTGGGCTGTTATGAACAATGATATTAAATACATTTATATAAAGGAATAATCTATTTTTTTCCTTTGATAAATAACCTTGTAGTGGGATTCCTGGTTTGTGCAGTAGTATGTTTTAATATATAAAAACTCAACTATTTTTATGGATTGGAACAAACCATCTTATAGTTCCACCAGACATTTCCACTATAACCATGTGAGCATTTTATATTGTAGATTATTTTTCATTTGAGTCATTCTGATAGGTGTGTGGTAGTAACTTAATTTGCATTTCGCTAATGAGTAATGATATTCAATATATTTTAATGTGTTGTTTGCCATCCTGGTCTCTTTGGTAAATTATCTGTTCAAATGTTTTCCAATTTTATAAAATATAGTTGTTGATGCAAGTCATCTCTCAGACAAACTGCAAATATTTTCTCCTAGTCTGTGACTTGTCTTCATAGTCTTAACAGTGTCTTTTGAAATGCAGAATTTTATAATTCTATTGATTCATAAGCCATTATTTTCTTGTGATTATTTGTATATACAATTTTTTTTTACTTTTCTAAAGAACAGGTTTGTTAGGAAAAAGTAAAGAAAAAGAGGCACGTGTATAGTCATAGGTGGGCAGGAAAGATGCTGTGTGTAGAAATTTTTAGCTTTAGGTCACAAAGATTTTTGCTTGTGGGTTTTTTTTTTTTTAGGGAATTGCACTTTATTCTTTTGGGAATTGCACTTAGATTTATGATTTTTCTAAGCCAATTTTTGTGAATATTGTGAGGGATGAATCAAAGTTGTGGGGGAGACAGCAGTTTGGAGTTTTTGGTGGTTTGGGTTTTGGTTATTTTGTATCAAATAGTGCTAGCACCATTCCTTGAAAAGAATATTCTTTTTCCACTGAATTTATTTCACCTTTTTTGAAATCAATTACCAATATGTATTTGTGGGTGTATTTCTGGGCTCCTTTTTCTGTTCTATTAATTTGTATTTTTGTCCTTATGCTACTACCACACTATCTTAATTACTGTAACTTATAATAAATCTTGAAATCAGGTAATGTGAGTTCTAAATTTTGCTCTTTTTAAAAATTGTTTTGGCCTAATTTCCTTTACTCTTCCAGTGTATACCAAAAAGTCTAACGGATTTTGATTGAGATTAAATACTATTCTGCATTGCAAATGACCTTTTATTTCAATTTTTAAATGTTCACTGACTTTTGGATGTGATCTTTATTCTGTGACCTTGACAAAGTCATTGGTTAGTTCTAATAGTTTGTTTCAGATACTTTGACATTTTCTACATGTATCTTCTGTGAAAGAATTTTACTTGTATCTTCGAATCTTTTTGCCTCTTTTTCTTGCATTAATGCACTTTCTAGACATGTTTATGCACATTAGTAAGAATGGTAGTCTACCTTATCCCTCGCTAGGGTGAGGGGTGGTAAGAATTCAATTGTCACCACTGAGTATGATATTAGCTGTAGATTTTTTGTAGATGATCTTTATCTTCTTAAGGAAGTCCCCTTCTAATCTTAGAGTTCTAATCCTTACATATTAAAAGAAAATTACACTTGCTTTCTATTCTTTTTTTTTTTTTTTTTAAGATTTATTTATGCATACAAGAATTGGGATGTGGGCAAGACATGTGAAGGGTGAGAGGATTCACCAGAGACAGAGTATGGAGCAGAATAGGCAGATCTGAAATTCACGGCTGAGGGGAGCAGTAGGTGAGACGAGAGGTCTGCTGAGCCATGTGGGTTAGTTCCCTGGCTGGGGATCAAACTCCTGCTGCAGTCGAACTTGTGCTGCAGTGGCTGGCGATAGCTTGATAGCGCTGTGTCTTTAACCCCTGTGCCACCAGAGAGGCCCTGCTTTCTATTCTTAAAATAACCGTAAGTACCCATTCACAGGATACATGCACCTGTTGTACAACTTAAATTGTGAAATCAGATTGAAGCCTGCTACTCTTATTACCTGTTCCACATTGATTTACTCATAATAATTGTTTTTTTATAATTAAGTTTTTTTTTTTTTTAAGATTTATTATTTATTTATTTATGCAAGCGGTGGGTACAGTCAGAAGCGCGGGAGGGTGAGAGAATTCACCAGAGCCAGAGCGGGGAGCAGAGCAGGCAGAAGGACCGAAGTACACTGCTGAGGGGAGCAGCGGGCGGCAGGAGAGGTCTGCGCGCCATGCGGGACCCTCCTCCGGTGGCCGGGGAGCAGCCGGGGATCGAACTGGCGCCGCAGAGGCTGCGGGTAGCTTCGCAACCCAGGGCTCAACTGCTGCGCCACCGGGGAGGCCCAATAATAGTTTTTTTTTTAAATCAAAGAAGCTACCAAAAAAACCAGCTTTGTAATGTAGTAAAATCAAATGATGTAACTGGACTCACCAAGCTGGTAGTTTGCTTTTACAGATGAATATTATCACTGTTTCCTTTGAACATTTAAACTTTCCTGCAGCAGGGCATCCAGCAAGATGGTATATAAATGGAAGATGCTGGCTTCACTCCTCCATATAGTCACAACTTCATTGCAGCAAAACAAAGTTAATAACCCCTACAAGACAAATAGACAACTACAGCATTGAAAAAGAACAATGGTCTGGCAGAAAGACATAGGAGAATCTGTAACTGAACTCTGTTTGTAGAGATACTGGGGCAGTACAGCTAAGATCATACTTAATAGAGAAAGGTGAATGCTTTCATCTGAGATAAGGGTAAGCTAACGATGCCCATTTTTTTAAAGATTTATTTATTCATGCATACAAGAACCGGGGTACAGGCCAGATATGGGGGAGGGTGAGAGGATTCACCAGAGACAGAGTGGGGAACAGAACAGGCAAATTGACTGAAATGCACTTCTGAGGGGAGCAGAGGGCGAGATAGGAGACGTCTGCTGCGCCATGTGGGTTATCTCCCTGGCTGGCCGGGATCGAACCCGCGCAGCAGAGGTTGCGGACAGATTCACAGCTCTGCACTAAACCTCCTGCGCTGCCAGGGGAGGCCCCGATGCCCATTCTTAATACTCCCAGACATCAACTGTCATAGAGGTCCTACTTAATGCAGTAGGACAAGAAAAAGTATACTGATTGGAAAGAAGGAATTAAAATTGTATGATATTAGCTGTAAATGTTTTTTACAGGTGCCTTTTATTGGGCTTGGCATTTTATTCTTGGTTCTGTAGAAATTTTAATATAAATGTCTACTGAGATATACTCTTGCTTATTAATAATATAAACTGCAATTTTCTTTCAAAAATCTGCTTTAGTTTGTATTTTTTTAAAGAATTTTACTTTTTAGAGCCATTTTAGTTTTACAGCAAAATTAGGTGCAAGGTGCAATTGCCCCACTACTAAAATCTCTTACTAGAGGGATACATCTGTTAAAATCAACAAACATACATTGACATCTCATCACCACTTAAGTTTCACTCCTGGCTGTGTACATCCCTTGCATTTTTACAAATATATAATGAAATGCATCTGCCATGGTAACATCATACAGAATAGAATAATTGCCCTATGCTCTGCCTATTCATCCATTCTTCTCCCCAACCCCTGGCAACCATTGACCCTTTTACTATCTCCATAGCTCTGCCATCTCCAGAATGTCATGTAGTCATTTATTTATTTTTTAAAGATTTACTTATTTATGCATAAAAGAACTGGGGTATAGGCCAGAGGTGCAGGGGGTGAGAGGATTCACCAGAGACAAAGTGCGGAGCAGAACAGGAGAATCTAGTTAAATACACTGATGAGGGGAGCAGTGGGCGAGACAGGAGAGGTCTGCTGCATCATATGTGTTGCTCCCTGGCCAGCTGGGATCGAACTCGTGCTGCAGTGGCTGGCAATAGATTGATAGCACTGTCTTTAGCCCCTGCGCCACCAGGGAGTCCCCCTTGTCTTACTTTTGGATTTTGGTTAAATATTAAGTCCTTTCTCTTTACATAGGTTACAATATATTTTCCTATATTATCATTCATTCACTATAATCTTACATCCACATTTATTTTTTTTAAAGATTAATTTATACATATAAGAACTGGGGTGTAAGTGAGAGGTGCAGGGGATAAGAGGATTTACCAGAGAGAGTGGGGAGCAGAACAGACAAACCTACTGAAACACACTGCTGAGGAGATGGGAGAGGTCTGCTGCGCCATATGTGTTGCTGCCTGGCTGGCTGAGGATCGAACTCATGCTGCAGTGGCTGGCAATAGCTTGATAGAACTGTGTTTAACCCCTGCACCACCAGGGAGTCCCCCATATTTATGTTTTTAATTCACTTGCAACCTATTTTATTCATGGTTCTAGGTGAGAATATAGGTTTACTTTTCTTCATATTGTGAACCAGTTCTTTTAACTATCTAACAATAGTCCTTCCTATTCCTGCTGATTTGTGCTGTAACCTTTGACATGTATCAACTTCCTCTCTATACATGAGTCCAGTTGTGTGGTTTCTATTTTAACTCCTCATCCATCCTTTACTACTATCACTTTATCCTTAGATTGTAAGAGTGTTATTAGGTAGTAGAGCAAATTGACCTCCTTTGCTGTTCTCAGAGCTGCTGTGGACATGTATACATCTTCAGGCAAATGTGTTTTTCTCTGCTCATTGTCTATTTACTTGGCGCTATAGTTTCCAATAATTTATACACATTTAAAATGTATACAGGGCCTCCCTGGTGGCGCAGCGGTTGAGCGCTGGGTTGCGAAGCTGCCCGCAGCCTCTGCAACGCCGGTTCGATCCCCGGCTGCTCCCCGGCCACCAGAGGAGGGTCCCACATGGCGCGCAGACCTCTCCTGCCACCCGCTGCGCCCCTCAGCAGTGTACTTCGGTCCTTCTGCCTGCTCTGCTCCCCGCTCTGGCTCTGGTGAATTCTCTCACCCTCCCGCGCTTCTGACTGTATCCAGTGCTTGTATAAATAAATAAATAAATCTTTAAAAAAAAATTTTTTTAAAAATTAAATAAATAAATAAAATAAAATGTATACAGAAAATGTGATTTTTTTTTTTTTGGTGAAAACTTTCTCTGGGTTTATGCTTTTTTGATCTATACAAATAATTATAAAATAGTTAATTCTTCCATTTTAATAATATGTTTTCAGTATATTGATGCCAATATTAGTATAGTTAGTGGAAGTATTTTTATATTTTAAACTTTTATACTCCTTAAATATTTTGGAACTAAATACATGGATATGTTTAGAAGTTCTTATTCATAGAGAAATAGTCAGAAATTAATCTTAAAAATTATTTCACTAGTTATTTCACCTAGTAAATAAGAAATTAGAAATACAAAGGTGTGAACTGAACTTTCCAGGTGAATTTAGGTTAATTATTGGTGAAGTCAAACAAATGTTTCTTAACTTGGCCTTTATTATGTAGTTCTGGACATAAGTATGGCTTATTTACTGCTGAATCTTTTTTCCAGTTATGGCTTTGGAAAACATGTTTGGCAAAGTATTTTTTCAGATTTTAAGCAATTCTTTTCATGTTACTTGGTTCTCACATGCCCCTCATTATTGGATTAAATCTTTTGCATGGAGACACCACAGGGAGACTTACATGAAGCAACAATTTGTATTCAGCTGATAGAATGTCTGTGTTATGTCTCTGGACTCCTGGACTCCTGTTTAGATATGGAAAAGCAAAAACTTGCCTGGTCAAGATGAAGTCTCAATTATTAAAATCAGACATCCCTTAGGTTGTCAAGTATTAATTTTCAAAATGCTTCTGCTATGACCACATTTTGAAATACTTGTGAGAATATGTGAGATGTAGTCATCTCTACAAGTTGCTATTTATTCAATGCAGTAAAAAGGAAAGGGAATTCCTGTGTTTCCAAAAGGCCACTTATCCAAATTTGTATTTCATGTGTTTCAATCACTGTAACCACCAGAGGGCAGTATTAATCCATTCATGAAACTGAACCACAGAAAAGCTATTTTTGACAGATATTTTGCAAAATTTCCCTCTCAGACTTCCAAAATTAACTCCAAAAAAGTATCATTATCACCAACTTAAGTTGATATCTAAAATTTTTTCGATATACTTTCTGTATAATAAGATACCATTTCTGGTATATTTTAAATATTGACTTATTTATTATTTATTATTTTTTTAAAGATTTATTTATCTATGTATATAAGAATGGGGGTACAGGCCAGAGATGTGGTCAGTGAGAGGATTCACCAGAGACAGAGCGGGGAACTAGCAGAATGACTGAAATACACTGCTGAGGGGAGCAGCGGGTGAGCCGAGAGGTCTGCAGTGCCGTGTGTGTTGCTCCCTGGTCGGGGATCAAGCTCATGCTGCTGTGGCTGCGGTTATCTTCATAGGTTGCATCTTAACCCCTTGTGCCACCAGGGAGGCCCTAAACATTGACATTTTTTAATGAAATTAAAATGGAATTTAACTCAATACATGGTAATTTGATACCCATAACCATCCTCTTAAAAATTATATGGTAGGGTGCAGGGGAGGGAGTGCCCCAATGGATTTGTGCTTTCCCTGAGTGGTTCCCCAGTACCCATCCCCTGCCTGGCCACATTCTTATATTTAAGTAATTAAACAAAATTCAACCCCTATAAAAACTATGTGGACATGTTTTCTTTAGCATTTGGAAAATTTGCATTTTTCTGCTTATTGTGTATAAATTCCATTTTTTATACATATATACTTGTTAGTCAGCCTCTCATTCTTCTGCAACAATATATATTGATGTGCAGTTTTAAAAATTTTCATAATTATTAGTTGTTAATAAAATATAATTAATATGTAATTACTCACAACAGTATAAATGTATTATAAATGTTGACAAATAATTACTAAACACAAATTAAATTTTAAAGGTAGTGTTTATCTTAGAATGAGACATGATTTAGCATCAGTTTTATTTCCATTACTCTGACAAAGTTGATCACATAAATGGGTGTTCATCGAACAAGTTTTTTTCAGGCAATACATTATTTCTTGAACTCTTGTCTTCCATTGTTATACAACATATGTCACATTGTGATTGATCTTCAGAAATGTGTTAACGTTCTTTTAGTTGACAACAGGATTAGATCTGCCTATTTTATGGTAAGTAAGAAGGAATTTTCTGAAAACGACTTGATTTTTAAAATGATTTTTCCCCACCCATTGGAGTCATTCACTTGATAACCAATATTTTGAATTGTCCCATGACTTGTTGCTCCAAAGGTTTTTAAAATCAAGGTAAGAGGGTTGAGATTCCACAGTTAAGACTGGGGACTTGAAGGGTGTGCATTTCCTTTCTACTTTAGGAGCAGGGTGATTTTGAAAAGGAAACAAGGAAAACCAGCAGTTCAACCCCAGAGAATAGGCAGAACAATTTTAAGAACCACTATGTATGAAACACGAGTGTCTAGAAATCTGTATGTCAGTAGGAAGATCATTGTCCTAACTTAAAAAAAAAATGCAGGGTTATTCTCACCCCTGTACCTTTGAAATTAATTGAATTGAGATTATGATAAAAAAAACTGAGCACAGGTATGCAGCCCCAACATTTGAATTTTATTTAATCACTATTTTAAGGAGTAGGGAAGACATTTTTTTCCTCCAAATCCTTGTCTTTTTTTAGTTATGTCTTCTAATTCTTCATATCATAATACATACCAATTTGTATTCTGAGCTTTAGTAATTGAAATACACTCTGTGGTTTTTATTAAAACTGAAAACACAATATAAAGACAGGTACCTTTACAAAGACTTTATTATTAAAAAAAAGCAGTTCCTTGTCTCACGCATTTTACCCCTAGAGTTGTCTGCCTTCTCTTGCTGATCCGATGATTGCAACTCACTAAATAAAATGTGTGTGTTGCTGCTTTTCAAGTATACAGTTTTAGGCAGAGACTTTCAGTTTTGAAAGAGGAAGATTGTGCCTCAAAATTCCCATGTGCAAATCTTCCTGTGTAAATATGTCTTTAGTAGGAACATTGTTGTTTTCACATTTTGAGGATTTCGTAGACACTGCTGAGGCCACCTGCCATGGTTACAGTCTGGCCTGCATGATATTTTGTTTACTTTAGAATTTGTGCCTTGTTTTTCATTTTCTTAGTCTAGTTCAATTCCCAAGGACCCCTCAACTGCAAGTAAGGCAGGATAGTTTTCCATGGAAGGTAACCAAAAGTTCCTAGTGTGCAGCTCAAACTAATCATCTTTGGAACTGAGAAAAAGCCTAAAGTGTTAAATTGTTTTTAGACACTGATTGCATGGAAGAAAAAAAAATAATATTTTCTAAACTGTTTTCTGAGGTTTACTTTTATTTATTTATTTTTAAAATTTTTTTAAAGATTTACTTATCTATGCATACAAGAGCTGGGGTACAGGCCAGAGGCGCAGGGCATGAAAGGATTCACCAGAGACAGAGTGGGAAACAGAACTTGCAGACTGACCAAAGTACACTGCTGAAGGGAGCAGTGGGCGAGTCAGGAGAGGTCTGCTGTGCCATGTGGGTCACCTCCCTGGCCAAGGATCAAACTTGTGCTGCAGTGGCTGTGGATAGCTTCATAGTGCTATCCACACTAGCACCACCAGGGAGGTGCCTCTCAGTTTATCAATTTTAAGGATTTTTTTATTACATGTCTTTAATAGAAAATACACATATTCGAAACTTGACCCTGCTGGGAAATAAGGATATAAATATAAATGAAATTTCCAGATAACTTTATTTGTTGTTCATCTGGATTGCTAGATGTTTTCTTATTTTCCAAGAAGATTTTATGTAGGTTAAAGAATATGATAACTAATCTCTAGGTGTCTCAGTTTTAATTATCTATAAATGAACATAATTGCACCTGCTGCATAGGAGTAATTATGAGAAATAAATGAGCTAATATTAAGTGCTTAGAACCCTGTCTAGCACATGTCAAATTCCCTACATGTTTCAAAGAATGAAACACAATATAGCAAAAAGATAAAAATTCAAAATAATTGAGGATGAGGTAAAAATGGGAAAGGCAAGGGATGTGATTGGACTCAGCACATGTAAGCAAAAAAAAAAGGTATAGAAACAAAAGGCAGGGGCCTCCCTGGTGGCGCAAGGGGTTAAGACGCAACCTATGAAGCTGTCCACAGCCTTTGTAGCACGAGTTCGATCCCCGGCCAGGGAGGTGACCCACATGGTGCAGCAGTATATTTCAGTCAGTCTGCCTGTTCTGCTGCCCACTCTGTCTCTGGTGAATACTCTCACCCCCCACACCTCTGGCCTGTACCCCAGTTCTTGTATGCATAAATAAATAAATCTTTTTAAAAAAGGGAAAAAGGGAAAAAAACCTTTAAAAACAAAAGAAAACAAATAAACAAACAAACAAACAAAAAAATGCAGTTCACCAAGCCAATCCACCCCCCAGGAAGTCCTTTTCATGAATAAGAGAAGTTGTTGCCCTTGATTCACACTGTTGGTTTCCAGCTTTCAGATACCAAGCGGTGGGAATAGGGAAGGAATTCAGTTAAATGACTCGTAGCAAGAAATAGCCCTACTCTTCATATTAAGAACAGAGAGAAACGTGTTTCCAGGTTGTAATATCTATTGTTTTCCAGAGTTAGTGAAGTAACAGGTTTTATGAGGCCTGTCTCATCTCTTCACTCCCCGATGACAATGCGTTGAGAGCAGTCTGGGCTGCCGCGGGTGTGCAGACGGCTGAACACCGTGAGCCGGTCACATATTATCTTTACGGCTTGGCTGATTTTAGGAGTAACTTGGAGAATGTCATTAGCAATAAGTAGATCGTTTTACTTCCAGGCCTCCTTGATGTAGAATTAAAAGCCAAAGGCAAGGGATGCGATTGAATGCAGCACATGTAAGCCCTGGATGTCTAATGAATGAATGCATGAAGTTCTTTATTGTAGCCAATTTTAGACATCCTTTATTTATTTTGTACTGAAAAGTGTTACACAAGGGACAAGACACATTTTGCCATCTTATTTGGTGAATTCAAAATGTACTTGAAGCTTTTCTTGGTGACTCGGTTCCACCGCAGGGAACATCAGGGATGCCCCCCCCCGGGGATATTGAGAGCCTAGCCTGTTTGCTCCAGTGATGGATGTTTTGAAATTTCTCTTTCCGCATCCTAAGCAGCTGTCAGGTTACTTTTAGTTATTGCCAGGGTGCCTGATTCTACCATTCTTCTTTCTTCTCCATGCATATTTGTAGCTTTCCTTCTGATGCTGAATAAGAAGTTGGCTGATTAAGCACTTAAAATCTGTATGTAAAATAGAAGTAAATAAGCCCTGAGTGGTGGCCAGAGAGGCTCCTGTGAGTAAAATTTTCAAGATTTTATGCTCATATTCTGAAAGCTTGATTTGCTGGTTCAGACGGCTTTTTATCTTCCTATTTATTCTTGACTGTCTTCTGGATTGTTAAATCTGCCAGATAACTGATTTGGAATAAGTGTGATATTACTCTACACATGATACAGTACTATGCCAAGCAAGGTACTAAAGGGAAAGCTTTCTTGCAAAATATTTCATGAGAAAGAGATTGCAGAAGTTGTTGGGAAAGTTATCTCGTTAGGCATAATAGATTAGTTAGGCAAGAGTTCCAGGTGAATGGGGACCAGAATAACCAGACTGCTGCATTGAGTCATCCAGGTGCTGGAGACAGGCGTTGAAGGCCCAGGGCTTGGAGCACAAATGTCCTAGATACCCATCTTAAACTTTGCTGGCCCATCCTTGGAGCAAAAGTTTTGGAGTTAGTCATTGTCATATTCCATGGTAGAATGAAAAGGACATTTCTTCCTTTCATCTCTGAAATTTGGGAGTGTTGCATCCAGAGTATATTAGAAGGTGGCCGTTTAGTGATTTCATTGTTTCCCCAATTCGTATTTAGTAACCTGGAGATATTTGGGAATGGGATAACAAAAGACATGGACAACAGAACACATTTTTAGCAGCGTGAACAAGGTTAACTGAGGTTAGTTTACTTTTTTAAGTGGGTCACTGTATTACGGTAAACTTGAGAAGTAGAGTAAGATTCTTAAGAGAACAAGGGATAGTCTGTAAAGAAGAAGTAAAAAGAAGTAAATCTTTGAGCTTTTTTTTTCCTGGCAAAAAGCATTACTCAACACACCACTGACAGCCAAAAAAGAATGTATTAAGACTATTTTAAAATCTTATAAAATTTAGTGCACACTGTACCTACTTGGGCATGTCTTTCCCATTTTAATCAGATAATCTTTTGCTAGCAATTGCACTTGTTGATGCTGCTGCCAACTTGATTGATGAAATGGAGTGTTTGGAACACTGGCCCATTTATTTCTCTAAAAAATAAACCATTTATCTTTATTTCTGAAATTTCTTCCCACACTTTCCTCATCTTGGTCCCTATCAAGTTTTTCCCGAAGGTCTAAAATGCATCTTTTTCCTGTAAGAAATGGGCTTCATAGTGAGTAATCGCGGTGTTGTCAATTGGTATGTTCAATTTACTTTAATGTCATGTTAAAAATTATATGGTCCTTAACTGTAAGTTGTTCAAATTGAGGTCAAAGGGAGCCCAAGGAAGTAACCTTCTTTACCAAACCACAAGAGCCCACCCCCAGAATTCACTGATCTTTATACCAAACCCATGTTCACCATCGATTCACAGTATCTCCCAGTGAACCAGCCTCCTCCTACTTTCTTGGGAGAACTTGGGAGCCCTCATAACTGTCCATATCGGTAGGTGGGCATAGAAGTGAGGAAAGCGAACCGAGTTTTTGCTCCCAGATAACATGAGGTGAAGGAGAAACTTGTTTCCTTTGATCAAAAGTGAGACTGGAGAAAGCTCTTGGCAGGAAATACTGCAACCTTCGAATACACTTTTCTATCTTCCACCATGCCAGAACCTGTATATGTCACCATCTGGGATTTTCTTAGTCTCCACTTAAAAATTTTTTTAAAGAAGACTGAATAGACAGAGAGCTAAAAGCCTTTAAACATTAGGAGAATATCTGGGGTTTTTCCAAGTCTACCTATGAACACTTTCCAAGTATAAAAGAGTTGATAACAGCCTACCTTGAATTAATTTATTTAGTTATTGTGAAAATTATTCATAATTCGTTTATATGGAGCAGCGGGGAGAACATTGAGACATTTACAATGATCTTATCTCTACATATGGGTAAACAAGAGTTGCTTGAACCTGTTTTTAAAGGAAGGCAGGTTAAAAGGCAGTCAACTCAAAGTTGATTCTATATTTTATGCAACTTTATCCGGTAACACTTGAGGGAAAAGGTAAAACAAAAGCATTCGATAAGGAGAGATGCATCATTCACTGCTGAGACTAATGCTAAAGAAGAGATGCTATTTTTCTGCCCTTTGGCAAAATCTATAAATTCCAGGAATTTCTGGATTATAAGTTTTTATACAATATAAAACATAACAATACCATATAGATGATTTCATTAGGATAATTGCTGTTTATCTGATGAAGAGGTGAAATATACATGGCACTCTAAGAGAAGCATTTAGATTTATTACCACTAAAAACTCTGGATTTATCGTCTTGCACTTGCTATTAGGACTTCTTTAAGTGCTACATGGGGTGTGTCTGTGTGCGATGCACATGTTAGATCTGAACAAGTACTTGTCTCACCATTTGAGAGGAGGCATTTCTTTCTTTCCCTTAGGAAATTGTAATTAGGATAAGCTTGTTTGCAGATACTGCTTTTCAAACTTTGAACACTAGGTTAAAATAATTTGAAATAAAACATTGCTCAAAACAATGACTTTCTTATGTGTGGCAGATGATGTTTTCCAAAGATATCTAGAGATAACGCTAATCCCACATAATCTTCTACAATGTAATCTTGATACTCCCTCATCAACAGGTAGAATTATTTCTCTCTGTTCTTTTTTTTTTTTTTTTAAGATTTATTTATTTTACACAAGAACCAGGGTACAGGCCAGATGCATGGGAGGGTGAGAGGACTCATCAAAGACTGAGCGGGGAATAGAACAAACAGCCTGACTGAAAAACACTGCTGAGGGGAGCAGCAGGCAGGGCAGGAGAGGTCTGCCACGCCATGTGGGATCGAACCAACACTGCAGAGGCTGCGGACAGCTTCATAGCATGACGCTCAACTGCCTGCGCCACCAGGGGAGACCCTCTCTCTGTTCTTAAATTTGAATGAGCTCTGTGACTGCTTAGACCTATGAAACACAGTGGAAGTGACATTGTGCTAATTTGTGGTCAAACCTTAACATTGTTTGATTTGCTATCTTCCCTAGATATTAAGAAACTGCTTTTGTACTATGGTCTCTCTTGATATAGTCCCTGCCAGAGTTGCTATCCTGTGTATGGGAAGCCAAGGTCAAAGTCATTTGGAGCAGCCATGGGCAGGTTCTTTAGTTCACTTCTCAGCTCACCTCTCAGCAACAGGCGCCACTGACATCAGTCATATGAGTCGGCCATCTTTGATGTCCAGCCCAATTAAGACTTCAGATCAGAGACCCCAAGTGACCACAAACCACCACTGCATGAAAAAACTCAGAGATGAACCACCCAGGTGAGCCCAGTCAATATGCATAATCATGAGAAAAAGTACTTGAATTTATTGAAATTGTGGATAGATTTTTACAGAAATTAATTATACTTGATCTATACAAACAATTTAAACCCATTTCATCTATTTATTTATTTATTTTAAAGATTTATTTATTTATACAAGAACTGGGGTATGGGCCAGATGCGTGGGAAGGTGAGCGGATTCGCCAGAGAGAGAGAGCAGGGAACAGAACAGGCAGACTGATGAAATACACTGCTGAGAGGAGCAGCGGGGAGACAGGAGAGGTCTGCTTTGCCATGTGGGATTCTCGCCAGCTGGCTGGGATCGAACCTGCACTGCAGAGGCTGCGGACAGCTTCACAGCGCGGCCCTCAACTGTCGGCACCACCAGGGAGGCCCAAATTTAACCCATTTTAAAACATTTTATTTCAGGGCTAAGGACTGAGGGTTGAGCATTCTGTTCTCTTCTGCTAAACTCTGAGTCCCTCTAGGTAAGGTGATATGACTACCCAGCTTTTACTCTCTAGCATTCAACATTGTTTTGTACTTAGTGAAATTTCAATAAATGTCTATTGAATGAATAGCCCTTTCCATTGTTACCACATTCAGTCTAATTTTCCTACTCACTGAAATCCTTTTTCAGTTGCAGCGAGTTATTTTATACATTGAATTCATAACCATTTTCTGTAATTGCCAAAAAATGTGATTGTGATGAGTTGACAAGTTCCAGCACATTTTCAAAAAGTAATTAGTAATGGTGAAGTTTTTATTGACATTACACACACACATGCACACACATGTTTATAAGGTATAAGGTATTTACACACACAGCAGGCCAAATATTCTTTGGTTTCTGATCCAACAGATCCAAACAAGAATGATGAAATTCATTTTTTTCAATTAAAATAAGAATTTCATTTTTATAATAGTTACACAAAGTGTTTGATAAGTAAGTTTATATGAGTACTATTTACCTTCTCATGACAATATTCTCAAACATTTTAGGTGCCCTCCCAGCAAACAATTAAAATGGTAATTTGTAGTATTCCCTTATTCATAAAAGCAAGTCTGTTTAATAGGGCTATTTATCCAGACTTTGTTAGTATATTCTTTCAAGTAGATACTATAATTTAATGTAAACCATATGGCAACAGTAAAACACTACTGGGCTGGAGCAGGTTTCACATGGCAAACAGGGACCTTATGATACCACTGGGTCTGGATCTAATGTAAGCTCTACCCCTCATTGCTGATGATCAGACTCTAATAACTCAACCTCTCTGCTCACAGAGTTTGCAAGGGGCCTGCATCGTGCCTTGGCTGTAGTAGATGATCAACAATGCTAGATCCCTCTTTTTCCCTTCTGTTGCTTGCAAGATCAGTCTAGTTCTAGAATCATTTCCTTCACGTTCACACAGCCTCCACCTTGTTACTCCTAATAGGTAAGTGTCTGAAAAAGCAATTACCCAAAGTTCGAAGTCTCCCTGATTATAGTAGTCACATCTGCCACTCTGCTATTGACTCCTCCATTCTTTGTTTTAGTTTCAGTTCTAGTTTACCAGTAAAGAATCACCAAGTTGAATTTCTGCTTGTTCTCTTCCTCCCCACGCCCTTCCACAAATACTCTATTTATAGGTAGTGGGCGCCATTGTCTTTTCTGGGGACAAAACATGAAAAGAAAAAAAAAAGTCTGTTCTTTTGGAATTTACATCCTGGCATGGGAGGCAAAATAAACACATAAACTAGGAATACAGCATATTATGAGATAGTGGAGAAAAAAATAAAGTAGGGGCTAAGGGTAGAGAGTGAGGGATGGGCTATCATTTATTAATTTTTTTAAAGATTTATTTATTTATTTATACAAGAACCAGGGTGCAGGCCAGATGCTCAGGAGGGTGAGAGGATTCATCAGAGATAGGGCGGGGAACAGAAGAGGAAGACTGATGAAATACACTGTTGAGGGGAGCAGCGGGTGAGACAGGAGAGGTCTGCCCGGCCATGTGGGGCCCTCGCAGGCCGGCCGGGATCGAATCTGCACTGCAGAGGCTGCAGACAGCTTCACAGTGCTGAGCTCCACCGCCTGCACCACCAGAGGAGGCCCTGGATAGGCTATCATTTAGATTGGGTGGGATGCTCGAAACTTGAACATAGAGGTCACAGCACCAACGCCTCAGAGCGCAAAGTGCGGAAGCATCAGGAGGCCTGGGCTGAGTGAGGGAGATGCCTGCTGCCCATTTTGCTTTGTGCTTTCGTATCTGGCCTAAGCTAGGCCAAAGCCACAGCTCCCCCAGCCCCTGCCCAGTAATGTGAACGCTGTAGGTAGAGGGAACCAAAACTCTGTGAGGCGGCCATGTTCACCCAGGAATACTTTTGTGGGAGAGAAATCAGCCTGCAGAGTGAGAGAGAACAAAGGGTTAGTAGAATCAGAAGCAGAGATGAGGACCAGTAGCTTTTCAGAACATGTCATACTCTGTTTCCAGCCCTATGGCCTACCTCCCACTATTGTTTTTGGGTTCCATAAAATACCTCTATAATGTGGGCCTCCCTGGTGGCGCAGCGGTTGAGCGCTGCGTTGTGAAACTGCCCGCAGCCTCTGCAGCGCCAGTTCCATCCCTGGCCACCGGTGAGGGTCCCACATGGCCCGCAGACCTTTCCTGCTGCCCACTGCTCCCCTCAGCAGTGTGTTTCGTCAGTCTGCCTGCTCTGCTCCCCGCTCTGGCTCTAGTGAATTTTCTCGCCCTCCTGCGCTTCCGACTGTACCCAGTGCTTGTATAAATAAACAAATAAATCTTTAAAAAAAAATCTGTATAATCTTACAATAAATCCCTCCTTTCCCCCTTTGTGTTTCAGATAGTTCGAATTGAATTTTTTCTATGAAGCCAGAGTCTTGGGCAATAATTAGCTTCTCAGATGCCTGAGGGATATAAAATACAATTTAAAAGCAAATATATAAAAGGAGCACATGATGGTTAATTTTGTGTGTCAACTTCACCAGGCTATGGGATATTCAGATAATTGGTAAAACATCATTTCTGTCAGTGGCAGTGTATCCAGAAGATACGTTGCATTTGCATTTGCATTTGCTTCAGTAGGTGGAATAAAGAGATCACACGCATTAATGTGGAAGGCATCATCCAGTCCACCAGACACTGGAATGGAACAAAGCTATGGAGGAAGGAAAAATCTGTCTTCTTGAACTGGACATGCCCTGCCTTTCTTGGAGCTCGTAGATCTCAGGCCTTAAGATTTACACCAGCCGCCTTCCCCTTCCCCACCTGCTCAAGTCCCTACTCCCTCTATAAGCCCCCCCCACTATCCCCCACCCTCACCAATCCCTCAAAACCTTTGGATTCACACTGGAGGTCTCCACTGATTTTCCCTGTTCTCCAGCTTAAAGACAGCAGATTGTAGGATTTTTTTGCCTCTATTATAACATGAGCCAATTCCTATGAAAAGTCACCTCTTATGATTAATATTACAGAGGCGATCCGATTCTCCCCTGCACTGCTTTTCTTCAGAAATATCACCAGAGGGGCTTGAAATTTTGTGTCTGTACTCTGTGTTTTTTTCCTTTGTTTTGTTTTTTTTTTTTTAAAGATTTATTTATTTATTTAGACAAGCACTGGGTACAGTCAGAAGCACGGGAGGGTGACAGAATTCACCAGAGCCAGAGTGGGGAACAGAACAGGCAGACTGACCAAGTACACTGCTGAGGGGAGCAGCAGGCGGCAGGAGAGGTCTGTGCGCCATGTGGGACCCTCGCCAGCAGCCGGGATCAAACCAACGCTGCAGAGGCTGCGGGTAGCTTTGCAGCCCAGCGCTCAACCGCTCCACCACCAGGGGAGGCCCTGTACTCTGTGTTTTAACAGTTGTATAAAACTTTTCTCCATCATTCCTCCTCTCTTTACTTCTTCACTTTATCCATTTTCCCCTCCCATTTTTATTATTTTGTAGTCTTTTTAAACATCTTCCTATCAACTTATTTTCCATGTTACCTTTTTAGTGTGTGTGTGCAATTTCTCATAGTTTTCCTCTCACTTCTTATATTTGGGGAAAAAAATCCTAAAATCAGAGAATGGAAGGACTTGGCTGACCTGGGTGACTCTGTCTGTCCACCGCCGTGATAGCCAGGCCTTACCTCTTTCCTTTTTCTATGACAAGTGTTTCTGAGAACATAGTTATGTATAGCTGGTCGAATCTAAACAGAGTTCTTCCTGTCCCAGCTCACCCTTAACCCCTGAAGTTCTCTCCTGGGAAATGGTTGCTCACAAGTCAGGATTACTTTTTTAGTGGGGCCTTAAAAGCATTTATGTTGAGATTTCTGGAGAAGCTGCAAGAGGGAACAAGCAGGCAGGACCTGAGAGACAGTTTTGCATTTTGTCTTACCACTCACCCTGGAGACACGACACAGAGTTCACCTACCTCATGAGTGTGTCTAAGCTAAGGGGTCTGTAGAATTTTGGCCCGTCCCCAAACTACGGAATGTTCATTGGGACATGAATACAAATAGCTCACAGGGTTGATCGTTCCCCAAAGTGAACATATAACCCCTCCAACCAGTACATTTCTTTCTTTTTTTTTTCCAAGTTGTAAATATGTATTTATTTTCACACACAAGATCATCTATGTATAGAAAATCCCAAAAGGTGGTAGCATTAAGTGAATTAAAAATGTTGTAAAATCCAAGGTCAATATACAAAAACAATTCTATTTTTATAAATGGCCAATGGATAATTGAAAAATAAAATTAAAATAACAAACCCATTTATAATGCCGTAATAGTTAATTAAAAAATAATCAAAAAATATTGAGAAAGTTCAAGTTTAAAAAACTATACTGCCTGATTTTAAGACTTATAAAAACTTATGCTATTAGCATAGATGCAGACAAAAATGAGTGGCTCTGGAGAACTTACAGATTGACTGTTGTATCAACTCAGTACATTTCTAAGTAAGGTATGCTGAGCACTAAGTCTGTACCAGGTACTGTGCTAAGAACTTTTTAGATGTTGTAATACATTTAACCTTTACAATGAATGTTTGTGGTGCTAAATTCTTTTTTTTTTTTAAGATTTATTTATCGATTCATACAAGAACTGGGGTACAGAGGCATGGGGGTGAGAGGATTCACCACAGGCAGAGCGGGGAACAGAACAGGCAGATTGACTGAAATACACTGCTAAGGGGAGCAGCGGGCGAATCAGGAGAGGTCTCCTGCACCATGTGGGTTGCTCCCTGGCCGGCCGGGGATCAAACTTGTGCTGCAGAGGCTGCGGACAGCTTCACAGGCTGCACCTTAACCCCTTGTGTATGGTGCAAAATTCTATTAGGACCCCCTAATTTTAAAGATGAGGAAAGTGGCTCAGCATGTCTAAGGCCACACAACTAGGGAAGTAGGTGGATTGAACTCAAAACCATGCACCCCTACAAGACAGAACCATGCTCTCCTGCTCCCCCCCACCCCAAAAGAGGATGTGTAAAATAAATATTTATTTGTATGTCTGATCCTTAATAATGTCCTGTGGCTCCAAATGCAATCAGTGAGTTGCTATTTATCATCCTGGAATTACTTTCCTGTTGCGACCCTTCCTCCCAGCTCCCCAGATAAGTCTTCACCTCTTTTCAACCTCTAGATGTCATCGAAATTTCTAGTGAAGGATGTGGAGGTTGTGTGCCATCTCCAGTTATTTCACAGCTTTCTTTTTTCTTCCCAAGAAGATGAACATTCCTGTGGGGACAGACTAGAATCCTTTCTTTGTACTTAGAGCAAGCCAATCAATAGCTCTCCCCACAGACTTCACTGCATGGCCAACAGTGCATTAATGGCATTGCTATTTGGCAGCTCAAAAGAAGGGCTCACATGAAGATAAATTTATTGTCCTCCTCTCCCTTCAGTGACTCTTACCTCACTGTTTCCTGTTAGAAGGCTTCGGAAGCCCTTTGTACCATCAAACAGCACCATGTCCTGTGGCAGTGTTACATTATTGATAGATACTCCTGCCTTTTTTAATCTCATTTACGGCAATTCTTATGTGGCTCATTTGTCTTGTATCAATATGTTCAACCTGGTGGCTGAAGCTTACTTTTTTTTCTTCTTCAGGAGGTGGGAGTTTTCATTATTGAAATAAAACAGGTCATAGAACTGTCACCCACGAATTAGAAAACAACGAACTGTTGCTTTCTTCCTGTGGTTTTAATGTAATTGACAGAATTACAGAATTTAATGTAATTGACAGAATTGGTTTGCTTAGTTGGCTCGAACACCATTCTAATGGGCCAAAGGCCCACGTTCCGTGTCAGCTATTCTCCTGGGCCCAGATGCCCAGTCTCCTTGTAAACTGCATGTTGCTCACAGGGAGATGAGACACAAGGACAGTCTAAGCACACACCTCACAGACATCACATGTGGGTAAAAAGGACCACGTGCTATTGCTTTTAGTTAATAGTGTCAAACATCTTGCTTATCAGAGGTACTTGGGGGGAGAACGGTAATTTCAAATAAAAATACCATCACACTTAGCTCCACTTAGTATTCTACCACTAACAATGCTCGCAGCTTGGATTTCCCTTCCAAACACCTCTATCTACCTTTTGGTGTTTCTTGAACAAAGATGAACTTGTGGTGTCTCTTCATAGAACACTCAAGAAGTGAGGATTTGCAAGTTTCCAAAGTCAAGACTTCCCACCAGGTCAGTTCATGTGGTGCAGTCCACGCTGCCTTGAAAGAATCAAAGTGCAGGCCCTGTGTCTGTGAGGGACCAATACTATTACTAAAGCACTTACAATACCTGAGGGCCGATTTCAGATACTGGTTTCTTTGCATTCACTTAATTTTAATTTTTTTCTCCCCTTGGTTTTCTGGAAGCAATTGTTTAAAATTTTAAAAGGAACCCAGTACAGTAGTGAATGAGATAGTTTAGAAAATAAGAGGGTTTGTGGGCAGGTGGTAACAACTTACTGTCAGTAACCAAAGGATTTTGTGTAAACACACCCTCACTTTCTGGTCCTGAGTTTCTCAGTTCTCCCAGCAGGTGTCACTATAATCACAGAACAAACATTCCACAGCGTAGTAACTTTATTTTTCTAACATAATAATTTAAAGTATTTACACACTGCACACTCACTGTTTTACACAGATACTTATTCATATACCTGTGAACCACATCTATAGGTTTCTTTGCAACGACTTGACACATTGGGGTTGGGTTTGTGGTTCCAAGCATGACAAAGTGGACAAAACCCCCACCCCCAAAAAAACTATTTTGAGTCTTTTAAAGACAGCCATGTGGAGCATCTGTGAAAACGAGGGTTTCCCCCAAGTTTGAAGAACCCCCAGGAGCTCTTTGGACAGCTATAGTCTGTCCAAAGACTACAGGATGGCCTGAAACACTTCAGACTAAGGATTTCTAGAAGCAGTGTTCAAGAAGCATTTTCTCTACAAGTCCTAGAAAAAGAACAGAACGTAAGCTTGGCCCTTCTGAGAAAAATAGCTGTAATTCTGAAAGTCATCTGTGAGGACTGTAAATGTTGTACGTGGCCAGTGATTATAAAGGTAGACTAGCTAAATACACTTGTTCTATTCATGGTGTAGGATGCTTTTAAGCATCCTTTCCAGCTAAATAATACGGCAAAACAACCCAATTCTTTCCCCAACTATTAGTAGAGGTGATTGTTTACCCTGAAAAGGACAAAGATTAATCATACACAATCTAAACTCAGATACTGCAGACATTTCTACTATCATTTTTACCTTACTTTTATACTATTTCCACAAAAACAGTCATTATAAGTATCCTATTTTTCTTCCTTCACAATTGTAAAATTCACTATCTAATTATAGCTCCTGAACCTGGCACATAGTTCCATTAGGTAAACAGTTCAGAGCTGATGGTAGCCCAGTTTCTAAAAAAGGAAGACAGGTTTAGGTTTCAACTCTTTTGGTGTTGAATCTTTATTGAGTAAAAAGACAGATGCCTTTATTGTTTTTCCATACTACTCAGATTATCCTCATATACAGAAAATGTGGAGACTTGCCAAGTTGAGATGAACTTACAACTCCATCCTATGACTAGATGACATACTAGTTCACTAAGAAACAGAAATTCACAAAATGACACCTTCTTTTTCACTCTGGCAGTGCCATTAACCAATGGGAAAAAAGAAATTTGGGGCAAAAGGAAATTTGCCCAACTAAAACAAAGCACAAATTTGACTTAAGTTACTATATTTAAAGTTCATTATTTTTGTTTGCATTTATGGAAACTTCAGGTAAAGTACAAATTCTATCACTTCTTGGAACCAAACATTCACACTTATCTAAACAATACAAACCTACCAATCCTGGAGTTAATTTTCTTAGTGACTGTTCTTGACTTGTTGGTGGTGTTTTCATTTTACAGGGGGATGATAACAATGGAATGGATGTGATTAGCAGATATTTTACTTTATAGGGATTTCACCAAGACATTGAGCAACTAAGTAATAGCCACCTGCAGATGTACAGAGGGAGAGTATCTGAGTGTTCCTGGGCAGCACACTGCTGAATGAGAATCTCTGGACTAACAGGCACCAAGTTAGCTGCAGAGACTCAGGTGACAAATCTTTCCAATCACAGATACCTCATCCCCTCCAGCACATATACAGAAACATGGAAGATGTGAAAACCATGGTATGAAGTGCAAGGAATAATGCAAACTTTTGTGAGGGGATCTGAGCCTTTATGTTAAAAAAAAAAAAAAATCCAATAAACCCCAGTTCCTAGGTTCCTACAGAAAGGATGGGGGCTTATGCGGGTGGAGGTGGGGAGCAGCATGTTTCTGTTTAGTGTTTCCAAACTACCAAGGAAAAATAGATTAAGAACATGGATGGCACAAATTATAGAGAGGCATGATTACTAAATTTGTTTTGTTGTTCAATGCAGAATAGAGCTCAGAGAGGAAAAACTATGATTTAAACAGGGACATGGATAGAAAGTCTGAGAGCTACTGGGGTCTAGCAAAACGCCTAGTGTTTATCCATAAAATTGCCATCACTAGCCCCTTTTGACCTATAAAAACAGCAGTTCCATACAGTTCAACCTAACCTATCGTAAGTGCTCAAATATAACAATCCTAGTTAATAGGAATTGTGGTACTATCTCTGCACCCTCTGAAAGGTGACAGCTGTTAAAGAGGCAGCGGATTTCCTGTTTTCAGTGTTTAACAGAGTCAAATGCACCTGTATGGGGAGTTAACTAGTCCTTCAAATCCAGTGAGGGCAGAAGAAAGGTAAGGACCTAGTTCACAGGAACAAGGCAGGTCTTCCAGGAAGGGGCAAATCAGTAGCCACAGGAAAGGGCGGGAGGGAACAGTAAGAATAGCTCCAAACAACATCACCGCTCATCTTCGACGGGAACACTGCAGATGGTGTCTGTGTATATGTACTGTACATACTAACCAGGTACACACATAAATATTTAATATATAAAAAATAAAGTGCTTTCTAACAGGTCCCCAGGCAGGGACATTATAAAACATTTCACAAAACTGCAAAACAAAATCGATACAATCAAAGAACGCTACATCCAACGTAGGTGAAAACAGTCAAACACATTATGTACAATATGGGGGGTGTCCCAGGACAAACATCCCGTCATATACATGGTATATACATATATATAATCTTTTACTCAATATATTATGACAATATATACTTTAAAATTTGTTATAGACAAAAAAAATAAACAGAAC
This sequence comes from Talpa occidentalis, assembly GCF_014898055.3. Taxonomy (NCBI): domain Eukaryota; kingdom Metazoa; phylum Chordata; class Mammalia; order Eulipotyphla; family Talpidae; genus Talpa; species Talpa occidentalis. The sequence goes on along the minus strand of NW_023604972.1, from coordinate 108,516,173 downwards.
AAAAGACAACCCCTACAAAAACACAAGGAGCATCAAGCACGTGAGTCCTAGACCGACAGACAAATGGCCGCCTCCCTTGGGGGTCCCATGGCCACTGCTAGGGAAAATGTGCCAGCGTTCCTTCCTTGGGTGCAGTGCCTCCACATCTTCCAAGGCACTGTGGGCTGCGGCGGTGAAGTTGGCATCACCAGTGGTGAGCAGGTCAAAGACACAGGACTGGAAGTAGATGTCCTTCACTGGCATCTTCTCATGGCACTGAGCATTGGCAGTCTCCAGTGTGTAACCGGGCCAGGTCCACGCCAAGGACATGCGAGGCAGGGTGTGCCCCAGGATGGCCGACACCTGACCCTGGCCGTCATCAATGCGCTCACTCAGGGGGCAGCCGTTCACACACAGCTGCAGGTCCTGGCTTTCCTCGTAGGACATGGCCAGGTCTTCTGGCATACGGATGGCGAGGGTCAGGTAGCGGCCCAGCTGCCGCACGAACACCGTGGTCCCTATGTAGCGGGCGTGCATCTCCACGTAGCGGCCACTCTCCCTCTCCACGATGCGCAGGCTCTTGGCATCACCGTCCCCACCGCTGGTGCTGCCATCCACAAAGGCGGCCGGCAGGTCATCTGTCACAGCTTGGTATACTTTCTGATCCGTACACTCCCGATGGGCTTTGAAGATGATGGTGATCTGTGGGGAGGAACGTGCACAAAGTTTAAGGTAAGGGAACAGCCCTCTATTGCAAACGCTCTCTTGCATGCTGGAGTTCAACGGCTAGAGATGGACTCAAACTCAGGCCAAAGACTTTGCCTCATAAATGTTATTGTTAGGGAGAAAAATATATCCCAAGTATTCAGAGTGAAAAATTGACACAAATGCCAGAAAACATGTATCAAGAAAACAATTTACTTTCCTGAGACGGAACAGTGTTGCTGCTGGGACAAAGGCAATTTTTATTGGTAATTTATATCTGTTTCCTCCCAAAAATAGATAAGCCATGGGCATAGCTCTGAGGAAAAAAAAGCCCTTTCTAAATTATGCAGAACTTTATGGGCCTTAATAAGCAACACACCTATGAAACTTAAACTTCTAAACACAAGAGACAAAGCAGAGTGTGTGTGGATGGGGGTGGGGGGGTGCATCCCAGCAACAGCTACCCATCACGTGCCTCAGGAAAGATTTCTCTAAGTCTCTTAATCAAATGTTTCACATGACTGGGTAATCCCTGTGACAGGGAAATCACTCGGCAAATACAGTTCCCTAGCACTGGAGGAGAATAAATACACTAAACCTAGTTACAGCAAATCTTGCTGAATACATCTGTGACCCTTTAACTCCTCAGAAAAACACTTCCTCAGCCGATTCTCAATTTTTCAAATTGAACAGATAATTCATAGAGAAAAAAACCTATAATACAAAAGTTTCCCTTTAGAGAACCTAATTTCCCCCCTTAATTATAAGAACTAGTGAAAAAAAACACCACCTCGTGCACCTTCACCTCCAACATAATTTCTCTGGTGCAGGTGGTAGAAGAGGAGACATGGCCTTCTGGGTCACACAAGGTGGGAAAACTGTCTGGGGAAGAGGGGAGACCATATTTTGAGATTTGTATTATTGTCAGTAACTGGGGTAACAGCTTATTTTTACTTCTTGAAGGGAAAAAAAAGTATCAGGTGACTTCGGTCAAGGAGGAAGGTAGTGGGCCAAACACTCTACAAATTACTCTGGATGGAGGAAACCTTCCACCTCCTGCAAGGGAACTAATCAAAACAATAGACCCTTGTTAAAAAGGCCAGAAAATGCCCTGCCTGCCCCTCCTCCCTACCCCTCGTTCTACAAGTCCCCACCACCACCCTCAAAAGTTTATGTCTGAAGTTTTTTTTCCCTAACTCAGCCAGCATTTGCTCACACTATTTAATTCCACATGTTCCCACTGGTGTTACTTGACTGGAATTTTCCAGCCATTTCATTTTACTTCAGCCAGTTATAAAGCCAGATCTGAACCAGCTGCACTGTAGCAACTGGTTAAATTCATATCCGTTGTTTGCAGCTGCAACTAAAAGCCAGACAATGTACTATGAAAATGCTTGGTTTTTTCCCTTCCTAATTACCCCGAGCCACAATTTAATTTCACTACCAGCCTTCTCACGTTTCAACACCTTCTTAACAACTCAAAGGAGGTGTACCAGAGATGATTTCAGGAAATTTGTTGTGCATCCAACCAGAGGGCCTTCCAGAATGAATGGGATATTAAGCTAGATATCTAATGGGACTGTAAAATAGATTTATTTGGTGGCTCACAAGTCACTTTGACAAGTGCTTTATTAAGGCAAGCTAGAATCCCTTGCAGGTGAAAAGAAGAATTCAAGTAAATTCTGCACTTGAAAGAGCTGGAAGTTAATACAGATGGCAAAAACAGTCATGAACATATAACCACCATCCTCACTTTAAACTAGAACATGCACACTCAAATATTCAACAAATAGTCTCCCAACAACTAAGTAATCTCTTTTTCTAGTTTAACAAGCCTCAAATTTAAACCAAATTGTCACTATTTGCAAAGAATTGGGTACTTTTTTGTTCATCTTTGGAAAAACAAAGTTTGTGTTGGAACAAATCAGAGATCTAATTTCAAATGTTTCCAAAAAGGCAGGCAAAGGTCAGTATTAGGATGAGTGGACTGGTTCCACATGTCTTACCAAGTCTCTTTTGCTTTCTGTAAGTACACCAGTTCCAAGTCAGTGGTTATTTCACACATTTCAAACACTTCACACGCATATATTTACGCCTGTGACAAGAATACTAACTCCCACACCTCCGGAACAGCAAGTAAAAATCCAAAGCCTAACCTCTGCACCAGCACACACACTTAAAAAAATAATCCAGTTTACCTAACAGACCTTTGTCCCTTTTATTTCCTTGGAGTGATTTTTTTATGAGACAATGTAGTGCGATACTTCTTGTTTCTCCTTTGAGTGGAGTTATTCTCACAGAGCTTAGGTACAGCCCTTGAGTCAAAATGCTGAGGGTGATGAATTGATTACCAAGGATGAGAGGCGTTTCCTGAGTGGTCCTCTGTAGTTTTAAGTATGTACTGAAGAGGCATCTAGAGATATAATCAATGTAAATGTAGAAAACACTAGGCAACAGTTTCACATGACTTAAGTCTGTAAAGTAATTTCATTCCTCATACCAAGTACAGCACCAGCTCTGAAAAAGCCAGCACTCAGCCATGAAGGGCCAAAAATGCATTTTTATATCCAGCTCCTTCAAAAAACCAAATTTGTTCGTTCTTACTAATTCTTACTTTAAAAACATTCAAAATGCAGTTGGAATGCTTGGAAATTCATTTTATATCAACCAGTAGCTATCAGAGTGTGGAAAAATAGGATATTCAAAATTGTATTTTAAGTCTCTCAAATAGATAATTAAAAAACACCAGTTATATTGCTTACTTCTCCCCCCAATGATTTGCTCCATATGCTATAATAACTCAATTTGGCACATCTGTTCTATGCCACACCATTTATTATTGATGGATGGCATTTCTGTGCATTTAAAACATCAATGCCTTTTGTTAAACCTCCCCCACCCAATCCCTCTCAACCCCCACTCAGACAAACTGCTCCAGTTCTCCTCATTCATTTTTAATGTTTCTCTCCCTGAGATCTTTACCACCCACAAGGTCTATTAGGAGGGGAAAGATAGCAGCTACAAATCAACCTTTCCACACGTGAAAGGCAATAAAGATTTAAAGTTTGCTGTGAAATGTCAGAATGTAGAGGTACTTGCCTCTCCTTTCTACCAGGAAAGAAAATACATTAAAAGAAAATGAGGTGGCCAACAAAGAGGAAAGGCTGGGCACGGCCTGGTCAACACACAGATCTTCCTAGGGCTGAACAGCCACGCCAAGTGCTGCTCAGAGGTTTGCAAACAGCAGAATTCCCCAAAGGCGCACTTAACTATTTGTGCTTATTGTATTTTGGAAGAAACTTTTATCGGTGTTTAATCAGGCCATTTGCACTGTGAGTACAGAACCTTACTGGAATTCTCATATATCGGGACTGGGCATTTACATTAAGGAACACACATCTCTTGTGTGTTAAGATGGACCAACAAAATAAACCGAAACACAGAAATTAGCTTTGAACAGGAGGAACACCATTTTGGTTGGTGCCTTGTTAAAATTCTGCTGAGTTAGAGGAGGCTAAAATGAATTGGCTCTCTCTCCAGCTCTAAAACACCTAAACTTGACTTCTGAAGATCAGTTTTCCTAATGTTGAGAAGTCAGAGCCTACAAAGCATGGATACACCGACAGAAGAGAGGTTTTTGAAGGCACTTTTCCTGGCCCTAACACCCTTAACCAGCAGGGTAACCTGGAAGGGTAGATCTTGACCAAGGCAGGCTCTCTCCATGCAAGCTGAGAAGTGAAAGTGCTGCAGTTAATTAAGCACTGGGGGAGAACTGAGTCTTCCCTCCCTTTTTTGTGGAGCAGGGAAAATTAGCACATTCATCTAGAACGTTCTTTTCTTTTTGTACACTTTAAAACGACAGGTTTATTAGGAAAAAAGAGGCATCGTCACCGTCACAGGTGGACAGCAGAGCTGCTCATCTCGAACTTTCTGTGAACAATTTCATGTAAAACTCTGGAGAGTATCTGTATGTACCATATTTAAGAGAAAATGCTGGTGTGAGAAGTAACTGATGTAATTGTAACTTTCCTGAAAAATTAAGGAAAAAAATTGCTAGGAAGGTGTGAACTCAATGAATTGGAATGTAATTTTACAATCACTACTCAGCTTGCATATCAAATATCTACCTCCAGGAAGGCTCAACTTAACACACACACAAATATATTTTGTTAAATAATTTTAGTGAACTAGTACAGATATTAATATGTAAGGAAGATAGTCTGTGGCTTTTTTTTTGTAAAGACTTATTTATATATGCATAAAAGAACTGGGGCCCAGGCCAGAGGTGTGGGGGATAAGAGGATTCACCAAAGACAAAGTGGGGAACAGAACATGCAGATTGACTGAAACACACTGCTGAGGGGAGTAGCGTGTGAGACAGGAGAGGCCTGCTGTGCCATGTGGGTCACCTTCCTGGCCCGGGATTGAACTCAGAACTCATGCCACAGTGGCTGGCCACAGCTTGACAGCACTCAGACTTTAACCCCTGCGCCACCAGGGAGGCCCAAGGAAGACAGTCTGTGTTTTAAAGAGGAGGGCAGCAGATTAAAAATCTTATCATAGACTCCTTAGCTATTGAATAAAACTGTTTAAGATTCTACCACATTCAAAAGAGTTATTAAAATAGGTCTCTCTCTATTCTCAGTCTCTTTCCACACAGCCCTGTTCTACGGGCACTTACCGAATTCCAAAGCAATGAAATGGATCAAATTATTTGTTCTTCACTGCTGTCCTAAGTAACATGAAGGAACGGCTGCCTTGGCTTAGAAGGTACTTGGCAGCAGATGGAGAAAGAAAAAACCAACGCAGAGGAAGAGGACAGCCACAGCTGAGGATGTGTAAGGTCGTCCTCCCAGGGGAGAAGCATTAAGTTCAGTGGCTGGAAAGAGCATGAAAGCAAAGGGAAGCAGGACTAGAGAAGACACATAAAAGGCACAGGCATGAAAATGTCCACTCCCAAAGAGTAATTTTTGTACACTTAAAACAAAGAAGACTAAAAGTTTCAATAGACTCAAGAGACAGAGAAATTGGCTGGCTATTTAGTACAGACCAGAGCAATGCTGTGCTGCGCAGGAGAGAAAGGTCTCTGGTCTTAACTCAAATTTCTTGTTTGTTTGGTGTGTTCAGTCTTTGCATTACGAAGTGGTCAGCAAATGTGAAACTAGGCATGTGTGCCCAGTACACCAGGCTGTGGCCACAGTGTTTCAGACCAGAGGTGAAAAATATTTTGAAAGGTGAGAGTCAGGGCCAGCCAGGGGCAGAAACTCCAGGGGCAGGAATCTATCCTAGCGGGTGTTGCTTCAGGGACTGCCCTCCAAAGCGGGAGGGGGCACGGTCACAGATCCCTAGGCCCTAGTGGGACCTCTGACAAATGTTCTGGGCCCAGGTTCAGCACAGCTGTTCTCTAAGCAGATGGGGATTGGGAAATCACAGCCTCTTTGATCATTCCTCGGTTTTTGAAGGTGATTAAAAACGTAAAAAGGCTTGAAGGTCTTCACGATACACTGACACTCTTGTCACTTTTAGGTTCAATTTCAAGTTCCCAGGCTTATTTGAAACAACAACAACAAAACCCAGTCAGGGTCAAGGTGGTTAGAGCTGGTGACCATATATTTCAGGAAGCCAGTTAAGTGGAATGCTACAAAACAATATTCTTTTGTCTGCATTTTCCTGAGCAGGAGAAGTACGTGCACACACCTTTAATGGGAAAGAGTAAACCTTGACCCCCATATCGGAGCAAATGCAGAGCAGACAAGAAGTGTTTAAATGCTGTCATATCAATTCTATCCACATTATAAATATTATGTTCCAACACTGAAAGAACCCCACCAAATGTTCTTTTGGCTCCAACTCTTAAAATAACCAGCCAACTGGATCACAAAGAACTCCTCTTTCCACAGACCCATTTTCCCCTCAAATTCTTTCTAGACCCAACAGAACCAAGTGTTACTACAAAGCTGTGCAGTTAAATTCTGTATGTGAGTTGTATGTACCTATTCCTGAGTTTACACTTACTGACAAATTGAGCAGTTTAAAAAGTCCTTAAGTTACCCCACCCAGAAGAACACAAAATTCAAACAGTGGAAGAGCAAGTTCTACTGCAGTCAAAACAAATAAAGACAAATGGGTAAGGTAGCATTTTTTCATTGTTCAACACTGTAGGTAACTCTTTTTTACATACCACATTCCACACAAGCAGAAACTGTTTGGTTAGCATTAACTGAAGCCAACAAAGAAAGTACCAGCCCTCCAATGTTTCCTTCTCGCCCCTTTCTCTCAAAATGTTGACTTAAAGAAAACTTAACAGGGTAGAGAGACATTTGGAACTGTGACAGAAAAACAAGTTCTAACTCTCAGCTGGATATCAGACTTGGCCTCCTGCCTCTCTGGTTTAAACTGTGGTGTGTGGATTTGTTTTAAAGCAGAAGCTCATGACGCCCACATGGAATCCTGCCTGGCTAGGTGGGCAGGCAGGTAGGCAATGGGTTAATTTCACTTATAAATGGAAGGTTTTGAAGGTCCCCTTCTTTCAAACCACACCTTCCAAAGGAACAGAGGGAAGGGCACAGTCATGGAGAGTCAAAATATAGGACTTAAGATGGTTTCTACCTAGCATCTTCTAGGTCTTCATTCCAGATGGTAAGACTTACTACCCAGGATACCTGACAGTCTATGGACAAGAGGTACCTTGTTTACAAAGTACAGCATAGAGAATAACCAAGAGAGGCCCAGTCATCTCACAACACAGTGTATCATGCAGCTAATAATCTCTTCTCCTATTTCTGCTTTCTTTCCCCATATGCATTTGGAAATCCCTTTACCTCCAAGCAATTTGTTGAAACTATATGAAACAAAGTCAAGTATTTCCTGAGCATAAGACCTTATAATCCAAGAGATATGCAGGAAATAGAAAAAAAAAAAAAAATAAGAACACTCCACCTCGAATTCCAGCCAGAATTTCTGCTCTTATAAAAACTACTGCTCAATGTTTCAATATTGTTTCTACAATAAATATGTTCAGGGAAGATAAGAATATCTAAGACATGCTCTTGTGTGTTTTGAAACTGAGATGTGACCCTCAAAAATGAAGAACTAGTGACTTAGGGCCTCCACGGTGGCGCAGCGGTTGAGTGCTGGGCTGCAAAGCTTCCCGCAGCCTCTGCAGCGCTGGTTCAATCCCCGGCCACCGGCGAGGGTCCCACATGGCACACAGAGCTCTCCTGCCGCCCGCTGCTCCCCTCAGCAGTGTACTTCATCACTTTGCCTGCTCTACTCTCCGCTCTGGCTCTGGTGAATTCTCTCTCACCTCCCGCGCTTCTGACTGTACTCAGTTCTTGTATAAATAAATAAAAAAATCTTAAAAAAAAAAAAATGACCTTGTTCAGGTCATGAAAACTTAAAAAAAAAAAAAAAAAAAGAAAAAAGAACTAGTGACTTAATAGTCAAATTGCAGAAAATCTTTTGGTACTTACTCAAAGATCAACCACCTTTCAAAAATGGTAGCCAGACATAGACATAGCATGGTTGTAAGGGAGAGGAAATGTCCATGTAGGTGAGGAGCCACTTTCACTGTGGGAGGTGGACAACAAGTCTGTGTCAAATTCCAGGAGTAAAATGGTTGACTTTACACACAAACCCTGTAATTCTCCACTGACCATTGCATTCAGCTCTGCTTTTCTCACACAGTAGGTCTTTTAATGCTTGGTTGTTTAAATGCATCATCAAATCAATCACATATTTTATGACAGAAATGGTTACACTAAGTAGGAAACTACAATTGCAAACTTCTTTCCAATCTGTTCCACACTGTGCCTGAATGGTCTGATAGTATTTTAGCTTTTTTCCAAATTAGAACCATAAGAGCAAACCTTAAAGAGATGAAAAGAATTATCTGTATAACATAATCATGGAAAAATAAGAGCAATCTCAGACTTTAAAGATTAGTTATAGTATCTGCACAAGATAGTTTACACCTTGTGGGACAAAGAGGTTCTTTATTGTCAAAGAAAACATCATGTGTCTAAAAATGCTACACTCAATATATGGTGTACTCATATTCACAACACAACCCTGTTAATGGTCCCTAGAAATTTCAATCACTTTGTGGTTCACACAGTCTCCATAAAGACAGTAAAACATAATGGGTTACAAAAACTTAGCTACAAAAAATGCAATAGGTCTGAGGTCAAAAGAGGACAGATTTCTAAACCTTGATAGAGAGATATGCTGAAAATGACAGTTGAAAATCTTTGCAATGCAGGCACACCTGGCTCTGATTTTGTAACCCAGAATGATCCAGCACACTGGTTTTCATGCCTATGTGCTGCTGTGGGAACAATAAATACAAGCTAAAGGGCATTAGAAAGGAGCAGTGGACCCAACTTATGCACTAAGAACACACGCAGCTTTTGTTTTTTAAATAAAAATGTTAAATGTTTTATAACATTATAGGCATTTCAAGTGCACAGCATTAGAAACAGTGTTTTATTAAGAGGGCATACTGTGTATTACAGTCTGACAAACACTGAGCAAGAATGAACCAAATGAAGGAATTCTTTCTACATCTCTAGGATTATAAAACAGTGAATTTTTAAGGAATTTTCTGAGAAAGTAGCTAGTCTGGTAATTACAAACTTACACACACACACACACACACACACACACACACACGCGCGCACCCCTGATGGGCAGGGCCTCTTTCTAGACTTTTGCATAGGTACTGAGTGCTCCTACCCAGGGGATTACCAGAAATGGGTGGCTCATGGTAGTACCAAGAACACAAGAGGACTTCAAGAGAACTCACTCATCTGGCCAAGACATCTGGCATGGTTGAGCACAAGGAACACATCTCTCCCGAATGTCAAATGCCTTAAGGTGACTCACCTTTCACTAAGGGATGAAGCATGGAAAAATGTGTAGCAAGATTTTAAAAGGGACTTGCTGTCACCCCCAATCTCTCCTGCTACTTGTAATTTTGTTTTCCTGAGCGTGAAGTACAGGCTAAGAAAACCAGAGATAGGAAAGGGCATAATTACAATAAAAGATAATAAAACAAAGGTATTCATATTACTTTTAAAACGTTTAAACATACTGCTACTGATTAGATGTGCAATAACTGCATTCCCTAAGTTTTTAGGAAAAGGAATTTCAAGTGCAATAGAAAGACTGGTGAGTTTAGTGCATCTGCATTTGTACAGATTCCTTTCAAAAAACGGAATATTCCAAAAGCAGCCTCTGTAACCATGGCGTTTACAAATCCTTACTGAGTCTTTTCAGTGATACAGTAAACAGGAGTTGAGACTGTAGGGTTGGCAAAGAGAATGGGGCAGAGAAGGTACAGAAGTCAAGCATTAGCACAGATGGTTTATTCATCTGTGTCAAGTCCAGGAAAGCTGCTGACATACATGTGTTCCCACTGCAGTTAAAATTGTGGCTACAAAATGAAAACTGCTTTCCTTTTCTGTGTAGGCCAACTGCTAATTCTAATCCCCGCTCTCTCATCTCCACTCTCCCCCAGTGCCTACAGGCCTGAAGCTGCCTCACAGCCAAAGGTGGAGAAGAAGGCGCAGAGCTGATGTGGATCTCTGCCGAGGTGTGCAGTTGTGCCAGAAACCCTGCAGCCCCGCGGGAGAGAGACGGAAAAACCAGCCCTGGCCTCCCATTGAGGAAAATACCTACCTGGCAACCTGTGGACTCCTCCAAAGGTATAAGAAAAACCCAACAGCCCTGAGAAAGCCTGAGATCACCGTAACCAAGTAGAAAACCAGCCTGTTTCCCAGGCAAGGGGGAAAAGAAAGCAGACACGTTAGAGGAGTCCAGTGTAGAGCACTGCAGGTTCAGTTCCCCTAAACAGCTTGCCAGGTGGAAAAAGGAAAAGCCCTAGCTAGGTAATGAAATGGGCCCTTGAGAGCAGATGACTTCATTTTTCTTTCATTTTTTTTGCTTACAACTTTTCCCCCCCTGAGGTGTGTCTTTTTTTTTTTTTAAAGGTCATTATCAAGGAATCAGGAATTTATTATTATTTATTTATGTATTTGGTGGGACCCTCACTGGTGGCCGGGGAACGAACTAGCACTGCGGGTAGCCTCGCAGCCCAGCGCTCAACCGCTGCGCCATCAGGGGAGGCCCTGAGGTGTGTCTTTTTGTGATGAGGGGAAGACCAATGCTGAGGGGCAGGTGGAGCTCATAAAGAGAGGCTTTGAAGATTGCTTGCTCAAGATTCTAGATTCCCTCGAGCTGTGATGTCAGGGACCTCAAAAGCACAAATAACTAAACCAGTGCCTTAGTTCAGTGCTGAAGGCAGTGAAATGAATGGATGCTAAATACAACCATTTTAGTGTGACAGCCAGCCAGCCTCGACTGCATCACTGGTCAGTCTTTAACACTAAGGTAGCACATGGGTAGTAAAATTCCCTGACTATAAGGATGGTACAGTACCCACAATATACAGAGCTGGCTTATCCAACAGCTGGTCTACTACTGTATTTACCATCACAGCAAAACTGAACTGATACAAAAAAAATCTTCTGAAAGATTTTTTTTAAAAACATTAGACATCAATGAAAAAAAAAAGTGGACCTTTCTGGGAACTTATTTCATATGTACTTTTTGCCTCATCTTGTTTATATTGTTATTACCATCATTTTCTCATTGCTTTAGAATTTTTCAGAGTTTTTTTTTTTTTTTTGGGGGGGAGGAGGGGTCTCTGGGCAGGTAAAAGGAAAATGCACTGCCTTAGCTTCGTTTCACCAGCACAGGTTATACCAGCATCGAGACAGGTCTTCAACAACAACCAGTAACATTCCATATCCTTTAGGGATTTTGGAGAGAATTACAAAAGGAAGGGGGAAAAAACCAACTACCAGAGGTCATGAAGCCATAGAGTAATTTGTTGCTGAACAGCATGGTCACCAGATGTAGGAAATACTTTCCAATAGTGCAATTAAAAACCAAGCATTCACATTGTCTGCTTGGATTTCTGTCAGAGGACAACTCCCCCACCCTTCTTTTCAGAATGGGCAAAACCTTTGATCCTTACCAAATTGAGGGAGAAAGCAAAGTTGTACTTTTTATTTATTTCCTAAAAAAAAAAAAAAAAAAGAGCTAGATTCTACCACAACTGAGATAGAATAATCGGAATCAAATGTTCCACTTATATAATAATAACAGTGATAGGACAACTGGTTGTCTCCAAATACTTTCACCATAATTGGTAGAAAGTATAAACTTAAAAAGATTGAATGACAAACAGAAGTGACACATTACTGGATAGATGGCAAGGAAAAAAAGAGCTTGATAAAAGAACTAATATTTTCCCATGTACACAAGACATATTAATTTCAATAGTACTGCCTGAAGGTTATCCCTCCAAATGCTGAATTATTTGCACAATCAAGGATGACTTTCTCCATTCCCAATGGAACTGCCTTCTTTAATTTTCAGTATAATTTTTCCCCCCAAAGACCACCCCCAGGTTTTGTTCCCCATGACTCCACAGCATTGGTGAAATTTTGCCCACGGTTTCTCATATAACTTCAAGACTGCTTAACTTTATAACTTACAGCAAACACATTTTAATATACAGATAGAAAAAATCATTTGATACTTAAAAAAACAGAGGAAGAGAAGTCTGAGATATAGGATTTTGTTAGGCAAAAAGCAACCTTGAATTTTTATTGGGTGTTGAAGTGTAAATATTGTGGAGTTCCCCTAAGATGTCTGGACCAATGTAACAGTCTTCTTTGTTCAGAGCAATGATTTTTAATCTTAATTTGTGACACCCCTGGGTGTCTCCAGATATCTCTGGAGGTGTTGTAAAATTCTCTCCACCAAATGCCAAGTAAAATAATTTAAATTCACTTAAATATTATGCCACACATGTTTGGAGGCAAGAGAAGTGTCCTGGAATCAAAAGAACAATCGTAAGTATTTCAAAAGCCTGGTTCTCCTCGATTCTATTTTATTATATAAACCAACTTATGAACAGATAAACAAAGGAAGTTAGAAACAAAATGAGATCTTATCAGGGTGATTTTGTTGTTGGGGGACACACAGAAGGAGCTAGAGACCTGGGGACATTTTTGTGGAAAACCTTTTAAGACCGCTTTATTTACTCATGACTGAATTAGTGCTGCCTAGCAATTGGAAATCCAGTTTATAGCTCTCCTCTCTACCTCTGCGCTTTAAGATATTGGTACCTTAGAGGATCTCAATTTAGTAGTAGTTTCTTTAAAACAAACAAGAACCACACACACTGACAGCTCGGCAGGGTAAACTTAGCTTAATTTTGTTGACTTCTTTTAGTTTCTGATTTAAATTGCTATCTGGAGATTACATGGGGGTTATGTATTACTGCTCTGCAATAAGCAATTCTCAACTTGATCACCACAAGGCTTAGTAACTGAAACACCACTGTAAGTTTGCTATTGGAAACCTGGTTTATGGACATTACATTTTACTATAGCTTCCAAATTTCCAATAAAATGTTTCCTTATGGGTCACTGCCTCAGGCTTGACAGATTTCTCTATTCAGAACTTCCACTTTAGTAATATGATAAATATGAACATGGATTTCTTCAAGAAGAGTCATACACATATGTACTAAAAAAAAATCTCAAAAAAAAAAAAGCACATATTTTTTCATTAAATAGGCCTGTCTTTTCCCTAGAGAATTCAACTTCACTGCTTACTTATTTTTTCATGTCTTTGCCTACTTAAATTTAGAGCCACATTTTATACAAGGCCTAGAATTCCAGAGAGAAATCCTCCCTAAATAAATTTTATTTAATCCTTTATCAACCCTGTTAACTATTATCCAACAAGACACCAAAAGTTTCTTTTAAGCTATGTCTTCTGCATCACACTTCAAAAACTGAAGAATCAAACATCAGAAAGTTGTAAGTTATAAGAAGGAAGAAAATTATACTTGCCTTATTTGTAGCAGTAGCACTGGATCCAGGGACCACCGGCACATTTGTCACTTGAACTGAAAGATAATTATTATCTATGAGTGGCCAGGCCCCTTCCACTTTACAAGTCTGGAAGTGATCCTTAAAAGTCCTAAGGTGAGGATCTCCAAACAAGCCACAAAAAAGATAATTGGGGGGGTTCTGGTCCCCTTCTCTATGTTCTCTGGCTCCTGTGTGACTGTGATAGTTACAGGGATCATGGGTCACTTCTGGGTTGGTAGAGGATGTGGGACCATCCTTGGAACAGTTCCTCTGGCTCATGAGGTCACTGATACCCAGCACAGCAGAATGGTATACCAGGTTGCCTCGGCAGGCTTTTGAAGTCCGCTGGGTGCAGCCAGCATAGGCACGCAGGGCCTTGCAAAACTCAGAGTCAAAGCCGTCAATGGCAGAGTTCAGGTGTGAAGTCAGGGACACAAAGTCTGTGGTACATTTCTGGATACGACACTGGGCCGGCTGTTGGCAGTCACCTATGGGAAAGAAGGTAAGACCAAATAATTTTTAAATGCTTCAGAACTTCCTGAGCTACATGAGAAAATGACATTCTCCCCTGGGAACTGTTTGTTCTATTTCATATTCTCCTATTTTTAAGAAATCAGAAATAGGGTTGTATTGTGCTCTGTGCCTCTCAAAGTAAGCCACTCACTGGGAGAAAAACTGCATGCAGTTAACATCAAACATGGCTCATTGTTAGTGAACATGAATCTAGTTCAGTGTTATTAGGTTAAAATTATAAGGGAACGGTAAGTAAAGTATTTTTATCAACTTGCTATTATTCACAGATTTTGAAAAAGATTCCCTGGCTCTAAGACCAAGTCAAAGATGGGAACTTTATAGTTGATTCTGAAAACTGTGTAAGTAATTTGCTTTGGAAAGCATTGTCTGTGCACAAAACCATTATTAAAGTCTCCACACCTCAGGTAGGGGGAAACCTTAAATTATAGCATGATAAGTTAAAACAACTTTCCCTGACTCTAGTACAGCTACAGGGTAAGAAAATCAAGAAAAAAATCCAGGTACTAAGTTATTTTGCATTTCCTGAGGGATGTTTATCCACAAATTGTATATAAACCGAAGACATCTTGGTTTCTACAAAGTATAAATGTTCTCTTAAAAAAATGTGGCCATTTCATTGCGATCATTCATTTCAAGTGATCGTTTGACCAAGCTAGGAATTCACTTGGCCCTTAACACACACCACCCAAGTATCCCAGGTTCCAAGAAGTTTACCAGTTAAAAGAACAGTAAATCAAAAGGTATACAACAACTGAAATTACCATGCAGAGATGATTTCACCAATTATGTCATTTTTTTAGAAGTAGAACCAAAGAACTTTAAGATACGGAATTCTTAAAAATCTATATAAACTTTACTTTTTTTCTTTAAATTGGCAATTCAGATAAGCTTAATGATTAAACAAAGTTAAATGAGGTAATGAAATACCAAATATCACTGTCTTACTATTTAAAAGGTCATTTTCAAATAATGTTTTGCCACTAAATTCTCTAGGTCACTGATGTGCTTCTTTTGAAAAATGAGTTTGTTCTAAAATGACCTTTGTGATCTTTTTCAGGCCTAAAAGATGTTAGAATCTGTTCTCTAGATTGGGGTGGGGGATGGAAAATCGGTAAGTATTATTAAATACATAATTATTTCAATATGTATGTATAATAAACTTCAGAGTAATATCAGCATTTATGATTTCATCTGATAATGCCTTAAAACTAAGTGCACTATTGCTTTTAGAAAAATATTTTAATCTTTTCAGTAGTAAACTGCTTTATAAACTGAATTAAATAACTTGTAATCTCTATCTCTGGTTTTAGTTGGGGAGAAAATGGTGGGTGGGGGTTGACGACCTCTGAGGACACCCATGAACCCCAATTTTTAAATTTCAATGACCAAAAAGGAGAAAATGTTGAAATTTTCATTGGGTATTTACTTGAACCTGAGGAAAAAAGATAAGATTAAAACAGTAAGATATTTCGGAGGTATGGATTTATAGCTATCACTAGATTGCACTATAAAAAAGGTCACAAAATGTGTTCTTTCTATTTTGCTTATTCCAAAGTTGACAAAAGCAGCTGATATTTGTAGAATTCCTCTTTCCAAGTAGATCAAGTCATTTTCAGCTATTTTTACTCGAAAAGCAAAAATACCATACAACTCCGCCACCCCCACAGGCATTTAATGCCCTTTTACAGATGGGAAAACCAAGGCAAAGGCCTAGTCCTGGCTATATCATCATGTGAGTAAGTAACCTAAGATTCGAGGTCTTTCCTCAAGTCTGTTTTTCCTTCCCCCACACATCTCCTTTGAATTCCTGATTCTCACAACATGGTTTATTTGAATAGCTTAAAAAAAAGACCTACCTATTTGTATCAAAAAAATTTTTTTCTTTAAAAATCAGATACACAGGGCGAAGATTACTCAGTAGCCAACAGCTCTTTGACTACAAGCAAATGACAGCACAAGAACTTTCCGCTAAACTTGCAGTGCCTATTTGTTCTTTTTATGGTCTATAAAATCCATGCTAGCATACATTTACTTGTAATTATTTCAAATAGTCATAAAAAACCTAAAGTAAGAAGAACATGTGAAACAGCTGTAGATGCAACTGTTCGGAAAGGAAAAAAACTGAACGATTTTAGATTTCCAGCTCCTTTTCCCACTGCTTCCTTCTTGCCTCCCTCCCTTTTTCTTAGCAGGCAGGTGCTGATTGATTCCTCTGAGAAATCTCACATAAAACAGAACTCCTTGGGTTTTTTTGTTTTGGATAAGGTTTCTAACTACCTAATAGAGATGATGGGAGGGAGGAGAGTCTAACTAGGTAGAAAGTGCATTTGGGTCAGCAGTTTTAGCCCCATGGCAGGCTCCTGTATAATGACTAATTTGCAGCATACACCCAGAAATATCCAGGCTTCATGAATTTATAATGACAATGCACACTTTGCCTGTTACAAGCGGTAAAGTAAGCCTCTTGTCAAAGTGCCAAGACAATGCAGAGCAGAAACATCTCAAGGATGTAGCCAAGAAGGCCATGAAGTGTATGAGTAAGCAAATAACTCCCATATTGGATCTCCATTCAGGAATTGCAGAGATCTGCTTACCAAAAAAAAAAAAAAAAAAAAGGTAAATAAAAACACTCTTCATTTCCCAAGGCAAAACTTAAAATCTGTCGTTACTGAGCTTTATTTTTTTAAGTCGGGTCATCCACAACTGGTGTGAGTGTTTTCACTCCAATTAATGAAAGTGCAAAAGGATTTGTTAGGTCTATTAATCTATTAGTGATTCAGACATAAAGACAGTAGCATTCAGTCCAGTTTTCTCAATGCCAGGACTGCACATGTGTAAATTTGCAGCACAGTCACCAATTCATGACAAAGGAAAGGAGATATGCTGAAGTTAAGTAAAATGTGGAGCCATATGGGGTGTTGAGGCAAATTGCATGGACCCAGGCATCAAGCATATGGTAGTCCATCTGCAAAGAGGACTTGGCTAGGCTCCCTGCTGTGAGAAACAACCCCTGCATTTCAATACCACTGCTCTTCAAAGAAATCTCTCAAAAGGAGCCTCTCTCTTCTAACCAGATTAATTGCTCCACTCCAACAAGTTGTCCACACAAATCCTTTACCACAAGAACTGTTGATAGAATTTAATAGTGACTTTAGTAAGGGCACACACATTAAGATACTAAGAGTTGTTTCACATTCCAAGTGCTTGAAATAAGGCACCTTAATTTTATAAACCTTTAAATGAACCTACGTCTTTCACAGGCCAGAAAAGAAATCTTCAAGGACCACATTCCAACCCTGCCATAAGGCCCTGTGGCAACAAAGGGAAACAATACCCAACCAGCCAAGAGGGACACAGTCTCACCTAGCACTTCAATTTCCATTTCAAGAAACCAACACTTTGACATTAGGGACACAATTTTCACGCAAAACACTCCTGATTATTTGACAGTCATGAAAAATGCCCTATAAATAACTTTAAGCAGAATGACACTGTTTTCGCAGGTTCTAATGTCGTCAACTTAGAACCTGAATCATCCTAAAACTTGCTAGTACACTCGTTGACTTCAGTTTAGTTTCTCCAAGTGTCAGTTTTAAAATGCAGCTGTTCCATCACAATGCAAAGTTACACAAAGTCAATTAAACTGTCTTCTCAAAATTTTGCCCCATTACTTAAAATCCTCCCAGATTTTCAGCACACTTGGTATGACTTAGTAAATATTACTTTGCACAGCTGACTATAATTCAGGATTCTCCAGAGTCACAGCGTTGTGACTGCTGTCATACAAACCTCGGGCAAAATATTCTCTAAGGAGGGCCTCCCCTGGTGGCGCAGCGGTTGAGCGCTGGGCTGCGAAGCTGCCTGCAGCCTCTGCAGCGCCGGTTCGATCCCCGGCCGCTGGCGAGGGTCCCACATGGCGCGCAGACCTCTCCTGCCGCCCGCTGCTCCCCTCAGCAGTGTACTTCGGTCCTTCTGCCTGCTCTGCTCCCAGCTCTGGCTCTGGTGAATTCTCTCACCCTCCCACGCTTCTGACTGTACCCAGTGCTTGTATAAATAAATATTAAAAAAAAAAAATATTCTCTAAGGAAAAGTTATCTAATGCTGCGAATTACACTCAAAGTAAAAACTAACCTCAAATTTGGCACTGAAAAAGTTCCTTGTCTAGACTGGACAAACTCCTACAAATGGTACTTATCTGCGAAGAGCGTCCTAGATTTGCCCCCCCCAGTTTTACTGAGATGAACGGACATAAAACACTGTGTTAAGGGAACGCTTTTAACAGAAAAAATAGGTGTCACGTGCCAGCGGGCGCATCTGCAGAGACACCTCCCGTGCGAAGAAGCGAGTCTCGCTGCTGCTTGGGGAGGAGCGCGCCGACCCGGGAGAGCCGCGTGCGATCTGTCAACCCCTCCTGAAACCCCAAAACAGGCGGCTGGCCACAAAGCACGAGTTTTTCCAAAGAGGCCAAAAAAGCGAATTAAAAGCAGCTTTCGCAACAGGACCGAAATCCCCGCTTCAACAACGTGGGCGTTCACGTTACTTCGAGATGAACCCCTCCAGGTTTTCAGACTCGGGGGCAGCTCTTCCCATCCGGTGCAATTTCCTCGCCCGGCCGCCACCCCTCTCCGGAGCCGCCGCACAAGGCTCCTTGTCTCCCCTCGGAGGCGGCGGCGGCGGAAACCTGAGCCGAGCCTGCCTCTCAGTAAACACCAACGCGCGGAGCCATAAAGCGTCCGGAACGCTCGTCCCGGGCGCGCGGGGCGCGCACCCCCGCCGCCCCCGCCCGCCGAATCCCCGCTCGGCGGCCGTCGGAGGGGCGACTCCCCCACGGCCCGGGAGCGGCCGGGCGGGCGGCGGGGCCTCTGCTCCGCGCCCGGGGCGCGCCGCGCGCTCGGCGGGTGCGTCCCAGCCGCGGGCCGGGCCCAGGTGCGCGTCAGGGCGCGCGCGGCCTTCCCCGGCGCGCCCCGCCGCCTTCCGCCCGCGCGCCCCCTCGGGGCCGGGCGCCCGGGAACAAAGCCCTCGGCCCCCGGCCGGCCCCCCGCGCCGCGTACCTGCGTGGAGCAGCCCGAGGCTGAGCAGCAGCAGCAGCAGCAGCGCCGGCGGCGGCGGGCAGAGCCGGGGGCGGCGGCGCGGCTCAGCCCCGGCGGCAGCGGAGGCGGCGGCGCAGGCAGGGGCTGCTCTCAAGCCCATGCCCGTCCATGCAGGTCTCGCGGGCTCCGGCGAGGGCGGCGGCGCGGGCGCCGTGGCGGGTCCGGGGCCGTGGCTGCGGCATGGGCCGGGGGACGCGCCTCGCTTCCTCCTCTTCCTCCTTCAGGCCCGCGCCGGGGACGGGCCGCCGCCACGGGCGCAGCGAGCAGCGCGCCGCGGGCGGAGCGAGTCGGCGGCGGCGGCCACGGGGCGCAGCGGCATCGCGGCGGCGGGCGGCGCGCGGGGGGAGAGGGGCGGGAGGAGAGACACAAAGACCGTGAGCGAGTGCGGAGCGCGGCCCAAGCGCGCGGGCGCCCGGCCCCGGGCCAGCGTGGGCTCGGCGGGCGTGGGCCGGCGGGAGGCGCGCCCAGTCTCCACACGCAGCCGCCGGCGGCGGGGACAGCTCTGCGCGGGGCCCCCGCGGTCAATCAATCTCAGCCCCGCACTGCCGCCCCGCCCCGCCCCAGGCCGGCCAATCCGCTTCGTCCCAGCCCCGGCCGCGCCCCGCCCTCCCGCCCCAATTGGCTACGAGCGCGGTCCGCTGGGCCCAGCCGGCCACTCGTAGGACTCCAAGCCCCCCCCGGCCCCGCCTTCCCTTCAACCCTCTCTGTAATTCGAGTTCCGCGTCGGCCGACTGTGGGGCGCGTCCGCCGCTCCCGGGCCCGACCTCCCCGCGGCTCCCTCCCCTTCCCTCGCCTCCGCCCCCTCCCGCGGTTTACAGTTTCCTCGCGCCCAACGGCAACCGGCAGCCGCAGCTCGCCGAAGCCGTTGTTACGAGGAACAGACCTTTGACCTCTCTTTGAATTAATGGGACTGGGTTCAACTTCCCGCTAAGTTTTCTTTTTTAATGGCCCCCCACCCTCTCCGTCCGTGCAGTTCTGGCTGCTCGGTGGAAGCCGCGCTTTCTGGGGAGCCGCGCGGCGGGCCCCTCGCAGCCCATCGCGTCTGCGGGACCGCGTTTCCAGTGTGCTGGGGAGTTTTGCTAAATCTAGCGTCAGGCCGCGTTGGAGATTCGAACTTGATCCGCGGTCTGGGACAGATCGGATGGTCTGGGAGGGGACCCACCAGCTCCCCCCCTCCCGCGCCCCCCCAAGTCTCTGGCAGGTGTGCGCGCGACTCTGGTGTGTTTCTTTGACGTTTGCCTTCCTGAAAGTTACGGGGAGGGGTCTGAGAGTGGGCAAACTCCAACGTGTTCAGTTACAGTGTAATTAGATTAATGAGGATGGTGAGTTTTTAATGTAGTGTAATTACGCCATGATTTGTTGTTGCTCAGTGGCTTTTCCACAAATTTTCACAGTCTATTAGATTAATTCAGTGGCAGGTCATTTTCTACTTTTGCTATTGGCTGGATCTAAAAATGAGGGGGAAAAAATACAATTATCTGCCAGAGAGGAGGTTGCCAAGTGGAGATATAGGAAAGATGTTTGTGAAATTGATGATAGGTTCCAATTTGTTATCAGTAGGTGTGAAGTGGTATCTAATCTCAAGAACGGCCTCAAAGGCCAAAGGCTCAGGGCTGCTACTTTAAATCCACTTATAATCAAATTAAAGTTCACAGCGTTAACGGCTCTGTTCCTCAGAACCTCTAATTAGGAATTTCACATCAACCAGGGATGCCTTAATACTAATATTCCACCTTATGATGTGTTAAATCAATAGATCAGGATAAATGAGGGCAAAACTTCGATCACTCCAGCTTACTCATTAAACACATTATGATTCGTACAAACCACTAGGTCCCTAATGAAGGATGCCTATCTATTTTTACTGTAACTTTTCATTACTTACTCATTACACATTTGATGACTCAAGAGGTAAACACACCTTTCACTGCCCAAGATATAATCCAAGCCATGTGTACATCCATAATATGCTTAATAACAGCTTCAGAGTTGCCTGAAGAAATGACTTTTTTGGGGGAGGGGGAATGTTATCTGATATGATTTTTAGATAATACTGTGGACTTAAATATTATTAGAGCAAAAATTAACTGTCTTGCAAATACTACATATAATCAATGAAATAAAGTTAAATACTGGTAAATGCCTTTTCAAGAGTACTCAAATATGTACACTTTTCCAAAGTATTTTTGCTAACGAAAACTAAAATGTTTCTTTCTCTTTAACCCAAGATTTAATTAGATCCTATGAGAGCAACATCTCATCTTATTGATCATATTTCAAAACATACAACTAAGAGTTAAGGATCAAATTCAGTTTAGTGTAGGTCTTTTCCTTTGTGACTTTACGATCCCACCCACTCTTCTCCCCCAGTTATATCCTGTTCCTGAAATACACGGTGCTCTAATTTTTTTTTATCAATAGAGGGCGCCCTCTAGTCACTGCAAATCCTGGTGTCATGAAATGGAATTGTTCTTTTAGAGGAAAAACTTAATTTTTTCTAAGGTGCTTTATTGCTCCTCTGTTGTAAAATTTGACAAGCTCAAGATTTATAAGCCTAACAATTCATTTTTTATTGCGGCATAAGTGTTCAGCCGGGTGAAGGAAAAATGTTAATTTTCACAATTAAACCGCAAGGTGGTTCCTATTTTCAAGACATTAGGTCAGTGGCACACTCCCCGGATAAAATCGGACTGTTCGCAAGATCTCCAATCGTCTTGGAAAGCAAGAGCATGGGGCATGAAATGATCGCTTATAGCGCATTCATTGCTCCGGCTTCTAAACAGCAAGTAAGGGAGGGTTTTAAGATTCTACAAAGAAAACTCTGGGAGCTAGAACACAAACAAAAATCGAGGAGTTTTGGAAGTTTCACATTTTAATCAGAAAAAAAATGTGAAGTGACAGCTTGTTCAACTGACAAATCCAGTCTGCTTCTTGACACTTGTATTTTTTCTCCCTCGTCTTTGTTTTCAGGAGGAAAGGTGATAACTAGTACGGTAAATTCAAGGAACCCAGCAAAATGTCCCATGGTGTGAACGTGCGAGAGGATAGAATTTAAACATATGCCAGCAACATTAACGGGTTCTAAACAAGATGCGCTATCTTTCCCTGAATCTATTTGGGATGTCAACTCTTCTGTTAACATATCTCCATTTCCAGAAACCAAGCATCTGCTTAACAGACCACCTGGGGCAGAGAAGCCAGCAATCCAACCCCCGGTTTGCGATTTGTGCAACCCATTCTAGAGCAAAGGTTTCCAGGCTGCTCCCTGGTTCTCGGTGGACATAAAGCAAGGGCTGAAATAGCCCCCCAAGTCTGACCACCCCGAGGTAGTTGTACTTACATCATTCTTAACCCTTCAGTTCCTGGAGGGGGCTTGGTGGGATCAGGGGGTCCCGGAGCTCCTGAAGACGTAGGACCTGGGTGTGAGAGAAGAGTCCCAGAGACCCTGGTGAGCTCTGCGCCCCCGGAAGGAGATGGGCCAGGGCGTGCGGGGGGCTCATCCCTCTGGCGTGCACAACCCGCTCCCGAAACCCCTGCGGGCTCCGCCGTGGCTCGCGCCGCTCAAAGCGGCAGGTGCAAAAAGCATTTGGGAGCCACTTGCCAACGCGGAGGTAATGCGCTTCCTGTCCATTTATCTCAGGAAACCAGTGCAGCCTTCTCTTCGAAACAAAATTAACCTCTCATTAGCCGGCCACTCACTCTCGAGAAGGCCTTAAAAGCTTTACCAGTTCGCTAATGTATTTAGGCTCTTCCAGGCAAAAGCCGCGGCGGCCAGGACTTCCGTCAGCCCCGGGGGTTCCTCTAGGTCCCCCGGGGATTCAATCGCCTACCTACCCCCAGCCTCAAGTCTGGGAAACTCGGACCAACCGATACCCTAATTCGTAGTATTGGGTAGATTCCCACAGATGCCAGAATTTCATGTTAGAAGCCAGCAGAACAAGTCACCACTAATTTCACGAGCTCCTCAAATTAAAACCTCAGTTCCCCTCTGTTCTAGGAACCAGGGAAGGCGCGGGGGGCTGGGGGGGGGGCGCTGACTGTCCTTGAGGGCGCCCTGAGCGCCGGGCGACCCTGGCGCGGGGCGTGGGTGTAATGGCAGCTGGGGTCTAGTTGATCTCAGGAGTGGAGACTCAAATGTGGTTCTAGGTCTGCAAGCGGCTAAAAGCGGCCTTTGGGAGCGCCGGGATTTCTCACCCCGCACCCCCTTTTACTCCCGCCGGCTCGAGGCTGGCAGATTTATACCACACAGGTGGACTGAGACCTAAACAAAACAGTCCCGGCCGCTGCCTGCCGCACGCCCCCCACGTCCCCCTGGCCCACCGCAAACTTCAACAAAATAAACAACTCACCACAGGCATTCCCTTGTCTGCAGCGCGACGCTCGCCAGCTGGGAAAATAAGCCGCAAGCCACGCGGCCGGGGCGCAGGGGAAGGGCAGAGAGGCGCCCCGCGCTCCCCCTGGGTCGGGGCAGCGGCACCCCAGCCCCGAAGAGTCTCCGCCTCGGGGTCCGCACTCCCGACTCCCCGACCGCGGAGAGCGCGCCCGGCCAGGGGCTGCACCCTTCTAGAGACCCGGATCGCTTCGCCGCCTAGGGGAGGGGGCGGGGAGGCAAACCCCTTAATTCCCTCCTGCTTTCTGGGAGCCGCTTTCTCCCTTGTCTGGTTTCAAAGAACAGCAAACCTAAGGGTCCCCACCCAAAGCCTCCAGCATTGTAGCGCCCCCTGCCGGAACTACCCGGGCCTTCCCTGAGCGCCTGGGAATCGGCGTCTTGCGACTTCCCAGACCTCAGCCTCCAAGTCTGAACTCAGCGCTCACCTCTCTCCCCCCACCCGCCTCCCCGTGCTGCACAAAGACGCCTTTCACGCTGCCAGCGCCACCCTCTGCGTCGCCCTCCTGGTCGGCCTCATCGCCTTTGCCCACCCGTCGCACCAACCAAGTCTCGGTCGCTGATGGTGCCAGCCGCCCCCCAGCAGGGAGCGCAGGCAGCTCCCGCCGCGCGCCCCCCACGGTCTACAGAAGTGACCCCCCCACACACAGCCCACCTTCCGCAACTTTGTCCGCCAGCGGCCGCGAAATGCACCCTTTCTTTTCCATGCATTATCTTCGAGGGTCTTCCTAGTGTCTAAATATGGTGGTGGCGGTGGTGAAAGGGGAGGGATCTGGCAGGAATGATCCTCTGGACTTTGACGAAATGGGAAATCCAGCGACCTTCCCTGTCCACCTGGGGTGTCAGTGTGTCTTTATTTGACAGCTTACGCAAGCCCAGGATAACGATTTGGAAATTGAAGAAGGGACAGAGAATAGAATAAAACACCCAAGATAGGTGAATACGTGTATTACACACACACACACACATATATATATTTAAAAAGCCCACGAAGTGCTTGAGGAAAAACAGGGTAAGCGTGGAAGGCGCAGAGGAGGAGAAGGGACCGACTAGCATTCTTCACTAGGCCGATCTTATAAGCATCACAGACATTCAGCCGCAACGACTGCTCTGTGAGCTGTGTGTGCCTGGACCAGCAGGCTGCCTCTCTTGGTCCAGGCTCTTGTTAAGCACTTTGATTTAGGTAGTTGACTTCTTGGGAGTATCTCACCCTCAGCTGCAGCTCTCAGCCTTCTGGTACCTCTACTCCTGAGAGTTTCTCGTCTAACGCTAGAGGCGGTATAGGGCAGTGGAAAGACGGCGGGATAGGAATCCAGCGAGAAGGGTCTAGGCTTGACTGAGTACGAAGACGTCTTAGGCAACAGATCTGATGTCTTTGGACCACGAGGTCACAACTAAGAAAGGGTGTGTTAAAGCCAATGGCCGGGTTCCTTCCGGCTCTGAAATTCTGTGGCCGCGGACGCCTCTTCACACCCTCTACAGGTTCACTTTTATGTCTTTGCTCACTTTGCTTTTTCTTCTCCAAATGCCAATCGAATTGAAAAATAAAATACTGGGGATGGTGTTTTTGGTAAATGTTAGCTATTTTAAAACATGCTCTTTCGGTGGCTGAGATTTAAAAAAAAAGAAAGAAAACAAAAGCCAAAAAAATTCAGCTGCTGGTTCACAGAAACAAGGAATTTTAATGTTCCCACTTGCGTTGCCTTTGAAAGGCCACTCCAGCAATCAACAGAGCAGAGTTTTGATTTCAAACTTAAAGGAGAGTCTCCTGTGTTTTCCTTTTCCTTTCCACCAACACAAAGACAAGCTGTCGCATAAAATAATGATGAACAAGAGTTCAAAGCAAGCCCAGAGAGCTGGGGAAGATGCTTTTTAATGCAGCTCCAGTCCTCACTCCCCTACTAAGCTGGCTTCGACAGCAGATAAATAGTAGGCACAGGCTGCCAGTATCCCTTTACTCCCTCACTCCTTTTCAGTAAACACTGGTCAGTGGAACCTGTATGTTAATTGTCAGTCATCGTGTAAATGCATTCGTTAAATCAAGATCTTTAATTTTTCCTTAGCTTCATGGTACTTTCCAGGATTTTGATTTGCAAGATTTTGAATCTTGAGCTTTCTTCTATCCCATGGGCAACCGTGCCTGTTTTCTGTGGAAACTTTTCTGAAACCAAGACAAAAACTAAAGTGAAATTTCACAGTAAGGTATACAACAGGTTCAGTACTTATTTTTAAACTACAAATTGCTTAGTTCTTCAATTTCAACAACAGAATTTCAGAGTTACTCAGCATTCATAGCAATGGACACTTTAAAACATTTTTCATTAAACTCTAAATTTTCATTGGAAAAATGTTTCTTTAAATAATACTGGTGGGAAAATATTTTAAGTTTGTCTAATTCTTTTGCCTTCATTTGTGTCAGTGTCAACCTCCTTTCCCCCACTGTTCTATTCACAGATCCTAAAAACATTATATTTCTAATTAGACTTGGATGTTATATTAGTAAAAGGACATGATTTGCCCCCCTCCATATTCTTTATCTTGCTCAGTGCTTCACAACTCCCTCCCCTTATCTCATTCTGAACTTTCTTCCCCTCAAGTCATAGTAACCATAAATTAAAGATGGCAATAGACAAGGGACAAAAATCACTATTCAGTAAAATTGGGCATATTGACCTAGTCTGTTGACTAGAAAGAAAGCTGATGATGATGCAAGGTATATTTGCAACATCTTCTGAATTTTCAATTAAACTGTGATTGAACTCCAGCTTGGATGGGTACATTCCACTCTCCACTTGTCAAGGTCACAGCTTGAAATATTTTTTCTTTTTGCAAATTGAAGGCATTATCTCAATTATCAAGAAGTAAGTAGAACATTTTCTAGTATTTCTTGTTTTGTATTTTTGCATGTTTTGTTGAAGTTATTCTTTAAACTAGTAATATTATCATAAGATTGGTAAGGAATAGACTACTTGTAAAATTATACTAGGAGAAGATGCTACTTTTTTTTTTTTCCAAATATTTATTTATTTATTTATACAAGCACTGGGTATAATCAGACATGCTGGAGGGTGAGAGAATTCACCAGAGCCAGAGCCAGGAGCAGAATAGGCAGAGTGACATAGCACACTGCTGAGGGGAGCAGCGGGCTCGGCAAGAGAGGTCTGTGCGCCATGTGGGACCTTCGCCAGCAGCAAGGGATGGAACCAAGGCTGCAGAGGCTGCAGACAACTTCGCAGCCCAGCGCTCAACCGCTGCACCACCAGGGAGGCCCGAGAAGATGCTACTTTGTACATGACATAAATAGAAATATTTTATTTAGAGGTAATTGAACTTCATCAAGATCTTTTTTGTTATACA
Organism: Talpa occidentalis; assembly: GCF_014898055.3. Classification (NCBI taxonomy): domain Eukaryota; kingdom Metazoa; phylum Chordata; class Mammalia; order Eulipotyphla; family Talpidae; genus Talpa; species Talpa occidentalis. The sequence goes on along the minus strand of NW_023604972.1, from coordinate 108,489,171 downwards.
GCAGTGTTTAATTTAAGTAAAACCATAAGGGATCAAAAGCACACTTCAAGTTTTTAAAAGGGTAGGAATTCATTCCCTACCCCCCCACCTCCTTACAAAGGTGTAGAAATATAAGGCTGTCTTGAACCACCAACATATATTGTAGCTAATATAAAGAATTCTGATAAAATGTAAATTTTAGAGATTAGCTTCACACACATAGTTTAATGAACAAATAAAATTTATTAAAAAGTATATCCTTCAAAATGCAAATGGCCTACAGGCATATGAAAAAATGTTCAGCATCACCTGTAATGAAATGCAAATCAAAACTACAATGAGATACCAGTAAGAATGGCACATATTAAAAAAACTAGCTACAACAAATGTTGGTGAGGATGTGGAGAAAAAGGAACTCTCCTGCACTGCTGGTGGGAGTGCAAACTGGTCCAACCACTATGGAAGGCTGTGTGGAGAATCTTCAACCTGCTAAAGATGGAGCTTCCATATGATCCAGCAATTCTACTTCTAGGTATTTACCCAAAGGACACAGAATCTTTAATTCAAAAGGGCACCTGCACCCCTTTGTTTACAGCAGCACTATTTACAATAGCTAAGCTATGGAAACAACCCAAATGCCCAAAAATAGATGACTGGATCAAGAAGATGTGGTACATATACACTATGGAATATTACTCAGCAATCAAAAAAGATAAACTCATTCAATTTGCAGCAACATGGATGGAGCTGGAAGGGATCATGCTCAGCAAAATAAGCCAGAAAGAGAAAAAAAATACCGGATGGTCTCACTTGTAGCAGGAAATTAGAAAACCTAAATAAGGGACCAGGAAAAAGACTAATTATAATAAAGTAAAAATCAAAAATCAAAAAGCAACTGTAAACCAGATATATGCTATGGGCAGGGATGGGGAGGAGGGATTAGGGTCAAAATAAGGGGGGGGTGGGAATTGTATGGGAAATATAACCAAGATGAAAATGCATACATTGTGCAAAAATGAAAAATGATGTAAAAAATATATAAAATAAAATAAAAAGTATATCCTTCAGAAGATGAAAACTACTACATTGTATAACAGTGCAAGCCTGATTTCATGGAGAAGTGTTGCAAGGCTAAAGTGTTCTTGCATATGTACACAATAAAATAGGTAAGTAGATGCATACTAAATTAATCCTCAATATTCATGAAAAATATCTGATAAAAAGAAAATAGACTACCTCCTCAAAGTGCTTACTATTAGAAAAAACTGTTGTTATGACTCTTTAGTCACTCAGCACAGTATAAAATAGTAGAATATGAAACAGCAGGGACCAGTGTTTTTATTTATTATTTTAATTGCAGTCATTACAGACACACATATACCCTTTTCTAGATCTTGTAATATGTCTAAATATGCAAAGGGTATATATATTCCTAAGTATTCACTCCTTTACATTATATTTGCCCTATAAAAAGCAACTTCAAGGAGTTGAAAGAATCTTTTTAGAGAGGTAAATAATCATAATTCATAATTTCTTTAGAGGCAAAATCTCTATCCCCACACTGACCTGTATACACAGTGGCAAGAACAGTACAAAAGCATGACAGAATGGAATACACTATGGGCCTTAAATTTCCATGAAATCCAAGACATATGGGGAATAAGGTACTCTTGATTCTAATGGCCAATATTACCAATTATGAGCTTAAATAAGAAAATACTGGGTGTGTTCTAATATGCAGATGATATTTGTTTATATCTTACCGGTATTATAGAAAAGATACATTCTAACTCAATAAATTGAAAAATAGACCAAAGAAATCAGTGTTCAAATAATCACAAGTACAAAAATAATAAACATTTTCATTTCCCGTCTCTCTCCAGATTACATCATCTCATCATTTCAAATTTTCTAACCTACATAAAGAGGTTCCGGTAGTGTTAGACTTAAGCCTGAGAATGAATTCAGGGATGAAATAGTGCATATTCATCAGAAGTTTGAATGAGACAAATCTGGCTGAATTCAGAAGTGGGACTTATTTCAAAAAAAGAGCATAGCTTAGGAATAGGAAAGGTTTCTTAGAGGTTGAACTTTTGCTGTGGAATTGTTAGGACCCTTTTTAGCTGTCCCAGTTGGGACTGTCCATCAAGGAAGAATGTGAGGAATGCATGACTGGTGCAGGGACCTATGTGAAAGAGATGAAGTTTCCCTTTCCCTTGCCCCCTGGGGTAGGGCGTAAGGAGATGGGGATGCACTTCCCCAAACCTCAAGTTTTGTGATCAACATCCAGGATACTTGTTCTTTGTTAAAAAAAAAAAAAGGTGGGGGCGGGGAGGGGGAATCTAGTACTATTCATGCTCAAATACAAATCCTTTCTTTTAACTCCTTCATTAAACAGATTATTTTTTGAGCACCCTCTAATGAGTCAAGCAATCTTGAAAGGCCTAAGGATACTGCTGTAAATGATTAAGAAAAACCTCTTATGCATGTGCATTCTGATGATGAAAGAATAAACAGGTAAACAAACAAAATGACTTTAATAACACTATCATGTTTAAGGAATCTGGTGCTAAGGTAGAGAGTAACAAGGGTAAGAAGGAGGTACAGTTAATGGAAAGGAATTTCTGAAATAACAGGCTAGAGTCTGCATGAAATTGGGGACTGGATTTCAGACAGAAGTGAGGTCTCAAGGTGTGAACAATTTGTTGTAGACAGAAACAGAAAAACCTGTGATGGAAAGTTCCTTTCTCTAAAGAATTTTTAGCAATCTAAAACAGTGTTCTTTGTAGTGCTGTGAGGGAGACTTCTTGGTTATTCCCAAACCTCAGGGAGATAAGAATGGAAATGGAAATAGTATTTATTTAATTACTACTAAGAGGAGATACTTGATGTCTGGCTCTCAGAGGCTCTAACTACACTCTCATGACTACTCTGTGAACCACAAATTATTGTTTTAATTCTATAGATGAGGAAATTAGGTTAAAACTTAAAAAAAAAAAAAAGCTGTCCAAAGGTATGTAAGTGGTTGGTACAAGATTTGAACCCAGTTAATGTTAAAGTCCAGTTGTTACATGAGATTTCATTGCTCATTATTTTTTGGACAGTGCCTAGAGATTAAAACGCATAGAGATTCATTATTAATGTATTAAACCACTGACAAATAATTAATAGGGGAATTAAAAATGAAATGGTTGGGGAAAAACTTAAGAATTGTTTTTATTCATTTGTTTTTGCTGAATTAATGTTATAACATTAAATTAGTTTCAGGTAAGTGAGAGTCTGGCAAGATGGTGGTAAAGTGTACTCCAGGCTTGTCACCTCCAAATGTATGTAGTAAAACTGGTGTTAAAAAAAAAAGCCAAAAACCCTGAGGGAAAAACTGATTACCACTGCACACAACAGGAGCTTTAGTCCCATGGAAAGGTTTAGGAAAAACTTTAAGTGAATTCTGTGACAATAAGCCAGTGCAACCCATAAGAGGGAGAAGTAACTACCATGCAGAGCCCCCTTCAGCTATTGACTCGGGCACACATAAATATTGGAGCCCCTAAGAAAGACCCAGTTTTGTACTAGAGAAGGGGGTGCAAGAGCAGGCACCCAGGAGGGAGGATATATCACTAGAGAGCTATGGAGGTGAGGACACAAAGCAAGAAACACTGGCTTGAATCTGAGGCTCATAACACAGAATGACTGTAGGGTGAATTGGACCAGAGCATCTGAACTTCCCTATAAAAAAGGCTACTGCTGGAGCCCAGGCTGAGATATCCAAAACACCTGCCACTTCTTACCACAAGTTGAGATATCTCCCACACCTGCCATCACCCACAAACACTTCACAAAAGGAAGTTCAAATTCCTAAACCTATTGGAGGTGATCCTTTAATGCCTATTGTCCCTGCTCTCTTTCATATTTACTGTTAACAGTTCCCCTACTATGCCAACAGTTGCAAAAATAATTGCTGAAAATCTACCCCTACTAAAATCCATATGAAAACAAAACTGAGGATGCAGAAGAACACAGTACAAATATCAGAACCACTCCCGACACCCAGCATCAACTCAGTGGATTTGCAAAACATGGCAGAAGGGGATTTCAAGGCAGCAGACCTGACAACATTGATAGAACTTAAAAACAAAACAAAACAATGGAAGATATAAAACAACAACAGAATAAAGATAATGAAAATATAAGGCAGCTACATTCAGAGAAAAATGGAGTAAGGAATACTATAGCTGATTTTAAAAACATAATTGAGGGCCTGAAAAACCAGACAAATAGAAGTAATGAAAAGGATTAATGAATAAACCTTAAAAAAAAAGAATTGTTAAGCTGAAACACAATGTTTGAGAATATAGAATAGAAAGTGGGAGAGGAAAAAGAATAAAAAAGCGAAAATAGTGTAAGAATTCTCTGGAAAAACACAAACAAAATTAACATCTGTGACATGGGGATCCCAGAAGGAGAAGAGAGAGAGAAAGGTATGGAAAACCTAGTCAAAGAAATAATCACTGAAAACAACCCTCAGTTTGGGAAATGAACAGAAGTTGTACACCAAGAGGTCAAAAGAGTTCCAAACAAAATAACACCAGACAGACAGACACCAAGACACATAATAATAAAACTGTCAAGAAATAACAGTGCAGAATATTAAAAATATCAATAGAAAAAAAGGATAAACTGTAATGGATCATTAATCAGACTGTTGGGAAATATTCAGCAGAAACATTACAAGCACAAAGGGACCAGAAGGAGATATTTGGAATATTTAAAGAAAAAAATTTCCAGCATAGAGGTCTTACCCACCAAGATTAACAATCAATATAGAAGGAAGAGTGAGGAGTTCCACTGAAAAGCAAAAACTAAAAGACTTTATCATCCCCACAGTGCAAATGAAAGTAATCCTAAGAGGGTTATTATAAAGAAAAAGAACGATAGATATGAAGGTAACAGACACCTAAGTTACTTCACATAGAGGAGAGAGGATGAATGTAATAATATGGCCCATCAGACTGTCCAACTGGTCACACAAATAGCCCATCAAATGCAAACCTCAGTAGAACCCTTAAAAAATATATACAGAAGTAATAAATAAGAGAATGGAAATGGAACTTAAACAAAACATAATAGCAAGCTCACGCCAAAAAAAAAAAAAAAAAACAAAACCAAAAAACAAAGACTAGTAAACCAAAACAAAAACATCACAAAATGGCAACAAGCACCAATATCTCAATTATCACCTTAATCATAAATGGCCTGAACTCAACAGTCAAAAGATGTAGAGAGAGTGAATGGAATTAAAAATAAAGTCCAACCTTCTGTTGTCTATGTTAAACTCACCTTACCAAGAAAGAGTTAAAGGTTGGCAGGCAGAGTGATACTGATAACAGCACAATAATACTAGGGAACCCTAATACCCCACTTAGAATAATGGGCGGATCAACAAGGCAAGGAAACAATTGCTTTCTTTCTTTCTTTCTTTTTTTTTTTTTTAAAGATTTATTAATGCATACAAAAGCTGGGTACAGGCCAGAGGCTAGGGGTGTTGGGGGTGAGAGGATTCACCAGAGACAGAGTGGGAAACAGAACAGGCTGACCGAAGTGCACTGCTGAGGGGAGCAGCGGGTGAGGCAGGAGAGGTCAGCTGTACCATGTGGGTTGCTCCCTGGCTGGCTGGGGGATTGAACTCGTGCTGCAGAGGCTGTAGACAGCTTCATAGGTAGCGTCTTAACCCCTTGCGTCACCAGGGAGACTGGGAAACAACTGCTTTAAATGAGAAGCTAGACCAAACGTGTCTAACATATCTACAGAACATTTAACCAAAAAAACTGCTCCATATACTTTTTTCCAAGCGCACATGGAACATTTTCAAGAATGGACCATATCTTGGAACATAATTCAATTGTCAATAAAACCAAAATGATTAAAATTTTATCTAGCACCATCTCTGACCATAACACCTTAAAACTAGAAATCAACTATATGAAAAGTATGGGGAAAACTGAGTCATGGAGATTAAACAACATGCTTTTTAACAGCAACTGGATAAAAAAGGAGATCAAAGTAGAAATTAAAAAATACCTGAGATGAATTAAAATGATGATACAAGTTACCAGATTCAATGGGATGCAGCAAAAGTGGTCTAAAGGGGAAAGCTAATTGCAATACAGGCCCATATTAAAAGCAAGAAAATTTCCAAATGAAAAACCAATATTATATCTAATGCAACACAAAAAAGAGGAACAAATAACACCCAAAGTTAATAGAAGGAAGGAAATAATAAAAATATGAGTGGAAAGAAATGAAATAGAGATTTTAAAAAACTATGTAAAAAAAATCAATGAAAATAAGAGCTTGTTCTTTGAGAAGAAAAAAATAGATAAACCTCTAGATAGGCTAAGAAAATTAAAAAAAAATGAGAAAAAATAAGCACAATCACAAATGAAAGAGGAGAAATTACTGATAGCACAGAAATACAAAGATCATAAGAGATTACTGTAACAATCATGTCAATAAATTTGATAACTTTGAAGTAATGGATACATTTCTAGATCAACATAATCTACAAAAACTAGTCGAGGATGAAACAGATGAATTGAAGAAACTGATCACAAACATGGAAATTGAAATAATAAAAAAAAAATTCTTCTGAAAAATAAAAGCCCAGGACCAGATGTCTTTATAAATGAATTTTATCAAACGAATACTAATATTCTCTTTGCTCCAATTGTTTTTATTTTTTATTTTTATTTTTTAAAGATTTATTTATTTATTTATTTATACAAGCACTGAGTACAGTCAGAAGCACAGGAGGGTGAGAGAATTCACCAGAGCCAGAGTGGGGAGCAGAGCAGGCAGAAGGACCGAAGTACACTGCTAAGGGGAGCAGCAGGCGGCAGGAGAGGTCTGCTCGCCATGTGGGACCCTCCTCCGGAGGCCGGGGAGCAGCCAGGGATCAAACTGGCGCTGCAGAGGCCCCGGGCAGCCTCGCAACCCAGCGCTCAACTGCTACGCCACTGGGGAGACCCTCCAATTGTTTTTAAACATACAAGGAGAGGGAATCTTCCTAATACATTTTATAATGGCAACAGTACTTTGATATAAAAACCAAAGACAACACAAGAAAAAAATTATAGATAATAGCTGTGATGAACATCAATGCTAAAATTTTCAGCAAAATACAAGTAAATTTAATTACGCAGTATTTCACAAGGATCATATACTATGATCAAGTGGGATCCATCCTAGGGATGCAAAGATGGCTTACTATATGTTGCTCAATTAATATAATACTATATATATAAACAAAAAGTAAAGATGAAAATCATATGATACTATCAATTGATGCACAAAAAGCACTTGATAAGATCCAGCACCCATTTATGGTAAAAACTCTATTCTCAAGATGAGGATAGAAGGAAACTAACTTAGTATAATAAAGACTATATATCACAAGCCAGCAGCTAGCATAATACTCAATGGTGAAAAATTGAAAGCTTTCCCCATAAGATTCGGTATAATATAAGGATACCCATTGTCACCACTTCTTTTTAACTTAGTACCTAGATGTTTTGTCCAGAGCTATCAGACAAACACAGGAAATAAAGGCAATCCAAATGGAACAGAAGAAGTAAAACTATCATATTTGCAGATAATATATTTTACGTAGAAGATCCTAAAAAGTTATCAGAAAAATAAATGAATACAGTAAAGTGGCAGGCCATAAAATCAACAAACAAATCTATAGTGTTTTTATACACAAAACAAACAAGAAGCAAAAGAAATTAAGAAATAATTTAAAATTGCTTAAAAAAATTAACCTAATAAATAAAAGAGGTTAAAAAAAAACCCTATCCAGTACTAACTACAAGGTATTATTATTAAAGCACTTAGATGGCAACATAAGGAAATGAAAGGATATCTCATGGCTGGGGAAAATCAATATAATCAAAATGACTCTCTTGCCTAAAATGATATATAAATTTAACACTATTCCCATCAAAATCCCAGCAGTATTTTTCAAAGAAATTGAACAAAAATTATTGAAATTTATATGGGACTACACAAAACCATATATATACCAACACCTAATCTATAATAAAACATTCATGACCATAAAATGGATTTTAAAAAGTCTTGATAATAAATGGTGCTGGGAAAATTAGAAAGCCACATATAAAGAAAGAACCTGATTACCTGCTAACCATACAGAAAAACAAATTCCAAACAGATTAATGATTTATATGTAAGACTGCAACAATAAAATACATGGAAGAAAACATTGGCGATAAGCTCCACACTATCAATAATAAAGGTATATATGGTGACTCAACCCCTATGGTAAGGGAATTATAAACAAAATTAAACAACTTTGATTACTTCAAATTAAAAAGGTTCTATACAACTGAAAAACTGCACATACATTTCAGTTCTCTAATCTCTATATATTCTATATCTCCCAGGCCTTTACATATTTTAATATTCTTTAGAATATATACATGTTAATGTTTATTGTCTCCCCACCCCCACAAGGGAGAAGGATTTTTATATTTTATTCATTAATGTATATTTTAGTTCCTAACTCCTCTCTTTAACTGATAAATTCCAGTGTGCCTGGGAGAGTGCCTACTATGTGTCAGCACATAGTAGGTAGTTCACTACATATTAGTTGAATATTTGGTCAAAATACTAAGTGACTGACTCAAGATGAATAAATGAATATAACAAGACCAGCTATCTATTTAAAGTAATAATGAAGGGAGTGATGAAGCTTTGAACTGATGACCTGGATTATTTCTCATTATGAATCTTTTGGACTTTTTCTACATCATTACCTTTAGTTCTCTTCGCAGGCTTTGAAGTGGTAGGAACCACTAGTATTACTGTGAGCCTGACATCTTGGCTAACACCCACTGTTACCATAGTCACACAGCCTTAAGTAAAGAAATAATAAGGAAATGGCATAAGCTAAGTTGTGAAGTAGGCTAGAGTATTTCCACAAGATAATTCTGCTTGTGAAATTCATTAGAAACTTAGAGGCCTCCCATTGAAGGACCCTCAAAAGACCCTGAATGGTCTTTTTTTTTTTTTTTACATATTTCATTTCTTACATTGTTAACTTTTGGACAGTACTTGATTTCTCTTCTCAGGTGTAGTCCGCGTAGTCCTCCCACCACCACAGCACCCGTGATCCATCACCACAGACCCTGTACCCCTTTCTCCCCTGTTTTGACCCCTTTCCTCCTCCCTTTCCTGCTGTATGCCTCAGATCTATTGTCCACGTGTAAGTTTTGTCTTTTTAGTGGGCCTTTGCTTTGTTTCTCTATATTCAGCATATAAATGAAACTATCCAATATATACCTTTTTCTTTGACTTATTTCACTTTGCATAATCCTTCTAGCTCCATTTATGTTGGCTCAAACATCATGAGTTTATCATTTTTGATTGCTGAGTAGTATTCTCACATCTTGATCCACTGAATATTCTTTTTTTTTTTTTTAAAATTTATTTATTTATGTATACAAGAGCTGGGGTACAGGCCAGAGGTACGGGGGGTGAGAGGATCTACCAGAGACAGAGTGGGGAACAGAACAGGCAGACTGACTGAAACACACTGCTGAGGAAAGCAGCAGGCAAGTCAGGAGAGGTCTGCTGCGCCATGTGGGTAGCTCCCTGGCTGGCTGGGGATGGAATTTGTGCTGCAGAAGCTGTGGATTGCTTCATAGTGCTATGCCTAACCCCTTGTGCCAGCAGGGAGGCCCTCCACTATATATTATTGGCTTAACATAATAATACCTACATTGAGCATTGCACTATAGATGCATTCTGTCATTTTGCCTTCCAAGCTGACAAAATTCTAATTGCCACCAAGGGTTGCCCATAATTTCTAGCTCACTTAAAAAAAGTCAGGCTCTGTGCACCTACAATACTCATAATGCAGTCCCAGTCATGGATCTTGGGAGCTGGTGAATAGTAGGTCATCCAGGACATGAGTCAATGAAGTAATCACAAAGATGGTTGCATGGTGTTGCTAAAATCTATGAGAAAGAGGAAATTCAAAATTTAGCCATATCATTGAATTCACTGCCCCAAACTTACTTTTCTAACATGTATCACCAGGAATCTAGGTGTTGGTATATCCTTTGGCTTTTCTGTCGTACTTCTGTGCAAGGCACTCCATGTTAACTCACTGATTTTCTTAAACTGTCAAGCTGAAGTCAAGCAAGATGTCAATCAACTTCCATTTTCCAATGTGAAACTTGTAATTTCTGTTTGGGTTTGTGCCAGGATAGATTTATTATGAGTAAGTCCTCACGTCAATCATTCTCTTCTATTTTCTTAAAAATAACTCAATAAAATGCAGCTTGAGGGAACTTTTTAATTTCTTTTTTATCCTTCAGAGGATGTTTCTAATCATCAGGGTTAAAAAATAAACTAAAATGACATTCTAAATTGAATGGGAGAAAGTACTCTGTTATGTGCTTTTTATTGCTGTCTTTGTTCTGAGAATAACAGGTAATTGATGAAACACTTGGAACTTTCCAGTCATCTACCCTCCCATTTTTGGTTTGATAAATATGCAGTTTGAATTTTTATATAATGATTTAGAACTATAAGAATTTATGCAATTTTTGAGGTGAAATGTGCCATAATTGTTTAAGGGTTAAGAAAAACTTTTTTGTTATATCACCAGTGTAATATATTCTTAACAGCTTCACAAAATGTGCTAAAATTATTAGTTTTTTTATAACTACATTATAGACAGTTAACTATATTATAGACAGCTAACTATATTATAGACATTTAAATATATTATTTTGTAGTTTCTGGGCATCAACAAAAAGAATTATTAAATAAACATATAGGGAAAATAGAGACTTCCTGGTTTATTATTTTAAAGACATTTTATTAATGAAATGATTTAAATAATCAGATCTCAAATGAGACACAGAAAAGGAAATGACTGATGTCACATCAGAAATATATAACAGATAAAGTATAATATATGTGTCAACTTTTTAGTGTGCTCATGAGCCTGAAGGAAAGATATCATTCAGAAAAATGCTTCCTGAGAAACTCTTGATCTTGGAAGAGCAATTCCCTTTATTTTCTATGTATGATACTCAACTCTTCACACTATATCAGCATGAACTTTGATTAATTTGCATTATGCAGCATGTTCACAGGAAAGAGACTCAAAGTTGCCTTGCAACAAAGCAAACAAGAAAGTGGATAGATCAATATACAGTGCAAACAAAAGGATTCAGAACATTAAAGATTATTCTAAGTAGGGAAACTAGTTGCATGCTGTGGCTAATTTTCTGAGAAAGACATCATTCAAAATTTAGCATAAACTTCTCTAAATGATAAAATATATGAGGTCTAGCTTCAGTGTTACAGATTAATTTCTCCCTAACCAAAACACATTTGCTGACCTCTCATTGTCACGATCCTCTCTTCCCTGAAATAAATGCATTTTAGCTAGCTTTTTTTTTTCCTGAAGAGAATATTCATAAGGGTGTGCTTAGATGGAATTCATGGGAGAACAAAAAGATCAAGTTTTCTGGGTGATGAAAATCAAAATTACAAAGTCTGTGCTAAACAGCAAAGTGTGTAGTTTCTTCCTCATTGGCTAGCCCAGTGATTTCCAGGTGTGGTGGCACTTCAATCAGCAGCATCAGAATCACCTGAAAACTTGTTAGAAGTGCAAATTTTTAGGCTAAACCTTGGACCTACTGAATCAGGATCTCTGAGGGTGGAGTCCAGCAACCTGTTTTAACAAATACTCCAAGTTATTCTGATGCATCTCTCACAACTTTGGGGCTAGCCCTTGCTAATTAAAGTGTGATTCTTAAACCTGCAGCAAAAGCATCACCTGAATGCTACTAAGAAATTCAGATTCCTGGGCTCTACCCTAGACTCATGTAACCAGAATATGCATTTTAGCAAGCTCCTAACATGATTTCACTGCACATTAAAGTTTGGGAAATACAGAGCTGGCCATTCTGTCAAGGTATTTAGCTTTGGTGAAATTCAGCCATGATGAAAGTGATGGAGGACAAGAATAGAAAGACTGGAAAGGAGGTGTCCCAAGACCAGAACCTGACTCACAAGGAGGTGGGGGTCAAGGGGAATAACGTGACCATTAATCCAGCTGTAGAGGTCATGACCCTCAGGCACCAGTGCCTTATCACAAGGCATGAGACCCAAGCAGGATCAGATGCTCCAGGGAGTGGAGCACAGACCTGAGGGTAAAGATATAGAGATTGGGCCCACCCTGGGATCTCTGGCCCCTTCCTGGTTTTGCCTAGTGTAGGGTAAGGAAAAATGTCAGGCTTTTTTGCCCTCTCACCGTCAAGAGAGATGATGGATTCTTGCAGTCCTGAATGCATGCCTGATGGCGGGCACCTGGAATAGGGTGTGGGCAGATGTAGATGGGATTCACCTGGGCTAAGACTGTGCTTTTGTTGTAGAGCAACCCCGATACAAAACGGGGTGCCTGACTGTGGGTCCTCACCCTGTATGGGTGTAGGGGCAGGACTGGGCACAGTGCAGGTTTTCTGATCCCATGCAGACCGGGTAAAGGAGGAGTCAGAGTCCTCAGTAGTTTTGCAGGTTTATTTGGGGTTCACCAGGCATATGGCAGGCAGGGGTGCTGGCCGGGGGGCTGGGAGGCTGGCAGGCTCCCAGCCCCCAGCAAGTCTTCACTCTATCTGGGCTCTCTGGCGTTCTCTGCTTCTGCTTCGGCTTCTCCTTCAGGTTCTGCTGCTGCTGGCTGGGGCTGCTCCTGCTGCTGGCGTCCCCCCGTGACGCCGCCCTTAAAAGCACAGTCTCAGCTCAGCTGAATCCCATCTACCTATGCCCACACCCTATTCCAGGTGCCCGCCATCAGGCATGCATTCAGGACAAGGATCCATCATCTATCCTGATGGCGGAAGGGCAGAAAAGCCTGACATTTTCTTTACCCTACAATGGGATTAACTCAGGACATCATTTCCCCCTAACACTTTTAAGGGCGGTGTCACGGGGACGCCAGCAGAAGAAGCAAGCCAAAAGAGAAGCCAAAAGAGAAGCTGAGAGATGCAGACGCAGAGAAGCAGAACCACCAGAGAACGCCGGAGAGCCCAGACAGAGTGAAGACCTGCTGGGGGCTGGGAGGCCTGCCAGCCTCCCGGCCCCCCAGCATCTCTGCCTGCCATATGCCTGGTGAACCCCAATAAAAGACCTGCAAAACCCCTGAGGACTCTGACTCCTCCTTTACCCGGTCTGCTGGATCCTAGAAGACCTGCTCAGTGGCCATTCCTGCCCTTACATATGGCATAAGTCAGCAAGATGATCCATGCAGATGGGTATGGAGCCCTCAGAAGACCTGGAGGGACTAAGGAGTAACAGACTGTGTGAGCCTGTGATAGGACTGTGAGCCTGTGATAGCACTGTGATGGCACAGAGGGTGGATAAGGTCCAGGAGCTACAGAATAAGACCACACCTGGAGGAGGAGATGCCCGAGAGGACCAGCCAATTACCCCTGAGGCAGCAAGAATTGTTGCGAAGAGAGGACCATGATTCGGAGCTCACCAGTGCTGATGCAGGGAGAGGCCAATGGACTTGGACTAATAGACTTGGACTGATGGACTTGGACTATTGGAGTTGGGCTGACAATCCCACCAGAAGGCGGAGGACCTTGCAGGTTGATATGTTTAGGGACCCTGAGGGTGGAACAGTTTCGTTTGTAAACCCCAGGAGATGGGAATCTGGGGGTGGCCAGTGGGCCTCAGTGGCCAAAAGCAGCCTGTGTATGCCCAGCAGCCAGGCAGAGGAGAAAAGCCAACTAAGAAGGCAAAAGCTGGTGCTGATGCTAAATTGAGAAATCCTGAGCGGCTGTTAAGCAGCCTGAGTATGCTGAAGACCAGTGAGTCTCGTAAAATCACCTGTGGGTGATGCCCTGCTCATTGTCGAGAGAGGGTGAGGAGCTGAGGAACCCGTCCTTGGGGGACGGGTGGGGAACGTGGCTTGGGGTGGAGCCCAAGCCGAATGTAGAGTTTGGATCCCCGACCCAAGTGCTTGTGCAGTGGGTGGGCCTGAGTGCAGGGGTCTGTGAGTCGCATTGGTGGCCATGAAGGCCGAGTGTTGGAGCGACTGCAGACAGAAGCCCTGAGGGTTGGCGATTACCCCCAACAGTATAGAATCTCCAATCCCAGAGCCAGTGCATCCTGGGGGTGGATGCTGTGTGTGGCTTGTAGCCGAGACTATAGCCAGAGAAGGTCAGGAAGCTTGACGGTTCCTGGTGTGTTATAGTAGACGCTGTCAGTGATTCCCCTCTCTCATATGAGCAGTGCCTTTGGCAGCAGATTTGGTGGCTCATCTGCTGGTACCAATAATTGTCTTTTGCCCCTAGGTTGGGGCCCTGCCTGGACTTATTTGTGTTCTGTTGTATTTTGTTGTTATTTTGTGATGTATTTGCTTTTGTGGGCCATGGCTGCATTGTTTATGCTTGCTAAGAAAATTGTATATATGAAGACTATATGGCAGAAACCCCTGAGGGGGTGGACTGTAGGTAAGGAAAAATGTCAGGCTTTTCTGCCCTCCCGCCATCAGGAGAGATGATGGATCCTTGCAGTCCTGAATGCATGCCTGATGGCGGGCACCTGGAATAGGTTGTGGGCATAGGTAGATGGGATTCACCTGGGCTAAGACTGTGCTTTTAAGGGCAGTGTCACGGGGACGCCAGCAGAAGCAAGCCGAAAGAGAAGCCAAAAGAGAAGCTGAGAGATGCAGACGCAGAGAAGCAGAACCACCAGAGAACGCCGGAGAGGCCAGACAGAGTGAAGACCTGCTGTGGACTGGGAGGCCTACCAGCCTCCTGGCCCCCCAGCACCCCTGCCTGCCATATGCCTGGTGAACCCCAATAAAAGACCTGCAAAACCCCTGAGGACTCTGACTACTCCTTTACCTGGTCTGCTGGATCCTAGAAGACCTGCTCAGTGTCCATTCCTGCTCCCTACACTTAGTTATCCCAAATCAGCAACAAACGGGCCACTCCACGGAGGAGTGACCCCTCCCAAACAGAAGAGGACTAATTAGTGCAGTCTCTGTACAGGTTCGGGGCTGCACTCCCACTGCCCACCTGGGACTATGTAGCTCCTTTTCACCAACTCTCTCCCTCTGCAGGGCAGCAGCTTCCTGCCTGCCGGTGACAGCTACCATGCCAGGACTTCTCTTCACTGACCTCCCTCAGTGGAGGCCGCTCTCCTCAAGGTCCCCCGCCTGCAAACATGTAGGTCTCTCTTAGCAAAACCTGTGCCTTTTCCTTTCCCTAATAAACCTGTTCTTTAAGTATGACTAACATCTCTGTCTCATGGAGAAACTCGCCTGGGAAACTCGCCGTGTGAAATGGGTGCTCTGGTGAAACCTTTCCCAGAGTGAACCCAAGGACCCTGCACTCTACAAAACCCCAACAAAAGCACACCTCCAGAGATTCTTATTAAATTGTGTCTGGGGTATTTTCTGGACACCGGGGATTTTTTTTTTTTCCTTAAATCTTCCTGGGGAGTTCTAATGGACAATGGGGTTGAGAATGACCACATTAAACCCTCAAGCAGACTTTATTTACTTTTGTTTCTTGCAAGCTTAATCACATGGCTTTCAACCTTCTGGAATATTTAAAATTTTTTTTTTAATTTATTTATTTATACAAGCACTGGGTATAGTCAGAAGCTTGGGAAGGTGAGAGAATTCACCAAAGCCAGAGCGGGGAGCAGACCAGGCAGACTGACGAAATATACTGCTGAGGGGAGCAGCGGGCGGCAGGAGAGGTCTGCTGTGCCATGTGGGACCCTCGCTGGCGGCCGGGGATCGAACCGGTGCTGCAGAGGCTGCGGGCAGCTTCGCAGCCCAGCGCTCAAATGCTGTGCCACCAGGGGAGGCCCTGGAATATTAATTTAATCTTTAACTGCATTCATAGAAGAACATCCCAGGTAAAAGTGGTGATCATTTCACTTTAAATAATCAGATGAAACTCAAATCACTCCCTTCAGTCTGGACTCTTCTGGAGAAGAATGTAAAAAAAACAAGAGCATGTTTTGAGGGGTAGGACCAAGAGAAACAATGCAAATCATTCCTGTGAGAAATACAGGAATTTGTAACATTCAAGCAGCCTGAACAATCTTTTAAAATACAAATCAGATTTTATCAGTCTGGTGCCTGTCACTTGCCATTGCATTTGGAAAGAGATCTAAGCCTTTTTACCAAATTCCTGCATGATCTGGTGCTACAAACCTCTCCCACTCCTTTATATCACTGCCCCTCCCATATCTCACTCTGCATTCTCAGTTGCCTCCTTTAAGTTCCTCGATCATTTAGTGATCATCTGGGAATGATTTTATGTGCTGTTCTTTCTGCCTAAAGTGCGTTTTCCTCTTGGCTTTTCCTAAGGGCAGAGCTACAACTCTCCTGTCTACTCAGATATGGTAATGTAACCCGTGGTTGAAGCCAAAGACTGTTTATGGGTGGTGCCCCCTTGAGGGGGTTCTGGTGAGAATGGATAGCCCCAGGGAAAATGTGAACAAAGTATGGGTGGGGGTGGGGACTCTGATAAGAAATATAAGGGACTGCAGAAGCAGTATAGCCCCCAGGATTTTCGGTGTTTGGGATTTCAGTGTTTTCAGGTCTTCAGCGATTCCAGGGATTTCTGCCCCCACCATTCCTGTCTTCCAGAAGGCTGTTGTGGGCCTCTGAAGAACGTGGAAAAGTTTCTAGTAGCCAACCCTCCTAGAGAGGAAAAGTTCAGAGGCTTTGCAAGTAGCTGAGTGACTGAAACTGTTCAGCTTTATTGCTGTTACAGCCTGGAAGGGAAGGCAAAGACCCAGAGCCAGGCGCTTCACTGAGCTGCGTGATGAGCGTGGCTGTTTGTCAGGCCGTTCGGCCACTGCAGCTGCTGCTTTGAGTTTCAGTTGTCTGGTGCTGTGCTGGGGCATCTTTGCAACTCTGGTGAGTATCTCCTGTTGTCTTCTGCTGTCTTTGTGAGTTGGATTCCAGCTGCTGCGTGCTCCAGGGCCTCAGTGGCAGGAAAACACCATCTTGGGGGATTTGTGTTTAGGACTTGAAAACACTAGACATTACTTTGGGTGAGATAAACAGCCATTTTTGGCCTCCATAAATCTTTCTTTTTCCCTGGCTTGTTAAATAAATTCCATTGTTGTTGTTCTCTGAACCTGAGTAGTCTTGTGATTGTGCGTGTGGGTGAAGAACTCAGATAGTGACCAGTGCCCTTGGCCAATTTTAGTGCCCCTTGCTGCCCTGTATCAGTAACTTTCTGTATTTTCATTCTCTCCTAGTACATTTTTAGAAGAAAGTCTACTTTGGTTTTTCCCTATACCTACTGTGATCGGTAATTATCTTGTTTACTTATTTATTTTCTTGTTTATTATCTTCTACTTTAGTTGGATAAGGAACAGGGATCTTAATTTGTCTTATTCATCACTATATTCTCGACTTTTAGAGCAGTGTCAGCAAAAAGTAAGTACCAAATAATAAATGAAAAATGAAGGAAAAGAGAAGACTTTGGGTACCACGGTACTTGTTTTTTAAATATGCCAGGAACTGTAATTGGAAAAGACTTTAGAATTGAATGACCTGAGGGGCTATCACTAAGAGCAAATGGTGAGTATCGCAAGGGAAATTCACAAAACTGAACAGGGCAGCAGCCAGCCAGTGGAAGAATTAAGTTGTACTTAGAAGGGTGCAAATTTCAGTTGGATGGCATTTGGCCGTTGTAAATGAAGTGATTTGAGCATTCCTAAGGTCACTGGTTTCAGTAACCTCTGACATCCTATTTAGTGTTATAACGAAGAGATTAAAAATGCAAGGGGCTTCTAAGGACAGGTGCGCTGTCAATATTGGGAAGATAGCACAGGAGGCCTTACAACAATCCAGAAAGGCAGAAATATTTTGAAGTCAGGCACTAGACTTGAAAAGGTAAATTTCCTGTGTAAGATGTTAAAGGACTAAGCATAGCAAGACAGCAGCCATTTTAAGGAAAATGACCGTTTTGAAGAGCACAGCTGTTCGTTGCAGGGTACTTAAATTCAAGGCCGGAAAAAAACTGAAGGAACTCAAGTTAGGGATCAAACTGCTGAAGTTTATGGTTGAGGCCACGTTTGGGTCAAAACCACACCCACAACAGCCGTATGCGCGGAGAAAAAAAAACTTTTCAAGACGTGAAACAAAGAGTTTCACTGCGAGTCCTGCAGACCTAATGCGCTTTTATGGTGACCAACGCAAGAAAAATTACTTTGGGCTGGTCAGCCACGGGTGAAACTTGCAAATCACGTTTGGGCGCCAAGCTGTTATAGAGCAACCCCGATATTAAACGGGTTCCTGGCTGTGGGTCCTCACCCGCGCGCTTTAAAGGGA
The DNA here is from genome assembly GCF_014898055.3 of Talpa occidentalis. NCBI lineage: Eukaryota > Metazoa > Chordata > Mammalia > Eulipotyphla > Talpidae > Talpa > Talpa occidentalis. Next base: position 108,470,783 of record NW_023604972.1, on the reverse strand, counting down.
CTTATGAATACTCTACTACAGACACACACAAAAGGGTTAATAAAAGGTTTATTTACAAGAGGAAAGGAAATAAGGAAATGTACAACTCAGGGAGAAAATAGGGAAATAAAGTCTTTAATGCGTCCTACCCGATCCGACGACCTGGAAACCCAAAGTCACTCCCAGAGCTGGCCGGAGGCTCCGCGCTGGCCCAGAGCCCAAAATGGAGAGAGAGCCCCCAAAGCCCACGTGTCTGCCTTTTGTATCCACCTGGCTGCTTAACCCCACCCTCAGGTCCCAGCCACCTTCCCTTTGGTGGTGATGGGATTTGGAGTTCCCAGTGTCTTTGGCTTTGACCTGGGGTGGGGGTGGAGTCCACAAAGCCTGTATGGAATTTGCTTTGGGACCGCCTTTTCCCCCTAACAGAACCACAAGGCAAGGATGAACAAAACTTAAAGGTTGCCAAAGAGGTACATAATCAGATCAAACTTGGTCCGCGTTGTGAAAGGTCCCCATTTTCTTATATGAAAGGTCCCCTTTTTCTGCTGTAACAGAGTATAAAAAACAGCTTGTCACCCTTAAAGGGGTCCTTCTCTCAACCTGATGAGACTTCTGTGTCAGTACACCAGGCAGAGTCGGACCCTAGCTTAAGCTAGCAATAAAGCCTTTTTGCTTTTGCATCTCTGGCTCCGTGTAGTCTTTGGGAACCCTGGACGGAGTTGAGGCGCCAACTCCTAACACCTGATTTCATTTTTATTGAAGAATAATTAATATACAACATTAAATTAACTGCAGGTGTATAATCTTATGCTTTGACATCTGTATGTAATGTGAATTGATTATCATATTGTCTGCTACCATCCATCCTTAGCAATTTTTCAAATTTGCAATACAATAGCATTGCTTAGGAACTTTTTTTTATTTGAACAAACAACTCTGTTCTCATCAGCAAGTTTTAAGGTGACCATCGTACAATATTACAATATTGTATGCTTTCATAGTATACTTTCATAGTAAGATTTATATTTTTCCCTTTGTAAAAGTGTGACATGTTCATTGTAGGTTTTCATTTCATAAAAAATTGTAAACATTGCTTATTTTGTTATCATTTATCTATACCATTTTAATGGCTTTTGAGTACATAGTGTACAGTCATTTATGAAACCAATTTTATATTGATATCCTTGTAGCAGCTCCTTGTGTATCCCTATTATGTTAAAAAGATAAATTCTCAGTAATGAAACTATTAATGTAAAGCATATACCACTATTTAAAACTTTAATAATTGTTATATTTAATGATGAACTTGGGTCACTAATATTTTATTTATTTTAACATTTATCAATTTTTTCACATTTTTAGACAATATTTGCTTCCCCCTACCCCCTCCTATTGAGTCCCCATTGAATTTCCTTCCCCAAGGCACCCGTGCACCAACACCGCAGTCCCCTGTGCTCCTCAATCCCTCTCTCTCACCCTCTCCCTCCTCCTCCCCTGCAGTATGTCTGGTTTACAATTGTCTGTTTTTGCTTTGTTGTGGTTTGTACTGTAATTATTATTTTTTTTACACTGATGTCCTATTTGGTTCCCCTATATTCCTTTTATAAGTGAAACCATCCAATATTTTTCTTTTTCCTTCTGGCTTATTTCACTGAGCATAATTCCTTCTAGCTCCATCCATGTTGCTGCAAATAGCATGAGTTTATCTTTTTTAATTGCTGAATAATATTCCATTGTGTATATATACCATATCTTCTTGATCCAGTCATCTATTTTTGGGCATTTGGGTTGTTTCCAGGTTTTACCTATTGTAAATAGTGCTGCAATAAACATAGACGTACAGGTGCTCTTTTGATTCACTGTTTTTGTGTCGTTTGGGTAGATCCCTAGTAGTGGAATTGCCAGATCGCATGGTAGGTCCATTTTTAGTAGATTGAGGAACCTCCGGGCAGCTTTCTAATGGTTGGATTGGGTCACTAATATTATTTGTTTGAAGAGTCAGGCAAATAGTGATTTATTTTGGGACGAATTCTTCCAAAGAAAATTAAAATATAAGAGGTTGGGCATGATAAAATAAGGAAGTCAGCTTACAAAAATAAATCAACTTTCTGGAAGTATTCATTCACCAAAGGTTCCATTCCACAGGTTATTATACATTTCCCTCCTCTGGCTTTGAGAGAAATTTGACACATAACATTTTATAAATTTAAGGTATATGGCAGGTTGATTTGATATATTTATAAACTGTAAACTAATTACCACCATGGTGTTAGTTACCATTTCCCCGGTCACATCATTATTTTATGATAAGGACATTTAAGATCTATTTTCTTACCAACATTCAAGTGTATGATACAATATTAACAATCACCATCTTGCGCACTAGCTCTCCAACTTGTTGATTTTACCGTGGAAGTTTGTACATTTTGACCAGTATCTTTCCCCCACAACCTCTGGTAATCACCATTCTTTTCTCTGTTTCTTTGAGTTTGACTCTTTTAGGTTTCCCATATAAGTGATATTCTACAGTATTTGTATTTCTCTGTCTGACTTAGTTTATCTAGCACAATGTACTAAAGCCTTATCCAGGTTGTTGCAAATGCAGGCAGGAGTTCATTATTTCTCATGCTTAATCATATTCCATTATATACACACACACACACACACATATATGTATATGTGTGTGTATATGTATGAATGTGTGTGTGTATATATATATATATTTATATATAATCATCCTTATTCATTCATCTGTCAATGAACACCCATGTTTGCTTCCCTAGCTTGGCTACTATGAGTATGTTGCCATGAACATGGGATATATTGTTTAAAAATCCTGATTTCAATTACTTTGTAAGTGGGATTGTTGATCATATGGGAGTTATATTTTAAATTTCTTGAGGAAAAAGGATTTCCTTTCACTACATCCTCACCATTACTTTTTATCTCTTGCCTTATTTTATGATAGCTATTCAAACTTCATGTGATTTGGAGAGAAATCTCTATAGTTCTCTTTTCTTTGCTGAAAACTATGTTTTAAAATAACATTGACTGGCAGGTCTACAGTCAGACTGGATACAGTTTCAGCCAATACCATTGTAGCAAGAGTTTCTCTTTCTTTTATTCCCTACAGTCCCTTGATTGACTTTGACCCCAGCAGGGTTCTCCCTGGTGATCTGCAACAGCTGTTAATCTTTTGTGGTCTGATTTTCACATCCTATGCAAAAGAGGGAGAAACTTTGTTCTAGGATTTCTAGAAGTGTTTCTTTGTCTCTCTTTGAGTCAGGTGCTTATCAATGGGCCAATCACTATGACCAAGATATGTGGCATGCTGCTAAATTCTGTGCCACACATTCATCCTATAGCTCATGTGCTTTGATGGAGGGAGAATTAGAATCAGGGGATCATTGCCAGGAGAAACTGAGTGGATGCCTGCTGGTAAAAACCAACCACAGATATCATTTTCCCCATACAGTGGCTTTTCTAGTGCTCCCTTTTCATTTCAGATTCAGTTAAATGAACCAATGCTTTCTTAATTCAATACCATGCTACAATAAAGTACTGAGTACCTGTTTTATGCTTGGCCCTATGTTAGTTCTTAGAAGCAGAATGAAAATGACATGGATCCTTTCAAGAAGCCCATAGACAAGAAAAAAATTAATTATTTCTAAATATTTTATATTTTCGTGACATAATTTAATCTTTTGGCCTCATCAATATTATCTACTTTACACAATAGCTTTAGGAAAACAGAAACCTGCTCATGTTAGCTTGTTTGATACAGTTTTGTAGACAATTCCTTTTCAGTGAAGAGTCTTCCAATGGACATTATTTTTCCAGAGCCTGAAAGGATATTGAGAATTCATGAAGTAGCTACTTTTTCTTAATCTGTCTTATACTATCAGATTTTATAATTTTTTGTGATACAACTCATTTTGTTCTCAGAATTAAAGAAAAAAAAAACAAAAACCTTCCATAAAAGAAATTGCTGTATGGAATAACCTAACACAAATCAACTAAAACACTTTTTTTTAAAAAAGAAACTTCAGATGGAAAAACAACCATTGAAAATTTTAAAAAAGAGGCTGCTTAGGTAGGGAAAATTTCCTTCAAATGTGCCTGGGGCTTGGATAATCTGAAAATGAACATGGTATCACCATCAATACCACCTTGTAGAGAATCATGATCATCATTGATGCCCTAAGATAGAGACTTGATGAAAAACATGATACAGGTACATTTCAGGCTGTCTGTCTTGTCTTGATTATTGCTGCAGGTGTTAGTGAATTTGAAGTTCGTGTCTTCAAGCATGGGAAGACACATGAGCATACCCTTCTGCTTACATACTGGGTATGAAACAAGTCTAGTTGTTGGTATTTTTTTTCCAAAACCTGGAAACAACCCAAATGCCCAAAAATAGATGACTGGATCAGGAAGATATGGTATATATACACAATGGAATATTATTCAGCAATCAAAAAAGATGAACTCATACTATTCGCAGCAAAGTGGATGGAGCTAGAAGGAATTATGCTCAGCGAAATAAGTCAGAAGGAAAAAGAAAGATACCGGATGGTTTCACTTATAGCAGGAATATAGGGGAATCAAATAAGACATCGATGTAAAAAAATAACAGTAATTGTTAATATTAACAAGATGGATTCCACTGAACTACTCCATAGCCAGAAGCAATTCAAGAAAATCATTAGGGAAATCAGCACCTACATTGGGAATACTGGATACATACCTGACATGTAACATCTGTATCAATTTCTGGTAACAGTAGTGACATGACTAGAGCCAAGTGCTAACATGTCTTGGCTTGAGGGATGGAAAGTTACTGTAAAGATGGCAATGTCAGTTGGACCACATTGCTTGAACCTCTGGATTGTATCTTTTAACAACTCATTCAAATTACAAGCCCTTGCACCTGCCCCTCCAGATTATCTGAAAAATTGTGTTTTGGGATTGTCCCTATGGGCTGAGTTGAGATCAGTGTTCTTATTGTTTTTAATATATTTTATATAATTCTTACATCATTTTTCATTTTTGCACAATGTATGTATGCATTTTCATTTTGGTTATATTCGCCATACAATTCCCACCCCCCTTATTTTGACCCTAATCCCTTCTCTTCTCCCTGTCCTCCTCCCATAATGTGTCTCTGGTTTATAGTTGCTTGTTGATAATGATTTTTTATTTATTATAATTAGTCTTTTTCCTGGTCCCTTATTTAGGTTTTCTAAATTCCTGCTATGAGTGAGACCATTTGGTATTTTCCTTTTTCTTTCTGGCTTATTTCGCTGAGTGTGAGATCAATGTTCTTAAACATAGCACAATGGTCTCCTTTGCTCCAGTCAATGTCAAAATTTAAGTCTGTTGAAATGCACCATGAAACTTTGATGAAGCTTTGAGACAATGTGGGCTCCTATGTTAAGAATGTTAAGAATGTGCCTCTCAAAGATCTTCTTGGCAATGTGGCTGGTGACAGCAAAAATGACCCACCAGTGGAAGCATCTTGCTTCACAGGTCTGGTCATTATCAACTATCCAGGCCAAATCAGTGCTGGATATGCACCAATACTGGATTGTCATACAATCACATTGGTCACAAATTTGCTGAACTGAAGGAGAAGATTGATTTATCTTCTATAAGATGGTCCCAAATTCTGTCTTAGGCTTGGCCTTGTGTTAGTTCTTAGAGCAGCAAAACTGAAAATGACATGGATCCTTTCAAGAATCTGGTAGTGCTGCCAGAGTTAATATGCCTCCTGGCAAGTCCATATATGTGGAGAGTTTCTTTGACTATCCTCCCATGGGCTGTTTCACTGTTCATGACCTAAGAGAGTTGCTGTTTCATGGACCAGAAAGCAACTGAAACTAGTAAGGTCTCTAAGTCTGTCCAGAATGTTTGGAAGTTTAACTGAGTTATCCCCAATACCTGCCACTCCAATGATGGAAGACCTCAACTCAATTGGCCATTTAAGTTGAATAATAAAAGACTCATTGATAATTATGCATTATGAAACCTTTAAAATAAGTGTTTATGGGTGATTTTCTTTATCTGTGACAGTTTTAAGTTATTAGTTTTTAAAGTAGGGACTTTCAATAGAAATTGAACAAAGATCTATCACAAAATTTCAGACCCATTAAAACAAAATTTACTGGAAAAAAAAGGAGGCATCAAGAGACATTTTAGAGTTAAAATCTTTTAATTTTGCTCATTTTTAAGGTGGTTAAGGTGGTTATTTGATATTTACTATATAACTTAAATAATGCAAGTTCCCAAATGAATTGTATTTTCTTCTTCTTTTCTCTCTTTTTCTTCTTTCCAATCTCCATCATGACTTTTTGTTTCCTTGTCCTCCCTCTTTACTATCCATTCTCTGAATATTCCTTTGTATCTGTGATACCTGAAATTTTATGGTGGATCTTTTCAATTTGTTTTGTTTTTTTCTTTTTCTTATATTGTCTTATTACCTATATATGTAAGTACACATACATACATACATATTAATATATATGTTTGTCAGTGTGTATTTTTCTATCAAGTTGTATCTGGTTAGAAACAGAACATTGCACTCATTAAAACAAGCGTGGATATCACTATATCATTAAGAAGGTGCAGAGTTTGATTGATCTATGGTCCCTTGATTACTCAGTCCCTGGATGGCAGTAAAACAAATTCTCCCTGATGTAGGTGTCTAAAAAAAGTAATTAATTTTTTTGCCTTTTATATTTATGCCCATTCTGTTCAGTACATTCAAGTTTATGGTTATTTCTTCTGAATGGATTGTTCCTTTATCTTGGCTAGTGATATTTGGCCTTATTTTGCCTGATATTAATATTTTACAAAGCTAGTATTTTGATAGTGTCTCTTTTTTAAAAATTTTTCAGTTTGCCTTTATTTTAATTAGGTTTTTTAGAAGCAGAATATAGACTAGTAGCAAAGAATTAAGAAACAAAAGAAGTGATAGTTACTATCACTTGAACTACTGTAGTTTGGTGACAACAAAAATGTTTATATTTGAACTTCCTTCTACAATTTTACTTTGTATTTTGTGTTTTTTAACCTCCTTCATTTTCTGTTAGATTTATAAAATTTTCTTTATTCTGGTATTTGAAATAAATAAATTATATTTTTATTGTTTTAGTAACACTTGAAATATTAAGATACATTTTTAGTTATAGTTTCCTAGTCTTTAAGTTTATTTTTTATCAAACTTGGGAATTTTTCTCATTTTTATTCACATTTTAAAAACTTGCTCTTTCCTGTGCTGATGAAACTCTCCTTACATATATGTATATGTATAAATATTTATAAATATATTTATATAATGTAACATAAATTTTAATATAATTATTTGTTAGTTTTTATTTAATATAGTTATGATGTGATTTATCAATGTGATTAATATAAATAATATAACATTTATATTATTAAATAATATAATCCTTTTATATTATGTAATATGTCCCAGAAGCGCTAATCTTTCCCCCAACTTTTTTTTTTTAAAGATTTATTTATTTATGCATACAAGAATTGGGGTACAGGCCAGAGGTGTGTGTGGGGGTTGGTGAGAGGATTCACCAGAGACAGAGTGGGGAGCAGAACAGGCAGATGACTGAAATACACTGCTAAAGGGGAGCAGCCGGCAAGCCAGGAGAGGTCTGCTGTGCCATGTGTGTAGCTCCCTGGCTGGCCCGGGATCAAGGTCATCTTGCAGAGGCTGCAGATAGCTTCACAGTGCTGTGCTTAATCCCTTGCACCACCAGGGAGGCCTACCCCCAACTTTATCTTCTGTTCTTCAGATTTAATTTTTTCTGTGGACGTAACTTCAAATTCACTGCCTTGCCACGGTCACCGCCATTCTGCTGTTAAGTGCATCCAAATATTTTTTTAATTTCAGACATATTTTTCAGTTCTAGAATGTCCATATATTAATATATTTCTCTGTTGAAATTTTTTTAATGTGCACATATTTTCCTTCATGTAGTTGAACATAGTTATATTAACTGTTTTAAAATCCTTGTACTTTTCTTCAGATTGATGATCATCTCCCATTGGTTGCTTTCTTTCTTTTTTTTAAAGATTATTTATGCATACAAGAGCTGGGGTACTGGGCAGCGGTGTGGGGGGTGAGAGGATTCACCAGAGTGGGGAACAGAACAGGTAGATCGATGGAAATACACTACAGAGGGGAGCAGCGGGCAAGTCAGGAGATGTCTGCTGCGCAATGTGGGTTGCTCCCTTGCTGACTGGGGGATCAAACTTGTGCTGCAGAGGCTGTAGCTTAACCCTGTGCACCACCAGGGAGGCCCCTCCCTTTGGTTTCTGTTTATAATGTTCTTCACTTGAAAGTGGGTCATATTTTCTTGATTGAGTAATTTTGGATTTTATACTGGATGTTGTGAAATTTTATGTTGTGGAAACTCTGTTATATTCCTCCAAAGAGTGTTAGCTTTTGTATTTTAGCAGTTAACTTAGTTGGAATCAAATAGCAAACTCTGACCCTTAGGAGGTGGACTCAAATCTTAGTTGGAGTCTTTTATCTTTATTGGAGTATGTCCAATGCATATATGATTCAAAGGTAAGCCAGAGATATGTTCAAAGTCTTCACACAGAATTTGGAACTTTTCTTCTCTGTTGTCCTTTTATCCTGAATTCTCCTCCTTCCCACTCTCCAGGGTTTTTTTTTTTTTTTTTTTCTCTCTCTCCCTCCTGACCCACGGCAATTGAATTGTTTTACGGTTGCCTCCATTTAGTTTTATGGGCCCCCAAACAAAAACTAGGATTTATAATAATGCTGCACTGATTTGTGAGGATGGAGACATCGTATACAGTTTAGCTTTAGTACCAAGTTGCATTTTTTTTAATTGTATTACTTTTACTGATGTAACATTGGCTTATAACATTTCATATTATTTAAGGGCCTAGGATCACACCTCTTCAGATGTATGTTACCATAACACATCCTTCACAAAAGCACCAATAATTTCCTACTATAATCCACTAGGCCTCCCCAGCTGCCTCTCTGGCTTCAATTCTACAGTCAGATCTTACAGTTGATTTTGTCTGTTCTTTTGTTTTGTTTCTTTATATTCCACACTTCGGTGAAATCATCTGGTATTTGTCTTTCTCCTTCTTACTTACTTCATGTAATATAATTCCTCTCCAGTTCCATGCATGTTGTCACAAATGGCAAGATTTCATCTATTCCTTTATATCTGAGTAGTATCCCCAAAACTTGCTATCATAAAAAGTGCTCTAATGGACATAAAAGTGCACATATCTCTTGCAAATCATGTTTTTGCACTCTTTGGGTAGATACATAGGTGGAGAATTGCTGGATCATATGGTACATCTATTTTTAAAAATTTGAGAAACTCCATACTGTTTTCTATAGGGGTTGGACAATTCTATAATTCTACCAGAATTTTTCTTGGTTCCTTTTTGTTCACATACTTGCCAATACATTTCTCTGTTTTTTTTTTTTTTTTTTTTTGAAAAGAGCCTTTCTCACAGGACTGAGAATATCTCATTGTGGTTTTAATTTGAATTTCCTGATGATAAGCGATGATGAGCAGTTTCTTCATGTGTCTGTGGTCATCTGCATGTTTTCTTTGGAGAAAAGTCCATATAGCTGTTCTTTTTGACTGGGTTATTTGTTTTCTTGTTGTTGAATTGTATGAGTTCTTTATAGATCTTGATATTAGCCCCTTGTCAAATGTATGATGTGCAAATATTTTCTTCCATTTAGTAGGATGAATTGTTTTAATGATAGTTTCTTTAGCTTCAGAAGCTTTTCAGTTTGATGTAGTACCATTTGTTTATTTTTGTTGTTGTTTACATTACTGTTAATGTCAAGTTCCCAAAGACATGCTTAAGCCAATGTCATAAAATGTATTGCCTATGTTTTCTTCTATATATTTTATGGTTTCAGGTCATACCTCTTAAGTCTTTAATCAAGTTTGTGTTCATTTTTGTGTATGATGTGGGATAATGGTCTAGTTTTATTCTTTTGCATGTGACCTGTTTAAACAATAATATATGTCGAAGAGATTTTCTTTTCTTCATTGTATAGTCTTGGCTCCTGTGTCATAAATTAACTGTCCGTATAAGTAAGTGTTTATTTCTGTGCTTTAAATTCTATTCCTTTGGGCTGTGTGAAAATTTTTATTTCAATACCAAACTGTTTTGTTTGTTATAGTTTTATAATTTGAAGTCTGGGCATATGTTGCTTTTGTTTTTCTTTTCTTTCTTTTTGGTAAGTATTGCTTAGAATATTTGGAGGTCTTTTGTGGTTCTTTGTACATTTCAGTAATGTTTGCTCTATTAGATTGTAGAATACCATTCAGATTTTGAAAGATTGTATTGAGTCTGTATATTGTTTTTGATTAGATGGTTATTTTAACAATGTTAATTCATTTACTCCATGAGTAAGAAATATATTTCCATTTCTTTGTTTCTTTTTTTATAACTATTTATTTATTTATTTTTATTTTTGGTTTGATATTTTATTTTATTTTATTTTAGAAATAGACATGAGTTGGCACAGTTTTTTTTTTTTGAAGATTTATTTTTATTTATTTATACAAGCACTGGGTACAGTCAGAAGCGCGGGAGGTGAGAGAATTCACCAGAGCCAGAGCGGGGAACAGAGCAGGCAGACCGAAGTACACTGCTGAGGGGAGCAGCGGGCGGCAGGAGAGGTCTGTGCGCCATGTGGGATCCTCGCTGGTGGCCGAGGATCGAACCGGCGCTGGAGAGGCTGCGGGCAGCTTCGCAACCCAGCGCTCAACCGCTGCACCACCGGGGAGGCCCCCCCCCTTTTTTTTAATAACATTAAATAAAGTCTTGAGAGTGTTGTTGTATAGGTCTTTCACATCTTTTGTTGACTTTACTCCTAGGTATTTGTTTTTAATGTGATTGTAAATGGGACACTTTTCTTGATTTTGTTTTCTTCTAGTTTGTTGGATTATAGGAATGCAACATTTTGTAGATTGATTATATAACCTGTGACATTACTTTATTGATATATTGCTTCTAATAGTTTTTTTAGAGGAGTCTTTAGTCTTTTCTATCTATATTATAATATTATCTGCAAATAGAGATAATTTTTTTTAAGATTTATTTATTTTATGCATACAAGAACTGGGGTGCAGGCCAGAAGTGTGAGGGGTAAGAGAATTCATCAGAGAGAGTGGGGAGCAGAACAGGTGGATTGACTGAAATACACTGATGAGGAGAGCAGTGGACAAGACAGGAGAGGTCTGATGCACCATGTGGGATAGCTCCCTTCTCAGGGATCAAACTTGTGCTTCAGTGGCTGCCTATAACTTCATCATGCTCAGACTTAATCCCTTGTACCACCAGGGAGGCCCAATAGTGATGATTTTTAATTCTTTCCCAATTTGGATTCCTTTCACATCCTTCTCTTAACTAATTGCTCTAGCTAGGACTTCCAATACTATGTTGAATAGTAGTGTTAAAAGTGAACATCCTGGGCCTCCCTGGTGGCGCACAGCAGGTTGTGCCCAGCGGGTTGAGCACATCACTGTGAAGCTGTAGCAGTGTTTTTGGTCTGTCTGCCTTTTCTGCTCCCCGTTCTGTCTCTGGTAAATCCTCTCACCCTCCCGTGCCTCTGGTCCATACCCCAGTTCTTGTATAAATAAATAAATTTAAAAAAAGTGAACATCCTTGTCTTGTACCTTATGTTAGAGAAAAAGTTTGAATCTTTCACCCTTGAGTATGACTTCAGCATGGGTTTGGCATACATGATCTTTATTACATTGAGATATGTCCTTATATCCTCACTTTTTGAGTTTTTATTATAAATGGATGTTGAATGTTGCCAAATGCTTTCTCTGCATCTAATTGACTGAAATACTTTTTATTTTGTTGATGTGATGAATACATTGTTTTTCAGATGTTCAACTATTGATGTTCTTTATTTTTCTCGAGCTCTTGCTTGTTTCACTGCTGTGAGTATTGTTGTAGGTCTTACTGAATTTACATGATCAGGTGTTCTTTTAGCTTCATGGACTTGTGTATCTAGTTCCATCCCCAGGTTTACAATATTTTCTCTATTATTTCTTTGAAAAAGTGCTGTCCCCATAACGTTTACCCTTTTGGAATACCCATTATTCTTATGTACCTTTCTTTTTTTTTTTAAAAGATTTATTTTTATTCATTCATTCATTCATTCATTCATTCATTTATTTTACTTATACAAGCACTGGGTACAGTCAGAAGTGCAGGAGGGTGAGAGAATTCACCAGAGACAGAGCGGGGAGCAGAGCAGTCAGAAGGACCGAAGTACACTGCTGAGGGGAGCAGCGGGCTGCAGGAGAGGTCTGCGCACCATGTGGGACCCTCCTCCGATGGCTGGGGAGCAGCCGGGGATCGAGCCAGTGCTGCAGAGGCTGTGGGCAGCTTCGCAACCCAGCGCTCAACTGCGGTGCCACCGGGGAGGCCCTCTTATGTACCTTTCTTAATGAAGTTAGATAGTTCTTGATGTGCTTCTTCATATATATATATATATATATATACGCACACACACACACACACACACACACATATATATATACACATATATATTAGATCTTATTCTTAGTCTACCTAGCTCTCTTGTGTACTGCTCTCCGAAGTCACTGATTTGATTCTTCATTTGTCCTATTCTGCTTACATTGCTTCCTCTAGAATTTTTAAGTCTACTTGTTGAGCTTTTTAAATCCTGAATCTCTACTGTTTTCTATTTTATTTTTTTTTTTTTTTTTTTAAAGATTTATTTATTTATTTATACAAGCACTGGGTACAGTCAGAAGCGCGGGAGGGTGAGAGAATTCACCAGAGCCAGAGCGGGGAGCAGAACAGGCAGAAGGACCGAAGTACACTGCTGAGGGGAGCAGCGGGCGGCAGGAGAGGTCTGCGCGCCATGTGGGACCCTCCTCCGGTGGCCGGGGAGCAGCCGGGGATCGAACCAGCTCCACAGAGGCTGCGGGCAGCTTCGCAACCCAGCGCTCAACCGCTGCGCCACCGGGGAGGCCCTACTGTTTTCTATTTTAAATCTTCAATTTCTACCTTCTGTTCTAGCTTTATTTCCAAACTCACTAACTTGCATTAATGAATTTTGTTGTATCTCTTTGATTAAATTTTCTGATTTCCCTTGCATCATTTTGACTTGCCTTTCTGTTGTTTGTCCTATGTCTTTCATTTTCTTTCTTTCTTTTTTTTTAAAGATTTCTTTTATTTTTATACAAGGACCGGGATATAGGCCAGATGTGCAGGAGGGTGAGATGATTCACTGGAGACAGAATGGGGAACAGAACAGGCAGACTGAAGAAATACACTGCTGAGAGGAGCAGCAGGAGAGGCAGGAGAGGTCTGTTTCACCATGTGGGCTGGCCGGCTGGATCGAACCTGTGCTGCAGAGGCTGCGGACAGCTTCACAGTGCGGCACTCAATCACCTGTGCCAACAGGGAGGCCCTCATTTTCTTTATTATAGCAATTTTTTTACTGCCTTTCTGATAGGGAGATATAATCTTCTAAGTCTTTGTGATTGGATTCTGGAGAGCTCTCTCATTGTGATGCCATATTTCCTTGAGGTCTCACTGTACCATCTGTTATAGTTTCTTTTTGTCCCCCCATTTTGCTGCTTTCAGTTTCCCTATTTTTTTAAAGCAATTTAGAATTGAACAACTTTTACTTTTCCCAGAGGTGGCACTGTGGTTTGGTATTTTATTTTATTGGCTTTTGCAGGGTTATGTAGGTACTGAGACCTGTATTTGCAGTCTATGTGTCAGTAGGGTTGGGAGAGGCCTGGAGAAATCCAACCACTGATGCAAATGTGCTGGGGTGGAACCTTAGCTCATGTTTGGGTTAGCCCTTCATCATTGCGTTGTCCAGGTCTGAGACTTTCCAGCTGTGCACTGTCATTATTTCATGGGATTAGTGCCAGTTCTGAGTGGTGGAGGAAGGGGAGGCAGTGCAGAATATGGTCTCTTTTCTCCTTTCCTGGGACCCAGCCTGTGTACAGCACCTCAGTTTTTCCTATGTGGTTCTCTTCAGTCAAGTGCGTTTGACTCCATATGGTTTTCCTATTTCTATGTTCCCGAACTCAGTTGATATCACCAAACCTATCAATGGCTTATATGAAATTTTTTGTGTATTTATAATTTTTTAGTGTAAATGCTATGGTTAGACAGTTTATAAACTGAACAAAATCATCAGAACCTGTATAATGAGCCAGACATGGCAGGAAAGTATGTAATATTCTGGTATTGTAGAAATTCCAAGAGGGCTTCAGATTTCTAGAGGGACTTGAATATATTTTATCAACTAAGGAACCTCAAGTTAATAAGTTGCTATAAAAAAGAGTGAGAGTGGGAGGTAAAATGAGTAAAACTCTTGGTTGAGTGGGAGGAGGTTAAAGATCAATGTAAGGGAGTTGTGGAATCATATTGAAGTGCACCTAGCCAGAATACCCATCATCTAATCATCTGTAGACTAATTTTGATGACAAAAATTTATAATCAGTAGACTCATTATTTAAGTAGTTATGTTCTTTAAATTTGCCATAAACACTGAAATAATAAATGCTGGACAAGGGGAAATCAGAGTTAGGTACTGTGAGTCTCTGAACATTACATTGATAACCTTTTACATGTGTTTTCTGTTTAAAGACACTTGTCTAACACATGTATTTTCTCTGTAAGGCATATGGAACCTTCTTCCACTTAGGAACACTAGACAGAACTCTGTTATTTTGCTTGTGGATTATTTTAAACAGCAAAATCACAAGCTAAAAGTACAAAAATGTGGCACTAAATGGACCACAAAAAGACATTTTAAAGTATGAGAGTTGAAACAAAAAGGTAGAGTCACCTTGTTCAACCTCAGCTGGGAATGTGGCCCTTGGATGACTCAATTTTTTGCTGTGAGTGATCTCAAGAGTGCATCAAGTATTGATTTTGAGGTTACAAATAAATTTTAGTGAATAAGAAAATTCACTGGTACAGAATCTATAAATAATTAAGCTTGACTGTGTTTTCATTTTCACAGGTATCAATATGTAGGGCTTGTCAGTCCTAGTAAAATCTTCAATTCTATTTCTAAAATTCCAAATGAAAAAAAAAATAGAATATGATCTTTAATCATATACTCATTTAAAATGTGGTTAGGGAAATTAAGACTAATTTAGCAATTCTGTTTCTTTGAGAGTTTTTTGGCTTTCATGCAAAATATGCATGTTCTCAGAAAATTGATGGAAAAATATCTTAAAAATTTAAAGCTAAGAAGTTTACAGCCTTACGAGTTCTTTCTCAGTAAAAACTGTAATAAAGTTTAATTTGATACCTAAAATTAATTTGCTGTATATTTCCAGAATTCCAATTGCTTTTTAAATTTGAGCACTGAAAAACATTTCTGAAAGTATAATAATTACTAACAGGATATAAAAATTTTCTTTTTCAAATATATTTATTTTTAAAATTGAGGTACAGTTAGGATCACCTCCTCCATCAGGTATCACCACCATATGCACCCACCAGTGACTCTCCCATAGACCACCACCATATTCTATTGCACTTCCTGACCTCTTTGAAAATTTTCAGTTACTAAAGTGTTTCCTTTGCACTCCAATTTCAATGTCAAATGGTTTTCTAACCTAATAGCCCAGACTACATAGATTATATAGAAAACAACATTTCACATAAAAATAATTAAGACATTAGTCATTAAAATAGTGTCAGGTATTTGACCTTAGAAAAACAGTCATATTTAAAAAACTTTCGAGACCAAAGTCTATCATAAACTGGTCTGGCATCTCTGTCTCTCCTTTCCTTTTATTATTTGTGGACTCCTAATATTCATCCAACATAATTATCAATAGCAATAGGGAATACTCTAATTTTTAAAAAAGTGTTTCTGTTTGGTACTCGTTAGGCAATGCCACAAGGAAGGATGTAATAAGGCCTCTTTATAAGGTGTCAGCATAATAAGTAGACTGTTGACCATAAAAATTGAACACTGACTGCCTTTTAAGGACAAGAAGCAAAGCTCCTATGTCCTGCTACATGGACAGATATGGAATGTGGACATAAGTAAAAAACCTTTAATTTGACTAAAGCTAAGAAGTTCAAGACTATAGGTACCAATTAGTGATTTAAATTCCTCACAGGTATGTGAAGAGAGAGAACTTGATGAGTTGTATGGAAGATGATGTGTTTCTGTTTTTAGGCTACTAGCTCACTCTCTGTAGGCCTTGTGCCTTGATTCTTTTGTCTAATGGAGCTGTAAACTATTCCTTGCTCTTCCTTTTCTTTAAGAAATGAATGTCTTTCATCCAAGGAATCCAAATAGGAAAAGAAGAAGTCAAACTATCACTATTTGCAGACGATATGATATTATACATAGAGAACCCCAAAAACTCCACAGAAAAGCTAATTCAACTCATCAATCAGTTCAGTAAAGTGGCAGGATACAAAATCAACACGCAAAAGTCAGTAGCCTTCCTATACACAAACAATAAATCTGAAGAAGAAGAAATCGAAAAGACCATCCCTTTTGTTATTGAAACAAAAAAAATCAAATATTTGGGAATAAATCTAACAAAAGAGGTAAAGGACCTATACAAAGAAAACTATAAAACACTGTTAAAAGAAATAGAAGAAGACACAAAGAAATGGAGAGACATCCCCTGCTCATGGATTGGAAGAATAAACATTATTAAAATGGCCATCCTTCCAAAAGCAATATACAGATTCAATGCTATTCCAATCAAAATTTCAATGTCATTCTTCAAAGAAATAGAAAAATTATTGATGAAATTCATATGGAATCACAAAAAACCCCGAATAGCCAAAGCTCTCCTGAAAAAAAAGAAGGGAATGGAGGCATCAGACTCCCAGACTTCAAACTATACTACAAAGCCATAATCATCAAAACTGCATGGTATTGGAACAAGAACAGACATACAGACCAATGGAATCGAATAGAAAATCCAGAAATAAACCCACAGATTTATGGTCAACTAATCTTTGACAAAGGAGCAAAGACTATGCATTGGAGCAAAGAAAGTTTGTTCAATAAATGGTGCTGGGAAAACTGGGTCGCTACATGCAAAAGAATGAAGCTTGACCACCACCTCACACCATACACAAAAATCAACTCAAAATGGATTAAAGAACTAGACATAAGACCTGAAACCATAAATATATAGAAGGAAATATAGGCGAAACACTACGTGATTTGCACATCAAAGACATCTTTACAGACACATCACCCAAAGCAGTGATAGTGAAGGCAAAGATAAACAGCTGGGACTATATCAAATTAAAGAGCTTTTGCACAGCAAAAGAGACAATAACAAAAACAAAGAGAAACCCCACCAACTGGGAGAACATTTTTGCACCCAACACTAATGATAAAGGACTGATCACAAAAATCTGCAAAGAGCTGATGAGACTCAACAACAACAAAGAAAATAATCCAGTCAAAAAATGGGCAGAAGAGCTTAAAAGAAACTTCTCTGAAGAGGAAATGCAAATGGCCAACAGGCATATGAAAAAATGTTCAACATCACTTGTCATCAGGGAAATGCAAATCAAAACTACCATGAGATACCATCTTACACCAGTGAGAATGGCACATATTAAAAAAACTAGCAACAACAAATGTTGGCGAGGGTGTGGAGAAAAAGGAACTCTTCTGCACTGTTGGTGGGAGTGCAAACTGGTCCAACCACTGTGGAAAGCTGTGTGGAGATTTCTGGACCTACTAAACATAGAGCTTCCATATGACCCAGCAATTCCACTCCTAGGTATTTACCCAAAGGACACAGAAACATCAATTCCAAAGAACACCTGCACCCCTATGTTTATAGCAGCACTGTTTACAATAGCTAAGCTTTGGAAACAACCCAAATGCCCAAAATAGATGACTGGATCAAGAAGATGTGGTACATATATACCATGGAATATTACTCAGCATTAAAAAAGATAAACACATGCAATTTGCTGCAACATGGATGGCGCTGGAAGGGATCATGCTCAGCGAAATAAGCCAAAAAGAAAAAGAAAAATACCGGATGGTCTCACTCATAGCAGGAATCTAGAAAACTTAAATAATGGACCAGGAAAATGAAAAACTATAAGAAAGTGAAAATCAATCAACAAAAAACTATGAACCAGAGACACTTTTAGGGGGGCGGGGGCGGGAGGGGAGGGATTGGGGTCAGAATGGGGGGCGGCAATTGTATGGGGAATATAACAATAAAATTTATAAAAAAAAAAAAAAAAAAAAAAAAAAAAATTTTAAAAAAAAAAAGACAATCACTGAGAAGTTGTTCCCAATTAAAGGAGATTCTAGAAACGTCACTCTAGACTGGATCTTAAATTGGGAAAAAAGGACATTATTGAGTCAGTTGACAAAATTTAAATGTGAACTGTGGGATTAAAAATAAAATTGTATTGATGTTATAAAAAAAAAAAGAGTTGTAGGCTTTTTAAAAGAATTAAAATTTCTTTAAGAGAAAAAAAAAAAAAAAAAAAAAAAAAAAGAAATGAATGTCTTTAATTTTCTAGTTCCAGGATTAAGGAAAGCATTCTGTGGTCAGATAATACATTTATATTAAGTAGATGATTTGGGAGCTTGATTTTACAAATGTGACTGTACTAATACCATGCTTGACCTCTATAAACTAAATGTAGCAACTATTACTCTTGTTGACACATGATAAGGATGCAGTAAATGTTTTTATATATATGTGTGTGTATATCAATATATAGAAAGTCGTGACATATCTATGAGAAATGAGCTCCATCAGTAATAGAAATTGATATAAAAGATAAAAATGATTAACTCTTTTGGTTTTAGTCCATGAAGTGGAATTTTGTTTATTTTTAAGAATTGTGGTTGGAACCTGTCAAAACTAACTGGACTGAGTGCCCCAGGGCCTGTTAACAAACAGTAAAATACATGCTTTGACTTGGTTTGAAATTGCTTAGAACATTAATCACACTCATATCATCTGGCTAAATTGTCTACCTAAACTGTTTTATTTTAGGCTCTATTTGGTTGTCAATAAATAGATAGCATTTTGCAAAACAGTTTATTTTCTACTTGTATGACTTCTCTTAATGAAAGATAATTTTAAAAGTTTGTAATGATTTAAAGAAATGAAAAAACTTCCAGGCCAGATACTATACTTCTCGCCAAGGCCTGGAAAGGAGACAAACCCATTAATATAGGATTTGATTTCCTAACAGAAGCACTAGATTTATTAAAGCAGATATTTGTGAGAAGTCCATTTGTTCAAATGTTTTATCACCTACCACACACAAATGATTAGAATGCTTTAACTTTCTCACTTGCAATCAGATATGATCTACCTTTGCTGATTATACAGTTGTGACTCATATTTTCAATTATATACAGAGAGATGAAGATCAAGGAAAGGGAGGGAACCAACACACTATTTTATTGATACTTAACATGCAGTAGATCATATGATAGAAAATTCTAATATTATCTCCCAGATCTTTCTAAGAACTTATGGAAATAGTTAATATTTACATTTTATTTTATGATTAAAAAGTCTAAATTTGAAAGGTTTTTATTATTTGTCCAAAAAAGTATGTTAGTGAGTGGAGATGGTTGCTGAATCTGAACACATAAGCATAAAGAAGGTCTAGGAAGGAAATGGAGAGCATAAAACCTATGAGGAATCCAGTGTGCTTGGAGTTCTTTTGGAAAGTATATTACTACTTTTGCAGAATCAGATGTGTAGCACAATTATTTGTGTGCTGTTCTTTTAACTAACCTCAATCATTTCTCACAACAGGAAAAGTTTTTTGCTGATTTCAAGGTCATGTATTTAAAGCTGTTGACCTAGAGTTGTCATCATATTCTTCCAACTTCCAATAGGCTGAGTTATAAAGTAAATATATTCTCCATCATTTTCTGTTAATCAAATCGAATCTTCAAATGAAGGTAAATAGCTAGCTCATTAAAAATAATAAAATACATCGTGATATATTTACTCCCATGATGGAAACTACCTAAAATATGGGGTGGGTTATCTTCATTCTGCAATAGAAGTAGGCTGTATGAGAAGGCAGGAATCTAAAAGCATAAAAACAAAGTCCAGAGTAAAGAATAACACTAAACCCAATGGGTAAGTGGAGTAAGTGAATAATATACCCTTGCTCTGAAAAGAACCAAACCAAAAATGGCTAAGCAGAAAAGGCCTAAATAACTGGGTTCAGGAGAGGGATAAAAATAAGAAGTAGAAAATCCCCTTTGACTTTTCCCTTAAGATATCCCAGGAAAAAAAAAAAAAAAGAGCCTGGCAGAGAAGGCTTTTTTAAATGTGGAGCCATTTTTCCAACCAAGACTTGAGTGGCCATCAAGATAGTGATTGTGATCTAGAAAGGGGATAGATTTGAAGGATACAAATACAGAGGCATCTTCTCCTTAAATAGTAAGAACTGTACAGTAGAAGATAGGGGCAAAGTAAAAGTATTAAGAAGTGAAGTTTTAGATAATTATAAATGTCAGATTGCTGTTAACTGTGATAAGGTGAAAGAAGGAACTTGACATTGTGTACTTACAAATTACATAACTAATTACTCTGAGAATGTTGTTATATAATCTAGTGGGGTTTGTCCTACAAATGACTATACAGATTCTCTTTAAGAAGGGTGCTGTCAGGGAAGGCATGTGAAGAAAAATCATGAAACAAAGGCAGGAGAACCACCACACCACGTTCATTTGAATGGTGGTTATAGAAATTTCATAGGATCATAAAAAATTACAGTTGGTAGCTTGGAGTAATAATGATAATGATAGTTATCATCTAAAGACCACATACTATGTGCCAGAAACTAATAAGAGTTTTACACGTATTAACTCACTCAATTATCCTAACAAGCTCACAAAACAATGACAATTTTTAACCATCATTTTATGGATGATAAAACTGTGTCACAAATATTCAGTAATATTTCCAAGGTCATATTACAAATAAAAGAGGAATTGGGTTGTGAACTCCAGCAGTGTGGCAGTGTGGCTCCACAGCCCATTTCTTAACCCATTTAAAACCTGGGGTCAAGTCCTTACTTAGATATGGCATCACTTAAGGTAACAGGAATCACTCTAACTACTAAACTTCAAAAATATAGAGTGACTATAGCATATGTAAGATTGTGTTTAGTCATGTAACAACCCCATGTGAACAAATGTGATAATTTAACTGACAGAGGTTTTGACATCTTCATGAGATATAGCAAGCAAGGAATATGATGATGCAGGACAATACCACATTGGCTATAGCATCCCTGAGGGTTATCTCCCTCTCAGCCAGCCAGAAGAAGAAAGAATATAGATCACATATAGGAGAGGTTTCAATAGGGTAGGTTTCCAAGGCACACATCACTTCTATTCTCTTCCCAGTGATTAGAGATCAGCCACATGACCACATTTAATTTCAAGGGAGAGGACCTCCCTGGTGGCCTAGGGGTTAAGTCTCAGCGCTATCATCACTCTGACCTGAGTTCAATGCCTGGCCAGGGAGCTAACCCACATGGTGCAGCAGACCTTTCCTGTCTCGCCCACTAATCTAATCCATTTAGCGGTGTATTTCAGTCAATCCACCTGATTTTGCTCCCCACTCTGTGTCTGGTAATCCTCTCACCCCCTGCACCTCTGGCTTACATGCCAGTTCTTCTATGCAAAATAATAATAATAATAATAATAATAATTACAAGGGAAACAGGGAAATGTATTCTAGAGGTGCAAATGGAAAGAAGAGGGAAAGATGGGTTTTGCGGGGCATTTAAGAGTGTGGGGTCTAGAAATATCACGTGGCTTTCTAAAAGTCACACCACTTAGAGTAAAAATACTCCCTGTAATAGTAAAATTGCCTCTAAAAGTGTCTGTATATGTAAGTACTCACATTCTGTTTCAGACATAAGGCCGACCTTATTGTTTGGTTTTGAAAGGATAACATGGCACTTAGAGGATACATTTAATAGATCTAACCATGTCTTACCTATTTTGGTATTTTAAAATAGTATCTGAAATTATGTGAGAAGATTCAATTTTATGTGACATTAGAATTGAAGTTAGCAACAATTGATTGTTTTAAATAACAACAAAAGAACTTCTTGTTTGACATTTAGTGAACCATTAAGTCAAAAGTCTCAAAACAAATGTGAATTAGACCAACTCCAAATATGTGGCCAAAAAGAAATGTTATAAAGTATTTCAAATGTATTTAATAAAAAAGTAAGTAGGACATTTCTTGACAGATACTTCCAGATGTTAGCTGAACCTCAAAATTGAGAAGTACTTCATGTTCTAAGCAGATATGCTGGAAGCATCTCCGCAGCAGGCACTTAACAGGTGACCACATAGATTTGTGGTTATCACTCTACTCTAGTCTGCATTAGCAAGGGCTAGAGATTTAAAGTGAATCATATGTAGGGGGTTTTTAGGAGTATATAATACTATGGCATTTCTTTCCCTTTCACTTCATGGGAAACAAAAAGGAGAGCAGTTCATTCCTTTTTCTGCAAGCCAAGTGAGGGATGAGTCAAAGAAACCATTCCAAAAAATTCACTGTTCAATGACAAGGAGACCTGTGCTTACATGTGTCTGAAAAACTCTGAAGATGGGAACTAGGCTGGTGTGTTTGCTCTGCTGGTGAAGCAAGAATTGAGGAGCCAGTAGTTGATGTAGCTGTACTTTGTAATTGGTTGGAAGTCAGATATTCAAGAGTCTTCTGTGGGCCCAGTTTTCTCGGGATTGAGCCCAATGGGACTGGGTGTTGTGACAGGAGAAAGTTGCAAGTTTCTGAGTGTGTTAGGTCATGGGGTACATTGGTACCCCATGGAGATAATTGGTATCAGATGCCGATCCCTGCCCCTTGGAAGATGTGCTTGGGTTCCAGGTTCTGTTTTGCCAAATCTTCATTGCCAGCAGCCCTCATTCTTGTCTCCTTCTAGTTGTCTTTACCTTCCTGTTTTGACTGTGGGGTGAAAATTGAAGTCAAAATTAGTAATTCTTCCAGGTGACTCTGATGCTATTTAATTGGAATAAAGCATGATCTTCACAGAGGCCTTTCTAATGTCCTTTCACTAGGTTATTAACCTTTTATTATGGTTTTGTATTTCCCTCTTTCTTACTCAGTCTTGCTAAGCATTTGAAATGGGATGTAATTATTGTTGGAAACTGACTATATGGATCTCTCATGCTTCTTTTTTTAGTGAGAAAAAACCAAATCAGTGATTTAGGGAATTGTTTTGGCTTCAGATGTGTTACGATCTCTCTATTATGGGGAAGGAGTTTCAAATCTAGAACATTTTACTACCTCTGCCTTGTCATGCCTTTCTTACCACCATTTTGGGGAGTATCAGGGAGATTTTTAAAAATATATATTTGTGATTTCCTTCTCAGTGCTACTTGAGGAGAAAAGGAAATAAATCATTTCCAGGGTCCTTTACTTTCTTAAATGTAATAGGAAATCATTAACTTAGACGTTTTTAGATTTGCAACAGTATGTGTACACAATTTACTCATATTCAGTTAGATTGGAAAAAAGACAAACTAAATCCAATAAAAATTCAATAATTTTTCTTGTCCTTTTAACATTAGTAGATGGGTACAGAATCATTAACTCTGAAATTATTCAAGTCAATGAATTAAAATTGTCACTTGACATAATAGCATAGTAAAGACTTGCAGAATTAAAATTTTCTTTTCAGAAGATGCAATTTGTACATTTGCACATTAAAAATAAAAGACTTTTTCTGAGCTCCTTAAATGAGCTAACTAAACCAAAATAAATAACTAAATGCTTTTCCTTATTTTTACAAATGTTCTCTTTGCTAAGGAAAATAAGATGTTTAAAATTTTCTCCCTCTTTAGTTATTTAACAATGTAACATGAAAGAATATGGAAACTATCCTACAGAAATTCTCTGTAAAACTTGAAAATGAAAGAGCAGTTCATGTATCTTTTTAAGAAGACTACTACGAAGATGACTGAATTTCGTGTGATCATTAAACTCTATAGTTCTCTGGACATAGAAAAGAGCCATTGCATGTTGCAACATCTGGAGGCACCATTACCTCACAACACTGTGGATGTTGTCCTGTAGACAATGTTGTACGGTATTGTGTGGACTGCAATCTAAGCCACATGGCTGTATGTAGAGCCCCTGACTTAGAATCTTTTTTATATTACCTTTAGAAGAATAATTTTAATAAAGAATCAGTTTTCTTATGTTTTTATATTTTAGTCTATTTTGTAAATGTTAGCTTATTTTCTCAGAAGTATAAACAGTTTAGTAGGAAATCTTAAAATAACTGCTCCTCAGGGACAGCAGGGAGAGCTGTTGGGAGAACTGGTTGGCTTCTAAAAACAACTGGGGGAGGCAAAGGAGATGGGTGGGCCTGGCAGGAGAAGAAACAATACCTTCTGTGCCAAAACAATGTCAGCTGGCATTCCATGTTTTTTTTTTTTTTGCTATGGATGAACATACTCAACATTGAGCAACCTCACTATTTTTAATTTTGCGTGCCTTTTTTAATGGTCTACTGCTGGTGGTTCTTGACCAGATCCTCAAAAGATCTATACTTTTTAGATCTACTCTTCCCTCACCCTTTCTTTCTCCATAATCCTGACATTTCATATTGAAACATGAATAAGAATAAATCAATTTACCTGCAGTTGGCTTAACTGGTTTTTCTTATTCATCTTTCATGTTGGTATAAGGAGAGGATAAGGGAAGAAAAATTTATGTAGACTTGCTTTGATGTTTATGAAGTGATGGTGGTATAAATTCAAAATGAAAAACATCAACTGGAAATAAACAATTCACTATTTAATATAATATAAATTTTTCCATTTGCAAAATGTCCAAGACATACTTTGGTTTATGAGAATTTTATTTGTCTTACTTTTCTTCCATGGTTTACACTAAGTTTTCCTGCTTATGGTTTAGATTTTAAGTCTGTGCTACTGGAATCTCTTCAGTAGTGCCAATTCTGATGGTTTTTCTGCCCCCATATACTGTTTCCACAAACCTCCCTGATGAAGATGAATTCAGAATATAGGCTTACCTTTCATATATAGTGGGTATATTTTTGTCACTGTTAGCTCTATTTATTCATATGAGAGTTGTGTCATACAAAATCCTTTTTATTCTGGTTGATGATATATACAAGACGAGACTTGGTTAACACAGATTTAAATAACATAAAGCATGTCTTTTGAGGTGCTTTCCCAGGGGGGACAAATACCTTTTAATAGAATATATCATATTTATTCTCTAGTTGTACAACTTTCTTACCGGTAGAATATATTTGTATAATAAATCTGTTGGTACAAGTATAGAATCTGTACAAGTCAATACCATTCCTTTTGACAGGTGACCCTATTTTAAGGATTTTGGATTTCATCTAGCTGTCATTCTAGCTCAGAGGTTCATCCACTTAGAACCTAATAACTGCATGTTACGTGACTGGATTCTTAGCTGAACCATCACTGTCTGCCTCATGAATTTACATTGTTCTGTGTCATTTTTTTCTATTTCTAGTCCAAGTCCTTGCCTCTGCCTACATTTCTTTGTGAGAGTACAAGATTTCATGTATTGAAAAATTTATCAGAATTTAAATTCCATGATAGCATATAACTCCCAGCTAGGATCAGGAAACTAACCTAGTTCTTTCCTACTTATGTTCCTGAAAACATAAATAACTGTACTGCTCTTAACTAGAACTTTCCCACTGCTTGCATAATGTTATAATGATGTAGACAGAGTCCCTCCCCAGATTCTTTTTGTTATTCTATAGATAGGGAGTGACACAAAATACCCAATAAAAGGTGACCAGAAAATCATTAGAAATAATCATTTAGAAAATAAATCAGGCAAGAACAGTTAGGCAACTGTGACTCAGGGAGTCAGAAAAATGTTGGAAAGAACATATTTTGGCCCAAAAGAAAACAAAATAATGGTCACTAAAGATAAACAAGAATATTTTCTCTTTGATATTTTTACTAACAGAATTTAAAAATAATTTATAACATACATTAACATATTCTAGCTCCATGTTTTGAATGCTTCAGTTAAGGCACATGGTGATTGACTTATTCAAAGCACTCAGCATGTCAAGTGGTTGAATTTTGTTGCAGTTCCTCCTTCACTCTAGACCACACTGCTTTTAATGACCCATGTATCATTCACTTCAGCTTCATCCAAATTAGGAACTGACAGTTTTTGGTAACACAAATCATAACTTCTTGTTGGTAAAAGAACCCCAGTGTGGCCAACTCAGACAGCTAGGAGGCTCAGTATGCCACTAGCTTTGTTGTTTTTGTAAAGATTTGAGAGAATCAAACAGCTTGCCACCTTTATGTTGGCACATGAATACATATGTTTATTGATGAAGTTGAGTTTTGTTCAACCCAGGTATTTCCTGTGCAAGTGGGAAAGGAGATTATCCTGAAGATTTTCTTTTGGGTGGTCAACATGAATTAGCAATGAAAATGCATTAAAATGCTTTTGGTTGAATAATTTTTCAATAATAATCTTATAATGATAGCTATGAACTTAAAAATGGAATCAGGAGGTTTTACCTCAAATTTTTAACTTATTTTTGGAATTTTAAATTCCTTTCCTCCTGACTACTATGTGATCCATCTTCTCTTAGTCACATCCTGTTGTGAGAGTGAATAACTATGATAAAAGGCCAGTTTTGCTTCCTTAGGGTGCAGGAATCATTGATATCAAGACAAGCTGCGAAGGAGTTAAGCTATGCATATGTGAAGGAGAAGAGAGTAAGATCCACGGGAGGACCAAATTATATTGGAGGATGTGTTCGAACTTTGATTTCAAACATTAACCAAGCCTTTCCCTTTGTTTTTCTAGAATAGATGAAAAAATTTACCAATTACACCTTGATGTAAATAAAAATTATGCAATACTCTGAGTATTAAAAATTCTAGCCATAAATGGTTTAGATGCCACAGAATATTAGAAGATTAGCTGTAAATGTCCATCATATGAATAATTAATTCAAATATCGGTGTGATTTTTTTATTAATAAAATAAAACAAAGAATTGTTCTGCTTTAGGCAGTTGAAAAAATGTCATTGGAACAACCTCACAATTTCAGTATTGTTCTTATGGTCTTAATTAAGCCAAGAAATTCTGGTAGTTGAATATTTAGGAATTCTGCATAAATTGGCTGTCTCGACTCAAACTCTCCATGAGAAACAGAGATAAGGGTGTGCAGGCAGAGAGAACAGTATCAATTACATCTCAAAATGTCCAACAAAGTGGGATTTTTGCAACATAATAATTAGAATATCTTTTCTAAGATCTTTTACATTTCTGGAATATAACTTAGTTACTAATATTGACTTTAAATTACCCAAGACAGTGTGATTCATTAATATCAAAAGAGATGTGTTGACCATTATTTTTGTAGGTTTTCCTTATAATTAAATCTTTATTAGGTATAATTAAAGTAAAGCATAGAATCATGAAGCTATGATAGCTTCAAATTTAAAAGGCAAATCAAATTAATACACACTTATTACAGATCATTGATATAGAAAAGAATATATATTGGGCACTCAATCTTTTTTCTCAAATTTCATTAATTTGTCAATCCTTTACATAACTATACAATTTTGTGAGTATAACTTCACACCTCGATAAATGCATGTGCTTCACTCACCCTCCATTTAAAACGCAAGTAGCCTTAATTTTTCATATTGACAAAGGGTTTTCAAGTTGTTATAGAATAAAATAAAAAAATGCTGTCCTGATATCTTCTTCTTTGAGTATTTTCTCTCAGGTATAGCAACCATCAAAATGAGAAGATTCCCTGTATCAAATATGAAAACAGCACATGCAAAAACAATGTGAAACCAAATACATGAGGTTGCAGAAAGAACAATCAATTCATTATACTACATGATTGTATTATATGATTTTTGTGCATATGAAACTTGCCCTGTTTATTTCTCCATTTGCAAAAGAAGGTACTTACTATATCCAATGCCACTTTCATGAATATTATTTATAGACATGGTATGAATATAGAAATATAACTATAATATCATAAGGTCCACCAAATTTTCTTTTATTTGGTCTTAACCCATAAATGATGGAAATTAAACTTCTTGTCCAATATTTTCTACCTATAGTGTATGCAATCTGTGTAGCACAGATTATTTTGTTAGACTTCACTAGGAAATACTTTCTAAAATATGATTGGTTGTGCACAGAGCATCGGTGCTCAATCTTAGTATTTCATAAACAAAGATTATATTTGACATTCAATATTTTGTTTGGATGCTTAGTGCACATTGTGTTGAATAAAGTCATGATTAAGCCGTGATGGCATAAGGTAGCAAGTAGAAGGGAGAATTATTCCATTTATAGTAAACTCTGGTGATACTCACATATAATTGTTTTTTCTTCAAAATAGTCTTTCATAGGATGGTTATATCTAAGATCTAATCTATATCAGAATTTCTTAAAGATCTTGAGGAGTGCTAATTTTTATTTTCATGAAGGTATAAAATCTCTTTTTAGGTGAATAAGAAGGAAAGTTCTAGGTAGTTGGGCAGGTGGGAAAGAAAGTAGAGAAATTCGTAAGTAGGATATTATAAAAGGTACCATGTGCATTATTTCTTTGTCTACTGGTAAATGACAGCAAGAATGACACCTGACTGGACAGCAACCAAATTTCAAGGTCTATCAGAAAAGTCGGATATATTTGTCGAAACTCCTTGTTGTTATGTCATATTTTTGATAATAATATTTTTGATACTAATATTTGATTTCTAATGTGATAACCTATATATGAGAAGAAATTCTTAGAGCACATTTTATTAAAATATGACTATAAAATTGAGAATTCTAAAGGGAGAAGGAGAAGGTGAGATGCAAAGTGGGGAGGGGGTGCAGTGGACTATCAGGGAGGACTATGGCTGTCTTGGTGGTGGTTGTGGTGTGGTAATATGCATATGAAATGGTATGAACCTATACCTTTGAATCACATACAGTGCTGTAAAACAATGTTACTTCAATTAAAAAATACATATTTAAAAATATATGAGTCTGGAAAATTCACCTCCCTCCCTTCAAATATTAGGAATTTTAAGGTGTAATTTATGCTGCCCATTCTGTCTACACACCATCACCTCTGTGTCCCCACACCTCTGTGTACTGTGTTTAGTACAGTTATGAAGACAACCAATTTATCCAGAATTTTCTATGTTTCTGCTCAACTACTTAAATTAGTTGCCTTAACTAAAGCCACAAACTCAATAGTTAAAATATGGACATTTTCTCCCTCCCTACTTCCTTCTTCTCACCCTTATTTCTACTATCATTTCTTGAGAACCTGTCATATGAAGAACCACTGAGCTATAGAGCATCCAGAAAGATCAACAAATCTAAAAGACTTGATTCATGTCTGGGTGAGGGGAAAAAGGATGTACATTCATGTGGCTAAAAGCAAGCCCCCAGTATTTCCACTGAATTAGCATAAAGGACCACAAAGATTCAGAGGTTTTAAGGATATAACCAATCTTTCTTTGTAGCTCCTGATCCTTTCACATGCAGAGTCTTCCACATCCCACCTATATGCTGACATTTTGTGATCAGTCAGCCAAACACATGATACTTTACTGACCCAGTAAAGTAACACAGCACCATGCATCATCAGCTCAACTGAAACGTGAGTTGCTCAATCAATATTTGATTGATTTTCTCAGCGCAATATTTGGTGTTTTCATAGAGCAGTGTATTGTCAGAATAACAGCAACTTCCTATAATGCTAATGATTTTAGGCTTTATTTCTGTGTTAAATTTACACTATGTTAGAGTCAACCAAAAAATTATTTCATTCCAGACAAAAGTGAAGTATGAAAATGTATTTTAGGTGAGGTTTGAAAAGGTCCAGGATCAGTGAAGAGGAAGAAAAAAGATTTTCTGTTGACATTTTAAACTAACTCATTTAATAATTTAATTTTCCCTACTTTTAAAAGAAAAATAGAGGGAATAATTCAAAATATAATGTGAATGCATGCAAAGGACGCTGAGTGAGAGGAAAGAGAATAAAAATATTTCTTGGTTAATTCATGGCATTTCCTATTCATAACTTCATATATAAGAAAGAAAAAGTGAGAAACAATTTATTCTTTTTCTTAAGATTTTTTTTTATATGCCACATACAATTGTACCCCCCATATTTTGACCCCAATCCCTTGTCTCCCCACACCCCCCCCCCTTTAGTGTGTCTCTGGTTTATAGTTGCTTGTTTTTGATTTTTTCTTTATTATAGTTATTCTTTTTTTTTTTTTTAAAGATTTATTTATTTATTTATACAAGCACTGGGTACAGTCAGAAGCTCGGGAGGGTGAGAGATTTCACCAGAGCCAGAGCAGGGAGCAAAGCAGGCAGAAGGACCAAGTACACTGCTGGGGGGAGCAGTGGGCGGCAGGAGAGGTCTGAGCGCCATGTGGGACCCTTCTCCAGTGGCCGGGGAGCAGCCGGGGATCAAACCGGCGCTACAGAGGCCGCAGGCAGCTTCGCAACCCATCGCTCACCAGATGCGCCACCGGGGAGGCCCTATTATAGTTACTTTTTCTTGGTTCCTTATTTAGGTTTTCTAGAGTCCTGCTATGAGTGAGACCATCCGGTATTTTTCTTTTTCTTTCTGGCTTATTTTGCTGAGCATGATCCCTTCCAGCTCCATCCATGTTGCTGCAAATTGCATGAGTTTATCTTTTTTGATTGCTGAGTAATATTCCATGGTGTATATGTACCACATCTTCTTGATCCAGTCATCTATTTTTGGGCATTTGGGTTGTTTCCAATGCTTAGCTATTGTAAATAGTGTTGCTATAAACATAGGGGTGCAGGTGCCCTTTGGAATTAATGGAGAAACAATTTATTCTTAATTGATCTTTTAAATATAGGCAAACATGCTCTGCTTGAAAATAAATTATAGGAAATTAGCATGTTTTAACAAACTTTTATATTGTGTATTTGTTTGTTATGACTTGGAACATAAGAGCTAACATAGGTTGCAAGCAAATACTAATAAAAACTAACCAACTTCAGGCTTCCCTGGTGGCGTAAGGTGTTAAGCACTGCACTGTGAAGCTGTCCCTAGCCTCTGCAGCATGAGTTTGATTCCCCCGGCTGGGGAGCTGCCCATATGGAGCAGCAGACCTATCTTGGCTCCCCTGCTGCTGCTCCACTAGGCAGTGTATTTCAGTCTATCTGCCTGTTCTGTTCCACACTCTGTCTCTGGTGAATCCTCTCACCCCCCGCACCTCTGGCCTGTACCCTGGTTCTTGTATGCATAAATAAATAAATCTTTATTAAAAAAAAAAAACCCAGCATCTATAAGCCAGAGCAACATAGATGAGAATATATTATCACTCTGAATGTCAGTGACTTGGTGATGACCTATAAATTCAAGTCAATTCATCATGGCAAAGGATTCTTTTATTGTCAGTCTTTCATGGGAATCCCCATTTTGCCTTCTTAATTACCCTGACAGGTTCAGTTTACTTGGAGTATAATTATTAAAAGCTCCCTTTTAAATTCTGAAAAGTATTTCAGCTTGGATGATAAATTATATGGTCGTCCCAACTATAGATACAATTTGGAGACAGAAAGCTAAGAGATCACAGCTCTTCTTATGTATCACTCTGACCCACAACAAATTAGCCAATTTTAAGTAAACCGTTCAAAGTTCCTTAGGGCAAGCTCCCCTCAAGACTGCATATGAATGTAAATTGGACCAATCAGCTGCATTTTACACCAGCTGTAACTTCTGGGTGGTCTTCAAAGAAAACTCCATTTAGAGTGCATTTCAATGATGCAAGAGAAATTTCACAGACTGCTAAAATGAGGGTGGGAGGTCCAGTTAAAAGAGAAGGTTTCAATCACCATATTGTGGACAGGAGGCAAAAGCCTTTCTGGCTATAGCTGTCACCTGAAACTTCAGCCACTAAGTTACTCCCCAATATACTTTGTTCACAGCATTCCACTAGTTCTCATAATATCTAAATAAATTCTGAGCACCATGTTATTCAGGGTGGTGTCTTGGATGGAAAATTTAGCACTCTTTGTCCAGTATTCAATGTTGACAAAATATGCTGTCAATGCTGTCTTTTGTGTAATGAATGGAAAACAAGCTTTAATAGGATTTCATACTTTAGTTGTGTGATTCAATACTAATACAGTATGCTCAGGTGCAAAATTATTAGTAATATAATACTTTCACATTGAGTCTTAAGATAGGAATGGGATTTCTGTCTGTCAGGATTAACTGAAAAATTTAAGACTTGATTGTGAAATATAATATAAAGTTTTAAAGACCACCTTGTCTGACCAAATCCACTGAGAGAAAATTCTATGTATATAAACAAGGAATGTTTAATGCAACAACATTTGATCATAAAGACACTGTGAAATCTTTAATCCATTTTGCATGAAGTGAAGAAAAACATATGATGAGATGGTATCAAGATTTAGAAACTGAAACAGTAAGTTCAAAATATGAGAGAAAGAAAAATGAATTACAACCAGGAAGAAAGAACAATATGGTGGTTGGGAGTCCCCAAGGATTAAATAAAAATAAAGCAGCAAGAAATCTGAAGACTGCAGTCCCAATTGAGTAGAGATGTCATAATTTTCATTTTCTTGCTTGAGAAAAACTCTGAATTTTCAAGATATAGATGCTAGGCAATTTCATTTTTGATTAAACTTTCGAGATATGTAAAAGCAGACATTGCTACCTAGAGTTATGTGAGGGAAAAAACATTTTCCCTTCTTCCCTTTTAGTTTCTTTTTTTTTTTTCAAAATTCTTTAAAAAATATTTATTTATTTATTTATATAAGCACTGGGTACAGCCAGAAGCGCTGGAGGGTGAGAGAATTTACTATAACCAGAGTGGGGAACAGAACAGGCAGACTGATGAAATATACTGCTGAGGGGAGCAGAGGGCAATACATGAGAGGTCTGTTGCGCCATGTGGGACCCTCCCCGGCAGCCTCCGGGGATCGAACTGGCGCTGCAGAAGCTGCGGGCAGCTTTGCAGCCCAGCGCTCAACTGCTACAGCACCAGGGCAGGCCCCTTCCCTTTTAGTTTTTTTGATCTAATTATTACACTGACATAAGACAGATTAATAAAGAAAAATTTAATTATGGGTATATGGGGCCCCATAAAATATAAGATCTCCAAATTCAGCCTGGCCATTGAGGCTTATATGTAGTAAAGTCTCCTGCATTAAGGAAAAGATAAGTAGTCTGGGGATACAAAGAGAAGGCCATTCATGGGAAGACAAAGCTATTTGGAAAGCAAAACTTAACTTGTTATGCAGACAATTTTCTTAGGAAAAAAAGGTATCCCTGGTAACAGTTCTTTTCTTGATACAGGCCCCTGTCCAAAGTAATTTTAAGCAATTGAGGGGGAGGTTGCCAGGAAAGGCACAGACAACAAGGGTATGGTTATTATACAGATTAAGAGTTAGGGATTTGGTCATCTTCCTTTCCATGGTATAAAGGGAGACACCCTGATAAGTGGAGATTTTCCTTATACATGTGATCTCTCTTGTGGGGCCTCCCTGGTGGCCTATGGGTTAAGTCTCAGGGCTATCACCACTATGGCCTTAGTTCTATCCCAGCCAGGGAGCTAACCCACATACGATGGAGTAGACCTCTCCTGAATTGCCTGCTGCTCCCCTCAGCAGTGTATTTCAGTAAATCTGCCTGTTCTGCTCCCCACTCTGTCTCTGGTGAATCCTCTCACCCCCCGCACCTCTGGCCTACACCCCAGTTTTTCTATACAATGAATAAATTAATGAATGAATAAATCAACAAATGTAATCTCTCTTGCAAAAAAGGTAACATTTACTAGGTTTTTGAGAGCTTTCCATTTGTCTGCTGTTTTTAAAATTAATCAGCCAGAAAATTATATTTATACCAAAGAGACATATTTTGAGATAGCAAATTCTGCTCCATTTAGTTATCTAGGGTATCTCTATCTATCTATCTATCTATCTATCTATCTATCTATCTATCTATCTATCTATCTATCTATCTATCTATCTTGATCATCTACCTATCATCAATCTTTATCATCATCATCTGTTGTTAAATACAAAAATCCAATGATATTAACTTTAAAGACCTATGTGGATTTTTATTAAATAATTCACAAATCAAGCAGTATTCCACCTACCAACTAGAAAGGTGGAGCAAAAAGTTGTATAAAATGGGAAGTATTTATAGTCAGAAAGGCGGTGGGATAGGTTATTAGCAAAAGAAAAGAGGTTATTTCAGGCAAAGCCAACTTCCCCTCAGGGGATGTAGCAGTCTTATAGAGTCTGTCACTTGTGTTGAGCAGGAAGCCCCAGATTAATTAGTTACAATTTCTACTTTTATGTTAATTATTCGTATTGGTGGGGCCTGGCAGTTAAGACTTCATTTTAAGCCTGTCATTTCTCCTTTCTTTTTTTTTTAAATTATTGATATCATATATATTTCCAATAGTGATTGTGACCTCCTAACTCAAGCTTTTGCTCATCATCTAACCCTAATTTCTTCAGGCATGATGCAAATTGGAGTTTTGGAGACAAACAGGTTCATTTGTTTGGTTGTCACTTGTTTCTATGCCATTGTATAATAAAGCCTTTTTGCTAAATCCTAAAAATAACTTAAAATGTACACTCATTTACATCTTGGCAAACCAAAAATACAGAGCCCAAAATATCCTTTTTTGTCTACCACATGCCATTCTGTTTTATGGATTTGGACATTGCATTATGCTCAGAAGCTATATTCTAAGAGTGGAAGATTCTTTGTTTATTTCCATATTCACAGGATTTGTCACAGTCCATTGGGTCCCCTTCACTCTTTTTTCTTTTTTTTTTAAAGATTTATTTTAAAGATTTATTTATTTTTTAAAGATTTTACTTATTTATTTATTCATTTACTTTTTAAAAAAGATTTATTTATTTATGCATACAAGAACTGGGGTGTAAGCCAGAGGTACAGGGGATGAGAGGATTCACCAAAGAGAGTGGGGAGCAGAACAGAAAGATCTACTGAAATACACTGCTGTGGGGAGCAGTGGGTGAGACAGGAGAGGTCTGCTGCGCCATGTGGGTTGTTCCTGGCCAGCTGGGGATCGAACTCATGCTGCAGTGGCTGGCGATAGTTGACAGCACTGTCTTTAACCCCTGCGCCACCAGGGAGGCTCCCCTTTACCCTTTGATTCCATTCCCCAACTTCCCTCTCTGTTAGCCTCAATTCTATAGCCATATTTATAGGCTTGTTTTAGTTTATTTTGTTCTGTTCCTTTGTTTTGTTTCTCTATATTGTATATAGATATATGAGTGAAATCATCTGGTTTTTCTCCTTCTGACTTATTTTGCTTTGCATAATCTCATTTCCAGTTGTTACAAATGGCAGGTGTTCATTTTTTTGTAGATTTTTCATGTAAATAATAAAATAACTGCACAACTATTTGCTAATATAAATACAGTATTTTTGAAGGAGACCTCTTGATTTTTAAAATGTTAAATGTTCTTATTTTATTTTCAAGGTATGGTAAGTTTTACTGTATGGACTCCTTTTACGCTGTGTGATTTTTGACGAAGAATTTGGATTTTGTCCTTTGGATCTTTATCTTTGAAAAGCATATTTTATTAACATATTATCTTCAGGTAAATGACATAGTGATTGTCTATCGATCGATCATTTATCCACCTTTCTTTCATCAATGTATACATTGAGAAACCACAATAGTTCTGGTTAACATTCATCACCAAACACAATTATACTTTATTTTCTTATGAGGAGAACTTTTAAATCTATTCTCTTAGCAAAAATATTCAAATATGTAAAAACAGTCACTATTCTGAATATTACACTCATGACATTCATTTTATAACTGGAAGTTTATACCTTTTGACCGTCTTCACCCATCTCATCTTAAAAAAGGCAAAATATTTACTTCTGTAGTTCAAAATATTAGTCAGTGTTCATCCCTGATAATAGATAATAGATTTGGAGTGGTTATTTTCTTATTTTCCTTTTGCACATGCAATACTTGGGCTCATATTGATGAACACATACTACTTGAGCAATTAAACACTATACAACAAACAAGCCATTCTCTCTTCTGTTCATCTTTGTGCGGGCTATAGAAAATGTTTTGTATTTCTTGGTAGCCAGGTGTATTTTCAGTCACGATGTGGGAGATGTGGACATTTAGGAAGTGAAAAAGGAGCTGAAAAAACAGGTTCCAGCCAATTTGAGCCTGGGGCTGCAATACGCGCAGCTGTGGTTCTACTATAGATACATGATACCAAAAACTCAAGTTGCACCAAATAATTTTCATTAGGCTTTTATTTCTCTAAAACTAAACATAACAAACTGTAGAATTAACACCTTCCCTTTTATTACTGGGCATACATTGGCTTTTAGTGTGCTTATTAGAAAGTTGTTTCAGGTGCTGAAATAAATAATAATGAAAATACGATAATTTGTAATAATAATGATCATTAAAAAAATTAAAGGTTTCCATATATGCAGATAAACTGCCTTAAACTTCATATGTTCTTTTTTTTTTTTTAAGGAAGCGCTTTTTTTTTTTTTTTTTTTTTTTAAAGATTTATTTATTTATTTATACAAGCACTGGGTACAGTCAGAAGTCGGGAGGGTGAGAGAATTCACCAGAGCCAGAGCAGGGAGCAGAACAGGCAGACTGACGAAGTACACTGCTGAGGGGAGCAGCGGGCGGCAGGAGAGGTCTGCGTGCCATGTGGGACCCTCGCCCAGTGGCCAGGGATGGAATCCGTGCTGCAGAGGCTGCGGGCAGCTTCGCAACCCAGCGCTCAACCACTGCGCCACTGGGGAGGCCCGACTTCATATGTTCTTGAGACTATTTTTTGGGGAAAGAAAATAACAGAGAATTGTAATGTTTGAACAATTTGTTAAAAAGATTTTAATACTAATATGCAAAGATTCATGTTCAATTCTCTATGTTTCATTGCAACTTGAAAAATCTATTGCCTCAAGTCATCTCACAAGGGCAAACTTTCCATTAAGCTTATTGAGTTTCCACCTAAAGATCGTGATGGTGATTGCTGTACTTCCAAAGTAATGACTAGTTTAAGAGGAGATTGTAAAAAGTCAGCCTCTCTATTAGTAGAAGATCTTAGTCTGTACTTTCTCTCACAAATGACAGTCAGATTGGGCCTTTACTGATTTTGCAGTTTTGACTTCCCTGCAGTTGTCTTTAAATTGCCCGATTTTCATATAATCAAGAGGGATTACACAAATTTCTCCAACCACAGCTGTGTTTGGAAAGAGTAAAATCTCTCTAATTTCAAGGTATGAAGCCTTTTCAGTTGAAGAAACTGCAATCTTATTTTGAATTTATTTGCTACCTTGGTAGGTCTTATTACTCTTTAGGTCTTATTTCCTCTTTTATTTTCCTATTATTCAAAGTAATAGAAATAAAGAATACAATTCAAGGCGAGTTCAAACCATGGAAATGAAATCTGTATTAAGTTCTCTAGAGCCTTCTTGTTCAGAAAAGTGGGAAATCTCTTAGCCTGGGGTGCAAATAATTGATGCCCATAGGGAGCTACAAAACAAGAGAGAGGAAAGAATACTCAATTGGAATTCATTTAAGAGTCTTGAATTTTCCTCTGCCAGTGTGCAGTGCACACGTCTTGCATTTGAGGGTTCCTTTTGGTATGTTGTCAGGAAGTGCTTTGAGACTTTTCTCAGGTGATCTTTTAACATCCTTCCATTTTCACGCTGAGTTTACAGCATTACCCACATAGAAACCTGTACAAACCCTCCAATGAACAATTACTCAACTTTATCAGCCTTGTGGGTCTCTCCAGGATATGAGCAAACAACACCAAGGAAAGACATTTCACACCTTCCAGTTCCTAAGCCTCTATCTTTACACAAAGCCAACACATTGTGTATGCCTCAAGCTTTTGCATGAACAATACATGTACTCTGGCACCACCATATCAGCATTTTCCAAAATCCTCGTCTAGGGAAACAGTTATCCGTTATCACAGGAACAAGAGTAAATTTATTTTTGCTGCTGAAAAGAAAAAAATTGTTCAACTTAAAGGATTAACAGATATTAAAATAATATTTGTGTAAGGTTAAGCTCAGAGACTGGCAAACAGTGAGCTCTCTTGAACATTAACAATCTGGAGATAATACTTGCTATACTTCAAAGACTTTAAAGAGACCCTGAGTAGCATTTGAATTAATATGGATGATCAAGTATTCCTCTTAGGATCTCAAGTTTTCACTGACAGATGAGAAACCAATATTCAACCACTATATGTCTCATAGCAATTTGAAAATCTGTAATAAAACACACCCTTTAAGCAGAGACTTTTACTTACATTGCTCAGCTTGAACAAAGAACACTTCATATTAAATTTCACAAAATTTGTCATCCTAAATAATGAACTCTTTGTGTCATGATAAATTACTGGAATGTATGAAGGTCAAGCTCATTATATAATTATTACAAATCACACACTGCATTATGCTACATTTCAAGGTATCTGCCAAACAATATTCTGGACAGTAATGCACAGGCTTGTTAAAAGAATCTATAGGAACAGGGTAGAAGGAAAATGAAAAGAAAAGTGAGATCTTAGCTTTAGTTGTTAGAAAGCAGAGCAGGAGAAAAGGGCCTGTTTATTTGGGGGGGATTTGTTTTTACAGGGAAGTAATCCAGGGAAATAGGTGTGTAAGATAGGGAAGACTGTATCAGAGAAAGAGAAAGACAATTCCAATTGTGTGTTCTTTAGTCAATGCTGTGGTCAACTAGATTTGATCCTTAGGGGATCTTTCGAGGAGCTAAATGGACTATATCACAAAAAATTTCTCCTTTGCTCCTCTGTTCATTCTTCCACCAGGGAGAGAAATGAGCAGATAATTATTAACAAACTCTCTTCCCTCATTGGAAAAAAAATTGTCCTATGGGTTGTTAATTCCTCCACCTGCAGATTGTACATGTGTGATTGCTGGTGGTCCTGTATCGTAGATTCTGTAACATAGGGTGAGAAAGGTCCATTGGCAAAAAGTAAGACAAATGTATGGCTAAAAAGAGATGATCTCTGGTGACACATATGCATGACTCCTCGCCATTGCTGCACAATGGCTGGCATGAAAATAAATGACTGAGAGGATGAAAGCCATGACACATGACATGTCTACCCCTTGGATTGCTCATATTTGACCACATTCCCCATTATATTTAATCAGGGACAGAATCATCAGCATTATGTTTAATTCTAATTCTATAAAGACTTTGACAGGAAATCACGTATGTGTGTGTGTGTGTGTGTGTGTGTGTGTGTGTAACAATCTATGATCCCTGCTGGACAATCTTAAGATTTCAGTTGTTATTTATTATTTTCCTCTATTACTCATTTCAATTTCTGTCATTCACAACCATCATTCCACTTGCATAGTTTACATACCTAGTGGCTAAACAAACCTATATCTACAGGACATCTGAACCTTAGCCTTCTTCTCACTGAACCAAAGTGTTGTAATTTTCCGCTTAGCATTTATCACTCAGTTATATAAGCACCAAACACCATTTCATTGAATCCCCTGGGTTCTTGAAGTACTCCATCCTCTCCATGTAACAGGACCTCTAGCTCTTTATGGTAAAATGGATCTATTAAATGGATCTATTAATATTGTACAATACATTGCTCACCTCTTTTTCCACTGTTACCGGTAGGTACAAGTGAACAGGTAGTATTCTTTAAATTGGTGGAACTCTTAAGTTAGAACTGAACGTAGCTGGAACATTCTTTTGTGGGAATCCAGGATCTTTTATTCAGCAGAGTTCAAGTTTTTGGAGATGAGAAACTCTTTTGTGCCTCTCATTCACTCTGAATATGATGTGAAGGACTAACATGCTTCCCTCACATAGTGTCTAGGCTCATGTATTATGGCTGTTTGGAATATTTCAATCACTGACTTGATGCACATATTATGTATGTCCTGAAGAATATTAACCAATTATGAAGGGTCTGTGCTCAGCCTGATCTCTTACCTGAGCTTGTAGTTGCCCATTATATTGCTGTTTTAGGGTAGCGCCATATATTCTGGGACAGGTAAATCCCATGGCCACTTTCCATTTGTTGCATGTTTTCACTGGCATAAAATATCATAAATAGATTTAATGTAACATGAGATTCCACATGGATCAGTTAGGCATTCTTTAGGTCCGTGGGCCGTGATGCTGGTAAAGAAGTCTTGCACACAGGGGGCAAACCCATTTCGGGAGTAGATGTCTTTTTTGTTAAGGATAAATCTCTGTGTTTTCCAGGATGAAAGAAGTTTGAGGTAATCGTCATTAATAAGTAAGCCCCAACAATATTTCCACTTGTCATGTCACCTGTTGATTTACTTGAAAACACTTTTATATCTCCAAATAATCTTGATTGTTAATTTCTGTCAGAATGCAAATTCCCACCTTCATGTGGCATCATCTCTGTACACTTTTCCTCCCCCATCTTACCAATCCTTCAACTCATTCTCTTTCACTTCCATGTGCTCCATTGCCCTTAAGGCTATCATCTATGATTAGCGCTCCTACAATTTATTAATGGTTCAATTTCTCTGTTCCAGTGCACACTTGAGAAGACCTATATACTTTTTGGCTGTATTTATCTCGTAGAATAAATCTATCAGTGTTTCTTAACATTGGACATATGGAGTCAGTAACAGTTTTCTGAAAGAAAAAATGTTTTAAATTTGTGTCTGTTATGTATTATGAAAGATAGTAACGCATTACTGTGCCCTGTAAAAATAATCTTTGACTTGTATACAGAAAGCAAGGGATGAGAAATAGTTTCTCATTTCACTGGAATGTGTTTCCAATGCTAACATAGGAACCTAGATTAAGATGCAGGATGGAGTCTTAACTCTGATGCTTTGTTTGCTGCAGAGCTAGACCTTCACTCAGCAGGGAGTATCTATATTTCAATACATATAATCCTCTATTTATTCAGAATAGCTCTTTAAGCAAATTTCTTCCTAAATAGCCTTCTTTTGTTATTTTTATAGTCATAAGTTAGAACAATTGTGCTCTTAGTTCTTTGTGCTGATCAAAGAGGCACAAGCAAGTTGTCCCCGGGTACTAGTTAGGATGAATGAAAACATCAACTCATATTTGTCAAAACCCACAGGAAATTCTGAAAATTGTATTGCAAATCAACTTCTTCAATTGAAAATAAAAATAAATTCAACAAGCATGAATTGAAGTTATGAAATAATAATTACTTAGAAGTTTTGCATGATGTTGTTTGTTGGTTGGGTTGTCATCCCAAGTTGGATTTCTTCTTGTTTGGAGAAGGGAGAATGGTTAGATTTAAGTCAAATTTAATCAGGAGCATTTTCATAAAAACATTGTATTCCCCTGCTTTTGTTTTCTTTGAGTAGGAAAGTAGTCATTGAAATTGGAACATTGCCTGCAGCAATTAGTGTTTATTAAATACTTAGTATATAAAGCTTAGTTTCTTGTTTTTAGTCACAGATACTATTAAGTAAACCGCTCATTAAGGTTATTAGAAATAAGATATTCAGTTTTGGCAATGGCCCACAGAAGGTTACCTTTATTATTTTAGCCAAAAGGTAGTTTGTCTGACTACAGTAATTTGGTTTTCACATTCACAGGTCATATCTCAATGGGGGAAAGTAAATAACAGTCAATGATATTCTTTCCCATGTAAATCTTCTTACACTCTTCAGTGCTCTTTACTGTATAGATGTCAAGTGAATTTTCTCTGCCCAGATTTTCTTGGTAAATTTAAGCAACCAATCAAGATAATGTAAGCTTTGACTTTTTTTTTGTCCCAGGAAAAAGCTAGATCTTTTGATCTGTCCATATTACTGATATTTCACAGGTAATTTCCAATTTAAATGTCTTTGGTTGCTTAGAGTCAGTTAAAATGTACTGGATAGTTAGAGCAATAATTTTAACAATAAAACTCACCATGCAAAGAAAAGGAAGGGCCTTGATGGGCCCAGGTGGTCCAGGTAGAGGAAGCCTTGGTGTGGAGGCTTTGAAGAGTGATAAGTTCACCTCATTGTCATTCTGCAGCAAAACCAGGGACCTTAGGCTACCACTGGTTTGGGAAGAATTTGTTCTGTTGAATTTGTAGAGGCAGGAAAACACAGGGCAGGATCTCTATGATCAAGCAGACGGGTGAAGGAAGAGAGTCCTGGAGCCCTTGGTGGCCTTTTCAGGATTTTATTGAGTTTTACTAGGTACACGGCAGGCAGGGGTGCCAGGGGGCTGGGAGGCAGCAGACCTCAGCAAGTCTTCACTCTTTCTGGAGTTCTCTCGTGGCCTCCGCTTCTCTTTCGTTCTTGTTCTCCTCTCTCGCTTTGTTCTGCTGGTGTCCCTGTGACGCCACCCTTATAAGCTCAGTCTCTCAGCTCAGGTATACTCACCTATGTATGCCCACACCCAACTCCAGATGCCCGCCATCAGGCATGCATTCAGGACCACAGGGGTCCATCATCAGTCCTAATGGTGGGAGGGCAGAAAAGCCTGATACTTTATTTAACCTTACAGGATTTCTCTGTACAACCAACTTATTTAGTTTCGTGGATCTTAGTATTTATGTGAATTTCTTGAAAACATTTACTTTATAATAGAAAATAAAAATCTTTGATTTAATGGACTGGAGGGAGAGTGCTTCTCTGCTTGCATGTTGATGGGGGTCAGGATTTGAGTCTTACAGTCATTTCTCCACAAAATGGTGGACTTCAGCAATCTCTCTAAAGATAATCCACGGATGAGGAGGTGCTGACCACAGCAGACAGTGCTTACAGGCCCAGGTTGACTTGCTTCTGCAGGCCTGCCTTCAAGGCACCTGGGGGAGGCAGACTTTTCAGTTGTTTTTTCAAGTCAATTCATATTTCCTGAACTTCTGAGTTCTGGAAGTTCATTATCTACTTTATCTTCACTGCATCTCTTTCAACTTGACAACCACATTTGCTTTCAGAGAAGGAAAATAATTTAGACATTGCTATTCTGATTTCCTTCCCTATCATATTTTATAAATGAAAGAATTGAGGTATTGAAAGGGTGAATGAATTGTCCAGACCATACAGGCATGCAGTGGTCTTGCTGAG
This sequence comes from Talpa occidentalis, assembly GCF_014898055.3. Classification (NCBI taxonomy): domain Eukaryota; kingdom Metazoa; phylum Chordata; class Mammalia; order Eulipotyphla; family Talpidae; genus Talpa; species Talpa occidentalis. The sequence goes on along the minus strand of NW_023604972.1, from coordinate 108,427,550 downwards.
ATGAGAGGCCTCCTGTCTTGGGTCCTGGTTCGAGCTCTTTGCGCTGTGCAATGCTGGGCTACGCACAGTTGGCCTGATTCTGTGCCTCATTCTGTCATGATCATTATTTCCCATGGTCTGGATCTGAAATAGTTTTTCTATGTGAATTCTTAAAATCTCATTCCAGGTTCTATCTTGGCTCTCAATTCCAGTTTGTTATACTGATTCCTTGAGCCTTTGCTGTACAAAGTCCATTCTGAAAGTTCCCAACTGGCCTTCCCTTTGCCAGAAGTTTTTCTCTTAATTAGAAATTCCAAAGAGAGATGCATGCAGCTTTTCTTTCAAAAATTTGTTTTCTACTTTCACTTTAGACTCTACTCAGCCTCATCTTTTCTGATCCATTAAGACAACTGAGTATTATCTGACCATTTTCTAAAATGCTATGGAGAGGTATACCTGTCATATGGAATAATTGTTAGGGTATACCTTTCTATTGTTCTACTGCATGCCTTTTTTAATATTCTATTGTTGGGTTATATGATGACTGAGCCTATGAGTGATGATCAGAAGGAAAGCTTAGTGTAAGACATCATAGATGTTATAGTACTAAAAGAGCTATTTTTTGGAGGGAATAAATGTGCAGATATTTTTCAAGGAACATGTATCCTGACAACTTCTCATTTCAGTGATCACATTGCCTCCACATCCAAAGGTAGGTTCCTGAATTTTTAGCTTTTCCCAGTAGTGAAGTTTTTATATTCAGGTAGGCTCTCTTACCCAACATAAAGATTCACAAAAGAAGGCTTAGAACTTGAGTTTGTCTGTGCACCCATCCCCTTAGGTTATACTTTCTTTGGGTTCCTGTCTCTTCCTGTAACTAAGATGTCTTCCTACTTTATTTTAATATAAAAATCAATTTTCAATACATGAAAAAGTGAATATTACCTTATATCGAGAACTTCCTGGTTGGCATACACACAAACATTGCTTCTACAAATATTAGCACTCATTGCAAATGTAGTATTACTTATTTATTTTTTATTCATAACCATTTCACATAAACTTAAAATTACTGTGAATCATATCATTTGGGGGCAATATGCACTGCCCTGAGGACTTACAGGTATATTTACATATTAATCTTGTCTTTTATTGTCTCTCTGATTCTTTGACTTCTGAGTCTGGCAAAGTTTCTCTCACAACCAATAACAGATTCATTACTAAATATGGCATTTATGTTTCTAACAAGATTTCTCAGGTGATGCTGTTGGTCCAGACACTGATCTAGAAAAACATTGAACTCTTTTTTTCAAAGAGTTTTAAAAACTGTTTCCTTTGCAATTATTTCAAATTTACATAAAGGTTCCAGTACACCTTTTACTAAGATTCTCCAATTGTTCAATTTCTGAACCATTTGGGAATGTCATAAACATGATACCTCATTATTCTTTAGCTTTTCAATGTAAATTTCCTAATTATAAGGAACGTCTTACATAATTACAAGTGCTCAAAATCAGGAAATTAACAATATACCATGCAGTCTCCATTCATATTTCCCAATTGCTCCAATAATGTTCTTTCTAGATTCAGGCTCATATATTGGATTTAGTTGCCAAGAATTAATCTGGATTAGTTCTTCAATCTTTTATTGACTTTCATTATTTTTACATTTTTGAAGAGTACAGGTAGTTACATTGTAGAATATCTTTCAGTCCAGGCTTGCCTGATGGTTTCCCATGATTTATGCTTTTTTTTTTCAGGAATGTCTCAGAAATAGTAATGCCATGCTTATCTCAGTAAATCATATGAGAAGGAACAGAATGCCTGTGTGCTTCATTGCTGTTTATGTTAACTCTGATTAACTTGATTAAGATGGGGTCTGAGAGAGATCTCCTCTTAATTAACTAATCGATATGCTGTACTTACTATATAATAACTGTGGGAAGAAGTATTGAGACTATATGAATATTCTATTCCTTACAATAATTTTGCTGATGACTCTAAACTCCAATGATGATTGTTGCCTGAATCAATTATTACTATCATAGTTACCAAATTGTGTTTTTCTAATTCCATTATTCCATTAGTTGATAATCTACTGCAGGATAGTACTTTTCTTTCTTGACAACTTATTTACCCAGCTTAGTACTTTTCACACAGAAGGCATTTAACAAACACTTCTACAATGAATACAGAATGTTTCTATGCAAAAATAAGTTTGATCTGAGAGTATGTCTCATTTAAATATATTTAACATAATGATTAATTTCCCCTCTAAATTATTTGAGAATAGTTTATCTAAATATATATATATATTTTTTAAAGATTGGTTGATTTATTTATTTATACAAGTACTGGGTACAGTCAGAAGAGTGGGAGGGTGAGAGAATTCACCAGAGCCAGAGCGGGGAACAGAACAGGCAGACTGACGAAATACACTGCTGAGGGGAGCAGCAGGTGAGACAGGAGAGGTCTGCCACTCCATATGGGACCCTCACTGGCCAGCCCGTATCGAACCGGCACTGCAGAGGCTGCGAACAGCTTCACAGCGCGGCACCTCAACTGCCTGCACTACCAGGGGAGGTCCCATAGGTTGCGCCTTAACCCCTTGTGCCACCAGGGAGGCCCAGTAATAAAATTTTTAATAAAGAAAATCTCCTTACACCTTCTGTAAAGGGAGAAATTTCTTACTGTTACTCAGTTTTTGAAGAACAGAGGGCCAAACTCCTGCAATGTTATCAGAGAGGCAGTTTGTGTTTATGTGGCACATAGTTGCTTTATCTTCACTTTTCTTAGTGATACATTTCAACAAATACATGAGATATATAAGGAGCTTGGATCTGTTAATGAGGGATAATATTGAATTTCCTTTACACAAAATCCTTAAAAGATGAATCTCTCATGGGATGGATTTGAGTTTCTTATCCTGAATCCAAGAGAAATCTCTAGAAAACGTTTTACAGACAAACAGATTTTTAAAAAATAGCGTTAAGAAGCTTTATGAATCTACAAAATTGTCATCTTTCTCTCACTTAATAGCACCAGGGAGTGATTCCAGTGACTATCAGAGGCTTAGAGAAGTCTAGTACAGTTGCCAGGGGCAATAGTTTTAATTTTTATGAAGTAACTTATCTTCCAGGAACATGATTTATTTTAGGTATGGCCTAATTTCATTCAAGCCGTAGGCCCGAGTGTCTGTGATAATTTGCAAAACTTGGTGAGATGACCTGGAATTTTCCACACGTCAGTGTAGGATTAGTGCTTCGAATTTTGCAGACATGAGAGATGATACTGAGAGACATGATAAAGTGAAAGATTGTATCACAAATTGGCAGAAAAGCTAAATTAGTCCTAACTTCTCTCATTATCAAGTTAGAAAATTTCTCCCCTGTTAACTTTATTTTTCAGTCTCATTTCCATCCCAAGGCATAGTTTTTTTCATCTATTCCACATACAAAGCTTCATTTACTTCAAAGTTTTTCCTCCAGTCGGGGGAAGAACCTGACTAGATTGGTGTTCTGTCTTGAGATTTGTAAGGATGTTTGTTGAAAACTGCTACCGTGAGCTTGGTTAATGATGTGGACTCGATGAAGAAAACACAATCCTGACCTATTCTTTAAAATTATATAGCTACATGATACAAGCTTGATGGTTATTGGCCCAGTAAAATCCAATTTTGTGCTCAGTTGAAGGGAAACTTGTGGAGGAAAATGACAACTAGCATTTTAGGACCCTCATGCTAATCCTGTGTGATCTTCTACTGATTTGATTGTGGCTACCCTGCTGTGCTCTTGCTCTAGGCTTGCAAATAAAGGCCTTTAGAGGAAATCATAAATACTTGATTTAATTAAGACCATTACCAACACCACTTCTTGCCTCATTTCTCCAAGTGCTAAGGTATAGAATACACTTAAACAATGGCAATGCAATAAATACACAGGGATAAAATGCAATTCCTTTTTTACGGTTCATGAAAAACAGAGCAACACCACAAGAAGCTCTGTAGTAATTAAACATTTTCCTAGTCAGTAAAGTCCTTTGGAGTTGAGGTTTCCAGGGCTAGAGGCTAAGGGTTCCATTGATACCTTGTCACTTCAGTCAAAAAAAAAAAAAGAAAAGCAGAAAGGAAGAGAGGGGAAGAAAAGTGAGAGGTGAAGAGGAGAGGAGAAGAAAGAAAAAAAGCAATCCTATGGGCCATCTAATCCTTTGCTGAGGTATCCAGTGCTGCTATTTCAAAGCCACACATCAGAGGGACTAGACAGTTTCAACTTTCATAGAGATCTCCACATTAATGACAATAAGAACTACATTAATTCTCTTCATCCACTCATCTTATAGTTTGAAGAAGTCATAATGTTTTGCCAGATGTTGTTCTAATAATGGCAATCATTAGATAGCGTGAATACATCTTATTCGCTTCTGGATGTTTTTTGAGTTAAAAATATTTCTTCTTTAAAACAATGGGTAACTAATTCATCCCAGTTCCACAGAAAAACTAAAATTTCTGAATGTCAAGAACACATTTAGTCTGGGGCAAGCCAGGTCTGTTGGCAACCCATTATGCATTATGTTCAAACTATACTACTTGAAAATTTAGGAAAATTTCTTTTTGAGAAATAGCTTAGGAATAGCTAACATTTGTTGTCTTAATAAGTCACAAATGCTACGTCCTTTAAATGAATTTTTTAATTTCCTCAAATTCCAATAAAAATGTTGAATTACTAGCACGGAATATGTGCTGTATAACTCTGTGGAATGCCAATCACATAGACAAGGTGGCCCTGCTGACAAAGGTAGATCTTCTGTTATCTCCATTATAAAGACAGCAGAAGCACTGAGAGATCAAATAAGTGTCACATGACCAAACAGCTAGAAAGTAGTAAATAGGGAGCTTATCTTCATAGTCTTATTTAGAGACTCAAATAAGAATATTTTTCTAAAGTAATTTTTATTAGACAACATTGGTTTACAACAGTGTATATGATTCAGAAATATAGGATCACACTTTTTCAAGTGTATGTTACCACACCCCACCCACCACGAAGGCACTAACCGTTCCCCATCATAGTCCATTGGGCCCCCTCCTTCTCTCTTGCTGGTATCCTCAGTTTTATAGCCAGATTTCTAGGGATTGTTTTTGACTGGTATCACCTGATACTTTGCCTTGTTTATCTATATTCTCCATATAAGTTACAGCATCCAATATTTGTCTGTCTCCTTCTGGCTTATTTTGCTTAACATAACCCCCTCCAGCTTTAGCCAGATTGTTGCAAATGCAAGAGTTTATCTTTTTTTATAGATGAGTACTATTCCATTGTATATATAAACCACATCTAATTATCATTCACTCATCTTTTTGAGTACTTAGATTATAGAAATAAAAGAAATAGAAATGAAAAAGACAATCCAAAAAATAAATGAAATCAAAAGCTGGTTCTTTAAAAAAATAAACAAGGCAGACACACAAATAGCTAGACTCACAAAGACAAAGAGGAAAAAACTCTAATAAATAGAATCGGAAATGAAAGGCAGTAACAATAGATGTCTCAGAAATACAGAGAATCATTAAGATTACCACTAACATTACATTGCTATGCCAATAAATTGAATAACTTAGAACAAATGGACAATCTCTTAGAGGTGTACAACCTTTCGAGAATAAATCAGGAAGAAATAAAACACATGAGCAGACCAATTATAAACAACAAAATTGAAACAGTCATCAAAAGGTCTCCCAAAAAACAAAAGCTCAGGATCCGACTCACTAGTGAATTCTACCAAACCTTCAAAGATGAGCTAATACCTTTACTTAAACTCTTCCCCCCCCCAAAAAAAAAAAAAATTGAGGAAGAGGGAATGCTCTAAACACATTTTATGAGGTAACACACTACTCTGGTTCCAATAGTAGACAGGATTATTCTTGTTAACAATTTCAATAACAACCTTTAAATACTTAGAAGAAAACAGGCCAAACATTACATGACATAGGCCTCAGCGATGTATTTGGGGACTCTACACTCACAGCACAGGAAACGAAAGTAAAAGTAAGCAAATGGGGATACATTGAACCAAAAAATTTCTGCACAGTAAAAAAAATCATCAAAACAAAAGATACCCTGCTGAATGGAGAAAATACATTATGTACATTATATATCTAACAAGGGGCTGATAAATAAAATCTACAAAGAACTCATATTACTCAACAACAAAAAAAAAAAACAAAACAAAAACTGAGTAAAAATATGGGTAGAAGCCCTAAGTAGTAGATACTTCTCTAAAAAAGGCATGCAGATGAACAATAGGCACAGAGAAAATGCTCATCATCACTGATCAGGGAAATGCAAATCAAAATCACAATGAGACGCCATCTTACACCTGTGAGCAAGGCCCATATCAAAAAGAACAAAGTGTTGGTGAAGATGTGGACAAGAAGGACCCCCGTTGGGCACTGATGGTGGGAATGTAGACTATTTCAGCACCTATGGAAAATAGTATGGAGATTTCTCAAAATATTAAAAATAGACCTACCGTATGATCCAGTAATTCCATTCCTAGGTATCTACCTTCAGAATGCAAAATCACCAATTCAAAGGGATATATATGCTCCTATGTTCGTTGCAGCACAATTTACAATCTCCAAGTTATGGAAGCAGCATACGTGCCCAAAGATTAAGAAAATGTGATTTATATATATATAAAATAAAATAATGCACAACTATAAAAAAAAGATAAGCTTTGCCATTTGTGACAACATGTATAAAACTGGAGGGGATTATGCTAAGTGAAAAAACCAGAAAAAAAAAAAGACAAATACTCAATGCTTTCACTTAGATGTGGAATATAGAGAAACAAAGAGTCAGAAAACACCAACCAAGACACACCCTAGAAATCTAACTGTAAAACTGAAACTACCAGAGGGGAAGTTTGGAGACTAAGAGGGGGAGGGGCACAACACAGTGACTTTGGGGGAGGACTAGTAGAGTGGGGGTTCGTGAGTTGTGGTAGCATATAACCGAAGTGGTAGGATCCTATATTTCTGAGTCATGTACAGTGTTTTAAAACAATGTAAAATTAATAAAAATGACAACAAAATGCATATTTACTGTTTTTCTGCCTTTATTTGCTCAAAGCTGTCCTGAAACTGTTGGATTTATGGTACCTAATCTAGTAAATTTTCTCTAACCAAATCACTTAACTATGTCTATAGTTAGTACTTACTATTGCTTCACTATTTTGTAATTATCTTACAATAGTTAACTTATTGTCTTTTCTCTATTTCCCTGTAATGACTATTGAACAAAGTAGTACTCAAAATATGAATACCCTTCCTGATTCAATATGAAAATAGAGTCATCTAGAAAGAACACTTTCCAATAGAAATTTCCTTGATTATGGAAATGTCCTATACCTGCACTGACCAATACAGTAGCTACTAATCAGTGTGGCTATTGTGTTCTTGAAAAGTAGCTTGTGTGATTGTATGAATTTTAAAAATTGTTTAATTTTAATTAATTTTGGATTAAATTTATACAGCCTGCATGTAGCTTTTGGGCTATATTGGACAGTACAGGTCTTGAACCATTCCCTGATTAAGGCAATCTTCATTATTATTATAAAAATTATGCTAACTGCTTCATTAGTTAGAGGTGTACATGTCAGCTAACTTCTATGTATAACTCCTACATATAGAGAAAAGTCAAAAGGGAAACAAAAATGAGAGTGAGCCCATATCAGGGGAAAAGCTTACACCCAACTTCCTATGCTTCTTTTACCTAATAATGTTTTTAAGGGTACAAAGATGATCAAAAAGTCGATTGCTTTGGGAACCATAAAACCCATATTTGCATTTTGATGGACGTTGGACACATCAGGACTTAGAGAGAGACAACAAAGTGAAAACAAACACAAGAATTATGGCTTTTTGGAAAATGTTGCAATATTTATCTTGGAAATATCAATTAACTTTAGTTATTGCCAGTCTCTTTTCACCATCTCTCTACGTTCATCGACAATTTTACATGTTACATGTATACTATAAATATAACTTGTTTTCTACTATTTTAAAACAGATGTAACTGAGATTTGCGCTAAAAGACTCTTAGGAAATTTCTTCAAAACAAAGTCCCCTTCAAGCAGTACAAGATTATCCTCTGACCTTTGCTTCCTTTCAATTACTGGGTGGAACAATCAGAGATACCTAAAGGAGGGATGATTATAAGAACAAGCTGGATGGCTAATTTTTCCATTTAAGGTCTTTTCCTGGCCTGGCTTGACTACTTTTGTTCCACCTTATTAGTCTTGAAAAGAATACTCACAGGGAAATCACCTTATGGGAACAACCCATCTGGAGCAGGTGTGTCTCCTTTATTGAGAGCCCAGGAGCATCTTTGTGCCCTTTGTTATTTTCTACATCTGTCATCAGGGTGCCACCTCTCTCAAGGGCCTGGCTTCATTCACCTTGCAAGCCAAATCTCTCTTTGCTTGCAGGGAAAGTATTTTAAGGGCTGGGTGCTGGCTACCATGAGGCTTTCTGCTTTCAGTTGAGTCCCTTGCTGCCATTGATCCCGTTTTCTCTGGTTTCACTTGTCCACTTCATATTGATGTCATCAGGAAGAATCGCCAGCTACATGACAAGGTACCTAATTAAATATGAATAATTTTTTTGTATTAGTATTCCCAAATTTTACATGAGACACTGATACTAAAAATACTCATTTTTCCAATGTGTTTCAAATGTAACTGGGCATCCTATGCTTTTGTCTGTTAAACCTGCCAATCTTGCTTCAAGAGCATTCTTTCCAAATCTTAAGAGTGAGGAAAGAGCTGCTGTAACTGACACTTTGTAGAAAGACATTAGAGGTCATTTGAACAGTGTGACTCACCTTTCAGCAATGCAAATGGTGTTTTTTTTTTTTTTTTTTGAGTGACTAAAACTTTGATAATGGAAATAATCACTGAATTTGGTTCTTTGCTATGACAAAACAGTGTTGATGGGACTAATTACTTATTGACTGGCTCTGGTTGAGTGCCTCATGGAGCTTCAATTAATTGAGACAGAACAGCAATTTAAACTGCAGAAGGTCAATGTCTAATTCAGAGTCTGGAACTCTTTTTTTTCCTTCTATAGAGGTGTGAAGAGCAGAACTAAAATGAAGTAGTTTCAGTTCTTGAAGTTACTTGTGTCTGAGAATAAAACAGGTTGCTATTAAAAATTTTCAGTGAATTTGCTTTAGCAACCAGCTGAGGCTAGGGAACTGTGCCATTATGCTTGAAAGTATGAAAAAAAAAACCATTCTGATAATGATTTATAATACAGTGTGGAATTGAAAAAAGAGAAGAGGATGTGGATAATAAAATTTGTATTGATACAGACATCAATGCCATTGTTCACTGCAGATGACAAAGGAGACAGAATCAGGAAAGCAACACGACTTGTCAGCCCACCAAGCCACTTCTGGCTCTCCTCGAGGTTACCCTAAATGTGAGGCAGAGCTACAATGCTCAATCCCAAACATAGCTCTTTATATATAGCTGAGTTTGTTTCATCTCCACTTTATATTTGGATTAGTGGTTTTAAAATGGAAGTGTTGGATTCATTTCAGTTATTAGGTTGATGTAAGCATTGTAATTCTCTCTCTTGAATTCTTAAATGTGTTGATTGTACCCTGGGAATTTTATGGTTCTTTTAAAAATACTGAAAGTGTTTTGCTCCATTTTCTGATGTAATTGCTTGTACTATTTAATTCCCAACTCTATTATATTTGAACTTTTGTAGAAAATCAAAGAGACTCAAAGGCATTCTAAATGATAAATTTCTGTTTCTTCTTTCAAAATACAAGTAAAACTAGTTTGGAAGAAATTGGAGGGAAAGAAAATGCCATTTTCTTTAACATGGCACTTTTTCTGAGCCTGGAAGTCTTGGTTTTTTAAAAAGAAATACTCTGGTGACCAAAACAAATTGTGGTGAGTAGGTGACACAATAATAATTGGCAGTCTCTGGTGTCCAAAGCCATTTGCTTGAATTATTTATATCTCAAAAGTGACAGGAATTTCATAAGTGCAAATAAGGCAAGTCCAGCGGGTGTCATTTACATGATGCAATCACACATCTGATTGACTGCAGGTCTCATCTGCCAGAGCTGAGGCCTTAAAAACCCAGGAGAGGGCTTTATTGCAAGATAGTCTCACACGCATCATGGTTTGATCAGTCCTTCACCAGCTTGATTTCATTTATTGCCAAAAGCAAGTTGACAAAAAAATCACCTAATATTTCTTCTAAAATAACTCAGTAGCAAGTATTACTACTGGAATACCTCCTGGGACTTTGAAATAATTGTTAAGTCCTCTAAAAATACTTTAAAGAGCTATCAGGAACCAAGTGTGTAATGATTTATAGCTTTATAGTGCCTGCAATGTGGCTATTACTGTCTGGCAGGCTTCTAGAATGATTTTCTGCTGTGTCTCTGGGACTCAGCTGTCTTTTATGTCTTCTCCCAACCCTCATTAACTAAGTTTTCTCTCTGTTGTGCCCTTCTGGCAAGGTGGGTGGGTATGGGGGCATGATTCCATTGTACTAGCCTTTGGAGTTGGAAGAGTAAGTGAGCAAAAATCAATTGCCTTAGGACAATCTACCACGACTTCATTACTTACAAATAAGTAGCTATTCTTGAGAAATGTTCTATGAATTTTTTTATGAATTTTTGAGAAATGTTCATGGAGTTTAGGAGCCTTACATTTTAAGTTTATCTTATAAATTTAAGAAAAAGTTTGTTAATGCTTGAAGGAAACAACATATTTATGAAATTTCTGTTGGAATTTGGGTTTTTTAAATTTTTGATTTGGGCATTCGAACAAACTGAATTACATAATATTCTTCATATATTTTTATTTTATAGAATATTTATATGTATAGAATAGTCCATATATATTTTTTAAAGATTTATTTATTTGTTTGTTTGTTTATTTATACAAGCACTGGGTACAGTCAGAAGCGCGGGAGGGTGAGAGAATTCACCAGAGCCAGAGCGGGGAGCAGAGCAGGCAGAAGGACCGAAGTACACTGCTGAGGGGAGCAGCGGGCAGCAGAAGAGGTCTGCGCGCCATGTGGGACCCTCCTCCGGTGGCCGGGGAGCAGCCAGGGATTGAACCTGCGCTGCAGAGGCTGCGGGCAGCTTCTCAACCCAGCGCTCAACTGCTGCGCCACCTGGGAGGCCCAGAATAGTCCATATTTTAATACATTTTAAATATTTTGGTTATCAAAACTCTGAAGTTAATTTTTTTCCAGAATATCATGGCTATTGTTCACAATAAAATTGCTTAAGTTATTCAGTATCAATTTATCACAATCAAAAGTTATTTTCTCAAATGCTAACATTTGTGATGACATGAATGACACTTGAGGGCATTGAGAAAGGTAAGAGGTACAGGATACCTTTTACATATGAAGTCAAAAAAGGTCAAACTCAAAGAAACAGGAAACTCATGGTTGTCAAGGGCTGGGGGTGGGGAATACATTTCCAATTATAAGATGAAGTGCTGGGCCTCCCTGGTGGTGCAAGGGGTTAAGCACCGCACTGTGAAGCAATCCACAGCCTCTGCAGTATGAGTTTGATCCCCCTGCCAGCCTGGGAGCAACCCACATGGAGCAACAGACCTCCCCTGTGTTGCCTGCTGCTCCCCTCTGCAGTGTATTTCAGTTAGTCTGCCTGTTCTGCTCCCCACTCTGTCTCTGGTGAATCCTCTCACTCACCCCCCCCCCCCCCCGCGCCTCTGGCCTGTACTCCAGCTCTTGTATGCATAAATAAATAAATCTTTTTTTTTCCCAAAGATTTATTCATTTATATACAAGAATTGGGGCACGGGCCAGAGATGCAGGGATGAGAGGATTCACCAGAGACAGAGCAGGAAACAGAACAGGCAGACGGACTGAATACACTGCTGAGGGGAGCAGTGGGCAAGACAGGAGAGGTCTGTCCCGCCATGTGGGTTTCTCTCTGGCCGGCAGGGAATCTAACTCGTGCTGCAGTGGCTGCGGATTGCCTCATAGGTTGCGTTTTAACCCCTGCGCCACCAGGGAGGCCCAATAAATAAATCTTTAAAAAAAAAAAAATCAAGTGTTGAGGAACTAATATATAGCATGGGGATTATAGTTAATAATACCATATTATATGCTTGAAACTTATTGAGTAGATCTTAAATGTTCTCTCCACAAAAAAGAAATGGTAATTATGTGTTGTGATGGAGGTGTTAGCTAACAGGATGGAAATCATTTTGCAATACATAAATACATTAAATCAAAATGTTGCACAAATTAAACATATACAATGTTATATGTAAATAATGTCAATAAAATTGGAAAGAGAAGAAAAAAGAAGCAGTCCTGGAGAAGGTGGTGATGATGACTGCACAACAGAGTGAATATATTTAATGCACTAAACTACATACTCAACAATGAGTAATATGGTAACTTTTATGTATGTCCATTTCACCACAACATAACAAGAAATTGTGAAAGTTATTTCCTGTGGACATCCAGTATGTAAAGTGAGTTGATGGTTGTCAGTGTCATTTATGATCAAAAGAGGATCTTACTTCCCCAGAGCTTTCGAAAAACAAACACTCTCTATTCATAACTAAAAGTTATGAGGAAACATACAACTTTTACTCTTTGGAATGGTTTTGGAAATGGAGAACTGTTAGATTAGCAGGAATGTTAATTTATCCAAAAGCCAATTTTCAGTGGTCCCTGGAAGAGAAATTTTTAGTTTTTTTTTTTTTTAAGATTTATTTATTTATGCATACAAGAGCTGGGGTGTTGGCCAGAGGTGGCAGGGGGGTCGGGGGGGGGGGGAGGTGAGAGGACTCACCAGAGAGAGTGGGTAGCAGAACAGGCAGATCTACTGAAATACACTGTTGAAGGGAGCAGCGGGTGAGTCAGGAGAGGTCTGCTGTGCCCTGGCCGGGGATCGAACTCATGCTGCAGTGGCTGCGGATAGCTTCATAGTGCTGATGATGCTTAATCCCTTGCGCACCTGAGAAATCTTTAGTTTTAAAAATATTCCCCTAGAGGCAAAAAAGCCCTATTTCTCACCATAATCCATTTTTATGTTACTCCTAATGATTTTTTAAATTTTTTTAAAAGATTTTATTATGTCTAAACTTTGTGTCTTAGCTATTGATTTGGGGCCTGATTTTTTTAAATTTTATTTTATATATTTTTTTACATCATTTTCCTATTTTTTGCACAATGTATGCATTTTCATCTTGAGACACACTATGGGGGTGGGATGAAGGGAGTAGGATCAAAACAAAGGTGGTGGGAATTGTATGGGGCCTAATGATCTTTTTATTCCAAGTCTGTGGTATGTTATCTCATCTCTCTTACGCTCAACACAAATATAAAATTTATTTTCATAGACCCAGGTGTTAAAGACAATTGTATTAGCTGAAAAAATAACCCCCCCCCCCACAGATTTCTTCTTTCAAAAGGGGGCTTTTTAGCTTTTATTCAGCAGGTTATCTTTTCAGTGGTACCTAGCTTTCCTAGACCTTTTTACAATGTCTAAACTCATTTCTCCAACTTAGTAGGGGAAATTGCTTCTCCTGTTGTTCGGGCTGCAGCCACCATAAATGTCTGTGGTCTTAGTGTGAGAGGGGAAGTCTGAATAAATCATATTGGGATTTGCTCAGACTTTTCTGAGCTCCTCTCATCCAGGCACACGTGAAAAGGTTTAAGTCATGCAAATATCATGAATAAATGACTTGTATTCATCTCTAACTCATGTGTTTACAAAGATGTCCCGGGCACCTGGAAAAGCAGTCAAACCTCACTCAACACTTGACACTAAATTTAACTTCCACTTAAGGAAAAAAGTCCTTCAAATTTGCTGAATCATCAGATTCTCATACTTCTTTTCATGAGAACCATAGGCCAGGAGGTTTGTCAGATACACCCTTTCACTGGGTGAGCTTGGAAAATATCTATAATTTTTTTCTCTACCTGGCCTGAGCTTTTGGAACATGGCTCCTTCTTATAAACATATGAAGATACTTAAACTGTTAAGACTTTCCTTCTCTTAGCCACTCTTGTCTTCTAAGCCATGCCTGGAGGTCACTAATTTCTGCGTCGTTCAGAGAACAGCAAGACATGGCACTCTGGTCACTTTCAGGTTAGAAAAGTCAAGCAGGTTACTGTTCGGAAAACATCGGACAGATATTATTGCTTCTTAAAGCTTTAGGAAATTTTACCTTATTAGAATACCTACTAAGAAATATCTTTAATTGCAGTATGTTTAGTCAGTAAATCATTGAGCACTGTCTCTGCACCCACAATGTAATAATGTTTTTATGAACAAGAACCTGGGAAATTTGGACATTATTTTTGCCATTGATGATTATACATCCTGATTATCATAATAAACACCTCATAGAAATAATGTGCAATGTAGAAAGAAAAGCCTTAACTATGAAGCAGGAAGAAAGCTTACTGTTGAAATAGAGGGCTGAGATTAGTAAGAAAAAGGTTCCAAACAGCATTATTGCTAACAAATGAATACTAATTAGTTTAAATATGACAGGAAAATGTTATGAATATTCAGATTTTTTCCATCTCTAAGCTACACCTAGCACAGAACTGACAATTATGTAACTACCTTACACTTTGTGTTTCTGAGATACACTGGAGAAAATAATTTTTATTATAGAGAAAACACATGTCTTCTGCCCCAGAGGGATTGTGGTAGATTCCCTGCTTGCTTTGGCAGGCCAAATAGCATCTTTGTGGAATTTTGTAGGGGTAAGGAAAAATATTGCCTCTTTTTCCCCTCTTATAACTAGATCATAGCTCATTCAGCAAATGTGGAAAAGTGGTATAGTTGTTTGTGGATAGTGGAGCCACTACGCAGACTTTAGTGTAAACGTCTGTTAGCAGCGAAGAGTGAAGGAAATTGGCCAACAGTACATTTTCTAATTACCTTAATGGAGGTATTATGTGCAGTCTACTAATGAAAAAATTCAGCTAAATGTTTAACATTTTCTTTAGGGAATAAAGTATCATTAAATGAATACAACAATGACATAAATGATTATTAATGGGAAGAGAAAAATCTAGATATTCTGAAGGGTGATACGTTTCTTTAACCTACTACGAATTTATGAACTATAGGGTCACTTCTTTAAATAATAATTTATGGTGAAATGTTATGGATGATATGACTCATTTAAGCTTTATTTGTGTATAATTTCCAAATATTAGAGTAAACCAAAAGTAACAACTGAATAATAATGATAAAATAAAATAACAAAAATTACTATTAGTAATATTTTACTAAGTCCTGTGCTAATTTTTAGATTTATTTAGGATTTTAAGAAATAGTTATTCTAAAACCCATGAATACAACTGAAAGGTTGTAGCGAAAAAGAGCTCTCATTTGAATTGGTCAGTAAGAGGGCAGTAATTCAGTGCCCAATACCCAATGCAGTCCTGTTGCTATAGACAGAATGCTTGTGCCCTGCCCAAATAAATATAATATTTAAATATTAAAATTAATATTCATGTGTTGAAATCCTAGCCCGTAATATAATGGTATTTGGAGGTGAGGTTTTGAGGAAGTGTTTTAGGTCATGAGAACAGAGCCTTCATCAATGGAATTAATATTTTTGTCTTTCTGCAATATGAGGTTATGGTGAGCAGGCTGTCTGTGAACCAGGACATAGGTCCTTAAAGCCAGACACTGATCTGCTGACATCTTGATCTTGGACATTCCAGCCTCTAGATTTAATTAAATAAATTTATATTGTTTTGTAAGCTACCCAGTCTATGGTATTTTGTTATGGTAGGACAACAGACAAAGACAGACTCTTCTCTGGAGTCTTATTTCACATAATTTGAAATAAATGCATAAGACAAGTTGATATAAATGCTTTTGTAACAACTAAGCGTAAGGAATCTGAAACAAGGAAAACATATTTCTGAGTAGCACACAACCAACCCAGGTAGAATGAGTTTTGTTCATAGCGCTACATAAATAAAAATAGGTAATACCATTTTCTTAGGAATGCAGAAACTTCCAAACTACTCCCTATCCAATTTTCACACAAATTATTCCACCATATGCAATATTCTTGGGGAGAAGATGATATCATTGCCACTGAGGGGGAACAGGGGAAAATTCTCCATTCTTCTGTGTTCTTTTGGGCTGTACAAATAATCAAAACACCATCTGATGGGTTAGCAAAAGAAAAATTAACTTAATAACATGCATGGGGAAGCAATCATCATTAGTTAAAAGCCAATATCAGATAAGGAGAAAAGGGGTATAAATTCTGAGCTGAGGGACCTGAGGTGACCAGGAGAGAACAGGGGGAGACTTCATATGACAAGAGGGGATGACTTCATGTCTGACTCTGAAAGTAAAGAGATGAGTTCTCACATAGAGAGGACAGGTATATACTAATAAAATTACAGTTGGATAATACTCCCCAAACAATCTTCTTTTGGGTAAAAAAAAAAAAGTGATTGCTTCTTCTATTTCTTCTATTAGAGAAAGGGCAAAGGAATCAGACAAAGACAAAACTTTTTCTCAGTCACCAGGATCTTCACTGCTCTTAACTTAAAGTAATCTACATTCTTCAAGTATGGTAATGTGTTCACAAAGCATTGATTGACAGTAGTTCCACATACCATGGTCACACTTTCTGGAAGAAGTCTAGTGTAAGCATATTGATAAAAGATTATATAACTCTCTTGGGAAGATTGACTATTTACTAGATAGAAAACATTATCGGCTCTAGATCGACTAACTAATAAAACAATTTTCCTAAACCTAATTTGCCGAAAGCTAATTTTCCATGAGCCAATTCACTAAGCGATATCTATTCAATAACTAGTTTGACTATGATAATAAGAATAATATATTCACAACCATTGAAACATATTCCTTCAGACATGTTTGGTAGATTAGTGAATTTCATGAATTTGTCATTTGGCAAATTGATACTTTGGTAAATTGATTTTCTCTCAAACTAACAGATTCATCCATTCAGTGCTAAATAGTATACCTTTAATGACATGTACTATATGCCAGGGATTGGATGTTTAATACTAAATGAGACAGTTTGAGAGAAATTATATTTAGTGGAAGAAAGTTCAAACAGAACAGACAGTTCACAATAGTAATGCTATAAGAACATTGAGGAAGACCATGGGAAAAAGCATCTTACAGCATTTGATTATGGAGAATAGGAAATTTCTAAGAGGAGGGGATATTTGAGCAGGGATTGGGAGATAAAAACGATTTGCTCAGAGGAGTGAGCGAGCAATCAGAATGTAGGCTAACAGAACAGAATGTGCTATGGTGATGCTTTTCAAACTGAAATTGGTGACAGCGCTTTCATGAAATAAATATCAAATAAAAGGGCCTTCCCTGGTGGCTCAGTGGTTAGCGCTGGGCTGCGAGGCTGCCCGCAGCCTCTGCAGTACCGGTTTGTTCCCTGGCTGCCGGTGAGGGTCCCACCAAAAAAAAATAAATAAATAAAGATCAAATAAAAACAAAATCAAGATTGACATCTAAAAAGTAGAATAGAATGGATCAGAAAATATCAGAAGGTAAGTATTATTTTGTGTAGTTCTATTTTATCTGGTATCATTATGAGATAAGATCAATATATAAAACCTTTTTCAGACATGTCCACTATATTCCTTTAAGCAACAGTAACAAAAATCTCTTAGTTCAACTATTAAAAAAAAAATTGAACATCTCTCAACAATGGATTAGGAACCACCTAACTTCACTGTGTTTTAATCTTCAACAGTTACTTTATTTTCATGGTTTGGACAAGATGCTAATTAAGGTATGAGATTTGCTTTCTTTAATCTGTAAATGAGGGAGAGGGTGTGATAATGATGCCTGTCTTGCCTACCTCTCAGGGATCTTCTGAAGCACTCTGCAAAGTGATGAAATAATTATTATTATGATCCAGACTCTTCAGTTTATATGTACATACATAATTGTCACAGGTAACTTTATATAGTGCCTTCAATGTGGTAGACACTGTTCTAAGAATGTTAACTATATTAAATCACTTAACTAGTACACACATGAGGCAGATATCACTATCTTATCTGCTTTGCAGCTGAAGAAACAGACACTTGAGGAACAGGTACTCAAACTTAAGCCTGTGTCTCAGTCTATGCTATTAACCACAATGATCACATTCTAGGAGAATCTTCAGGATTTTTATGTCATGTAGCTGTTTTTTACTTGTCTCTACCTATATTGTACATCATTTAAATACAGTGAAAAGACCACAAGTTATTGGGAAACTTGACATTTCTAATACTTGTCCAATACTAATCTAAGACAGTCACTTCTCTCTGGCATCTCCCTCTTTGTTGTTCCTGTCATTCTTCCCCCCATTGTTATTTTTTCCTTTTAATAATCATTAAGGGCCCCCAAGATTCAGTTTAGGTAAAATTAAAATCTGCTTCTTACACAAAACACTTTCAATGCAAATTGTGGTTTTTTTATTCCCCCCACACCAATCAATTCTCTAATTCTCTGGACTCCAACTAGGTATCTAGAATTCAACTCAATTCTGACATTAACTACTCAAGAATTAAAGCTAATCCCACAGATTATGGGTTCAGTCCACAAAACTATTATTTTAGGTTTTATGTGCTTTTTGGTATAATTTGGTTGGTTAGCTTTTGGGTTTGTTATAGGACAGGGAGAGGGGCAGCCCAAACCCAAACCTGCCTATTCTAAATGGGTTCTGCCATCCGCCGCATCAACGCAAAACATATGAGATATTAATGAGAAGGAACTTTAATAAAACTAGGAAACAATACAGGTAAGGCAAAGAATCTAGTTTCTAAATGAAGCACCCAAAGTTACCCATCCCCTCGTGGGTAAAAGTCCATCCATATGGGATCGGCCCAGAACGAGGCCCCAAAGCCTGCCACAGGTCTAAAGCATCTTCCAGTGGGGACCCACAGAAAAGGGTCAGAAACAACCAGACAAGCCCAGAAGGAAAAGAGCAAAATCAACATCAAGATAAAAGCTGCCATTGTCACCTCCCCACGGGTCTCACCCACATCTGTGTCACCCAGTCCACGACCAAAAGACAAGCGCAGTTTCTTCACGTGTCTCTAGGCTCCACGCACCTCCTCCTTGCGCAAAAATAAATTAATCCTAAATGGATTAATGACACAGTTACAAGACCTATAGCAAAATAATATATATAAACAATATTGGTTATTAATGATAGAGATATCTTTGGAAACTTGATCCCTGTGGCAAGGGAAAGAAAAGCAAATACTAAAAATTGTAACAACCTCAAATTAGAAGTTTTTTTTTTTGCAGTGAAAGAATATATAAGTACATTATAAGATATCTTACTGAATGGGACAAAATATTTAAGGATTCCATGACGGTCAAGGGGTTGATATTCCAAGATATAAAAAAACTTATAGAATCAACAATAGAAAACAACCCAACTAATAAATGGGCAGCAGATATGAACAGATAATTCACCAAAGAAGCTATCCAGAAAATCAATAGATACACGAAGTTGTTCATCATCAATCCCAATAAGAGTGATGCAGGTTAAAACCACAATGAGGTATCTTTCATACCTGTGAGAATGGCACCATTTATTAAATGATCATGCTGCATTGTCACAGATTAAGTATTTATATGCATGTGGACTTGTTTCTGGGCTTTCATTTATGTTCCAGTAATCCTTGTGTCTATTTTTATGCCAATGCCATATGTTTTTTGGTACTGTTGCTTTAAATTATAGTTTACTTAAATAATTTGATGCCTCATTTCCCCCTTTTTTCTCATGATTGCTTTTACTACTTGAAACTTTTTATTGTTCCGTATACAATCAATATTTTTGTTCAATTTCTTTAAAGAAGATTGCTTATACTTTCATGGGGATTGCATCAAACTAATGTATCATATGACCCAGAAACTCCACTCTTAAGCATCTATCCAAAAATCACGAAAGCATCAACTGAAAAACCTATGTGCTTCACATGTTCATTGCAGCACTGTTTACAATAGCCAGATCAAAGAAACAACTTAAATGCCCACTGATAGAAAATTGGATCGAGAAGATGTATCACATCCGATTAAATGCTATTACAGCAAAATGGAAGGATTTCAAGGGAGCTATAAGGTCAAGCAAGTCAGAATGACAAAGACAAATATTAGATATTTATATAGGTGATGATTAAAAAGTAAATACTTATAAAAAGTAAAATACTTATAAAAAGTAAAATACTTATAAAAACTATAGGGCATTAACAAATGAATTGAGGTTTCCGGAGTTAATGGGAACAGGTAGGGAGCAAGGGGCCAGGGAGTATAAGAAATGATGGTGGGGAAATTTTTTTCCATATAAAACTAATGGTAATTACTTCTTTGTTTTACACCGTTTTGCTTTAAGAAAGGTTCACAGGAACAACATTTTTAGAGAGCAGGGGAAATGTATATATTTCTAGTATCACAAGATCACAGTAGTCTATAACAATTAGGTCTAAAATAATTAAAATGGTCATGGAAGATGCTTGGGAGTGTCCTATGAGTGAAGTACAGGGATATTCCTACATGGATGTGGTGACATGCAGATTGATTTTTCTTTTGTTCTTTGTTTTGGTTCTGGTAGCCAGAATTAGTAGTTACCTATGGTGATCATAAAGATTGGATTTCAAAGACTTGTTCCCATTGTTAGAAATAATTTCCATCTACATGCTCCAATTTTATTTAAATTTTTTTGTTCCTATACAAAGAAGGGACTTTCAGAGGAGAGACACATGACTGAATTCCATTATATCAATGAGAAAATCAATTGTCTGGGATTACAAATATATAGATTTATCTGTAGTTACCTGTAGTTTTTAATTTATTAACAAGAAGTACAGAATTCCAAAAGGAATATAAAAGTTGGAGAAGAAAAGACCATTTGGGGTTGCCCAACCTCCTTTCTGATTGTGTCCAGTGTCCTCAGGGCCAGTTGTAGTCTGTAGGCAGTTTCTTAGGCTTCCCTTTCAGGAGAGTTGATTAACTTATCATATCTAGGTTTATTTCTTAATGTTCAGCACACACATCACTTAGAAGACACTCATAGCTCTAGTACTGCTAACCCAGGACTGCACTATTTCTTTGGTTTTATAGATCCTCTTAAATCAGATGAAGTACCTGACAAATTACATAAAATACCCTGGATGGATCCCAGACTTCAAAAGGCAAGCAGATTAGGCGTACACTAAAGAAAGGCACAGGACTCATTTGTACTCTTGCTAGATAAACAGGCCATCCATAAACAGTATCTTGTTCCAAAAGAAATGCCCAAATGGAAGAAAAATCTGTTAAGATATTTTCCAGATTCTGGATGTTTTTCTTTTCTCGTTTCCAATCTTCCTTTACCAACTCTG
This sequence comes from Talpa occidentalis, assembly GCF_014898055.3. Lineage (NCBI taxonomy): Eukaryota > Metazoa > Chordata > Mammalia > Eulipotyphla > Talpidae > Talpa > Talpa occidentalis. The sequence goes on along the minus strand of NW_023604972.1, from coordinate 108,406,132 downwards.
CTGCAGGAACCTGCAGGTGCCCTTACAATAAATGTGTAGCTACTTATAAATGTTCTTAAAGCATGGGCTTACTTAGGCACAATGTACCTTTGCTCTCAGTTGTTTTAGTTTTTTTTTTTTTTTTTCCCTTAGAAGAACTAGGGTGTAGGCCAGAGGTGCAGGAGGTGAGAGGATTCACCAGAGACAGGGTGGGGAGCAGAACAGGCAGATCCACTGAGATACACTGCTGAGGGGAGCAGTGGGTGAGGCAGGAGAGGTCTGCTGCGCCATATGTGGGTTAGCTCCCTGGTCAGGATTGAACTCAGGCCATACTGGTGATAGCGCTGAGACTTACCCCAAGGCGCCAGGGAGGCCGTCCTTCCAGCTTTTAAGTGGTGTTCTCTGTTCAAGTTTTTTGTGTATGTTTGAAGCATCTCTGTGACTATGTTTATTTTTGATTCTATACAAATTGGATAAAGACAACTGTCCACAAACTTTTCTGAGTATTCCTGTGGATTTTTAAATGTGTTAGGACAGATACTGGCCTTAGCTCCTCTGGGCTCTTAAAGATTTTCCTTTTTTTTTTTTTTCAGGGCTCTAAAGGGTCCTTAATTATTAAAACCTTTAAAATTTGAGTTAATTCAAGCACAAAAGTGAACAGACTTAAAACTCACGCAACACTAAAATGATTTTAAACAAACACCCTTTCTACCTTGAATAACTACCTATAAAATGTACTGTTTTTAATTAGGTTAATAAACTACTTACTAATCTTTTTCATTGTTAGTTTTCAGGTTCTGGATGCAATGGTCAAGAGTTTTTAAAATTGGGTATGGTTTGGAAGTATCTTTTTCATATATATCTCCTTATTACTTAAACTCTGGCATTAAGAAGTATATTCAGATTACTGTGATATGTTGTATTTGTTGTTCTTGGTCTATTAGTTGGTTATAAGGAGATTTAGAGATGACGTAAAGCAAAATATGGGGTAGCTTTTACTTTTGTTCTTGATTAAACTTTGGTAGGAGAAGACATTATTCTGCCTTCTTATTTAGCAAGCAGCAAGAATCTAAAAATGGTTGGGGCCTCCCCTGGTGGCACATCAGTTGAGCGCTGGGTTGCGAGGCTGCCCACAGCCTCTGCAGTGCCAGTTCAATCCCTGGCCACCAGCGAGGGTCCCACCAAAAAAAAAAAAAAAAAATGCTTGGAAAATATCTCCATGTACTTTCCTTTAAAGGCAAAGGGACTTTTGCCCATAGGTTATTTGCCTATGGGAAAAAAAAAGTGGGAGGGGTAGTGGGGAAAGAATAGAACAAAACAGAACTTCTATTTATTAGTTTTTCTACAACTGACCAAGCCATGGTCCCCATGAATACAGCTTAAAGCACAAGAATCAACTTTATGATGTTATTTTGGAACCAACTTTCTAATGTCATTTTGGCTCAAGGCCTCATTTTTAAAACTAAGTAGAAAATTATAGAGATTCAATTAATATCCAGATCAGCACCACCATCATCAAGAAGAGATGAGAATCTGCTCAACTTCTCACTACATAGAAGGATTATTAATTAATCTGAGTCATATCTATAATGATGATTATAAGAATAACAAACATTAAGTATTTATTATTTATGTCATAAGTACATAATCTCATATATTACTCACAAAACTTAATGAAACAAGTATTATTTATTATTTTCCTCATTTATTCTTAAAAATCAATTTTAGTGATATATAATGTAAGTGCAATAAATTGCACATATTCAGTGAGGAAGGAGATAATAACTTCTTGTGATGTCACCACCATAATCAAAACAGAGAACTTGGAAGAAAAGTCTCACCATCTGTGAAAGTGTCTTTGTGCCTCTTTACAGTTCATTCTTCCCTCTCTCCTGACACAAGTCAACTGCTGCTCTATTTTCTGTCAGTAAAGATTGGTTTTTATTTTCTAGAATTTTATATAAGTGGAGTCATACTGTATGGGTCTGGCTTCTTTTACTCGTGGTTTTAGATTTATTTCTGCAATTGTGTGTTTCAAATTAATTAGCTACTTAATTTTTGAAGTGTATGGATATGTCATCCTTTGTCTGTCAATAGTACTCACACTCCCTCCCCCGCAACATTTGGTTTACATTCATTTTTCACTGGGTCATTTGTCTTCTTATAGAGTTGTAAGAATTCTTTTTTTTTTTTTTTTTTTTTTCAAAGATTTATTTATTTATTTATTTGCACAAGAGTTGGGGTACAGGCCAGATTCACGGGAGGGTGAGAGGATTCACCAGAGACAGAGTGGGGAACAGAACAGGCAGACTGACGAAATACACTGCTGAGGGGAGCAGTGGGTGCAACAGGAGAGGTCTGCCTGTCATGTGGGATCCTTGCCCGCCGGCAAGCCGGGATAACCGGCGCTGCAGAGGGTGCGGACAGCTTCACAGGGCAGCGCTCAACCGCCTGCACTACCAGGGGAGGCCTGTAAGAATTCTTTACATATTTTTATATGAATATGTAAACATTTATATATGTTCTCTCTATGTTTACATGTTACAGATCCTTTGTCATATAGATGTATTGCATTATTTTTGTTCAGTCTCTGACCTGAATTTTCATTTTTTAAACAATAGTAGTTTTCAAAGAGTAAAATTTTAAAATTTTGATGAAGGGTAATTTATCAATTTTTCTTCTGTCAATTGTTCATGTATCTTAATTAAGTTATCTTTGCCTACACAAAGGTTATGAAGAATGTCTTTTATGGTTTCTTCTAGGAGTTTTATAATTTTTGATTTGATATTTAAGTCTATGACTCATTTCTGATTAATTTTTTGGTGTGTTTTGAAGGATCGATGTTTATTTCTTCCCATATAGATAGTAGTCCTAGCACATTTTGTTGAAGACAGTTTTCTTTTGCTATTGAATTGTCTTGGTACCTTTATCAAAAAATCAATTGAGCAAATGAATCTAGTTCTATGCTCTGTTCTGTTCCATTGATTTATACGAATAGTCTTTCACCAATACTACATTGTCTTGATTATTGAAGTTTTATCGAAAGCTTTGAAATCAGGCAGAGTGAGTCTTCCAACCTTACTCTTTTTAAAAATTATTTTGGCAATTTTAGACCCTTCGCATTTCCATTTAAACTTTAAAAACAACTTGGTAATTTCTACAATAATCTTGCTGAAATTTTTTTTAGGAGGACATGGAATGAATCTCTAGGTCAATCGAAGGGAAAATTGATTAAATATTAAATCTTTTTGATCCATTAACTAGTATAATTTTACATTCATCTAGGTTTTAATTTCTCTTCAAAATACTTTATAGTCTTCAGTGTAGAGTTTTGCATTTTTTGTTCAATTTTTTCCAAAATATTTTATGGGTTTTGATATTATTGTCAATAAAAGTATTTTTATCTTAAATTGTAATTGTTTGCTAGTGATATCTAAAAATTTAATTCACTTTGAATATCTTTATATTTTATAATCAAGATCAATCCATTACTAGTTTTAATCATTGTTTTCTTGGTTCTTTGAATTTCTACATAAAACAGCAAGGTTGAAAACATACCATATAGTCTTCTACTTACAATTTCAACTTTCCAAACAAGTTGAAATGTTACTTCAATTTGGAAAAATATGTAGTTGGTGATTCTCCCTGTGTATCTTAAGAATACTTGCTTTTTGACTATAAAGCCTTTAATTTTATATTCAATGAAGTTTTTTTTAACCATTTAATATCCATTGACCCACAGGAGACACTGGTTTTTAGAAAATTGTCATAGCTAGATCTGTGGTTTTAAAAGATTACTCCAGTAGTAATGTAAAGGATGGAATGAAGAGAGACTAATCAAATGAGAGGTGATGAGTGCTGTATTAATATATTCTAAGAAAGAATAGAGCAGATGTGACAGATTTATCAGGTATTCAGAATATAGATTGGCCTGGACCTGGTAACATTCGATTATGAAAGTGAATGGGAAAGGAGAGATCAGTAATTCTGGGGAAAATAACTCTAAGATTAAAAACATGATGTTATTTCCTATTATTTGAAAAATGTTAATTAATCATATAAGTTAGAGGTTGTTTAATGATACAAGGTGAAAACAAATCACTTCACCTTCAGACTTCAAAATGGGTGAAATATATCAATGATACACATAAGAATGAAGAACTGAATTTCAAAAACATGATTCAATAATGCAAAGAACTTTGAGTCTTGCTATATTCTTTATATCGGGAAGGGGAGTGGTTGAAAGTAGAACCTATCTAGGGAGCAATATGCTCAGAGTTAGTTCAGTGGTAGGAAAAGTTACAAGGAGCTATCTAACTAGTAGGACTTAGAGAATAGTCCTGCTTAAAAGAATAAAAGAGAATTATGCAATACAATGGGCTTTGCTTAGTAGAAAAAAAATTCCCTATCATGCTCTCATTTAAATATTTAAAAGTAATAGATGCAAACTAAGCTTTCCAGAATCATGAAGATTTTTCTATTTGTGAAGTAAAAAAGTGTTGAGAAAACATTACTAGTTCCTTGGATCTTCCTGTGAATGATTACTGGGAAATTTTGAACACTTATATCTTTCACTATTATAGTACCATTTGCTTTGATGGATGCCATCTTGATCATGTGTTGGATTATCTAGTTTGGATGGTACATTGAGAATTTCAGATTTCTCCCATCCTCCTGAGTCCTGCCCAATCTATTGCTTGTTTTTCTTGCTGGGAAAATTTATTCTCCCGGCAGCTCATATCTGGGCCCTGCCTACTTGTCTAAGTATCTGCCCATGAGGAGATGAATGATTTTAGAGTTGATCAGGAGTCAGTTATTTGAAATCTTTCTCTCCCTACTCCTTTTCTCTCTACCTATATATCAACAATCTTTGAGGACACTATAGGTCAATTACTCTGCTTTGATGTGCTTGGGCCACAAACACAGACCCTTAGAGTTGTCCACATGGGTTTTCTTTCCTTAAAAGTTTGAGGACACTCTTCAGTTTCTCTGTGCACCAGTTTTGGTTCCCTGACTGGGAACGATATTCCTTGTAACAGGCAACTCAATAAGCTTCCATAATTATTATGCTTTTCATTCCCATTATTTGTGTTCTCTAGCTTGGAACTAAACACATGGACTACTCTAGGTAGCAATGCAACTAAAACATTGCTTTCTTTTTCTCAAATAATTAATTTTTAGGATCCTTAAGTGCTTATAGTTTTAGCTGGTAGAAAATATTTGTACTACAAATTATCAGAACCTGTATTAAGGGAGATTTGCATTTAATAGAGCAGGGAAGAGTTTTAAGTGGTCAAGAACATTTTATACTATGAGAATTAAAGCAATGATCTGGTTGCTCCAACCAAAACAATCCTTTCTTTGTCTGGCAAATTTGCATAGTTGGTGTTAAAGTCTCCAAATAATATCTCCACTCTTCTACTGCATTGTGTGTGTGTGAATTTATAATCTTAGTGATCCTATTTTAAGTAGATAGGAATCCTTCTTGTATAATTAAAACTATCCTCTTAGGAAATATTCAATTTAATATGTAATTTGTCAAAACATGAATTATTGCAAATATTATTGGGCAGTTCCTATATATCACTTTCTGAATTATGATAAAAGAACTGCTTATTCTGTAAGTAGAACTTATATCCTTAGGTCATCAAATCTTCCACAAACATTCTTACTGTACCATTTACCTTTGTGGCCATAAGCGGAGCCGAAAGGAAATTTTAAAAAAGTAACAGAACTTCTCCCTCCTCCACTTTCTATTCCTATTTCTTCTCTTCTCTTTCCTCTTAGACAATCTAGTCTAAAAATCCTTACATAGTTTGATCAACAAGACAGAAAACAAAGAAATAATTATCTTTAAAGATGAGCTATATCAAATAGGTTTTGTAGATATAAAAAAAATTCCAACCCAAAGTAGCAGAGTATACATTTTTCTCAAGTGCACATGGAGCATTCTCAGCATAGACCATTTGTTGGGACTATACACATAAGGTGAAATCTTGGGGGGATCCTTCCCCTGGTATGGCAGCAAAGGAAAAAAACATTTATACAGGCTCCATCTTATATGTAGGAATCTGCTGCCTGAAGGTGTCTGTCTTTTTTTTTTTTGGGTGTTGGGTTGCTTTATTGTTTTTTATGGCAGCCACTGAATCTTTATATCTTTTACATTAATGTAATCCTGTAGTGTTTTCTTTGCATTAGACAATTCTGAAAATATTTTAATGCACCAAGTAAATTTTAAAATAGCAATTTGCAGAGTGATAGTCCATTACATTTAAGTCTTATACATTGGCATTAGAAACCAGGAAGTATACATACACTCGTTCTAAAATTGTAATTGGGAGAGATTTATTTTTTTTTTTTTTTTTTTTTTTTTTTTATAGAGGCATGCTTTATTTATTTGTTTGCTGGTTTGTTTATACATGCACTGGGTACAGTCAGAAGCGCGGGAGGGTGAGAGAATTCACCAGAACCAGAGCGGGGAACAGAGCAGGCAGAAGGACCGAAGTACACTGCTGAGGGGAGCAGCGGGCGGCAGGAGAGGTCTGCACGCCATGTGGGACCCTCCTCCGGTGGCCGGGGAGCAGCCGGGGATCGAACCGGCGCCGCAGAGGCCGCGGGCAGCTTGGCAACCCAGCGCTCAACCGCTGCGCCACCGGGGAGGCCCGAGATTTATTTCTTGATGTTGTCATGTATACTCACTATTTAGTTCAAGGAAACACTTCTAAGCATAGTCCACTATATGACATAGTGGAAGTAGGTAAATAAAATACAATTTACACATATTATTTACTTGATTGAAGGCTTTATGGTACATAAAAGGTAGGTTTTTTATAATTGCTCTCAGCTTTTTTCACACAGACTTCCGTTGTATTTGAGTGTTCCATGCCCGAGATTGCTCAGCTGCTGCTGAGCCATTGGTTTGTTTTCTTTCAGGATCAAGGTGGGTACTTTCATATAAAATCTTATTTTTAATTCCTTCTCTGGCAATTCTTTACTGGATTCTTTGTTTTGCATAGTTATACCTACAATGGAACCAGCATCCTAAAGTCACTAAGAAAAATCCTCCTACTCCAACATCACATGATCTTCTAATTCTACTAGTTAACAAAAAATGTCCCAGGCCAGCCACAACAGATCCTAATGAACCATATAATATTGAATCCCGGGCACAGGGGATGTTTTCAACGTCTAAAATTCGTAGAAGTTTAAAGGGCTGATAGGAGGAGGCTGCAGAGCGCATGGTAACCACATACACGCATGGCGTGATGGGAAAAACTGGAAGCACAGGGTTGGGTTTTGGTCTCATCCTATCATTTTTCTAATTAGGACATCTGACCTTTAATCTTTCCCTTCCCGGGCTCGCCCCGCTCCTGCTCGGCGGCCATGGGTGACGAGTCCACCCTGATGGTGTCTTATCTTTTCAAATAAAAAAGATTTAGAAATGGTACCCAGCCTTTGCGTCTCTGCAAGACATTTTTTGGGAAAGGAAGATATGAAAACCTGAGCTGTCTTCTTCTGTATCAGCATATCTTTAGATCAGTTAGAACCAGACAATTTATAACCATAAGTCCTTCTATCAAAAAAATTACATTGTACAAAAGCAATGTCAATGACTCACTGTTTCTAGCAATTTAGACTCAATTCAACCTTATGTTTAATTGAATAGCTCTCATAGAGTAAAATCTGCTGGCCTGTTTCCCAGGTTTGAGTTCTTACTTTGATTATCTGATAAACTCTTTGTCTACCTAATTTTGAAAATTTTATTTTTCAGTTATCAGAACACAAGTCAATTGTCAATAAATTTATGATGATTGAAGTCATACCAAACATTTTTCCTGATCATAATGCTGTAAAACTGGAAGTATACTATTAAAAAAACTGGAAAAACCTCAAATACGTGGAGGTTAAACTACATGCAGCTGAAGAACCGCTGGGTTAAAGAGGAAATTAAATCACAAATTAAAAGATAACTGGCCTAATGAAAATGAGGGCAAGATATCAGAATTTATGGGATATACAAAAGCAGTTTTAAATGGAAAGTGAATTCCAACATAAGCCTACATTTAAAAAGAAGAAAAATCACAAGCAGACAATTTAGCATTACCCCTATAGCATCTGGAAACAAACCAACCCAAAAGTTAGTAGAAGAAAGGAAATAATGAAAATTACAGTGGAAATAAAATAAAGAGAAATAAAAAAGACTATAAAAAGTTAAATGAAATAAAGGGTTGGTTTTTGAAGATGATAATAAAATCAATAAACCTCTACTGGGACAAGGAGTAAAAACCTTAATAAACATATATAAATATAACAGAAAAAATTACTACAGATATAAAAATACAAAGGACAATAAGAGATTACTATGAAAAACTGTATACCAATAAATTTGATAATCTAGAGGAAATTAATGAATTTTTAGAACAATACATCTTAGTAGGACAAAACAAAATGGAAAACTTGAATAGAACAATTACAAATAAAGAAATCAAGATAGTAACCAAAAATCTCCCTAAAAGCAAAATCCTCTGATCAGATAACTTTATAAGTGAATTTTACCAAATATTTAAAGAAATTATACCCATATTGTTCAAGTTATTACAAAAAAACTTACACAATGAATGATAATATTAACAGATTTAAAGAAACATGAAATGAAATTTTTACATAGTTTAAAAATACTTCTCACAAAATTCATTACTAATTACAAAGGAAAAAAGAATTATACCTTAATTTCTCTGACATTACTGCCAAATATGCATAATATGAATCTACTCATAGGAAGAAAACTTTTAAAAAATCAATTATGTGATATTAAAAAAAAACACTGGCTTGTAATTTTAAAAAAAGTCTAGATCGTGAGAGTCAAGTAAGTCTGAAGAACAGTTCCAGAGAGGATATTAAGCAGACACTATAAGTAAATGTAATGTGCATTTCTTTTAATGTAAAATATATTACTGAGATAATTGGCAAAACATGAATAGGATATGAGGATGAGATGTCAGGAATACGTCAGTGTTAATTTCCTGAGTTTCTTGGTTGAATTGTGATTATCTAGCAGAAGAATGTCCTTAGTTGTAGCAACTTCTCACTAACATATATGAGGATGTATGGACATCAGATCAATTTATTCACCAATGGTTCTGGGAAAAAATACTTCATGATTATTTCCAGTGCTTTTGCAAGTTTGAGAATATTTAACGAACCATCCTTTTAAAAAATAACTGTAATCACAGCATTGTTCATGGCTCATTATTGGACACAATAAATTATTTTACAAGAAAAGACAACATTCTAAAGTTCACTTTCTTCTCTTTTCCCTTGAGTTTTGACCCAATTTTTCAAATATTATTTTATCATGTAAAATAACATCCTTAAGAATTTTTTCCCCAAATGTTAGTGGTAGTTAATATTGTCCAAATCAAATTATTACCAGCTAGCTAAAATACTTCACAAAGACTTCAGAAGGGCATGTGGACATTTTACTTTCAGTTTCTTGCCTATTAAATTACTTTTTTCCTTTCAGGTCTTATGCTTCATGTAATTTTAAGTTCTTGCTGTCAAGCATCTACTAATCCTTTAAGGCATTTTTCATATCTGAGAATTCTTGAACTGCAGCTAATTCTTGCCAGTCACATTTTTGGTGTTGAACCTCAGCAAGAACTCGTTAATATCTATGCACCTTGAACTGTTTGTGTTTCTCTAATATTTTAGTTCATAACACTGATGAATTTTGAAGTAAACATTATCTGAAAATCTTTTATGAGTGAAAGTTGCAAAGAAGAACATTTCAAGCTGCAGATAAAGAACTGAAATTAGTGAAGTTCCCTACTTAGATGATAACTACAAGTCATTTTGATAGTTTTTTTTTTAATACTTTCTGTACAGAATTATCTGAATATGAAATGACTTTCTTTATACCATGGAGTAGAAAGTGCTGCTTCATTCCATGTAGATAAACTTAGTTTACTTGTATATGTGTATATTGTTTTCATGTTCTTGGTCAACATAGTGTAGAATTGTTACTAAGCAAATTAATAAAAAAAATTCCAACAATATTTGTGGGCGTATTAGAGCACACCTGCAGGCTCTAACTGTGTTGATATGCATTAGAACAAGCTCTACTGATTTTCAGAATATTTTAGCAATATGTATTTATGAAACACTCTAGCTTACTGGCAAATCTTTACACTTTAGTTTCATACTGTGAACAGTTGAACTATTTCTTTATTGTGACAACATATTTGTTGAATTCTAAGTATATACAAGAGAGAATATGACCAGGTGGTATATATTTTAATGCTTGTTAGGAATATTTTACCCATTTTATGTGCAAAAAATGCATGTATGGGTCTCCCCTGGTGGCGCAGTGGTTGAGCGCTGGGCTGTGAAGCTGCCCGCAGCCTCTGCAGCGCTGGTTCGATCCCTGGCTGCCAGGCAAGGGTCCCACATGGAGTGCAGACCTCTCCTGCCGCCCGCTGCTCCCCTCAGCAGTGTGTTTCATCGGTCGGCCTCTTCTGCTCTCCACTCTGGCTCTGGTGAATTCTCTCACCCTCCTGCACTTCTGACTGTTCCCAGTGCTTGTATAAATAAATTAAATAAATCTTAAAAAAAATTATAAAAAAAATGTATGTACATTTTACCTGTTTATTTTAAGATAGATTAAAATATAAATTATTAGGTGCAATAGCTAAAAAATTGAATTTTTTTACTTTCAGATGTAAAGATCAATAATAACCATGTAACCATTGGCTGAAAATTGTGAAGTAATTATTGGAACTTAACTGTGTGTCTTTCTTGTTCTATACTATAAACCTGAGATAGTAAGTGCTTTGGACAACAGTGCCTTTTTACTTATCCTTCTTAGTTCTTCTAGTTCTGAAGAAGATAAGAACATACTAATCTAGAAAAGAATGGTTGCTTTATTTGAATAGGATGGGGATCTAAATGTGGCTATATTTATATCCATCTATTTAGACTTATAAAATAGTCTCTTTTTCTAATTCCTCTTCCCAAAGTCCCATCCATTGTTGGTTTGGAAATAGCAGCCCTGGTTGCATTAGCATAAAATTCTTGGCTATCAGGCTGTTCATAAATATATAGGTTACAAAATGACTACATCAGATTACTTATTACGCAGGAAACAAGCTTCTTTGCTGATTTCATAATTCTATGTCTGTCCATTCAGTGAGCTATCTTAAATATTGGTAATAACTATAAAAAGATATCTATAATATCTTCAATAACTTTTGGGTTTTGTTCATTAGTCTGTTTCAATGGAACATAATGTTGTGAAGTTAGGGTCCTTCTTGCTCTCCAGGCATTATCTGTCACATAGATTTACCCCAAGAGTAAGAGGTAAATGAGCCAAAGCATTCTCTGACAAGGGTGGCTTGCTGTTCCTGAACATAAAGCATGGCACTGCCATGCTGCTAAGCTGTTAAAAACAAAGTCCTATGTATCAATAAGTCATGTATATATGAAGAACTTAGAAACAGCATGTGTTTTATGGTAGAAAGCAATTTATGAGTCACATTTTGACAATTTTCAGAAAGTTGAGCAATATTTTCATCTGAGCAAGATTTTGTATATTGGTGTGTTAGTTAGATTGTGGTTTTAAAAAACATTGAAAGATCTATTCATTCCCTCACTCACTGGGGAGTTTTCTATTTAGTGGGTGAATTTGGTAAGAAAATACTGCAGCAATTATCAGTAACAATAAGATTTGTTCAGAGGGGACGGAAGTTGGCAAGTTCTATGCTAGCGAGTATATAGAGATCTGAAATCCACAGTTTGGTAGGGTCAGAGTTAATCTCATTTATTCTTAAAAATCTCAACATTGCCACAATGAAATCTAATCCATACAGATTGCTTATGTCATGAGAACTTTATTTTTTTTGTGCAGTGTCATTGAAAATATTTCAGATTGCATTTTTTTTCTTACAAATACACGCATCCTTTATTAGATTTTGTTGTATGAGGTTAGCTCCCTTAAAGGATTCTGCTGTTAACTTTGCCCTCCCTTTGAACTGAATCTGAAATAAAATTCTTTGAGATATATTGATATTCCTAGCTGGTTGGATTCTGAAGAAAATATCTGTGTTTGGGAAGGGAGCAACTTTTTAAAATTTTATAGTCAGTATAAGGAGAGGCAGATATTCAAGAATTACATTTTTATTTTCAGACTTGTACTCTCTGTCTCATTACTACAAATAATCAGCACTATAATTTAGTCACTCTCAAGGTTAATCCTATTTCATTTTTATATAATCATTCAGTTTTATATGTTCTTCCATATAACTTTTTTTAAATACCACCTAATTTATGAATGATATATTTAAATGAAATATAGCCTCTTAAGGCAAGAACACCAGTGTTATACAAGATTTATTTATGCTGATGGAAACTGAACAGTGACAGATATGTAGATGAATGGAAGGAAAGTTTTATTGGTAAGTTTAAGTAGCATTTTTTGAGATTAATCGTCATGATTAATGACATGACATGATACTTTAAGTTTTACCCAAATGAGAACTATTTCTTATATTATTAATCAGTTGTGTCAAAGTTTTGTTTGAACTCATGCCTTTAATATTTTCCTTAAATGTTAAATGATTATACTAAATATATATATCTATAAATGAACATATATACCTACATGATAGTTTTCAAAATTCATTGGGGTATGGGTAATGCTTTGAAAAATTGTAGAAGTCCAACCCAAAACTTCAGTCAGATTGAGAAGTTGAATAGAGTTCAGAAAGTAAGCACCCCAGGTGATTCTGTGGCCAGGATCCAGAGTCCACTCTGAGAAATCCTACTGTAGGTATTATTTTTAGAAGCAAGGGAAAGGATCCCAAATCTTTTCATGATACAGTGAAAGGTTCCTAGGAGTTGGACCCATACTTGAAAAAGCTGTTTGTAGAGAACTCTGGTTCCCAATTGTGACTTTGATTTAGATACTCTCCCTCCCAAGAAGATGACTCTAAGATAAAAACAAGACTGCAATTCCTGCATATTGTCTTGGTAATAGCTGTCAAATGGCTCTGGGGAGCTAACTGAGGAGTCTGATTTAGAGGACCTTTGCTCTAAAAAGATTGTGATGTCCTCACATTTCTAATATAAAGAATATGCTTTTCCAAGTGCCATAAAAACTATATGTATGATGAAATTAAAATAGCTTCTCAGATTTTTGTCAGTAAATTTATCACGGCAGGAATGTTTGTTTTGTCTATTTCTGTTCATTGCTGAGTTAAGCTGGAGCCCTGAGAGCCTGCTGACCCTGGACTGATTGGCCATTCCACTTGTTCTGATGCTCTACCTATATATCCAATAAGTATACAGGTTGTGAGGTGTGTATTAATGACATAGAAAGCAACAGGGCTGCAGAACTGGAATGTTCTGGAAAAGTGGGAAGGAATGTTCTAGAAAAGTGCTAGTTAACCCTGCTGGGGTGAAGTTGGGATAGGAATGGGATGAAATGAGTTTGGGCAGTCATGCTCACTAGTTACCCACTTTTAAGAGACAGTAAAACTATGAAAGTGCAGAATAGGAGCCCGTATTTTCACTACTTTATTTTTTGTATTCCTTTAAGAAGTGTTAGTTCAGATTTTTAATATCAGAAAGCAATTAGGAAGAGAAAAGTGAAGATTATGAGAATTAAAAGGCTTCCACAAAAGAGGTTTTATAAAATTCTTTAAATTGTATCTGGTCACCTTCAGTAAAAAGGTCCAGTTTTTCTTTTTTGAATCAATCTACTATTTGTCTTATGCTTGTATTTTGATAGGAACTGTTTTGCTCTTTCACTGCAAAGATAGATAATTGTTATTTCTATAGGAATTTTGAGTCTAAGCAAAGTGGCAAATGAAGTGTTGAAACTATCGACACAGGCTTTTCAATTCTCACTTAAAATCCATCCCATTGAAGTAGACCCTTCTACATTCAGCCACATAAAGAACAGAGTGAACTTTTTCATTTGGCGATATTGGCTAGGAAGTTAGAGTTTTAAAGAAAAGGAAGCAATAGTCTCTCAGTTGAATTTTTACTGCTAGGGTATGGTCCAATGGGGTGTTCTCTCTTTCTTTTTAAGCACAAACAACTAGGATTTAATTGCATTATAAACCATTCATCAACATGTCCACCAAATAAAAAGCATCCATAAACTTTGTTCTATTCTTTCCATATTATGGCTGAGTCAGCTGAAATTATAGGAACAAATACGTTTTGAGATAAAGAGTTAACCAGTAAGTTAGTATTCTTAGAGAAATAGAAAGAGACGATCATAAAGAGGATCAAGGCTCTCCATCTTTTGACCTTTTCTCATGAATAGAAACCTGTTACAGAAATGAGATTGATAATTTTGTGGGATCTTCAACAGGCTCTAAAAGGGATACTGGAAGAATGGGCACTAATGCCTTGCTGCCTCAGATGAAATCCAGTGTATTAAGGGGAAAATGAAAGAAAATCTTCCAGATGGACAGGAATTTGGAGTTGGACTCTGGCATAAACACTTGGCTTAAACAGGAGAAATTGAGGCCTGTCTCTCTCTTAGCCACCTCCAGAGTGATCCAGGACACGTATGCAGTGTGTATCCCCTACCACCTGCCCCCACAAAAGGCAATCTCTTTGGAGCAGTGTGTTTATTTCTGTTGTTACCACAACAGAAATAGCTCTCGTAATTCCTATAAGTCATTGCCCAGTCAAGATGCTAGTAGTTCTGAATAGCAAACTTAAATGTGAAGAATGCTCCAAGTGCAGTGTTCTTCTCCTTTTAATGTTCAAAGTCTCATCTCTAGTCTTTATGGATATTTATTGTTTAGTTGGAAAAATATTGTAAGAAAGCCCAATTGTTGGAGATTTTTACTGATCATGCTACCCAGCATCTGTGTACCCTAATTCTCTAATAGCATCCTGGTTTACTGCACACTTGGCTCCAGACTTGGCTTTTTAGTGCATAAAATTAGTGATTCCTTCAGGAACAGACTTGTGATTCCAGAACAATGAGAGGATGCAATGAGGCATTTCCGGGGAGTGCTGGACAACGGCAGTTGTGTTTTCCTGCTGGTCTTGGTTGAGCCTGGGCATAAGGCTAGACCAGCTGGGGGCATTCTGACATGGCAACAGGAGAGACTGTTTGACAATAGAGTCAATACAGAGACACCTTGGTAATGATGAAAGGCCGATACTAGGTTGATGACATTGTGGGAGTTATTTGTTCCTTCTGGAGGTAGCTGTAGTCCTGCTCCTGAGTGATTTAGATATAAGAAGTCATAAATTTCCTTTTCCTTTAAACTGGTTTTGCTGTCATATGCTAAAGAATGAAGCCTGACCAATGTATGGGTTCTAATCACAAATCCTTCTTGATGACTTTAGACAAGTAACTTCTGTCAATGTTGCTTTTATTATTTTTAAAAACCTGTACTAAAATTATCTAACTGATAGGTTTTTCTGCTGAAGAAACAAATGGGGTTATAGTTGTCACGTGTTGACTGCTATAAATGATCAGAAAATAAAGCTATTATTTCTCTACAAAAATATATTGTACAACACCAGTATCCAGTACCAAACATATCTCCAAAGAATTTTAAAATCTGTGTGTCCTTCTGTCAACGCTACACATATTTTATTTATTTATTTATTTATTTATTTATTTATTTAATTTATTTATTTATACAAACACTGGGGTACAGTCAGAAGCGTGGGAGGGTGAGAGAATTCACCAGAGCCAGAGTGGGGAGCAGAACAGGCAGAAGGACCAAAGTACACTGCTGAGGGCGGCAGGAGAATTCTGCGTGCCATGTGGGACCCTCCTCAAGTGGCCGGGGAGCAGCCGGGGATCGAACTGGTGTTAAAGAGTCTGCGGGCAGCTTTGCAACCCAGCGCTCAACTGCTGCGCCACCGGGGAGGCCCGCTACACATATTTTAAAAGCTCAATTTAGTCATTCTAATTCAAATTTCAGTCTTTTTTCTCTCCTTATATTTGATGGAAAGACTTAAATTTTCCTTGTGATCAATAGCTGCTATTTTATAGCTCCTCAACACAACCAATTTGATGTGATGATGAACTTAGTTGAAGTATGTGGTAACAGAGAAATGCACTAATAGAGAGAAACAGATTTTTCAAAATAATTGCATTAGAGTTTGACTAATATGGAAATGATGGGAGTGAAAAAAGAAAAGTTCATTGATGAGATTATTATCTAGAAAGGGTAAGTTTCACCTTGGGGTTCACTCAACAGAAGACATATACTAATAAAAGAGAATCAAGTAGTGGAGATGTTCTCCTTTCAGAGTTCTACCTTCCACCCTCTTGCCTTTGTGATGAGACCTATTTTCTCTCAGCTTTTATGTTTATGCACATGAATCAGAGGTGTACCTCTCTAAATGGATCAATTTTCTAATGTCCAGTCAATCACTGCTCCAGGCCTCCTAATCTTTGCGCTTTCTTTCTCATCTTTTTATATACACAGCCTACTGGCTCAGACTCTAGGCTGAAAATATAACCTCAGCTTTCACATTCACCTGATTGCCAGGCTTGTGTCTTCTGTCTTTTGTGTACATTGCTTTCTTTCAATTCTTTATGTCATGTCCTAAATTAGGTCCTGATTGTTTGCCATAATAGATTTCTAATTACCTTCCTTCTATCATGTCATTATTTTGTTATTTATTGACTGCCCCCCTCCTTTTTCTCTTGTTTTCTGTTCTTTTCTCTATTGATGTCACTGTGCTCGAAGTTATGTTTCCTAAAGAACAATTCCCATCACATCTTCCCCTTTCAAAGATCCCATTACCTTTGGGATCTCATGGACTGGTGAAATAAAAATAAATTATGGAACGTAAAATCATGTTTCCAATGCTATTTTTCCAAGTAAGAACGTTAGAACCTCCCACCAAACTGCCATCTACTCTTACCATTGCTTCACAAAAGCAATTGTATTTGATTCCAAATATAGGAAAAACAATCTCAGGATAAAAGAGAGACCTTTAAATTGAGTACATTTTGTTTGATTATAAAATAAAGAAACAACTTACAAATTGCCTTTATCTTTCTCATTTCTCCCAGTCCAATGTAAATTTATACTTAAACCAACACTGGCCCACAGCAAGCTTCTGACAGCCACCAGTCTACAAAATAAAGTGAAAGTACTAAAAATAGCATTCATTCTTTTTTTTTTTTTTGCATAGAAGAACTGGGGTGTAGGCCAAAGGTACAGAGGGTGAGAGGATTCACCAGAGACACAGTGAGGAACAGAGCAGGCATATTTTTACTGAAATATACTGCTAAAGTGAGCAGCGGGAGACAGGAGAGGTCTGCTGCACCATATGTGGGTTAGCCCCCTGGCTGGGGATCGAACTCTTGCCATAGCAGTGATAATGCCCTCTCCCTCCCCCTCCCTTGCAGAATATCTCTGATTTATAGTTGCCTATTAATTTTGTTTTTTAATTTATTATATATATTTTTCCTGATCCCTTATATGTTTCCCCTACATTCTTCTTATAAGTGAAACCAGTTGAAATTTTTCTTTTTCTTTTAGGCTTATTTCACTGAGCATAATCCCTTCTAGCTCCATCCATGTTGCTGTGAATGGCATCAGTTTATCTTTTGATTGTTATAGTTTTTTGCTTATACGAAGTTTATTCTGTGGGCAGGAATTATATCTTATATTATTAATGTGTTGCATAGTAAATATTTGTGGAATTTGGGTAGAATTTGGCAATCAAGTTTAAGCGAAATTAGTTTTTAGAAGATATGAAAATACTATTCATTGTGCTTCATCCAATATCTATAGTTTACTGATAGAAGACATTCCTGTGCCAAAAGAACAAGATAGCATAGGGGTGAAGTAGTCAAATACCTGATCCCGAAAGGCTAATAGAAAGGAGTGGGAAGGGGCATAGTTATCCTCCCAAAGGAAGAGTGACTTTGGAATCCTGTGGTTATTTCTGTCTGTTTGGCACGAGCAATGTGAGCTGATGGTCACTGAGGAAGTCCTAACAGAGAGGCAGGAGGCCAGGTTTACCTTAGCTGACTTGCAGGCTGACATTCCTATGCAGTGCTGAGTGTTGATTAGGAAAAATGCCAAGGTAAGTGTAGAAGGTTGACAGGAAGACAAACAAAAGTACAGTCATGTGGAATGGGATTAAACCAGAACAAAGCACAAAACCCTTTTCTTGCAATTCATTTGGTTCCAACATATTTATTCCAAAGGAAAAAGTGAATTGTCAGTGCTGTTGGGAAAGGGTGAGCAGGCTATAGATGTGTGAATGATAACCCCTCCCTAAACATGATATTTTTTTTTTTTAATTTTTTTTAATAGAGGCATGTTTTATTTATTTATTTGTTTGTTTGTTTTGTTTATACATACACTGGGTACAGTCAGAAGCGTGGGAGGGTGAGAGAATTCACCAGAGCCAGAGCAGGGAGCAGAGCAGGCAGAAGGACCGAAGCACACTGCTGAGGGGAGCAGCGGGCGGCAGGAGAGGTCTGCGCGCCATAAACATGATATTTTTTGAATGTTTGTTCTGCTTCAAAAGTAACAGTGTAATGAGATTAAAGAAACAGGGAGAAAGAGAAAAAAAAAGTGTGAACCCATCTACCAAAAGGAGTAAGTTCACAACTAAAACCTGTGGAACACCAAAAAAAAAAAATGCTATCTTTTTCAATTTCCATTGAAAAAAATTGAAAGTCCCTTAAATAAGTAGTTAGACCTATCTGTCTATCCATCTATCCATCCATCCATCCATTGATCTGTCAGTCATCCATCTGTCTTTCCATTCATCATCTATTTAATTGTACACTTACCGAATGACTCATTTTCAGCTAACTTGCCACCCCTCACATTGATGAGAGTAGGAAGTTGTTACAATATTCAGCCACAGAAAATGTGAAGGGTTGTGATTTGGTGCCTGGAAGGCCCTAAATTAGTTGTATAGATGCCTCCAGGTATCAGCTGGACCAGTTTGCTACTATATAAAGTGGAAAGAATAAATTTGAGAAAATCCATAGCATTTATTTTGATTCACCATTGTGGAAGCAGAAGACTATTTAACAGTAATATTTGCAGACTGTATCTTCAAATACTGTGATACGCTTCATTGTGCTGGTGAAAAATATCGAGAGCGAGTATCGTAATGAGTTGAATAGGATCTGAACCATGTCAAACAATTGGAATTCTAACAGCATTTGTTTGTATGGAGGACTCACAGCTTTGTTTCCCTATAGCTTCCATTCTATTGATTCACAAACAATACATGTACAAGCTTACTCCTGTTTTTCCACAAGATTTTCCACAAGTATATTTCAGTAATTAGGCTTAATTTAAAAAGAAGTGTAACTTAGATTGCTGAAAATTACAACTAGTCAATTCTTCTCTACTATTTGATATTTGTGTGCTAATCTCCGAAATGATTAAATATACATGTGCCTAGGTTATAAGATGTCAGATACATGAATTTTTTTTTGTTATCACAATAAGTGAAAGCAGAATATATCCAGGTAGAGTAAAATTATCAAGTTAACACTAACAACTCATGGATTTTTTTTTTTTTAAATAATAAATTTTATTTTTATATTCCCCCATACAATTGCAAACGCCCCATTCTGACCCCAATCCTTCCCCTCCCGCCCCCCACCCCCCAAAAAGTGTCTCTGGTTCATAGTTTTTTGTTGATTTTGATTTTCACTTTCTTATATTCATTTTCCTGGTCCCTTATTTAAGTTTTCTAGATTCCTGCTATGAGTGAGACCATCCGGTATTTTTCTTTTTCTTTTTGGCTTATTTCGCTGAGCATGATCCCTTCCAGCGCCATCCATGTTGCTGCAAATTGCATGTGTTTATCTTTTTTGAATGCTGAGTAATATTCCATGGTATATATGTACCACATCTTCTTGATCCAGTCATCTATTTTTGGGCATTTGGGTTGTTTCCAAAGCTTAGCTATTGTAAACAGTGCTGCTATAAACATAGGGGTGCAGGTGTTCTTTGGAATTGATGTTTCTGTGTCCTTTGGGTAAATACCTAGGAGTGGAATTGCTGGATCATATGGAAGCTCTATGTTTAGTAGGCCCAGAAATCTCCACACAGCTCTCCATAGTGGTTGGACCAGTTTGCACTCCCACCAACAGTGCAGAAGAGTTCCTTTTTCTCCACACCCTCGCCAACATTTGTTGTTGCTAGTTTTTTTAATATGTGCCATTCTCACTGGTGTGAGATGGTATCTCATGGTAGTTTTGATTTGCATTTCCCTGATGACAAGTGATGTTGAACATTTTTTCATATGTCTGTTGGCCATTTGCATTTCCTCTTCAGAGAAGTTTCTTTTAGCTCTTCTGCCCATTTTTTGACTGGATTATTTTCTTTGTTGTTGCTGAGTCTCATCAGCTCTTTGCAGATTTTTGTGATCAGTCCTTTATCATTAGTGTTGGGTGCAAAAATGTTCTCCCAGTTGGTGGGGTTTCTCTTTGTTTTTGTTATTGTCTCTTTTGCTGTGCAGAAGCTCTTTAATTTGATGTAGTCCCAGCTGTTTATCTTTGCCTTCACTATCACTGCTTTGGGTGATGTGTCTGTAAAGATGTCTTTGATGTGCAAATCCCGTAGTGTTTCGCCTATATTTCCTTCTATGTATTTTATGGTTTCAGGTCTTATGTCTAGTTCTTTAATCCATTTTGAGTTGATTTTTGTGTATGGTGTGAGGTAGTGGTCAAGCTTCATTCTTTTGCATGTAGCGACCCAGTTTTCCCAGCACCATTTATTGAACAAACTTTCTTTGCTCCAATGCATAGTCTTTGCTCCTTTGTCAAAGATTAGTTGACCATAAATCTGTGGGTTTATTTCTGGATTTTCTATTCGATTCCATTGGTCTGTATGTCTGTTCTTGTGCCAATACCATGCAGTTTTGATGATTATGGCTTTGTAGTATAGTTTGAAGTCTGGGAGTGTGATGCCTCCATTTCCTTCTTTTTTTTTCAGTAGAGCTTTGGCTATTCGGGTTTTTGGTGATTCCATATGAATTTCATCAATAATTGTTCTATTTCTTTGAAGAATGCCATTGAGATTTTGATTGGAATAGCATTGAATCTGTATATTGCTTTTGGTAGGATGGCCATTTTAATAATGTTTATTCTTCCAATCCATGAGCAGGGGATGTCTTTCCATTTCTTTGTGTCTTCTTCTATTTCTTTTAACAGTGTTTTATAGTTTTCTTTGTATAGGTCCTTTACCTCTTTTGTTAGATTTATTCCCAAATATTTGATTTTTTTTGTTTCGATAATAAAAGGGATGGTTTTTTTGATTTCTTCTTCTTCAGATTTATTGTTTGTGTATAGGAAGGCTACTGACTTTTGCGTGTTGATTTTGTATCCTGCCACTTTACTGAATTGATTGAAGAGTTGAATTAGTTTTTCTGTGGAGATTTTGGGGTTCTCTATGTATATTATCATATCATCTGCAAATAGTGATAGTTTGACTTCTTCTTTTCCTATGTGGATTCCTTGGATGTCTTTCTCTTGTCTTATTGCTCTGGCTAGGACTTCCAGTATTATATTGAAAAGCAGTGGTGAGAGTGGACATCCTTGTCTTGTTCCAGATCTTAATGGAATTGCTTTCAGCTTTTCACCATTGAGAATGATACTGGCTGTTGGCTTGTCATAGATGGCCTTTATGATGTTGAGGTATGTTCCTTGTATCCCAAGAATTTCAAGGGCTTTTATCATGAATGGGTGTTGCACTTTGTCGAAAGCTTTCTCAGCATCTATTGATATTATCATATGGTTTTTATATTTCTTTTTGTTGATGTGTTGGATAACGTTGATTGATTTTCGGATGTTAAACCATCCTTGTGCCCCTGGAATGAATCCAACTTGGTCGTGGTGAATTATCTTATGGATACATTGTTGGATTCTGATAGCTAAAATTTTATTGAGGATTTTTGCATCAGTGTTCATTAGGGAGATTGGCCTATAGTTTTCCTTTTTTGTGTTGTCCTTATTCGGTTTTGGTATTAGTGTAATATTGGCACAACTCATGGATTTATCTAAAGTCCAAACAGAGCTGTCTTCCCAATGAGTCAGGCAGAGCTCATTGTGTCCTTGAATATTTGCTTTAGTTCTCTGAGACAACTCCCTTTAGAGGACACCCATTGTTCATCTAATTAGCTAAATTTGATAAGAATAGTGATGACTCTCACTTTAATCTTTTTGTTCATATTAGGTCTGCAGTACATGTGATATTGGAAAAATTGTGGATTTGTGAAGTGCCAATTTGTAGCATTTTAATGAACTTGGAATAATTTTCTTTTGGAAATATACTTAGTTGCCTGTTGCTATTGACTGAATATTTGTGTCCCTCCCAAATTCATATGTTGAAGTCATAAAACCCCTTCCATCCCCCTTCCTCTATGACTACATTTGGAGATGGTGAAAATAAATAAGCTTAGATGAGGTCATAAGGATGGGGTCCTGAGTCACCTTGGGGCGCCCTCACTCTGTGCAAGCACAGAGGTCACGTGAGTGCACAGTAAGGTGGAAGCCCCCTAGAGACTCAGAGAAGACATTTATTTTTGGCATTTTTACCTTGGACTTCACAGCCTCCAAAACTGTGAGAAATAAATTTCTGTTGTTTCGGTTATTCAGTCATGGCATTTTGTTGTAGACAAAATATACCAGTAAAGGAGACTAATATACTGGTAAGCTTGTGCGAAGTACAAGAAAATATGAACTCTAGGAGAGGAGGTGACAGGCACATGATCAGTGTGCTGACTTGGCTCTCAGGAAGCAGTCAATCAGAACAGCTTTCCTGTTCTTGTTTGCCACCTACCAGACTTTAGTTTCTTCATTTGCAAAACTGGAACAGTAATGAATTCTACTTAATGAGGTTGATACATGGTGCATAAGAGTTAGTAGAGGCATGATAGGCCTTAAGTGCTTAGTTAATATTAGCAATTATTACTATTATTATGCACGAAAAGAGGCAAAATATCCATGTAATGAAAATGCATAAATGTGCTTATAATCTCTTATAAACTAAAGTCACAAATGCTAAACTCATAAAATATTTGGTGTGATTCTGATTTACTAGGGCAAACAGAAAGTAGTTTTTCTTTTGGAATTATATGGGTAGAGAAATGCTTCATTTTTCTGATAATTTTTTATAGTATATTAAAATGATTTTTTCAGTGTAGGTCATATTGCGCATTAAATGCTCAATAACATATTCTTTATTCTGAAGAATGGCTGCCTGTTCTGTTAACAGCATATTCACAAAACCATGGAAAATAAGCTCTGTAGCGTAGCACTGAAGTCTCATAGGAAGTGTGTAAATGTGGAAG
The DNA here is from genome assembly GCF_014898055.3 of Talpa occidentalis. Classification (NCBI taxonomy): domain Eukaryota; kingdom Metazoa; phylum Chordata; class Mammalia; order Eulipotyphla; family Talpidae; genus Talpa; species Talpa occidentalis. The sequence goes on along the minus strand of NW_023604972.1, from coordinate 108,382,831 downwards.
CAGGAGGAGAACCACATTTCCAATCAAAGCTGCTGGGAGATGTTACATTTAAGAGCAAAGGGCCTGGACCTGAGGAGGGAGAATTCCTCCAGGCAGGAAAATGGTGCATAGGCCCCGCTGCCAAGACCAAACTGCAGGGACTCAGAGGGGTCCATGACATGGCCAGGCAAAACTTATCAAGGACTGGGTCTAAGAAAACTTCTGGAGTTTTGTGTACCTGGAAATTCAGTTCTTTTTTTATAATTTGACAAAATTTGACTTACTCTTAGTAGAATGAAGAAGTGCAAAAGCCAGTAAATGAGAAAGAACAGAAAGTCCTTTTCTATTCTCCCAATCATAAAATGGGTGGTTGATGGTTCACCTAATACCACAAAATAAAACAGTTTTGGATATGGGTCAGCAGAGGTGGTGGTCTATGGCTGTCTTGGACTTGAAGAAATGTTTCCACAAAATTTTATCAGAAACTGCCCCTTCCTAAGAAACAAATTAATTCAGTAAGGAGCAGACAAATCAGCTGCCGTCCTTGAGATTGGAAAATAATGCAGTGATTGGCATTCTTTAAGTGAAGGTCTAGGCATAGCCCTGAGGACTAATGAATTACTTAGTCTCTTCTACTCTGAAGACATGTGCTTCGATTAGTGTCTGGGGATGTTGTGAAGGGACTCAGTTTATGGCTTCTTTTTCTTTCTCTGAGCCCTAGAAGAGGCAAGAAAATTGTCAGTATTTCTCACAAGCTGAGTATACTTACTTTGATTATCTCAACTACAATTGACACCAAGCATTTTGGAGGAGAAACTAATTTAACCTTCAAGCATTTCAAGGTGCTTTTTAAACTACTTAATGTAGATCTAGATATCACAATGATTGACAACACATTATCAACGTCACCATAGGAACCAGTAGTGCTGTACTGAGTCCTAAAAAGATCTGACACATTTTTTTCAAAAGACTAGCCTTCCTGATACCACCTGCTGTTAAGAGGTTTCAGTTCTTTGGTGTCTGTTATCTCTAGCAGTCCTTGATCTTCATATTTTAAGATTTGTTTCACTGGTGAGAGGAGGAAAGCTCCTTTTCTATTGTTCAATCCTTTCACTGTTTTACCTCAGCTTCCCAAATGACAGTGGAGGTGAATGCCCGTTCCATCTGGTTTCTGGTGTGGCTGCTGTTCGTGGTCCTCTGATGACTCACAGGTTAGCGCAAATGCTGCCAGTGAGCCAGGGACACTTAAAGACAGATTTGGCACCACAGGGTGGGATAGAATTGAAAGCTAGAGTCATATTGTAAACATAAAAGCTTCCTTTATGCTGAACCCTGGGCAGCAGAGACCTGCACAATATTTGAAACCTTTACCTTCAATCTTGAGTGTAGAAAGTTAAAGGCCTATATTTTCTGGAGACTGTGATTCAGGATTCTAAAACCTCTATACTCCCCACTATCAACCTTGCAGGATCAGCTAAGCTCTCCTGTGACTTCAAAGACTCTTGTTACAACAGACAAATATTTTTCTTAGGATGATTAAATAAACATAACAAATCTGAGCAAATATCAGTTCATAATTCTTTCTGTGATAAATACCATGAGCTCTAAAACTCTTTTGCTTGGGTAGGGAGGTTAACATTTTTGTTCAGTCATTTTCTTAGTGAATTAAGGCAATAAAATCAACTAGGCTGAGGTTTGATGAGGCTAACTAATTAGTCTACAACATTCTACAATCTGATTAGTTTTTTTTTTGACTGTACCGCTACTGATCAGCCTTCCTTGCAAAAGTGTGGGCAAACATCCCCGTATTTGGGAATTGTCTCTGAGATCAGGACTATTAAGACTATTTGTTCAGTGATACCAGTCCCTCTAGTTTCCCCCCAGCTTTTGCTTTGAAAAATTCAAAGCCTATATATGACATTTTGATTTATAGAACACACACACACATATGTTGATATATAATAAAGTATGATCATTCAGATTACCCAAAATATATATTTCTCACTCATATTTGATCTTCTTCCACAGTTTCTGGCTCACAGATCACATTGGAATTTCTTGTTTTTAAAGTGTATCTTGTTATGTTGATTAAGGTAACTTTTGAATAAACTTGGGGTGAGGATCTGGTTGCTCAGGAACACAACCTGAAGAGAGGGTGGAACTTTTAGTGCCACACCTTGATTTCCTGGTCAGGAGAGGGCCTATGAGGTGGAGTTTAGTTACCAATGGGCAATGATTTAATCACTCATCCTCAGTAAAATGAAGCTTCCAAAAAAAAGCCAAACAAGAGGGTGCTTTGGAGAGCTTCTGGGTTGGTGAACACATGAAGATTTGGGGGGAGAATGGCACACTTAGGGATGGTGTGGAGTGCTGTGCTGTCCCCTATACCTTGTCCTATGCAGTGCTTCCATCTGACTGTTGACTCATATATGTTAAATAAATTGGTGATCTAATAAGTAAATGAGTTTCTTGAGTTCTTTGTGCTGCTCTAGCAAATTAGTCAAACCTGAGGTGGGTATCCTGCATACCTCTGATTCATAGTCAGTTTGTCAGAAACACAGGTAATTTTTGGGGGCTTGCAGCAGGTACCTGAAATCTGAGGAGGGGTCTGTGGGACCTCTGGCCTGTAGCTGGTTGGTCAGAAGCACAAGTTTTCCTGGAGCTTGAGTCTCGTGTCTGAAGTGGAGGACCATTTTCGGAGACTGAGACCATAACCTGTTGAATTTGATATTATTTCAGTAGATAGTGTCAGAATTGAGCTGAATTCTCAGACACCCTCCTGAAGCCTGAGAATTCTCTCTTAGTTGGGGAGCCTCAGCATCCACACCCCCATTGGAAATGGTGCCGCTACTGGCTACAAACTGTGGAAATGTGAAAAGAACACAATGAACACCCATACATTCTTCACCTAAATTCAAAATTTATCAATATTTTATGGCATTTGTTTGCTCTATCATTTATCTACGTAATATATATCTCTGCAATTTCTTTTTGTCCCTCCTAGTCATTTGAAAGTGAACTGTAACAATTTATCATTGTATCTCTAAATACTTCAGTATTTATCATTTAAGCATGAAGACATTTACCTACATTACTAAATACTATTTTTAATCCAAGAATTTAGTGATACAATATACAATAAATAATATAATAGAAAGTGTACATTAAAATTTTTTGATAGTCTCTCAAATGACCTTTATAGCTTTAAAAATCCAATCAAAGTTATACTTTTTTTGAGGTTTGATTTTGGACAATTACAAACACAGAGCAAGGGTTTCATAAAAATTTATTGGTGAGAGAATGAAGGAGAGATGAGAACAAAGTGTCATATTTGTTCTTTTTTTTAAAGATTTATTTATTTATAGAGCTGGGGTACAGGCCAGAGATGTGGGGGGTAAGAGGATTCACCAGAGACAGTGAGGAACAGAACAGGCAGATTGACCGAAGTACACTGCTGAGGGGAGCAGTGGGCTAGACAGGAAAGGTCTGCTTCGCTATGTGGGTTTCTCCCTGGCCAGCTGGGGATCGAACTCATGCTGCAGAGGCTGCAGACTGCTTCATATTGTGGTGCTTAACCCCTTGCGCCACCAGGAAGGCCCCCATATTTGTTCTTAATCACTATTTAGAACACTAAGCCCACCAATCTCCTCAAATGCAGAAAGCACATAGATATATATTTTAATTAGATATGTTCCTTATAGACATGCAAGGTGTCTGGCATGTAATAAGCACTAGCACTCTATAAATACTAGCTGCACTTATTAATAGAAATGTTCTGTCTCGATATAATCTGAAGCCTAAGAGCCTAGCACTGGAAGCCAGGAGCAAGTAGTGGGGGCAAATGTGTAGTGATTATTGCATCAACACCCAAGGCTGTGAACTGACCTGTTTTAGTCTGGTTTGCCCAATTGGAAACTTGCTTGGAGTGCCCCGTGGGCCACCCTTCTCTTCATCTGCAGATATATTATTGGAAATTGTCAGTTTAAATTACATTAGGGGGATTAGGAGATGTTCTGCAAGGAGAAAACAGGATTTGGCAATTTGATTTCAGGAACACTTGAAAGGTCAGAGATGGGAGGCCAAGGTGGAAAAAAAAAAAGGTTTTGAGCTTCTGCAGTGAGAACCAATGATCAGAGCAAGAATGACAGTTATAGAAGGTTAGGAGTAATGTCTTCAATAAGAATCATCAATCAATTTTGTCATTTGAGGAGGTGGGAGATACATGGAATTGTCTAAAAGGAATGAAGCTTGTTGATTTTGTGTTCTGTCATTTCTAGTTAATACAGTACTTTTGGCTCATCAAAACAATTTTAGCGAAGCTAAAGAGTTATTTTAATTCCACCTTAGGGTTTCTCATTGCTTTTGTCAAATTTTAAACTAAGCCACTTTTCAAAACAGTACTGTTTTTCATGCTTTAAATAAAATCTGTTGCCTTCTTAAAAACAATTGGCAATTATGTAAGAAGTTAATGAAATAAGTACACTTCTGTGTATTTATGTAAGAAATTAATAAAATAAAACACTTGTGAGGTTTTTTAGAATACATTTTCACACATAGTCGTTTATTTTTATAACTATTTATGTCATGTTTTATGTTTGTAAATGAAAGATTTTTTCAATCAAGCATAGTTCTATATAAGTAGACATATGCATATATGGTCAATGTAACCATGTATTCTGGTTCACTGTGTGGTTATTATTATTGACTGTGTCTAATCTCTAGATGAGTTACTCAGCATCTCTGAGCTGCAATTTCCTAATCTAAAAAATGAACATTATAGTTTCCTGTTTGTGGGGTTCTAGTGAGGATTAAGTGAGAAAAAGAACTCAAGTGTTAAGCACAGGTGCTGGTACATAATGAATGCTCAACAAATAGGGTTTTGACGAAATTTTTTATTTGTGTGCAAATCTAGCAGGCATTGTTTTCCTGCCGGATTATGTTTATATGACTGTACAAGAAGATTGTAAACATGTGTGCCTTAGTTACCATTCTTCTGATTTATTTAAGCATGTGGATTTGTCAGCTATTTTCAACTAATCACACACAGGCAGTGCCACCTACACCACACAGTGTTTCTTTAATCCATCAGCAATGCCTGGGTGGAGAGTCCCCTGGGACAGGGCACATTAAAAGTTAGAGGCAAGGAAATTTGAGCTTTTGAATGTTGCAACTCCAGAGTGCTTCTAAACTCCTATGTGCCTCAGCTTTGATAATGGAGAAGTTGATCTTTCTAAATATATATATTTTTGAAAGTCAGCACCATCAGGACTGCTTAAGTCAGGAAATGTTCTGAGTCTGTGATAGGAAAGGAAATCAAGTGGGAAAGGTTGAGAGAATAAAAAACAATTTAATGCCAGCTTTACCGATGACTTTTATTACTAGAATGTTAAGTAATGCCAAGGTAAAAGAGCAGGATTCCTAAAAAAATGTTATATACCCATTATAGGTGATTCAGGAAACAGAAAAGGAAAAAAATTCTCATAATCCTTCAACCTAAAGATAACTACCTTCAAACTTGGATTATATCTTCATTATGACTATTTATATACACATATATTTACATGGGTGCATATATATGCTTGTACACATATAAAAGGGTATTTGCAAAAATAGAATCACACCGAAGTATTTGGTTGCCTGCTTTTCCCATTTAGTGAGATACTCCTAAAATTGTTTTCCATCATTTTAATGTTCTTGTATGTGATCCTTTTAAATAAATTTAAGCATTCACTGAAGAAATGATTATTTGCTTAATCTCTTAATTTCTGAGAGTTAATTTCCAATTTTAGTGCTACTATTAACAAGTCACTATTAAGCAGTCTCTAGCTAAAAAGGAAACATTACATTTTTTTTAATGGAGTAAGGACATTGAATTATAACATAAAATAGTTTTCAGGTGTGTATCATTATAAATCATTATGACGTTATGCTCACCACTAAAAATCTAATTCCATCCAAAGAGGAAAATTTCACAAAGAATTGAGTGATCATCATATCAGGCTCTCTATTCTGGCAAGGTTATCCCCAGGAAAGGACTGCATTCAAAATCACTTAATGGCATTAGAGAACAACATCAGGGAATAAAAAAGTCTCTAAATCAAAATTCATAAAAACCAGAAGCAGCAGCCCTACTGAATAGAGTGGTAGACAATGTGGCTATGTGGTGAGTTTTTCAGGACTGGCAATTCTTGTTTTGCACAGGAGTGTGGAGCTGTGAAAATGATTGTGTAGATTAAAACTAAGCAAAGGAAAACTCAATAAATGGGAAAATTTAAGATTATTCTATGAGCATTAAAATTTTGTCATTTTGATTTCTCACTGATGAATGCCGGAGACATACAAAGTTATAATACAATTTACTTCAGTGAAAATAAAATTTCTATCAAACATTGAAATATTTCTTGCATTTTATATAAATGTTGGTTATAAATATTCTATAAGTAGTGAAATGAAAAGGAATAGCAAAACTAATACTCAATACATTTTAATGTAAAATATTAAAAACATTAGAAATTCAATGTTATATTTCTTTAAAAAAAAAACTTCCCAAAAGTAGTTTGAACAGTGCTTGTTTTATTTTTCTTGTTTGTCACTTAAAGGTACACAAGGCATCTTTTCTATGCCTTAGCAAATTTTTTTTTATCAGCTTCTGACATTTTATCCTCGGCTCCTCAGTGCCATGAAGTGTCTCTGAGAGTGCCTTAATGTGAAATGTTTGGTTGCCATCAGACATTTCCTCTGGGACACCATCATCTGTTTATCACAACCACTTTCCTTAATTTCCATCTGTAAGTTTACTTTTCTAAACTCTTCTACCTTCATATCTGGTGTTGTCACAGAGGCTGCATCAACATTTCTTCTATAGTTTCATGAATGTTTGACTTGGATTCCATTTTCAACATTGTTACTTTTCACTATTTTGCTATGCTTTCATCTTTGTTGGCCAATTCCTTCTTTCAAGACCCACTTTATTTTATTTTATATATTTTTTACATCATTTTTTGTACAATGTATGCATTTTCATCTTGGTTATAGTCCCCACAGAATTCCCACCCCCCTTGTTTTGATCCTACTCCCTCCCCCCCCACCCCATAGTGTGGTATCCTGATTTATACTTGCTTGTTGATTTTGATTTTTGCTTCAGTATAATTAGTCTTTTTCCTGGTCCCTTAGTTAGATGTTCTAAATTCCTGCTACGAGTGAGACCATCCAATATTTTTCTTTTTCTTTCTGGCTTATTTCGCTGAGCATGATCCCGTCCAGCTCCATCCACGTTGCTGCAAATTGCATGAATTTATCTTTTTTGATTGCTGAGTAATATTCCATTGTGTATATGTACCACATCTTCTTGATCCAGTCATCTATTTGTGGACATTTGGGTTATTTCAATAGCTTACCTGTTGTAAATAGTGCTGCTATAAACATAGGGGTGCAGGTGTCCTTTTGAATTAATGCTTCTGTGTCCTTTGGGTAAATACCTAGGAGTGGAATAGCTGGATCATTTGGAAGTTCCATCTTTAGCAGATTGAGGAATCTCCACACAGCTCTCCATAGTGGTTGGACCAGTTTGCACTCCCACCAACAGTGCAGGAGAGTTCCTTTTTCTCCACATCCTTGCCAACATTTGTTGTTGCTAGTTTTTTTTTAATATGTGCCATTCTCACTGGTGTAAGATGGTTCTCATTGTAGTTTTGATTTGCATTTCCCTGATAACCAGTGATGTTGAACATTTTTTCATATGCCTTTGGCCATTTGCATTTCCTATTTGGAAAAGTTTCTTTTTAGCTCTTCTGCCCATTTTTTTTTAAAGATTTATTTATTTTTATAAAAGAACTGGTGGGATAGTGAGAGGATTCACTAGGCCAGATGTGTGGGATAGTGAGAGGATTCACCAGAGACAGAGCGGGGAACAGAATAGGCAGACTGAAGAAATACACTGCTGAGGGGAGTAGCGGGCAAGACAGGAGAGGTCTGCTTTGCCATGTGGGATTCTCGCCGGCTGGCCAGGATCAAACCCACGCTGCAGAGACTGTGGACAGCTTCACAGTGCAGCTCTCAACCACCTGAGCCACCAGGGAGGCCCCCCATTTTTTTTAAAGATTTATTTATTTATGCATACAAGAACTGGGGTGTAGGCCAGAGGTGTGTGTGGGGGGTGAGGGTGAGAGGATTCACCAGAGACAGAGCGGGAAACAGAACAGGTGGACTGACTGAAATACACTGCTGAGGGGAACAGTGGGTGAGACAGGAGAGGCCTGCTGCACCATGTGGGTAGGTCTCTGTCCAGCTGGGGGAATCGAACTCATGCCGCAGAGACTGCGGACAGCTTCACAGCGCTGTGCTCAACCCCTTGCACCACCAAGGAGGCCCTCTTCTGCCCATTTTTTGACTGGGTTATTTACTTTGTTTTTGTTGAGTCTTGTCAGCTCTTTGTAGATTTTTGTGATCAGTCCTTTATTATTAGTGTTGTATGTAAAGATTTTCTCCCAGTCGGTGGGGTATCAATGACCCACTTTTATAAAATGTCCTGTGAGTTATTTACTGGAAGACAGGGAAGAAACACAACTGCTTGCATTACTATCTGTAGGTGAACTGGGCAACACATGTACAGTAATCAGTCACTTACAGGCTTTGAAAGAAGTGTGAGAATAAGCATCTGTTATTAGTGTAGAATTTGTAGACTGAAAAGCTAGCAGTGAAGTTCATGCTTTTTGTAGTTACTCACAGATAATAATGTGTTAATGGAAATGTGAAGCATGTTATAGGGGACCAGTATTATTTAACTAAATCATGAAACTGAAATAGGCATTGGAGCTATGCAAAGTGAGGACTCATGCATATATTTACATACAATGAATCAAGATTTTGACTTCCTAAGTCATGATGGGATGTGAATGGAAGCACTTCTTCCTTTCCCAGCCATGGTGGGGTCCTGTAGGGAATCGGGTGTGTATAACTATTGATCTGATCTGATGATATTTGAAGGATATGTTGTACTTTGGTCTCCAAGCATCCCCCATAAAAGGGGAATCATGCTGATCAGGTGAGTCACTGCAATAGGACAGAATCTGTAAACTGTATTTCCTCCTGTCCTTCTGAGGCCACAGTATAGCTGAGCTCATTGAGAATTTCACTTTAACCTGGGAATTTGATTGTTTCTTTCCTTTATCCTTTAGGAAAATTCCCTTTTCAATGCCTCCTATAGTCCCACTTCCCTTCCCACATATACAATTTGAGGATAATGACAAAAGGAGACCCAGGTCTTACAGGGCTGTCTCTGAGACTGTTTCCAGAAGATAAATCTTCAAAGTCAAGTTCCAGTCAATGGTACTAAAAACACATTACACTTAGAGGGACAAAGAGTCAGGAAAATTGAGGTACTCATAACTGAGATTGTAAAAGAAGAGGAATGATGGTAAATGAAGACAAGAATTTCACTGGCAAGAGAGTGCAATGGACTTCGGAAACAAGCCTTGGGAGACATTGGGACATTTTCACAGTCTTTACATGTTGTCCTTATTATCTTTGTTCCATAGTTTCTGTCACCTAAATCCTTATAAATGCCTGCTAAATGGAGCATGATATTGTTGGGATTTCACCACAATGAATTTTTTATTAACATCAATTTTGGAAAAATAATATTTTCATAAAACCTAGATTAATGGTGAATAACAATATAGGGTATACAAATAAAACAGACCAAAGATGAAAGTTAAGCACAAGAATATTCAATGGGGATTTCATTGTTTTCCTCTCTTTATTTGATGATCTATCTGTCCTCTTCTCTGGTGTGATTTTGAAAATGTAAGTGAAATCACATAGTTTCTTGCTTAAAATTTTCTATTATACCAAGAATAAAATCTAAAGTGTTTTACAAGACATATAAAGCCTAAGTAATCTTATCCCTAATAAATTATCTGATTCCATCTCTTATCCCTCATTTGTTACCACTCTCTTTCTAACCTCTGATATTTACATTGGCCTTTTTTTTTTTCTGTTCACAAACATGTCAAATTCACTGTGGTCTTTGAGTCTTTGCTCTTGTTTTGCCTCTGTTTGGCAAGCACTATCTATAGATCTTTACAAGTGTCTAACATAGAGTCAGTAAGTATTATTATTTATAGATTCATTTAAAAAGAAGTTTTTCTGCTCTTAGAATGCACGTTCTGGATTTTATCTTTTTACTTTTGTCTGTTTTATTGAAGTTATAGGATGTGTAATAATAGCCCTTCTTGGTAGGAAAGGATGGAAGGTATATCTGCATTACCCACTCTAGCACAGTCCTCCAAATCTCTTAAAACAACAAAGGTGACTTTTTTACTCATCCACTCCAATGTGGATCAGCAAGAGGATTCTACCCTTTGTAGATTTGCTATCATTTTATACCATCAACTCAATATAGGGTTCAAGGAGAGCCAGCTTAGGTTAAAAACAAAAAATTCCAGCAGGTAGGATGAATTGCACTAGGTTCTGTTTGAACAGGTGGACTGAATCATGAACTTGGGAGCCCTGCCCCAAACATTTAGTCCACCACACTGATCATCAGGTGCCATGCTAGACAAAAAAGGTTAGATTCTAACTAATGATTTTCTCATAGTTTCCTGGAGAGGGAAGGCTGAGAGCTCATACATGTACAGTTGGAATGTAACCCATCTGCACATGTTCAGGCATAGACCAACCCAGAACAAGCTAGGAGGTGACTCTTTTCCCCGCCTCTTGGACATGCCCTTTATATATCTCCTTTTAACTCGCTTTGTGGAACCAGGTTAATTTTTCCTTTCTGAAACAGGTTCCCTCATGCATGAGTCTCTAATACTGTCTTTTCTGGTTCAACTAACCTAGTGCTCTCTAATGAATTCTTTCCCTAGAGGGCAAAGGACTCAATCTTTGGAGTTAGGGCTTGTACCAGCAGGTTTACCAGATGAGAAGATAACCAGAATAGAGAGTGCTGTCAATTAAGTGGTTTATTCCAGAAGGGACAGACATTGCTTGGGTTTTATTAACCATAATCTGGATCTGCTGTATTCCCTTATTCTTATTAGGCCTTGGTAATAGTGACTAACTTTTCTCATTGGAGTTTTCAAGGTAATTTGGAAGTAATCTGAGCAATTAGACTCCTTCTTTTAGCCCTCCAAAATTCTCACTTGGTTGTTCTCATTATTTCTAGAACTTCGTTGCAGGAAATTGAAGACACTTTAGGAAACACACCTCTAGAGACTGAACAATGGTTGGCTTAATGCAAGTAATTAAATAAATATTTTTTGATTCACTACAATTTGGATTCTCATATGAATAAATAAAGGAATAAATCAACAATTTGAATGAACAGAATTTGTATATGCTTAATTGAACTTTTAATAAGAGAAAGACCCAGAGAGTTTTGTCCACTCACTCTAAGGTAATGTGGGCCTTTCACTTTGTGGAGGTCACTAGGTTGATCCAAATAGCATCCCAGCTATGTCCTATCTCTTGTTGAGGAAGAAGGCACTAGTCTAAGGACATTAAAAAAGAAATAGATGAATTCTTTGACTCATTTCTTTTGAAATAGACTATGGAGAAATCAAATCTAATCTCATGTAATTAGAAGAAACTTTAATTGTATGAACCACAGACCACATTTCTTTGACAGTGACAGATAATAGCTTTCTTTTTATGTTGTATTAAAAATCTAATGGCAAATAACTTTGAAACCCCAACTAACTGGCAACTAAACTGTTTGGCATTTATCTCTGCAGTATTTTCACACTCTGATCACAAAATAACAATACTAGGAGTAAAAACCATAATGATGTCATAAAACCAGCACCATAAATGTATGCTTTTTAAGTGAAGTTAATGTTCCATTATGATAGATTACCATCTCCTTGAAAGGCTCAACCGCTTAAAAATTAGATTTGCTACATTTTCAATATTCAGGCTTTTCTCTTAAAGGGAGCTTCATTCTGGAGATCTCCATGCATGTGTATTCACAAGCATTATGTTTTGGTACATAAAATCTGAAGGCTTCTAAAATACTAAAACTTTCATGCAAAGCATGCAAAAAAAAAAAATCAAGAAAACAAACCTAACCAGGAAGTTGGTGCATAAAATATCCATTAGTTGTTTTAAATATTAATTTGTAGGAGATTCTATTTTCATAATTGCTGTGAGGTCTTGCTTTAATAGAATCACAATTTCCTTGTCCTCTGGGTGAGTTATTTATAATATTACACTATTCTTATAGGCTAGGTATGAATATGGGCCCTCACTCATTGGAGCATGGGCTAAGGGCAAGACAAGAAGAGAATATTTGTTCATTTATTGTCTTGCTGAAAATATCAGTACATTACATAATAACTATACTCTGATCAGTAAATCTAAGTATCTTGACTGGGAAGAGAATAGGTTGTAATAGGTGATTTTCCTTTTGCTCAAATGTGGATCAAATATAGCTAATACTTCTCTAATCAGTGGTAAGAAATTAAAAGAGCTTAAAGAAATGCACAAAAATCACATGTACTCAAAGACATGCTTTCTTGTGTTAATGCATGAAGGTTTATATTTTTCCTGGATCATATCTGAGAAGGCAATGTGCACACCAGAATTATAGTATCCTTTTCTGCAGATGTTTCTATACTATACTTGCAATAGAATGGCTTTATCTACTTAGAATGACCATGAATAATAGAAATGATCATACATAGTGAAGAGAGTGTGATGATATTTGCTACAGGCTTACAATATGATCACAAAACTGCAGGGGATTAGAACTGGAAGCTAGAAAGCACTAAACTGTCTATCTTGTTGGTGAGATTACAATGCACTAAATTTTTTTTTTTTTTTTTTTTTTTAGTACAGGTGCAGAGTCAAAGTAATCATCTCACAGTGCATTATCATCACTGGTCTTGGGAAAACCCCTCTTTTTATTTCTATATCCTACTTTGCCCCCTTATTCCATGCCAATTTCCTTCTTTCCTCTAAATGTTAACCTAAGGTGTTTGGTCTATAGCCTTATGTTTGTATGTGTTCCTATGAAATGGATAGTGTCGTTTTGTGCACTTACATTTTTACTATTCATAAATAAGGTTAGATTAAAAATATCTGTTTGTTTTTCCTCATTTCCCTTGCTATGTGATTTCTACTGTTCCAGGCTACTCATTTCTGGATTGTTTATTAGGGTCTTTTTAAAATCACAATCTTGGATGTTCTGTGTTGTTCACTTTATTGACATGTTCATTCTCTATCTCCATCTTTCTAATAATCAAATACATTTTGACAATAATGAGCCACATACCAGGAGAAGGGTAAAATGTGAATTTTAATATTATTTCCAAATTCTGAAGTGGCACAGGGTAATTCCAGCTCTGGCCAAAGAGAGCATTGCCCTTATTAGATGAAGACACAATATATGACATACCCAGTCTCCCCCATACTTCTATTCTGACTAGAACTTACCTGATGTTATGAAACTATCCTTTAGAGTACTCCTTTTCATTGAGACATAGAGGCTGCTTGCACAGATGGGATCAGGGATGTGTGAAGAAATAAATAAATTTAAAATAACATCAATGCAGAAGGTCCTAGAATCATACCTGCATTGGATACTAGCTTGCTCAGTCACCACACATGGTCATTAAATGGTCTACCTTCTCTCTCTTCATGGATTTTGGAAAATACTCAAAGTTGTCTTGTATTTCTGAGGGAAGAGTGATTATTACACTGTGGTAGAACAACTTCCTATTCTCTTTTTTAAGATCTTTGGTCCTAATGAAGAATGTGAACCAGCCGGCTGAGGACCCGCACCCGAGTTCAGCCAGGCGGTATCTCCATCTTCTGGAGTTGTGCCAGGAGGCTGTGTGCCTAATCTGCTCGGAAATTGTTCCTTTCTGTCTGTCGCTGAAGCCTGAACACACTCCAGGAATTAGGTACTAATTAATGTCAACACATTACAAATGAAAGAAGGGAAATTGCCTGGGCTTATTCCTGAGGAAATCTTCAGCAGTTTGCTTTAGTTAAAGTTAATATGTACCTCAGGGTAGCACTGAACCAAGTCATAAACTGCTGCCTATATGGGTGAGTGACCTGGAAGTGACCTGTGTGAGCCTCTTGACCAGTATTTGTTTCCATTCATGTCTATTTTGTTAGGATGCTACATTCACCATTGGATGACCCAATTGGTGGCATCAGACAGGCCTATAATCCAACCTAGTCTTCATTAGTTCCAAGTTCCAGAGTGCTTAGACAAAATTCTAGGAAATAATTTTCAAAATGGCACCTTATAAGTTTTAATTCATTGCTGCTTTATGAGCTTCAGTGAATGCCAGGAATGGAATGAACAAAGCATTGTATAGATCTTAGTAAGTCTTCTTTTAATCAGAAGGAGATTCTAATGTAATGATTTTATGTGTATAACATTAAAAACTGTATGCTAAAATCCAAATGATCATTTCAGGTAATCATGATTAATGTGTACTAATATATCACTTTTAATGTGAAGTTATGAGATCGTGTCAAATAAGGATGATCCAATAGTCAGAAGAGAGCAATTCACTCTGTAGAAAAAGCAGTTGGAACTGCAGTAAACCAAAAAGGACCCCATGTTTCATTGTTCTTTTAGCTTCCTTATTTTTTTGCTTTTACTGAGGTTCCTGACATGGACTTCACTAGACTATCTGAACAAAAATGCCTGGGATTGTACAGGTAAGTGCCTTGCTTGCTTGGCTCAGATCTTCCTTCAGGAAGACGTCTTACTATCTAACCTCTTTCTCTATCCTATAAGCTGGCACAAAGGATGGGCCAAGATCATTGAATCAATGAAGACTAGAGTGTAATGTAGAGTAACTAACCGATGATGTCAAGCAAAGTTTTGACCATAGTAGTAAACTATTGAACTATTGCCAAACCTGTTTTTATGCATATTCTTTTGTTTTATTTTTTAAATTTAATATCATTGTTTTATATCCCTGTTAAAAATTTTTTGGCAGTATAGGATTTTCTCTCCTTAGGTGTGGTCACTGTACCTCTTCTACCACGAAAGCATCCGTAGCATGCATGCACTTTGAAGTTAAATAAAAATCTAGATTCCAGTCCTAACAATAATGAGTAAGTACCCCTCTTAAACCAATAAAGTCATAATGAATTAGTGGTGAAAAGAGGAGAGGCCTACAATGAAGACATATTTGACTACATCAACTTTGTTGATTTTGCTAAAGTTAAAAAAAATAAGTTTGAAGAAATATGGCTCTTAATTAAATGCTATCTTGATTCTCGCTGAAAGGTTCCCTCTTCCTAAATCTTAATATAATAACTAGAATGAATAATTTATAAGTATGCATTTTTTTTCACTTTATTTTCCCAAGCACTAGCAGAGATTACAGGTGAGCCTTACCCTGTATGGTTTTCAAAAATCACAATATGTAGAGGAACATGCAAAGATAAGGTCATGCCAAATATGGTTTAAGGAAATTTTGTTTAAGCTCCCTCACTCTATCCATACATTAATATTCCTACAAACAATTTTCATAATACTTAGAGGCTGAGAGAGTTGGGGGAGAGAGTTGGGGGAGAAACAAGAGCAAATGAGCAAAGAACTTAAGGATTTGTTCTGGGATTGTGGCCAGCAGACTAAACCTGGACATAGGAATCACTCAGAGACATTAGCTCTTAATTAACAGTGATAGTGTTTGAAGAAGAAGCTTTTTCATAAAGATGGTATATAAGATGCACATTAAAACACTTAAAATATTACAAACAAATAGATGTTTAGATTCTTTTAAAATTTAGCAGAGGGCCTCCCTGGTGGCGCAACACTGTGAAGCTGTCTGCAGCTCTGCAGCATGGGTTAGATTCTCAGTTGGCCAAGGAGATGCCCACATGGTGCAACACACCTCTCCTGTCTCTCCCGCTGCTCCCCTCAGCAGTATTTTCTGTTGTCTGCCTGTTCTGCTCCCTACTCTGTCTCTGGTAAATCCTCTCACCCTCTCGCACCTCAGGCCTGTACCCCAGTTCTTGTATAAATATAAATAAATATTTAAAAAAAATAAAATTCAGCAGAATGGAAACTTATCAAATGACTTATAGAACACCCTTCCAAATGAAAGATCTTCATTAGACACATTAAAATGCCAGCCCACATGGGGGAGGGAAAACGGGATCAGAAGTGAAGACATACATAAATTTGAGGGGCCTTAGTCAGATAAGGTGATAGCAAACTCACAATTGAATAGGATTAACTTAACTCTTTGCAGCTGGGGTCCAATAGCAATCAAGCAAACAACAATGAAACTAACATACACAGTATGTTAGTATGAAGCTAATATACTAACGTACTCACATATCGCGAGCGTGCAGGATTCGTGCAAGGCCCCTTTCTCTTCATATACTGGAGCATGATGCTTCCGGCAATGAAGTGCCTGGGATCCCCAGTGAGGTGGGTGTGTGCGTGCACATGTGCGCACTTTCCTGAGACTAAATTATCACAAAAAGAAATTGATCCTGAGAAAACTGCCAATTGTGATTGATTTGACATTCTTGAGTGAAGATATTCAGAGCATAAGCATAGCCTTCCCTTTCAGTAGGAGCTCTCCCTAACATTCTCATGGTTTTGTGCTTGGATTTGTGTGTGTGTGTGTGTGCATGTGAGCACACTTGCGTGCCTAGACCTTTGAAGTTCACAAATAGCTACAGTATACCAATGCAAGACCAACTGCCTGTAAGGGTTAAAATGCTCCTGCAGCAAGAAATCAATAATAGTGTGCATCCCATTAAAATGTAATTATATAAGTAGTTGCTACAACCTTGAAAAATCTGCCTCCTTTACCAGGGTGAACATATTGGAATCCATCCATAGCTAGTAAGAAAGGATGGATGGATGGATGAACTTCACTGAAATGTAAGGCAAAAGAAAATAAAATTGTACATTTTTGAAAAGAAATGTATAGAGCATGACCGTGCAGGGGCTCAAACTGATACCTGGATAGCTGGCTGAAAAATCAGAAGATTTAGGTTTTATGAGTTTGTGTTGCTTACTCTTTTACCAGAGACGGAACAAATGCAGTATTTACCTTCAACGAAACAATAGGATAATTATGGTTAAAAATAACTCAAATATCGCACTATATTTTCTATGTATTATGTTCTTCTCCATTTAGCAGCCTGCTGTTCTTTGCTCAGGCTGTTGCACAGGTATGCGTCCATGTATTGGTGAGTGTACACTCAGCCTCCACCACATGCCATATGACCAAGCTTCCCTACTTATCTGTTCACTGAAGGAGAAATTCTAAAGTTTAAAAGAAACTACATTATCCCAAAGTGACTATGCTAAAGGCTACTATCCTTCTGAACCCACAAACAAACAAGGCTGGACCTGATCTGTACAATGTTGGGCACCTGACTGCTTTTGTTTTCTCATTGACTATACTCCTTGTTTGATTCTTTCCCCATAAAACAGACAGAGAAAAGGAGAGAAGAAGTAAGAGATTGAAACTGAGGGAGGTTGAGTCAAGGGCCAGCTCATGACTGGTGGACAAGGAGGGTACTCACAGACTGGTGGACAAGGAGGGTAGAGAAGGCGTACGCCACTGAAAGGGCCACTTCTCACCTCTCTGCCTGGTTCCTGTGTGTATGACCACACAAATGGGCACTGGAAGGTTTTTCCAAATTGCATACTGCTGGTTCACTTCTGCTGACTTAGGGAGCTGGAGGAAGAACTAGATCTCCTTCCTATACAGCCTTCCCTGTAGAAAATGAGAAATGACACATCAGCAATGAAATGTTTATAAATTCAAGGGGACTTTTTGTAAGTATCGAAGATTCAGTGATATCAAGGTGGAGCATAATATCATACCAGGATGGAGGAATGAGGTACATTTTTAAACTGTAACTTCAAAGTTTGCCTCATTTGTATAAGAATAAAAAGGCTTAGGTCCAGATGTTGTTTTTATCATTTCCATTGTTCATAAGACTAGGCACATTAGTTCATTTTATTGAGGGAAGTTTCTGAGTAAAATATGGACATAGATGTTTCAAGGAGCATTTCCACTGAAGGGAATATTGTACTGAGAATATAGTTGATACAGGATAGACTTTCTGAGGAGTAAAAAAGAAAATAACTACCCAAAACCGGAAAAATTGACTTATTCCAGCTGCAAAAAAGTCTGTTTCTAAAAATTCTGAAAACTTTAGTTAGTTTAATGTAGCCTCTTCCATAATAGTATATATTTATCTAATTTTAATATAGGAGAGTAGTTAAGCAAATGATTTTAAATCATACAATGAAGTATGTTATGTCTAAAAAATATTTATCGTGGTGAAAGATGTCATAAAATATAACAACTGAAAGAAGTGGCTACAAAACTGTTCAAGTAGGATGTCTGTTTTATAAAATAGACATATAAAGACATCCATAAGAGTACATTTAGCAAAATATAAGACATTATTTTTCTTTTTATGCTTTTTATGTTTTCCAACTATTTTCTTTGAGTGTTTTCTTATGTAATAACATATAATCCCATAAATGCTGCTTAAAAAGACTCATTAATATTCAAGGATTTTTCTCTCACTGAGTTCAATGATTTGGTTTACTCAGAACTTGTGTTCTAAGTGCTATGCCGTGGGATAGGTGCATTCCTATCAGAGACTTCAGAGCTATCTCATGCTCGCAATAATGTAAAATGATGAATTAGATTTTACTACAGTGCTAAAAGATAATGATTCTTTCTTGGTTTGCCATCTTGTCTGTCACTTTCAACCAGATGCTCATATTGTAACACAAATGGCAACAAACTATGAATTCATAAGATGAAAGGCACTATCATATTGTTGATAATGAGGAGGGGGGTTAAGTTTAATTGCTTTGGCAATCCTAACCCAGTGTTTCCTGATTCTTATGCAACTGAAACCTCAACTTTCTCATATTACAATGATTTATATAATATATTTATAGATATGCACAGAAGCATATGATAAAAAGTGTTTTATGGTTGCAGTGAGTAAGCAGCTGGATACCACTTTGATTTGTACAGAAGAGTGGAAGTTCAAATATAAACTGAAATGACTACCCCTTTGTTTAGCTATTACAGACTGTTTCTTTACCTTGGTCATGTGCAACCCTTTAGAAAATGGAGAGGTAATAATAAATACAGCACCAAATTCCATTGTAATAATTATTTCTTCAGTGTACAATCTCTATATTGGTATCTCCTTAGCCTTACCTTAATGGGAATACCCTACTATAGTCCACTTTCTGCATTAGCATGCAAGGATTACTTAAGGCACATACAAAATAAATATTCAAATGCTCATAAACAAAAGCTCTCCAGGTGCACCCATTCTGGTATGAGCATGAACAATATGACCGATCTTTACTCCTCACACTTTACCAAGCTGCCCTTAAAACCAGAGTTTACAAATGGCATCCATCCTCATCATGCCTTGTATTTGGCAAGAATAGATGAATGAAATTATCCCCTTTAATGACAAAAGTCATTTAACAATTTTAAGAGTCAGGGGATGGAGATTACATTTTCTTATGCAAAATGAAATCAGAGGAATGTTTATAATTCAATATCTGTTCTATTGGTACTTGGAAGGAATCCATTGCTGCTGCTGATCAAACCTTTCTACCATTGTGAAGGTGGCCGGTCATGACAGAGTGCTTCAATAAAGAGATTAAGAAAGTCAAACATGAGCCCCAACAAAACAGTGGAAAATGTTGATATTTTAGAGCTTTTTCAACACATCTTTGATTTCACACAATAAAAAGCATGACTCTAGTCAAGTTAAATATCCTTGCAAGTATATTTAGATATCAGAGAAAGGCTGTTAATTTAAGGTGTTATCAGATTGCAAAACACTTGCAATGTTTGCTTGATTGACAATTTTACAGTTGGTATGCTGAAATATATTCTGCTTAGCAACTAATGTTAAGCAGAAAAGAATTTGTGACTATGTCATGGTTGTGAAAACAGGTGCAGAGTATCTGGAAAAAATTTTGCTCTGAAAGGAAGACAAAAATGGTCATCAAATGAACAGCTTGAACTTAAAGTACTGAACCTACAGTTATTCCATCTAACTATAAAAGCAAACAAAACTTTCCATTTCTAAAAGTTGTGTGTATTCCAACAAAAATAAACCTAGCTGTCAGCAACCAGGACAAACTCAATTAACTGAGTCAGAAGAATTTTTCTTCAAAGACTGTTAAGTCTAAGGACACTTTATTATCATTATAGTAATCTATATTATAATTTTGATTTCTCCACGAGTGGTGGGTAAACTGGTTTGTAAAACCTTTTGAAATATTTACTTGCAGACAAACTGTAGAAAGAGTTAAGAAAAACTGAATGTCATTTAAAAATTTTTAGATTTTTAATTTGATGTAGTCCCAGCTGTTGATCTTTGCTTTCAGTATCACTGCTTTGGGTGATGTGTCTGTAAAGATGTCTTTGATGTGCATATCATGTAGTGTTTCGCCTATATTTCCTTTTGTGTATTTTATAGTTTCGGGTCTTATGTCTAGTTCTTTAATCCATTTTGAGTTGGTTTTTGTGGTTTTTGTGCATGGTGTTATGTAGTAGTCAAGCTTCATTCTTTTGCATGTAGCGACCCAGTTTTCCCAGCACCATTTATTGAACAAACTTTCTTTGCTCCCGTGCATATTCTTTGCTCCTTTGTCAAAGATTAGTTGACCACAGCAAGAGAGACAATAACCAAAACAAAGAGAAACCCCACTGACTGGTAGAACATTTTTGCACACAACACTAATGATAAAAGACTGATCACAAAAATCTACAAAGAGCTAATGAGACTCAACAGAAACAAAGAAAATAATCCAGTCCAAAAATGGGCAGAAGAGCTAAAAAGAAACTTCTCTGAAGAGGAAATGCAAATGGCCAACAGGCATATGAAAAAATGTTCAACATCACTTGTAATCAGGGAAATGCAAATCCAAACTACCATGAGATACCAAAAAAACTAGCAACAACAAATGTTGGCGAGGATGTGGAGAAAAAGGAACTCTCCTGCACTGTTGGTGGGAGTGCAAACTGGTCCAACCACTATGGAGAGCTGTGTGGAGATTTCTGGACCTACTAAACATAGAGCTTCCATATGATCCAGCAATTCCACTCCTAGGTATTTACCCAAAGGACACAGAAACATCAATTCCAAAGAGCACCTGCACCCCTATGTTTATAGCAGCACTATTTACAATAGCTAAGCTTTGGAAACAACCCAAATGCCCAAAAATAGATGACTGGATCAAGAAGATGTGATACATATACACCATGGAATATTACTCGGCATTCAAAAAAGATAAACATGCAATTTGCAGCAACATGGATGGAGCCGGAAGGGATCATGCTCAGCGAAATAAGCCAGAAAGAAAAAGAAAAATACCGGATAGTCTTGCTCATAGCAGGAATCTAGAAAACTTAAATAAGGGACCAGGAAAAAGAATAACTATAAGAAAGAAAATATCAGAATCAAGAAACAACTATGAACCAGAGACACTCTATGGGGGGTGAGAGGCGGGGAAAGGAGGGTTTGGGGTCAAAATAAGGGGGTTGTAATTGTATGGGGAATATGAAAATAAAATATAAATTAAAAAAAATAAAAAATAAAAGAAATTTAGATTTTTGCAGACATTGTTTTTTTGAGTCTTTAATACTGGGTTGTAATAAGCGAAATGAATACTGACCATATCCTCAAAGTAACTAGAACAACCGTTAACCATGCTGGTCTCTACAAGGTGCTGAACGCCTGAGGTAGGATAAGTGGCAGCGTCTTTCCCAGGATTCAGATGATACAGCATGTGTTAGTAGTGGTTTTCTGCAATGGATAATTGAGCTCATTTTATTTTTAACCCACATGAAAATTTTTATACCTCACTTCACATATATTCTTTTCTGACTCCTGATTGACTCAAGAAACAATGGACTTAAAAAAAAAAATTTTTTTTTAGAAATGCAAATCAAAACCACCATGACATACCATCTTACACCAGTGAGAATGGCACATATTAAAAAAACTAGCAACAACAAATGTTGGCGAGGGTGTGGAGAAAAAGGAACTCTCCTGTACTGTTGGTGGGAGTGCAAACTGGTCCAACCACTGTGGAGAGCTGTGTGGAGATTTCTGGACCTACTAAACATAGAGCTTCCATATGATCCAGCAATTCCACTCCTAGGTATTTACCCAAAGGACACAGAAACATCAATTCCAAAGAACACCTGCACCCCTATGTTTATAGCAGCACTGTTTACAATAGCTAAGCTTTGGAAACAACCCAAATGCCCAAAAATAGATGACTGGATCAAGAAGATGTGGTACATATATACCATGGAATATTACTCAGCATTCAAAAAAGATAAACACATGCAATTTGCAGCAACATGGATGGCACTGGAAGGGATCATGCTCAGCGAAAAAAGCCAAAAAGAAAAAGAAAAATACCGGATGGTCTCACTCATAGCAGGAATCTAGAAAACTTAAATAAGGGACCAGGAAAACGAATAACTATAAGAAGGTGAAAATCAAAATCAACAAAAAACTACGAACCAGAGACACTTTTAGGGGGGCGGGGGTGGGAGGGGAGAGATCAGGGTCAGAATGGGGGGGCTGCAATTGTATGGGGAATATAAAAATAAAATTTATTATTATAAAAAAAAATTTTTTTTTAAAGTTTAAACTATTTAAATTATGTAACAATCTAGTGCAAAAATACAAAAATTTACTGCTTTGAAAATACCTGCAAAGTGTCTTTTCACTATTTAAACAGTCTTGGAGATCATCAAATAACTATATTTCAAGTTAATTAGTAATGAATAGAAATGAACTGCTATTTAAGTCTTCACCCCACCCTGCTATCTTGTAACTTTTTTTTTTTTCTCCCTTAAAATTATTCAGTCCGATTCGAATACAGTTATCAGTCTGGTAAAGCAACTCTCAAAAAATGAGTCTTTCAGCTAGTGGCCTCTCTCTCTTTTCTAGGCTACCTAAGAGGAACAATTGTTTGGTCTCTTTTCAGTGCTATTCTTTTGCTCAGTGGGAACAACTTGGCCTCCGCTCCTCTCATTCCAGCCTGCCTTTTTCTAGTCCTCCCAGTTTAGAGTAAGAACACAAAGGGTAGTGATGTGCCTGGGGTGCACCTTCTCCCACTCAGGGGTGCACAGCTGGGAAGTGAGGCAGGAAAGTTGTGCTCACAGACCAGACAAAGTACTCCCCACCAGGCTGCAGCTGTGACAAGCCAGCAATGCTGCTCTTGACACCTAACGCACATATTTCATAGTCTAAGAATAGATGTGCTCACACTGATCAAGGATGGGGGAGGCCAGCAGTTACCCTCATATGGCTGGGGCTCAGATGCATAAAGATGTCAAGAGATCTGGTTTTAATCGAAATGCAAGCATTCACCATGTGCTGTTCTACACACAGGACCATTTTGCCTTATATGGTCAATAGCATATGTTTTGGTAATTTAAGAAAACAAAACAAAAACAGTGAATATAAGTTGGAACAATAACTTAGTTGAAACGGTAAAAAGAATTATATCCACTGGATACTATGTTAAATATATATTTATATTTTAGATTGTTACAGTCAACCTACCAATTAAAAAGAATAAAATTCCACAGCTGATTGCTGTTTTATTCACTTGTGCAGAGTTGATTCTCTTCAAGATGGATTTACTTATGATTGATATGTTAACAATCAGCAAAACACCACATTTGGTGTTTTGATTACTTACTTGGCATTAAGATTTCTTTAAGAAAATCTAAATAGCAAACCTGCTCCAATATTCTTTTTATCATGATATCACAAAGTAAACACTGAGAACTGACTCACCTTCCAACTGATGTAGAAAGATCAAAGAATACCCATATCATAATTTGACCTTAAGTGAAAGTTTGTGTAGAGATAAAAATTGGGCTTTCAGGTTAACTCTAAAGATATTTAGTCTATTTCTTCCTTTCAATGTTTAAAACATAAAGCCTTCATTGGAAAATTAGTTTAGATATCAGCTTGGAATAAAAGTCAAGTTCCATTAAGAAATGGTGCTTGTTTTTATTTTTTATTTTTTAAATTTTTAAAAAGATTTATTTATTTTCATACAAGAACTGGGGTATAGGCGAGATGCACGGGAGGGTGAGAGGATTCAAAGGAGACAGAGTGGGGAACAGAACAGACAGACTGATGAAATACACTGCTGAGGGGAGCAGCGGGCGAGACAGGAGAGGACAAACTTCTGGCTCTCTTATTGGTTATGATAGTTACATTGGATAGTTACATTCTGGGCAAGAGATAATGTGCATGTCCCCATAAATGTTTGTGTTTATATTTGAGGCATTGTTCTTTCAAGCCCTTAACAGTTTAAATCTCACCTGGCCTATGGCCACTCACTTTGCCTAGACATGAAACAGGCAACATAAAGAGAGAAGGTGATAGCTATGCCAAACAATTATCTTACCAAACTACATATTGTTTGCTAATTTGTTGATTAATTAAAACCTGTGTACAATGATCATTTTAATGCAAGTCTGGATAAAGTTGATATTCTGCTTCTGGGAGGTTGCAAGTTTACAATATTCTAGGTTGTTCTCACACCAGATCTTAGGTGTTTTCCAGAAAAGCTTTTTTGTTGCCCCAGCAGAATTCAGGGTACTTTCAGGAAACATAATCTGGGTTACACTGGTCAGGCTATCACCTGGAGGGAAGTGGATCGATCTATAGTTATTGCCCCAATGGAATTAATTATAAAAATCTAAGTGTTCCTTAAGCTTTGTTACCATGAGACTTAATTATTGTCACCTCTGACTCCTTTGATCAAGAAAAGGAGAACATCCTAAGTATTAGCAACTGTCACAGAACAGAGCAAAGAGTGTCACCTGCTAAAGAGGCCACTAAAACTCAGTTACAACCAAACCATCTTCCCTCATGGTTAAAGTGTCGAGTTTTGGGACAATATCCTTCACCCTAGTTATTCTCTGATACCACAGAAATCTCCATACTATCTGCTTCCTTTTGATCACCTTCCTCTTATGTACCTAGATTTTGTTTCTGGAATCTGGTTTTGGTCATTTCCTGGATTCTTATCTTTAGCATTCATTCCTTCAGTCATTGATTCCCTGTCATCAACTCCCTTCTCACCACTTCATTGTAGAATCCTGACATTGAATTCATTTTAACCACCTTCTCTTGAAAATTCCATTGATTGTCACCAAATCTAGCACTAGAAATATTGGACTTAGAATTTCCACAGGACACTCCCATACAGGTCAAAACCTGGTCTAGACCCTTGGTTGAGTGTTAACACATTGCCTTCACCCTGTATGGACTACTTTGATGCCACAGGAGCAGTAGACAAGTTAGGCCTCCAGCAGCAGAGCACCAAGCTCATGATCTGTGCTCCTGAAGTTATGAGTGTGAAAGAGTGTGTGAGAATGAAGGAGTAGGTGTGAGACAGTGTGAGTATATATCACTCTGGGTACATTAGAGTGTGTGCAAGTATGACTGTGTGTGCAAATGGGAAATAAATACACAGGAAAAGCTTTGTTGTTATTAAAGTTTTGTGTAAGTGGCATACCAGAGATTTCTTTGCTGAGAGATAAGTGACCCAGATTCTGATTCTGGTTCTTCTCTTGCCACTTCATGGTGTGACTTAGAGCAGGTAAGTCACTTTCTGTCCTTTTGATCATGGCTTATATATTTAAAAAATGAGTATATGAAAAGTACTCTAAAAAGTCCTACAAAATCACTGGCATGATTCTACTCAGTTGACCTAACTACATTAGAAGTTGAACATAAAACTGGAAACAGGAGGTTGTCCTCAATAAGAGGCTGAGAAACTCAAAGACAGGCTCATGCTCCAGTTTCAGGTTATGGTTATAATTAAAATGGTACAAAAATGGAGACTGAAAGATTAAGGGGCCCCCACTGTGTGGGAAGAGGATATCCACCAGAGCGGTGTCAAGAGGGACATACACACCCTGATGTTCCTCTGCTGGCTCCTGTGCCGGGAAGATTCCCTTTTAAACTCCCCTGAGACCTGGATATGTAAACAAAACCCATTTCCTTCTCTTACTGATTTATGAAAGTGCCTTGACTCCTTAATACAAAGAATTGGGTGAGCAGGTGACATTGCATGCCATCTTAATTTGAAAGTAAATGGAACATGCCGCTGAGTAGTCACCATCAATTATAACCAAGAAAACAAGCCTGGTGCACGTCACTTCCCCACCGACTGTATTGATGGCTTTCCCAGACTTCTACTGCGAAGGCAGATCCAAAAGGCAACAAACAGTAGGTGATTCTCTCTTTTCTAGTTGCTAAAAATAAATCTGTGCTACCTAAAGACTGAAACCAAAGCCACATACAAATATACACATCACCTCTTTTAACAAGAATTTATTAATAAGTTCATGTGTCTTCATTCTAACTCAGACCAGGCAATGGGATAATCAATTTATAAGCAACTTAGATGAGAGAGAGAAGCAGATTTGTGCTAGAGAAAAATAACAAACATACTTCAGAGTCATAAGTCATTGGCCCAATTAATTGAAACTTAGGCCAGTGAAACAAAAAGTATCTAGAGATTAATCAGAATAAATAAGATAAAGATCTAGGAGAGTGAGCCTCAGAGGGGTAAAGTGCCTGCTAGCAGCATAGGGTTGAGTGTCATTTTCTGTCTCCCCGATTGATGCCTTTGCCACTCAGTGTCTGCTGTTTGCTATCTCTTATTGCTTTGGCAAAGTCAAATATTTGCCCAGGGTTGAGCTTTTAAGTAGAAATTACTGTGACACTTTCAATGTTTCTTTTCAAAGTTCCCTCCTTGGGTGTGACATCTATCTTCCTAGCAGGATTCCGCACCTACCCATGGCTCTCCATTTTTGTACCATTTTGATTATAACCATAACCTGAAACTGGAGCATGAACCTGTCTTTGAGTTTCTCAGCCTGTTATTGAGGACAACCTCCTGAACATAGACTTGCACGTCAACACAAGCCTCTGGCTCCTTTTCCTCTTCCTCAGGCTCCCTCTTCTTGACCATCTTGCTTTGCTTTCCACCTTAGTGTCCGATGCCTCTTTTCTCTCTTCAGTCATGTGGTAGCACCTCTAGTTACTGAAATGTCCACAGCACATCTCAATTGTCCCGACTTCTAGAATCAGCTATGTTACGGTTATCCAAGTGTGATTCTCAAGCCAGCAACAGCATCATCCCTGGCAACTTGTTAGAAGTGCAAATTATCAAGTCTCAGGCTTGATCTGCTGTCTCAGAAATTCTGGTGGTGAGGCCCGCAATCTGTTTTGATGAGCCCTCCAGCTGACTCTGAACTCTGGAGTTGAGAATAACTAACCTTCCCAAGTTGAGAAATCACCTACATTACTTTCTGGCTGCATGAGTTCAAGGGCAAGAGCTCTGCATAAAACTGCTAGTTTTCAAATACTGCACTCTGGCTGTGAGGTTTGAATAAGGTGCTTATCCTCTGTGCCTCACTTTCCTCACCTGTGAAATGGTAACAATACTAGACTTAACCTTAAAGATTTGTTGTGGGAATGAAATAATATGCATGAAATGGACCTGGCACAGAGCAAAACTTAGGAAATGCGAAAAAATGTTAGCATTCGTTCTTTTATAAGGTAGTTCTGCTCACAGCATGTGAAATGTGACTCATTCCACATCAAATCCTTGAAACTTGTAAACAAATATTAACCAATAGTGAAATCATGTTACTAAGAATGCAAATTACATTCTGAATTGGGTCTCAATAGACAATTTCTGTGAAATTACATTTGTGTCTGCATTTAAAATAGTCATGAATATTTAATCATAGATTTCAACAGCTAATAAAAATGATGACATAATACAAAATCAAAAGAATAAGTTTAGAGAAAACTATTTCATTGCCAGATAGGAGTAAACCCTGAAAAAGTTTTTCAAGTTTATTCTTGTAGCTAGCTGCTGGTACTTTTAAAGAAAAACACACATGTTTGTTGCTAATAATAAAGCCCCCTGGTATTTTTCAGTCCAGAACAACTGTAAACTTGCCTGTGCAGAATGTCCTTGAGGCATAAAATCAAATTCAACAGATGGAACAGGACCCCGCAAGCAACTCTTGAAATCTGAGTCATGCATTTTTCTTGAATGTAAATATCCTTTCATATTAATTGATAGTACTAAATATGCACTCATAGTTGCTGCCATACTTGTAGCTATCATAAAACCAGTTCATAGTATTTCACATATAAAATGATCTTTATGTTTATATTACAAAAAAATATAAAGTTGTAGAATCCCTTTACGCAAAAGATGTCCTCGGCAAACGCTAAAGTGTGGTCTATTTCCCTCCCATGCAGATTTCAAATCCTGTGAAAAATTACATATAATATTTTGAGTAAAAGAACTAAAATACTAGATATATCACTGCTATCACTCCAACAAGGAGTGTCAGAAATTATCAGAGATGTGATATCCATATTTTAAATTAACTTATTGTCCAGGATGATCATTTAGTTAATGGGTATTACAATTGTAAAGATCATGTTACCTGTAATATCTGTACAGTGTATGGTCCTAGTAAAATGACTTAGATGAATAGCAACAACAAAAAGCCGCCAAGAAGGGATTTTTTTTAAGGCAGGCCAAAAACTGTGTGTGCATAACATTTTTATTTTTCTTCCCTGCAAGTCAATTGTAAAATCCTCAGTTGTGAATATCTTAGACATAAGGTTATGCAATTGTGGTTAAGGAAATATGGTGGTTGTTAATTTAATTCCTAGTTGACCCAATTTCCATTCATATAAAATTTGCTTTGGGGCAGTCATCAGGAGACCACTTTGACTTTGGTTTAAGTGGCATTTCCTTGCCTTTTATGACATTTCAAATTTTCATGAAAAGATAGGAGAATTCTATAAAACTTATGGCTTAAACAGGTAGAAAATTGTGTGGGAAAAGTTTTACAGTATATCAACAAATGTTCATATGCAGCAGTTAAGTGCAAAGAATTTTAGAACAAGGAAAGAAACATAACAGAGTGAGACCATAGAAAAATAAATCTGAAAATCAGACACGTGAATGGAAGTTATTTTATTGGGAGGACACAATTACAAGCACAGTTCTCTGAACTCTTTCTCAGACAGCATAATTTTAGCCTCGAGTCATGTTGTTTAGTGTTATAAAGGAGATCTGGAAATCAGGAATCCTTATTCTGGTCCCAAGACACTTACTGTGATGCCCATAATTCTCTTTGGCTTAGTGTCCTTCCATAGGTTACTTATTGTTATTAATGATCATCTTAGAATAAGGAATATGTGCTTGAATTTTCATGATGAAATCAATTCTTTGAAAAAAATAACAGAACCACTGTTAAGATTGGAACATTGAGAAGATAATGGAATCAAAAGAGCTAAAAGAGCTGTGCTATTAAAAAAAATAGTTTTATGAAAACAAATAGTGCTAGACAGTATTGATAACGTTTTCAATAGAATTAAAAACTTAGTGAGCACAATGAATGTACCTTAACACACATATGTATTTTTTTTGTAATGAATTTGATACAGTATCTCAATAAATCTTATTTGCTAACCTAATTAGCATTGGCTTTGCTGTGTGTTCTGTCACATGGACTGAGAACTGGCTGCAGCACAAGTCCTAATGGCTCAGGGCAATGTGTTGACTATAGGGTCAGCACGAAGTCTGGTTTTGTTTAATATCTTTATTAACGATCTGGAAGAAAGAGTAAATAATTCTTGAAAGAAGTAATATTTTAATGACAGGCACATGGACTAACTGAAGAACACAGTGAGGTAGATGCATGTAAGTTCCAATTCAGTGCTAGTTACTGACTGGAAGGTGAGAGTCGCTTGATCTTTCTGGATTTGTTTCCCCATGTGGAAATGGAGATCTTGGCACTCCAGTGCAAAAGTAAAGAAAAGATTTTATGATTTCAAATAGAAAGTATATAATACTCCCCCTGATAATATTTGGTACTTATCTACTGTTTACAATGCTTGATAGAAGTTATTTTAATATTGTAGAACAGAGAATGGGGCCCGTGGCAGAAAGGAGCAGAGTAAGATTGTCAAGGGACTTCATGGTTGGAGGATAAATGGCTAAAACACCCTGAAAGGTGACTTTTTCAGTAAGTGAGGGGAGGTTAGAGGGAGAAGCAGACTAAAGAACACCGAGAGAATCTTTTGTGGAAAACTGAGTGGGAAGGTAAAAGATGAGTGGTAAGAGGTTAAAGCTGATTTACTGTGTGGAGATCAGGCAGGGAAATAAGGGTGAAACACCACGGTACCCTCCCAAACCCCCCTTTTTTCCCTTCTGGTCTATGAAGAATGTGACCATGGAAGATGTGTTTATACCCTAATATTCATTAATTACAAATCACTTTTTATAATAAAACACCAAGCTATTAAAATGTAAAGGTAGAAGGTGGCTATTTCATGTAAACTCTTAGCAGTAAGTACCTTGGTAGGATCACCTCCAGTCTGATGCAGTTGTAATGTTAGGAATAGTTTTCTTGGTTCACACACATGCAAATAACTGGAGGTGAGTTGGGTAGGTTGGTGGGTGTGTGGTAATACTCACTGACACAGACAAAGCTAAAAATGATCTACCAATTTTTTTTTCCCACTGAACAGTATGATTATCAAACAGACCAGAATTCTTGTGACACCTGAAGAGTCATTATATTCTTTCTACTAGCAAAGACTCTCAAGACCCAAATGAACATTATAATTTTACTGATTCTTGCACTCTAAAGCAGGAATACTCAAAGTAGCCTGATCCTAAATATTTTCTAGAAGTGCTTCTGAAATCATGATCTCTGTGCTTTAGGCCAGACCCACCGAGCAGAATCTCCTAAGAAGCCAAAATAATTGTTATGATCAGACAAAAATGGAAAACCCCAAGTTTGAATAAAGGGAGCTGCTTTGTTGTCCAATCAATGATATTCTTTTTTTTTTTTAAAGAGTTTTTTAACCTTTTTATTTTAATTTTTTTTTTTTTTTAAATATTAAATTTTATTTTTATATTCCCCCATACAATTGCAAACGCCCCATTCTGACCCCAATCCTTCCCCTCCTGCCCCCCACCCCCCAAAAAGTGTCTCTGGTTCATAGTTTTTTGTTGATTTTGATTTTCACTTTACTTTCTTATATTCATTTCCTGGTCCCTTATTTAAGTTTTCTAGATTCCTGCTATGAGTGAGACCATCCGGTATTTTTCTTTTCTTTTTGGCTTATTTCGCTGAGCATGATCCCTTCCAGTGCCATCCATGTTGCTGCAAATTGCATGTGTTTATCTTTTTTGAATGCTGAGTAATATTCCATGGTATATATGTACCACATCTTCTTGATCCAGTCATCTATTTTTGGGCATTTGGGTTGTTTCCAAAGCTTAGCTATTGTAAACAGTGCTGCTATAAACATAGGAGTGCAGGTGCTCTTTGGAATTGATGTTTCTGTGTCCTTTGGGTAAATACCTAGGAGTGGAATTGCTGGATCATATGGAAGCTCTATGTTTAGTAGGTCCAGAAATCTCCACACAGCTCTCCATAGTGGTTGGACCAGTTTGCACTCCCACCAACAGTGCACAAGAGTTCCTTTTTCTCCACATCCTCGCCAACATTTGTTGTTGCTAGTTTTTTTAATATGTGCCATTCTCACTGGTGTGAGATGGTATCTCATGGTAGTTTTGATTTGCATTTCCCTGATGACAAGTGATGTTGAACATTTTTTCATATGTCTGTTGGCCATTTGCATTTCCTCTTCAGAGAAGTTTCTTTTTAGCTCTTCTGCCCATTTTTTGACTGGATTATTTTCTTTGTTGTTGCTGAGTCTCATCAGCTCTTTGCAGATTTTTGTGATCAGTCCTTTATCATTAGTGTTGGGTGCAAAAATGTTCTCCCAGTTGGTGGGGTTTCTCTTTGTTTTTGTTATTGTCTCTTTTGCTGTGCAGAAGCTCTTTAATTTGATGTAGTCCCAGCTGTTTATCTTTCTCTTCACTATCACTGCTTTGGGTGATGTGTCTGTAAAGATGTCTTTGATGTGCAAATCCCGTAGTGTTTCGCCTATATTTCCTTCTATGTATTTTATGGTTTCAGGTCTTATGTCTAGTTCTTTAATCCATTTTGAGTTGATTTTTGTGTATGGTGTGAGGTAGTGGTCAAGCTTCATTCTTTTGCATGTAGCGACCCAGTTTTCCCAGCACCATTTATTGAACAAACTTTCTTTGCTCCAATGCATAGTCTTTGCTCCTTTGTCAAAGATTAGTTGACCATAAATCTGTGGGTTTATTTCTGGATTTTCTATTCGATTCCATTGGTCTGTATGTCTGTTCTTGTGCCAATACCATGCAGTTTTGATGATTATGGCTTTGTAGTATAGTTTGAAGTCTGGGAGTGTGATGCCTCCATTTCCTTCTTTTTTTTCAGTAGAGCTTTGGCTATTCGGGTTTTTGGTGATTCCATATGAATTTCATCAATAATTGTTCTATTTCTTTGAAGAATGCCATTGAGATTTTGATTGGAATAGCATTGAATCTGTATATTGCTTTTGTAGGATGGCCATTTTAATAATGTTTATTCTTCCAATCCATGAGCAGGGATGTCTTTCCATTTCTTTGTGTCTTCTTCTATTTCTTTTAACAGTGTTTTATAGTTTTCTTTGTATAGGTCCTTTACCTCTTTTGTTAGATTTATTCCCAAATATTTGATTTTTTTTGTTTCGATAATAAAAGGGGTGGTTTTTTTGATTTCTTCTTCTTCAGATTTATTGTTTGTGTATAGGAAGGCTACTGACTTTTGCGTGTTGATTTTGTATCCTGCCACTTTACTGAACTGATTGATGAGTTGAATTAGTTTTTCTGTGGAGATTTGGGGGTTCTCTATGTATATTATCATATCATCTGCAAATAGTGATAGTTTGACTTCTTCTTTTCCTATTTGGATTCCTTGGATGTCTTTCTCTTGTCTTATTGCTCTGGCTAGGACTTCCAGTATTATATTGAAAAGCAGTGGTGAGAGTGGACATCCTTGTCTTGTTCCAGATCTTAATGGAATTGCTTTCAGCTTTTCACCATTGAGAATGATACTGGCTGTTGGCTTGTCATAGATGGCCTTTATGATGTTAAGGTATGTTCCTTGTATCCCAAGAATTTCAAGGGCTTTTATCATGAATGGGTGTTGCACTTTGTCGAAAGCTTTCTCAGCATCTATTGATATTATCATATGGTTTTTATATTTCTTTTTGTTGATGTGTTGGATAACGTTGATTGATTTTCGGATGTTAAACCATCCTTGTGCCCCTGGAATGAATCCAACTTGGTCGTGGTGAATTATCTTATGGATACATTGTTGGATTCTGATAGCTAAAATTTTATTGAGGATTTTTGCATCAGTGTTCATTAGGGAGATTGGCCTATAGTTTTCCTTTTTTGTGTTGTCCTTATTCGGTTTTGGTATTAGTGTAATATTGGCTTCATAGAACGTGTTTGGTATTGTCCCTTCCTTCTCAATTTTTTGGAAGAGTTTGTGAAGGATAGGCACTAATTCGTCTCTGAATGTTTGGTAGAATTCATTTGTAAATCCATCAGGTCCTGGGCTTTTGTTTTGGGAGGTTTTTAATTACCATTTCAATTTCGCTGCTTGTAATTGGTCTGTTTAGGTGTTCTATTTCTTCTTTATCTAGCTTTGGGTGATTGTAGAGTTGTAGGAATTTGTCCATCTCCTCTAGATTGTTGAACTTGTTTCCATATAACTGTTCATAGTAGTTACTGATTATTCTTTTGATTTCTGCTGTGTCCGTTGTGATTTCTCCTCTTTCATTTATGATTCTGTGTATTTGTGCTTTCTCCCTTTTTTCCTTTGTGAGCCTGGCTAGGGGTTTGTCTATTTTATTTATATTTTCAAAGAACCAGCTCTTGGTTTCATTGATCTTTTGGATTGTTTTTTTAGTTTCAATTTCATTTATTTCTGCTTTGGTTTTTATTATTTCTTTTCTTCTACTGGTTCTGGGGTTTTTTTGTTGTTCTTTTTCTAGATCTTTGAGCTTCGAGATTAGGTTGTTTCTTTGAGTTCTTTCTTGTTTTTTGATGTGAGCTTCTATTGCTATATATTTTCCTCTTATTACTGCTTTTGCTGCATCCCATACATTTAGGATATTGGTGTCCTCCTTGTCATTCAATTCAAAGAATTTTTTAATTTCTTCTTTGATCTCCTCGTTAGTCCAGTGGTCTTCCAGTAGTGTGGCTTTTAATCTCCATGAGGTAGGATAGTTCCTTGCCTTCTTTTTATGATTTATTTCTAGTTTGATGCCTTCGTGGTCAGAAAAGATGGTTGGTATGATTTCAATCTTGGTGTATCTGTTGATGTTTGTCTTGTGCCCCAGTATGTGATCGATCCTGGAGAATGATCTGTGTGCGCTTGAGAAAAATGTGTACTCCGTTTTTTTGGGTTTAGTGTTCTATAGATGTCTGTTAAGCCCAAATGCTCTAGGTCCTTATTTAGAGCTTTAGTTTCTTTACTTATTTTTTGTCTGTTGATCTATCCATTGTTGATAGTGGTGTGTTGAAGTCTCCCACTACATATGTGTTTTCTCTGATGTCTGTTTTCAGAGAGGACAACAGTTGTCTGATATATTTTGGTGCTCTTTCGTTTGGTGAGTATATGTTAATGAGTGTTATTTCTTCTTGAAGTATTGTCCCCTTAATCATAATGTAGTGACCATTGGGGTCTCTTTTTATTTTTTTGAGTTTGAAGTCTGTTTTATCTGATATAAGTATAGCTGTTCCTGCTTTCTTTTTTGGCCCATTTGCTTGTAGGATTGTTTTCCATCCTTTGACTTTGAGCCTATTTTTATCTTTTGTAGCTAAATGTGTTTCCTGGAGACAGCAAAAGGTTGGGTTTTGTTTCTTAATCCAGGCTGCAACTCTGTGTCTTTTTATTGAAGAGTTTAGTCCATTTACATTTAGAGTTAATATTGATATGTTAGCATCTGTATTTGCCATTATGTTGTCTTTCCTTTGATTTTATTTATTTATTCTTTTAATAACTTTTTTTTTTTGGTCTTCTTTCGTTGTTATTCGTCCCTCTGAGGTTCTGGCTTTAGGATTCCTTGTAGTATTTTTTGGAGTGGGGGTTTAGTCGCAATGAAATTCCGGAGTTTCTCTTTGTCTGGGAAGGTCCATATTCTTTCTTCATGGAGGAAAGAGAGCTTTGCGGGATAGAGTATTCTTGGTTGGCATCTGTTTTCTTGGAGTCTGTTGACTATGTCCCTCCACTCTCTCCTTGCCCGTAGTGTTTCTTCAGAGAAGTCTGATGTCAGCCTGATTGGTTTTCCTTTGAATGTTATCTGTTCTTCCCTCTTGTCAGCTTCATTATTTTTTCCTTGTCCTGGATTCTTGGGAGCTTTACTATTATGTGTCTTGCTGTGTTTTTCCTTTCGTCGTGGAAGTTTGGTGTTCTTCTTGCTTCTTGTATATCAATTTTCAGCTCCTTCTTCTCATTTGGGAAGTTCTCTTCAATTATATCCATGAATATTTTCTCTGTTCCTACATCTCTCTCCTCTCCTTCTGGAATTCCTATAACTCTTATATTTCCTTTCCTCATGGAGTCAGATAGTTCCCGAAGTCTTTCTTCATTCTTTTTCCTTCGTACTTCTCTTTCCTTTTCTGTTTTGGTTCTTTTTATTTCTGTGTCTTCAAGATTACTTATTCGTTCTTCCATTTCATCTATTCTGCTTTCATTGCTTTTCCCAGAGTTCTTTAGTTCCTCCATTAATTCTTTGATCTCCTGCATTTCTCTTACTTCCCTCTTTAGGGACTCAATTTCCTTCTTCTGATCTATCACTTTTTTAATCATGGCAATTTTAAATTCTCTTTCTGGAAGGCTCAGAAGTTCTTCCAAGTTGCTGTCATTGCAATCTGGGGAGTGGTTTTCTTTTTGTGGTGTGCTTCTTTCCTGAGGAGTTTTTAGGTTGCGTGTGTTCTTCTACTCCCTACTGTCTGTTTTCTAATTTGTCGTATGCGTTGGGACACTGTGTTGCTCGGACTGACTGACATCTTGGGTGAACTTCTCCGCTCCCCTCTGGCTCTTCCAGGAGCCATCTCTGTCTTCTGGGGGAGCTTTCTGCTGGTTTTAGGCAGTTTTTACTGAAGAAATGTCCCTGTTCTCAAATGGCGAAGCGGGATGCAGTCCCTGCGCCTCCGGTTTCAGGCACACTCTTCTGCGCACCCGGTCTGCCCCGGACGTGGGTGCCTGCTCCCTCTGTGGGCTCAGACTGCTGGTCGGAAGGGGCCTGGCGTGGAATAACTTCCCGGCTGGCCACTGGGTCCTCCAGAAACCTTCTGCCCTTTTCAAGCAGTCTTAAGAAATGTCCTGTTTTATAGGGTGTTAGTGACTTTTTTTTTCCTGGTCGCTAGGTGGCGCCAGAGATCTCTCCTATTGTCCTTGGGGGGCTGTTTTTCGCCTCCCCCCACCCCGTGGGACAGAGAACAGAGCGGGAATGGTAGGGTACACCTCAACAGCTTTGGGGTGCTGTGTCTGCCTTGTGCCCCACCGTCGTGGAGAAACCACGCCCCGAATTTTCGTGCCCCGGGTCTCAGTTCAAAGCCCTCAGTTCCAGGACGCGGGCTGTAGCCCAGTTCAGTGGCGCGGGAATGGCGCCTTTTGCACTGCTCCCGTGCCTGGGCGCCTGGTTCCTGCTCACTCAGGGAGGGACCTTCACGTCAGTGAGGACCTCCGCGCGTCTCCCCGCAAGCCTAGGTCGTCTCCCCGCAAGCCTAGGTCGTCTCCCCGCAAGCCTAGGTCGCAGGCGCGGGGACCTGGGCAGCTGCGATCCTGGTCTGTACTTGCTTTTCAAGCGCGCCGAGCGCGCCGCGTTTCCGCGCAGGCTTACCGGCAGCCCGGGCTGTGTGCGTGTCTCCCGGGGTCTTTGTTCTTCTCTAATGGCGCCCGGAGCCGTTTGCTCACTGCTGCGGCGGATCCTGCAGGGTTCGCCTCAGCTCCCGTTCACGGGTGTGGTGGCTGCAATAGTTCCTTTCCACTCACAGTCCCACTTGCTGTGTCGTTTGTTCTTGTGGGCCGTTTTGGTTTGTTGTTTCCTCCTCTCTGCCGGTCGGAGAGTGCCGCCTCTGTGGGCGGGAGAGGGAGCAGGGTTCTGCGCTTCCCTCCCTTCTCGTCCTCTTTTATGGCCACTTTCTTCTTCGGGCAGTTCGCTGGCGTCACCCGTTTATCTTCCGTGTCCCACTTCTCACTGGGACCTGCCGCTTTTCCTCCCTATTCACTTTTTTTAATGGAGATCTTACTCGCAGCGTCTCCTCGCCGCCATGTTGCTCCGCCCCCTCGCTTGTTCCTTTTATTTTAATTTTTTTAAAAGATTTATTTATTTATTTATACAAGCACTGGGTACAGTCAGAAGCGCGGGAGGGTGAGAGGATTTACCAGAGCCAGAGCGGGGAACAGAACAGGCAGACTGGTGAAATACACTGCTGAGGGGAGCAGTGGGCCCGGCAGGAGAGGTCTGTCATGCCATGTGGGACCGTTCCCGGTGGCCGGGGATCGAACCGGTGCTGCAGAGGCTGCGGGCAGCTTTGCAGCCCAGTGCTCAACCGCTGCACCACCCCGCGAGGCCCCCAATCAATGATATTCTGATAGGACTATATGGATGAACTGTGGGTACTTTGGTGGTTGGTAGAGTGTAGTAACGACACCTGAAAGGGGAAATCTTATACCTCTAAAACAAAAATACTAATGTAAAGCAAATTTAATACAACAACAACAACAAAAAAAAGAAAATGTAATTATGTCCAGAATACATGAAATTTATATATATTTCAATCTTAAACATAAAACAAACTTAAAATATATTAAAATATTATATTCTGAGGCAGCCTCATCTACTAATGTATATTCCTTCCAAACTGACTCAGAATATTTTGTGGTTGTTGTTCACTTATTAAGGTTTCTTAATTTTTCTAACATAGAACCAAAGAGAGCATAGAAAATCGACAAGTCCACTGCTTTTTTCAGTTTTCCTTAATAATCATCAAAGGCTATGTTACTACTCTACAATCTCATTTTAGCTTCTGAGCCAATAGCTAATTTATCATGAGTTATTTATTTTGAACTCATTCATAATTTATATTCTACCAATTTCCAAAAGATAGTTTGAGTATTATATTTCAAATTATCTTTCCTAGGAATGGTTGAAGTGAAAAATAAAAACAAAAACCAACTGTGGCATTGAAAGGGTTCTTATCAGCTACATTCTTCAGGAATTCAGACTAAAACCCCCCTTCCCTCCCCTAAAGCAGTGCTCTTTATGTTAAACATAGACTTATTTATTTGGGATACAGATAAAATCGTGCAAAATAGGGTGCAAATTTGATGTCACATTTCCTGTGTACTCTGTTAGAATTGCAAAAATGGGAGAAAGGTTAGAGGGTGACTGAGCAGGCACTCCCAACCTGCAGGGTAGGCCCCTCTTTGCAAGCTCCATGGGTGGTGGTATCTAAACTGGTGATGTAAGGGGTTAAGCATAGCACTGGGAAGCTGTCTGCAGCCTCTGCAACATGAGTTCGATCCTAGCCAGGGAGCTACCCACACAGCGCAGCAGACCTCTCCTGACTCCTGCTGCTCCCCTCTGCAGTGTATTTCAGTCAATCCACCTGTTCTGCTCCTTACTCTGTCTCTGGTGAATCCTCTTACCCACTCCTTGCATCTCTGGCCTTTATCCCAGTTCTTGTATGCATAAATAAATAATTCCTAAAAAAAAATAAATTGGTGAAAGTCAGACCCATCTATGATGAAGTGCTCTTGGGCCTCTATCCATATCATTTATAGGAATAGAGATTTGAGGATTAATTTGACATACATCTAGACTTAAATTGTATGTGAGTGAGTGAGTTGGGGGAGAAGATGCCAGAACATCTTTCTTTAGAAGAAGAAAAAAAAGTTATGCTGTAGGATAACACGGAAAAGAACCCATAGAGAATACTATTAAATAGGTTTTAATTTGATGAAAACATTCTTTGGAAAAGTAAATCTACCATAAATGATCATTTGTGGCCAAAGTTTATTATTATTAATCTTAAAAAAAATGTTATTCCGAGGCATAGGATCACACCTCCTCAAATCATGATTGTATTAATAGATTTTTTTGATATGCATTTTATGTCAGAGCTAAGTTTTGTCTATTTAATCTATTTTCTCTAAGGATATCTGCCAGTTTGTTTCCCTCTCCTGACATTTTGTGGCTTACATATCTTGATTCATCAGACATTTTTTTTTTAAATTGAAATAGCAAAAAATTTCCTCAAACATAGTTCATTTTGTACTGCATATTGATATTGGGTAAATTCTGTCTCAATAACATTGGCAAGAAACATAGTATTGTTATTCAGTGGAATTCACCTTACATGTATTCAAGGCCACTGAGCGGATTCTTTCCACAGATTCTGCTTCATCTCCTCTTTCCTCCATGAATAATTTCTTCTGAATTCTGTACTCCCATCTCTTTGTTTCAGGAAACCTCAGCAAAAAGCAAGAGTCTCTTTCTGGCAAGGCCTTACTTTTTGCCAGTGACCCACCAGCTCAGCAAGGTTCCTATGTGTGAAAGAGGCTGCAAAATGATCTTGTAATTCAAGTTTGTGTTCTCACTTCTTTAAGATTCTAGCCAGCCTTTAGTAAAACATTTGAAATAGAAACATTACTGAATATTCTCACTTTCCAATTTTAGCTCTTCCACCTAGAGCACCATGAATTGCTGGTAACATCTGAGTCTTAACTTCCTCATCTCTAAACTAAGGACATCCCCAGGGTTTGTGATGAAAGGAGGAGCTGATGAGCACAGTGCATCTGCATATGGTGGTGCTTGATAAATGGTAAGTACTATTATTATGACAGAAGCATTCCATTTTTATTGACAAGTTTTATTTAGCCTTTTCCTAGGGTCTTAGGTTTTGTTCCATATTACTCTCAAGTTTCTTACAAGTTCTCATCTTTTATATCTGTGATTCAAAATCTTTGTGACTTAAAAAAAATTTATGTTCTTGTATGTTTACATTCTTATTGTTACTTAATTAGCTTTAAAATATTTTATTAATTTCTTTTAAAACGTTATTTTACTGTTATTATTCTACTTTTGTTTATATTTCAATTTCCTCTTCTACAGAGGTATACATATATGAATTCTGAATTTATTTTCTGATTTCGTTTTTATACTAAAGGCTTACATGAAAACAAGGCTGCTTTTGGGGTACTAGTTTGCTCTTATCATAAAGGGTTGGTGGCAGTCTATTTTCCCCCAACTATGTTTAACAGAGTTCTTAGAATTTGTATGGGAGCATATGATCCAGCAATCCCACTCCTAGGTATTTACCCAAAGGACACAGAAACATCAATTCCAAAGAGCACCTGCACCCCTATGTTTATAGCAGCACTATTTACAATAGCTCAGCTTTGGAAACAACCCAAATGCCAAAAATAGATGACTGGATCAAGAAGATGTGGTACATATACACCATGGAATATTACTCAGCGTTCAAAAAAGATAAACACATGCAATTTGCAGCAACATGGATGGCGCTGGAAGGGATCATGCTCAGCGAAATAAGCCAGAAAGAAAAAGAAAAATACCGGATGGTCTCACTCATAGCAGGAATATAGAAAACTTAAATAAGGGACCAGGAAAATGAATAACTATAAGAAAGTGAAAATCAAAATCAACAAAAAACTATGAACCAGAGACACTCTATGGGGGTTGGGGGGCGGGGAGGGTAGGGATTGGGGTCAAAATAAGGGGGTTGCAATTGTATGGGGAATATAAAAATAAAATTTATTAAAAAATAAATATTATACCACAATTCTGTGACAGAAAAAAAAATTAAAAAAAAAAAAAAAGAATTTGTATGGGAGCAAACAAAATCTGGAGAGGCTTAAGACAGCCCAGAGTTTAAAATCTGCTGAATGCACGTGTAACAATTATCTTTACCACAACAGCATAGTCTCATAGCAGTCATTAATTACACTGGTACTTTTACTTTGTAGTGCTGTTTTTGCTGTTTTTAATGCATTTTCCTGGCAACACCAATAATTAAACACATATTTAGAGTAACAATGCAAATAACTCATGATTTTTCCTCATTTGTTCATTAAAAATTAATTAGTGTTTTATTCACTAATTTACTATCCAACAAATTAAGTATTGAATACTTTATTGAAGGGATGGTTCCTGTGTTGGTGCATCCACCATTAGCTATTTAGCCTGCACAGACTGGTATGTAGCCATGAGCCTATGGTTAATAGAGCATTTGAAATGTGTCAATATATGTAAGGAACTGAAATTTTTCTTTTATTTAATTTTAACATTAAATTTTAATACTGAAGTTGTGTAAAATTTCTGAATAAATTTAACTTTATTGAATGTGCAATATCATTTTTATGTTAATTACACATTGCAATGGTAATACTTAAATATATTTCATTAAATTAAAATATTAAAATTAATTTCACCTTTTTTAACCATTTTCAATTTGGCAATTATAAAATTATGTATGTGGCCTGCATTATGTTTCGATTGGCTAACAATTGCATAGGCAATCCTATGGCCATCAAATAAGAAGCTAGTACGAAGTAATGTCACAATAATGTGAAAAAGGTATGACTGATTAGTATTAGAACTTATGAAAAGAAAAGTTAATCATTATTCAAAAATAGAAAAGAAACACCTAAGAAGACATCTTCAATTCTGAAAGTTGGAGAAAGTATCTATAGGGTAGGAGAAAAGCAATTACTTAAATCTTAGGCAATAAAATGACTGACAAAGCTGAGAGGAATTACCACTGTCAATTGATATCATGAAATATAGGAATTAAAAGTCATTCATGATTCATCTCTAAACCCTCATCTTTTGCAAAAATTGTTTATTCAGGAAATCTTCAAAGGTATTTATTGTATACCTACTATGTATTAGGGATTGTTTTAAACTAGATGCTGGAGACACAGCAACAAACAAGACAGAAAAATCCTTACTCTTGTTACA
Organism: Talpa occidentalis; assembly: GCF_014898055.3. NCBI lineage: Eukaryota > Metazoa > Chordata > Mammalia > Eulipotyphla > Talpidae > Talpa > Talpa occidentalis. The sequence goes on along the minus strand of NW_023604972.1, from coordinate 108,340,834 downwards.
TTCTAATTGAGATACATATAATAGACAATTGTTAAATAAATGTACAAAAGAAAAGATAATTTCAGATTTTGACAGTTCTAGGAGGAAAATAAAATGGTGATAGCTACAGAGAGATGGAGGAGTAAGGAAGGCAGCATCGGCTAATTTAAATGGAGTGTTCAATGATGACTTCATGGAGAAAATTGCATAGGAGTTGAAAATTGGAAGTAAAAAATTATAAAACAAACCAAGATCTGTTTGAATGAACTGACAAATGGAAAGACCTAAGGACTAGAGTAACCTTGGTATTTTCCAGAAATAGACTACTATGATGGTACATATGAAGCTGGGAACTTAGGCAGAAGCCGGATCATATCTGACCTTAGAAACCCACATAATGACTCTGGATTTATTCTATGTATGATAAAAACTGTTGAATTTTGATCAGAAATATGATATGAATTGATTGACTACTGCTTGCTCTGTGTAGAGGATGTAGAGGAGTCAATATTGTTTATCATAGAAACTATTTCCCCATTTGTAGTCTCGCCATTTAAAATTATTTAAAATTATTGCTTCCTATTTTTGTTATCATATTTTGATGACATATTTGCTCTTCTTTGTTTATAGGATTAAAAATTGCAGGTATATCTGATGCCTCACTATGTCCCTCCTGAGGTGTTTCACCATCACCACATATTTTATGCTTACCATTCACTTGCAAACTTTTACAATTTTGTCCTATAGTTAGTCCATAAAGAATATCTTCTATCTACTATGTTTATTTATGATTTTATGAGAATGTATTATTTGTTGCAAAGATTTTTTCAGATTTATTGAGATAAAAATAGCATAAAATACTTTGTAAGTTTAAAGTGTACAGCACATCAATTTGATATACTTAAATATTGCAAAATGTTTACCCTTGTAGCATTAGCTAACACTCCATTGTGTCATATAATTACTATTTCTTTTTCGTGGTAACAACATTTAAGATCCTACTTACCAATTTTCATGTGTATAATACAGTATTGTTAACTATAATGTCAAGAATTTGTTCATCTTCTAACTGGAAATTTATACTCTTCACCAACATCTCCCCATTCATGACCCCATTCCAACCCCACCACCCCATACCCTTCCCCGAACAGCCCCTGGTAACAATCACTTTACTCCTTGTTGCTATGAGTTCAACGTTTTTAGATTCCACATTTAAATGATATCCTACAATATTTGTCTTCTCTGCTTCACATTTTACTTAGCACAACATTCTCAAATTTCATCCAACTTTTTGCAAATGAGGAAATGGTAGGATTTTCTTCTTTTTTTTATGACTGAAATAATATTCCTCTGTGGGGTGTGTGTGTGTGTGTGTGTTTTACATACTCTTTATCAATTATCCATTTGGTCACTTCGGTTGATTTTGTATCTTGGCTATTGTGAATAATGCTGCAGTGAACATGGGGGTGCAGATATTTCTTGAGATTTTCATTTCTTTCGGATATAAACCCAGAAGTGAAATTTCAGGATCATATAGCAGTTCTATTTTAATATTTTGAGAAACCAACATGTTTTTCATAGTGGTTTACCATTCCTATGAATAAATGCACAAGAGTTCACTTTCTCCACATTTTGCCAACACTCACTAGCTCTTGACATTTTGGTGATAGTCATTCTAACAAGTATGAGGTTATATGTCTCATTAAGATTCTGATTTGCATTTCCCTGATGATTACTAATGCTAAATATATATTTTTATGTGTATGTTGGCCACTTGTATGTCTTCTTTGGAAAAGTGTCTACCTATTCAGTTTCATTGTTCCAATAAAATTATTTTTTATTTGTTTTGCTATTGAGTTTTATAAATTCTTTATATATTTTGTACTTTAAGCCATTATCAGATGTGTGATTTGAAAATACCCATGTACAATAGGTTGCCTTTTCTTTTTAAAGATTTTATTTATACAAGAACTGGAGTACAGTCCAGATGTGCGGGAGGGTGAGAGGATTTACTAGAGACAGAGAGGGGAGCAGAACAGGCAGAAGGACCAAAGACACTGCTGAGGAGAGCAGCAGGCAAGGCAGGAGAGGTCTGCCGTGCCATGTGGGTATCTCCCTGGCCAACTGGGAGTTGAACCCATGCTGCAGAGGCTGTGGACAGCTTCACAGCACTGTGCTCAACCTGCTGTGCCACCACGGAGGCCCAGGTTGCCTTTTCACTTTTCTTATGGTTTCCTTTGTAGTGCAGAAACTTTTTAATTTGATGTTGTACCACTTGTTGTAGTTTACTTTTGGTGTCATTAATTGAGGGGAAATATCAATAAAAACTTGAATCTGAAGTGCTTCCTTTATTACATTTGTCTTTGTCAAAGAAAACCAAAGTTTTTACAAGTCAATATTTGGATAAACTTAAATAAATTAGAATTTTTGCAGTATATCCTCGTGTGTGTCTGGCTGCTGATATTGCAATACAATCACTGGGCAAAATGGTTATAATAATTTATGTTTGGCTATGCTATCAGACTGATTCTACTAAGATTCCAATAAGTAAAATGTCTGAAAACAATTTAAGAATAAACTATGTATTACGAATGCCATTAATAATAATGAAAAGGCAAAATTAATTGAGTTGTGAAGACACAGATCTTTTCTTTTATGGTCAATGTGTAAAACTTTGTGGTGTTTCACTTGATGAACATTAAGCTCATTTTTGTCCACATTAAAAATAAGAAATTTCTTCTGCAAATATATCAGCACCTGCAGAGGCATGGCTAAATGGCTATGCTATGCTTTTTTTTTTAATTTTTTTTATTTTTTATTTTATCAGCAGGAGACTCTCTCTTCCCAGAACAGTTGCCTGGCACACTGTCTAAAATGTGACTCCCTTGTGTTTTGAAAAAGATGGTGTCTCCACTGAAAGGACAGCACACAATAATGGGACTTTTGGCTTGGAGTTGCTGGCTGAATAACAAATCTTCACTGGTGAAAAATGAATCCATACAACCTGCTCTGTATCAAAACTCATAAAACTGTGTTTGGTATGCATAGGTTGACATCTTGTCTTGTTCTTGTTTCAGTTTCAGTGGCAAACATGATACTAAGGCAGGTATATTTTCATTGACCAAATTGAGATTTTTCTTCTTTCTCTCCTCTCACTCTTTCCTTTCAAAGATAAATTTGTTTCCTTTCTCAGTGATTTATACAGCTACGTGCATTACAATACTGCTTTACATGCGAGTTTTTATTTTGACTATCTCAAGGTGATAAATTGTCTTTCATGGCATTCAGAGAATTTAGTTTAATATCAAGAAATAGTCAAATTGAGACAATTGCATGGATAGAAGTTTCAAACCTGTCTTTTAATCTAGTGTATTGAGTTCATTTTGAAGAAGCATTAAAGAAGAGTAAAGTGTTATTTATCACACTAAATTTGTTTATAATTTCCAGTAGCTACTAAAAAACATGAAGAGGATGTTCTGGTGGCAACCATACCAGGCTGAGAACGTTTATTGTTGATTTGGGCAAATGGATAAGGAATCTTGGAGCCTTAGGTAGGTATGACATGCCTTTAATGCTGAAGCAGGGGACAAAGTACAGAAGCAGAGCAGAGGGCAGGGAGGTTGGGAGGCTGGAAGGCAGGCAGCAAGTGAGCCTCCAAGCCCCTGTGATCTCTGCTATCTCTCTCTGGCTTCTCTCTCTCTCTCAGGTTGTCTTTTATTTTTAAGATTTATTTATTTATACAAGAACTGGGGTACAGGCCAGAGATGTGGGGGGTGAGAGGGTTCACCAGAGACAAAGCGGGGAGCAGAACAGGTAGACAACCGAAAACACTGCTGAGGGGAGCAGCATGCGAGACAGGAGAGGTCTGCTGTGCCATGTGGGTATCTCCCTGGCCAGCCGGGAATCGAACCCATGATGCAGAGGCTGCAGACAGCTTCACAGTGCTGTGCTCTACCCACTGCGCCACTGGGGAGGCCCGCAATCTTATCTTGTAATGATCTTCACATGTCCATAGTCATAGGTGTGTAAACCCCATGCTTGTGCTCACAAGCATTTTTTGCAATAACACATCACCGTGGGTAATGAAACCTGGGAGGAAGCAAAGCTATGGCTATAGCATTTAGCAATGGGAGATGAAAAAGAGCCTGCGCCTCTCCATTTCCCTTACGGATGTTATATATTCAAAGACATTAAATACAAAGTTTTTTTTTTTTTAAAGAGCTGATTTCTAGACTTCTTAAACTTCTAATAACTGGTAGAATCCATAACTACCCTATATACCAATCTCTAAAGCTTAAATTGCAAAAACTCTACTTTAAGGTTGTTAGATAAAATATAGGACACTCAGTTCAATTTGAATTTCAGGTCAATAATCAATATTTTTTAGTGTAAATATCTCCTAACAATTATTGAAGAAATCTAGCAACTCTACTATCTGATACTATATTAAGAAATGATAATTTAGGTGTCAGTAGCTCAAAAACTATAAACTACTATGTAAAAATGAGGATTTATGTGTACATGTGATGAGGCCTACTTAGCTTTTTTGATGTACACTAAAAACTACAGTTATTTATGTGTCTCAAGAGAAATTTCAAAACTTTGACCAAGTCTTTCCTTTTTTTTTTGTCTTGCACTTTACTGCTGCAAATCTCCATATTCTTCAGCACTCCACACTAGTAGTTTATGGGACCACTGAAAATAAGCAAGGTTGTTTATTGGCAATTTGATGCAAGATCCAGGTCTTCAACATATATGTCTGTAAAGCAGCAATGTTCATAAAATCAATTCCCATGTTAACACATACCTTTTTATTTCGCATATTAACAACAATAATAACAATAATTGTTATTAAAATAATCTAATATACAGATTTTGGAACCAATGAATCTGGGTTTCTACTTCTAACATACTGTAACTGTATAGCCTTAGAGGAATCATTTAACTACGCTTTGCTTCTGTCCCCTCCTGTTAACTAGAGTTAATAATGGTACTGGCCTCATAGGTTTGTTGCAAGGATTTAATATGTTAATATAAGTACTGAGAGCTAATCAGTTGCACCACCGGAGCTCCTAATATGTTGTTGGGTTTTTGGTTTATTTTCTGTGTGTAGTTACTATATCAAGGTTTTTATAAAATTACCACATTTAAACTTCATAACAATAATTTGAAGTTAATTTTATTAATATACTCAATAATGTGATATGCCTAGTTTATAGTCAGGATTCAAGCCTTGTGTTTTTAATCATCATGTTATCCAATAATATGTTGATTACATACACACATACTCTCAGGAGTTGAGTTATTTGTTTAACTAAATCTAAAGGAAGAAACCCATTTTAATAGGGGAAGTGTTTTTAATTGTGATGCTTGTTTTCTCTTTTCATCAAGACTGTATTCAAGAAATCCCAGGACACCGCAACCTACCTTTGACTAGAATTGTTGCTTTTGTTTGTTGCATTCATCAAACAATAACATCTGTAGTTTTGTTACTTTGAAAAGTGCAAAGACTTCTTAATTATGAATTTTTTTCTAAAGATTTATTTATTTATTTATACAAGCACTGGGTACAGTCAGAAGCACGGGAGGGTGAGAGAATTCACCAGAGCCAGAGCGGGGAGCAGAGCAGGCAGAAGGACCGAAGTACACTGCTGAGGGGAGCAGCGGGCGGCAGGAGATGTCTGTGCGCCATGCGGAACCCTTCTCCAGTGACTGGGGAGCAGCCGGGGATCGAACCGGCGATGCAGAGGCTGCGGGCAGCTTTGCAACCCAGCGCTCAACCGCTGTGCCACCGGGGAGGCCCAATTATGAATTATTCTTAATAGTTCTTTTTTTTGGCTGTGTGTCAGTCTACTTTTCCATCCATAGACAGGCACTCATAAGCATGTATATGTATCTGTTAAACTTATAGTTCAACTTAATGAGAAATTGGTTACTAATTATCTAGTGATATCCTAGATTTAAAAAAAAAAAAAGAAAAAGAAAGAAAAGGAAATTTGTCACTTTTTTGTTGAATGGTGAAGTGAAGACAAATACAGAGAAAACATCTGAGAAAAATCAATCAACAGAGATTGCTAATTGGGGGAGCTGCATATCAGTTAAATGAAAATAAAGGAAGATAGTAAAACTGTGAAACCACACTGAAGCATACTGCAACCCAGTTTTAGAGGAATATTTTGGTCCAACAGACACAACAGATTTCAAAAGCAAATGATATTTAAAATTCTTTTGAGTTTGTCAAAATATTGTGAGGACATGTAAACCTTAGTGACAATTTCTTGAAAAATCATTTCTTCTTATCCCCACACTTAACTTCTTAGAGATGTTTTCACTGCTTTTCTTGAAATCCCACAAATTAGCAGAATTCTCACTTCCTTGCTCTGGAGAGAAGCTTCCTTCCTATACTTCCCCTTGGTCCTTTAAGTCTTCTTCTCTTCCCCCTTTTCTCTAACTTCTATTCTATTTTCTCTTCATATCCACCCACTAGTTTACACTCACTATCATTTCATCATCTCTACTCCTAAAAGGAAAAATGAGAAACTTCAGGCAAAGTAAGGACCCTCTTGGAGAAAGGGAGACAAAAAGACCAGCAACATTCATTCTATTTTTTGTTTTTGTTTTGTGCAATCACTGTTGAAACACTCTGAAGACACATACAAGGCAAAATTTTTCAAATGAAATGAAGCAAGCGCAATTTATATTTACCCATTCTAATAAATGACATATTTGATGAATTTACCAAAGCATATGCTATTAATGACACTGATTCTTTTCCTGAGCCTCTCATTATCTGCCTCTCTTTCCCACCCTTCTCTCTCTTTCTCTCATGTTCACACACACACCACATACACACACAGAGTTCTCTTCTGGTTTATATTTGAAGTTAGTCAATGAATCTAATTCATTTTGCACTGTTGGTCACAGGCAAATGGTCTTTCAAATAAGCGTGTTGTTTTCTGGAGAATACTATCAATTACCTGATGAAATCAAGAGAGGTGGCAAGAGAGCCAAATGTGGGCCTTAGAAAGATGTACTTTTTATACATTAATCTTTAGTGATGACTTGAAAAAAAGATGTACAATATAATCAAGACCTTGATTTCTATGGTTTTGGTAAACAAAAGTAGTACTAATAATGCAAATTAAAGATTTAATGTTGTAATGTGAAACAAAGAAAGCAAGTGGAGACATTTTGATGAAAGAGAGGGTTGTAAAATATTAATATTAATATAACAATAATAGTGGCAAATAATAACAACTGTGAAGAGATTTAAGCACATATTATCTAATTTAACTCATAGATCAATGCTGGCAGTGGTGTTGTTTTCCTACTGATAAAGGGAGGAGCTGAGATTTATGTGAATTAAGTAACTGCCTGTGGTCTATCAGTCTATCATGGCTTGTAAAATACAGAGCCAGGATTCAAATCCATCTCTACTTAATCTAAAGCTATGCTTTAAACATTTTGATAAATACATCTGTGTGGGTAAAATACATATTTAGGTGTGTTTTTTATGTGATACATATTTGCACATATATGATAACCATAGTAAATGCTTCAATAATCAGTTTCCTCCTATAGGGAGAAGATATTTACGAGATGAGGAGAACTTTCTTCTAAGGTTATAATTTTTTTTTAAGATTTATTTATTTATTTATTTATTTATACAAGCACTGGGTACAGTCAGAAGCGCGGGAGGGTGAGAGAATTCACCAGAGCCAGAGAGGGGAGCAGAGCAGGCAGAAGAACCGAACTACACTGCTGAGGGGAGCAGCGGGCGGCAGGAGAGGTCTGCGCGCCATGTGGGACCCTCCTCCAGTGGCCGGGGAGCAGCCGGGGATCGAACCGGTGCTGCAGAGGCTGCGGGCAGCTTCACAACCCAGCACTCAACCGCTGCGCCACCGGGGAGGCCCTAAGGTTATAATTTTGAGACAGATCGTCATAATACAATGTCACATAGCTGTGTGTTTGGATACTGGAAGAAATAGAGGATTAAAAGGTAAAGTGAGGTAATGTCATGGTGGATTGTGTGAGTGTAATAGTTTATCATTACCTTTCATATGTCTTCCTGGGTGTTTTCACGTGCTTATTTCCAGAGGGTATATTATTTTCTTTTTCACTGATTCATGATTGAGTTGAATTTTCTTGCTTCAGCATTATTTAATTTCTTTTATCTATTTTACCCATATTGACATCTTCTTTTAATGTTGAGTATCCTCATTAACTGCTGTGACTGGTCATCAATGGATTGTGATAATACAGAAGGAAATATGCAGGGAAGTGAATACTGTTGGTCTCTTAGAGAGGCTTGTTCAGAGAATCAGAGACTTCCCAAGCAGTGAGGACTGATGCCTGTGGTTTATGGGAAGCCTAGATGACTCTTATTCCTGAAAGGGAGAATAGGGAACCAGGCTGGTCATGCTTTAACACAAACCTTTTATAACACCATTTGGTCCTATGAATAGTGTCTGATTTTAGTTAGTCTTGGGCGCCTCTTACATGAACATCAAATAGCTAAATGTGTCCCTAAACTTCTGACATGAGGATGGGTCTATAATTTGATATTCCATATTCTCTTCAGTTGGTAGTAAATGCAGGGGCCAAACACTGCAGGAACTCAGGCACATTAGTTTAGGTTTCCAGCTCAGCACACTAGTAAATGATGGTCTTGAGGAATTGCTCAAAGCTCTGACTTCCCACTGATAGTAGGGATACCTCAGCGCCTGACAATCTCACATTTACTGAGTACCTAGCAGTCATATATGGATGCAATGGGTTTTATAGCCTTTAGACATGCTCAATCATCTTCAAAAAGATGCTGTTTAGTTGGGAAACAAGGTGGACTGCTGAAGAATTGGAACCCTATAAATAAGATTTGTCAGAAGTTCCCACTAGTTTGAATCGTATGAAGTTTTGAGGTCACTGCTAATTTATATTGTGTTACAAACTCTAGTCCATAAAATGGGCCCAGTTTTACCTTGCAGTAGAGGGCTTCCCAGGAATCTGGATACAAGTGCATTGCCTTCAATAATGCTCACAAGTATTGTGTTGTAAACATAATGGAACATCCAATATAACAGCTATTGCTTTGTCACGTTCTCATTTCATGGATAAAGACAATGATAGAAAAGGATGAAATACACATGAATTGTACAAATCGTGGTCTTCTGTTATTTTATCTCTAGTGTAAAGGTCTACTCATCCATGACAAAGTGAATTCCATAGGGAGAAATGGAAGCTTTAGAATAAGGGCTGTCAAACCTCAGTGTGAATCAATGTCACCTGGAAGATTCAACAGAAACAACTCTTTGGTCCCCAAGCCCAGAGTTCCCATTTGCTGGGCCTAGAGTCAGGGCCCCTAATTTACTTTTCTAACAAGTTCCCAGGTGACACTGATGCTGCTTCTCCAGGGAATACCCTTTGCAAACCACTATCTTAAAACACAGGAAGAAAGGATAAAGAAAAAGTAGCCTCATGCTAAAGTGTTCTGCCTTATATCTGAAAAAGCAGTGAATAAAGAAGCGGGACTAAATGTCTAAGTTATTAAAGTTTGTTATTCTTTACAGGTAATATTAAAATGCAGAGCAGACTTAGAAATGGTGGGAAGTCATGGAACAGAACTATTTAATTTAAAGATGTCATTTGCTGCTTGTGCTTATTTATTTTGTAGAAAGAGACTTGTTTTCTCATGTTCAACTTAATTTTATTAAGGCTGGTGTATTCTAAGGGAAATTACAAACATTGTGACATTTGACTTCTTTAGTACTTTAGTATTTACCTATAAAAATGACATTTACTTAGGGCCTCCCCCGGTGGCACAGCGGTTGAGCACTGGGCTGCGAGGCTGCCCGCATCCTCTGCAGTGCCTGTTCGATCCCCGGCCACCGGCGAGGGTCCCACAAAAAAGACATTTACTTAAATAACCAAAATATCATGATTACAAGCTAAGAAAATTAATAATAATTACTTACCTAATACTTATTCTATATTCAAATTGCTTAAAATTATCCCCCAAATGTCCTTTTTATCTCATTTCTCCACATCAGGATCTAGTCCAGGATAACATATTGCTTTTGGGTGTTGTGTCATATAAATCTTTTTTCGTTTAGAACAGTTGTTTCATGACACTGAGTTGCCAAAAAGAGAGGCCCATTTGTCCTGTAGAATGTCTCATTTTTCTGAATTTCTTGTGCATTCTTGAGAAAAGCGTTGATCAGATTATGGTCAATATTTAAGTAGAAGTGCATACTAGCTAATGTCATGTATACCATACTGCATGATATCAGCAGACAAAGAATATCTGATTTTCTCATCATTTGCATTGCTCAGACTGTGCATGTTAATGACTTCCTAATCATCTGCTATTATGCCACTTTCTCTCATTGCTACCAGAGTATAATCTATGTAGTGTTACTTTGATAATATACAGACGTCTGATCCTTGCATTTTTAACTTATGGATTTAAAACCACCTGATAATTCTTCCCTAAATCAATAATTTCATTAAGTCTTGAAAAATAACAATTTACTAATTCTCTTATCCCTTCTCTCTATATATTAGCTGGCATTCTTGTTAAAATTAGAGCTTTTGTTTACAACTGAGGCTGTTTGGTCACCTCAAATGGTATTTCTAATGGAAAGCTCAATCTTCCCCATAATTTACCAATTTTCAAAGTAATTGGTGTGATTAAATGCCTCAAATGTTGACAAATCGTAGATTCTAGCTTTTTCTGTAAAAGTATCATTAAGGACAGATTGATTTTCACAGACTAAATGTGGGTCAGTTGCCTACCATTATTCTGAAAGTGTATTCATCTGACGGAGTAAGCTGTCAAGAAGCAAAGAACTGAAGACAAAAAGGACAACTTGTGACAGGAAACAGGTGAATGCACTACCCAAAAAACTCAAGGTCTCATATTTTTTGTTAGCCTCTTCAGGGTGAAGCATGGAAGGAGACACATCTAACCAGAAAAGGACTGACAAGTGAGAAGACATATGCCATTTGCTTTGAGAGACATTCATTCCAACATATCCAGATTGGAGAAGAGTGGCCACTAATTTTTCTTACTAGAAATGTAAAAAAAAAAAAAAAGGCAAGGGGATGTAATGTTTGCAATGTGTTTGGTTTGAGTCTATTTTGGGAGTGGTAATGATGGAAGAAATGCTGTCTTTTATTGTATTTATAACCATGCTGACTTTGCAAAGGGAAAACAGACTAAAGTCATTAGATGAATGTAAAAAGGCAGTTAAATGTAAACATAAGGGGAATGATTTATATGGATGTCTTCAGCATTTTTTCTATCTCCCAGAGCTTATTTGAAACAACAACAATAACAACTACCCATCATTACAGAATTAGAGGAAACCATTTTTATTTACCTCAGGTTGAAGTAAAAGTAAGTCCCAAATTATTTCAGTGAGTTTGCTGGTGATAGTCACAGCTGTTTTAATTGTGTAGACCCATGTAGTTGAACTTTGGCAGATGTGTTTAGAATCATCTCTCTTGAGTTTTGTTACCCTGCTTTTGTGTAAGTGTCAGCCATAGGGATGCAAGATGTCTTGATGTCTGTGCTTTGATTGTTGCAATGGCAGATTTGTTAATGTAAAGATAGCACCTTCACTTTCTCCACACCCACTGCTGGAGAGTCAGTAATCTACCATGGAAAGCCACGGGGAGCTCTGAACTGGGTGAGTTTACCAGCAAATGCCATTTGTTTGGAACATATGCCCCTTTCTTAAGACCTTTGTCCCTGGACTGCTGTTTTGATCTGAATTCCCAAGCCAAGGTGACATATTTCATCTTTGCTAATCAAGCCATGTTCATTCTCTAGCTGTGGAATGAATTACTTGTTTTCCAGAAAATGTTCAAAAGAAACATCCTGAGAATTTTCCAGATACACATATTTGTCAATGCAAAAAGTTCAGGAATTGGCATCTTGAAGAAGAGGAGTAAAAGTCATTTTATTTCTTATTCCAGAAGTATTTATTGAATACTTGCTAGGTATCTTGAGGGACTACTTTTCTTAATCAAATATGTATATTTTCTTTACAGATTATATCTTACTCTCAAATCTTGCATTTTCAAAGCATGTAAGTCA